>NC_056627.2:85490536-86105536 GCF_002870075.4 Lactuca sativa | reverse complement strand
AAAATAGAAAACTAATAGATTGACAAGTGGCAACACATTAATTAAAATGTCTAATATGATGACACATGGCAAAAGAGCTACTCTTATATATATATATATATATATATATATATATATATATATATATATATATAGTAGTTTGTAACCCGTGATAACCACTGTTATAAAATTAATTAAACTTTCGTATTAAAAAATCAAAATTATTAATGAATTATTTTAAATAAATTATTACTTAAGAGATATTTTTTTATTTATATAAAATTATAATCGTTGATTTAAATAAATACGTGAATTTATATCATTTTATAATTTATATTAATTTTATTTTAGTTTTTTAATCTAACGTTATTAATTTAATATAATTAAAGAGAGAAATTTTAAATTTTGAAATTTAAAATGAACAATCAATTATTAATTTAATAAATTTAATAAAATTAGAGTGAGAAATTTAAAATTTAAAATTTAAAATTAATAATTAATAGGTTGACAAGTGGCATGATAAATGATATATAACATTAATGAGGGGTTCTAATTGCATGACACTTGTCAATATAAGATTAAACCTATTCTTTTATTAGAATAGGGATATATATATATATATATATATATATATATATATATATATGTATATATACATATATGATCAACGTATATGATGGCATACATATTTTCAATCTCAAAATCAATTTTCCTTTATATCGTTTTAAAATGGATTTTTTATACTGTAATAAAGTATATTTTCTTGTTTTTCATATTGTGGGATTATGAAATTCTACCGACTTGAAAATTCACAAGAATTTAATCAAATATTTTCCAATTCAATTGACCCTTATACTGTAATGTTTTCTGTAAATATTTTCCGAATCTGAAACTAATTACACTGTTGTCACAAGTAATAAGAGTATTATGGGCGACGTCTTTGGCAGTAACATGCTCTTTATCATTGACAAGCCAAACATACTTTTTTACGTCATTAAAGTGCATGGCTAAATCAAACACACTTAGTTTAATTGGCTTCGTTTTAATCATCAAGTACCTAGAAATACTCATCTGAAATTAATTTATAAATTATTTTTGGGTTTTCACTATTTTTGGGATTGCGTTTTGAGTATTTATCTCATTTAGGATGCAAATGCTTATTACATGATTTCTTTTTTAAGATATATTAAGTTGTCATTTTCTCTTTGCTGCTTATGTATATATTTCTATAATTATACTTCGAACGTAAGGGAAAATGTTGCCAAACTTTTATTAAATGATCAAATGTATACACATTCACATATGAACTAAGTATTTCAAAAGTTGAGTTTACAAGACTGCCTTTGTGAACACACTATCCGTTGTCCATCTTTTTTTTTTTTTTCATGTTTCGATGTTTCTGAATCATTGATTTTTAGTTTAGTCTACCCATATGATTATTCAATCAAAATTTTAGATCTCGTGGAGCAACTCCAAAACCTTAAATTATGTTATGGTTGCAACATGTCTATTGATAAAACATGGACTACTATTGAAAACTGTAACTCTAAGGAGTTACAACAAGGACTAAAATCTTTTATCGAGAGATCCAAAAGCATATGCCAGCGACAAAAGGTCAAATCATATGCCCATGTAGAAGACTTGATACCAATAATTTATACATCCAACAATAATTAAATTTCATATATATCAGAATGGGTTTAATTCCCTTTTATTAAATGGAAGTATCATGGTGAAAGTACAATTCCTTCAATTATAGAAGACGTAGAGCCTAGTAACAAGATGGTCAAAACTATCACTAACATTATGGGGCGGGTGAGTGAAAATGATACCAACCACGACGAAGGGAACTTAGATACAAAGTGTAGCGATGTCGATGATGGATTTTAAATGCTTTTAGAGAGAGTCCAATCAAAATTATATCGTGATTGTACATCGTTTTCTTCCCATGACTTCGTAGCAAATTTGATGCATATCAAAGTGATAAAAGATGACTTATAGTTCATTCAATCAACTTCTTATGTTGTTGAAATTTTCCCTTCCGAAATGAAACAAAATCCCCTTCACATTATCTTGCAAAACAGAAACTAAAAAAGATTGGCTTGAGTTACGAGTTGATAAAGTTGTATATCAAGAAAGAACATAAGTTGTTGTAGAAAATTTAAGTTTGTAATGAGAGTCAGCGGGTCGACTAAAACACAAATGATAAAAAGCTATCTTATAAGGTGTTCTGGCACTTTCTTGTGACCTACAGACGATGATGTCTCTATTCAAGGCACACAACAAAAAACCTGAGTTGACATAGTACGGAACAATCAAAAGTGGGTATGATGTGTCATTTCCTAAGGGCTTGAACGCACGCTTAGGTTTTGTAGATGATGGTTTTAATCCATTTGGTAACATCTGTAATCCTCAAAGCATTTGGTCGTTCGTACTCATATAATCTTCCACCATAGTTATGTATGAAGAAGTCTTCCTTCATGTAATGGTTGCTAATTCAAGACCCTAAAGCCCACGAGAAGGACATGGATGTTTTTCTTATGGCGTTTGTGGAAAAGCTGAAATAATTATGGTATTTCGGCATTAATACTACATGCACAACATCATCAAATACTTCTTTAACACAGACAACGTCAATTGATGCAATGAAAGTATTAGCGATGTCTTATTCAATACCGGTGACATTATTAGCAATGACTTCAATAGTAGCATTATTTGAGTAGTAGCTACGAGCCAATTCTGAGGTTACATTAGCGATGACTTTAGATGTCTTTTACAGCCACATTTCTCGATATTAATATTCTTATTTCTTAAAATGTTTCATCTTTTTCAAGGTTTCTTTGCACGACACTGGGGGTCCAATCCCTTAGTAATTATGAAAAAGCTATTCAAAGTTGAAAAACGTGTATACTAACATTATATGTTTATATATTAATTTTTTGGAGCTTACGTATTTAGAAAATTTAAATAAACATTATATATATATATATATATATATATATATATATATATATATATATATATATATATAGTTGAGTTATTGCGAGAACCAAAAGATATACGACAACTTGAGAACTTCTAATCTGCTCATAATTTGTCAAAACTAAAACCATCAATATTAATGAAATATAGAGTCTAAGACATATCTTGGCTGAAAAAATAACATTTGACGACTGCTAAAATAATTGTTCATCTATATGCATGCATGCATATCTATGTTTGTAGCTCATATGACTGATGATATATGTGTGTATACACACACACATGCATGCATCCGTAGTCCATATGACTGTTGATTTATATAAATACATGCATGCATATCTGCGTCCGCAATTCATATGACTGCTTATGCATGCATATTTAACATAACATTTTAAAAAATATATATTTAAATCTTTTTTAAGGCTAGATATGGCTTAGACGCTGCATTTCGTTAATATTGATAGATTTATTTTTGAAAATTGATGAACGCATTAAGAGTTTTTACTTCTCGCAAAATTTTAAGTTCTCAAAAGAACTTTTTTTTTTCTCTTTGTGTGTGTGTGGGGGTGTGTGTGTATGCATCTGTGTGTGTGTGCATATGTGTGTGTGTATATATATATATATATATATATATATATATATATATATATAAAAGATAGATCGAGTGTGGACTTAAAAATAAATGAGGACTACTAGGACAAATCTTTGCCTTAGGATTGAAAAAATAAAAGGTGGAGATTTGGTTTTATTTATCGTCAATATCTCGCGAGATGATATAGTGTTTTTGTGATTATGTGCGACATTTTGACATTTTCCGGCAAAGATTAATTGTTTGGAGGTTAAATGGGTAAAATAAAAGATTGAAAAAAAAACAGCATGTGAATTCCGCCCCCTCATCTTGCTCTTACTGTCACATGTCAAACCCTTATTTGGTGGGTTTTTTTAACCCACTTCGTTTTTTGGTCATAAAATCTTCTTTCTTAGGAAAAAAAAATTTGAAAAAACCAAAGTTATTAAAATTTAATTATCTACAAAATGAACAAAATCATGAGAATTTGAAAAAGAATATTAAAAAAAACAGAAAAAAATTCTCCAAAATCAAAATTTAAGTGATATTTTTACACAATATACTAATAACTTTTTAAAAAACATTTTTGAAAAAATAAGTTTTTGAAGTAATTATTATTAATTTTACAAAATATTATTAAAAGAATTTATTGAACATAACACAATCCAAAATATTTATGATTCAAAAAACATTTTGATTCAACTTATTTAATTTGCTACGACCTAAAAATATTTAGTGTCAAAGATTTTATAATCCTTAATTATATTTTTTATGATTCAAAATTAAATGATTCAAAATATATAATGATCTATAATTTTTTAGAACAAAAACTATATTTAATTTAATATATTATTGATCCAAAATCATATGATTCAAAAATGATTTGATTTAAAAATACTACAATTCAAAATAATTTGATTTAAAATTTTTTGATCCAAAAATAATATGATTCAAAAAAAAGTATGAATGGAAAGTGTTATCATCTTTATTATTCTGCTTATTTAAAATTTTATAATTGTTAAACGTTGAAAATCAAACCGATATTTAGTTAAAAAAACAAAAATAAAGAAAAACACTAGTGGCTTCAAGTATGTAGTAAATATATTTACAAAATAAAAAAGAAAAAACAAAATAAGGAAAAATAATAATTTAGAAAAAACCAAAAAAAGAAAACAAAAAGCTTAAAAACTATAAACGTTAAAAGCGAGTGTATATATATTTAAAAAGAATTGTTTTTTTAACTAAAAAAATAAATAAATAAATAAACAAAAATAAAAAAAAAATAACAAAACCCACTTGAATGACATTCTATGGACGTTCGCTGCATGTGATTAAGTCTTCGAGTTCGTTTAGGTATGAATTTAAATATATTTTTTTTTACATATTAAATCTACGTTTAGGTATGAGTTTGTCTAAATGAGATATGATGCAAGAGGTAAGTGATGATTCATAGGGTTGCAGAAATGTGTTGATGTAATGAAACTTATGGCTACAAGGGAGTCACCTGATTCGATTGATAATTATATGAAAATGTTTGAGAGAACTGTAAGAGAAAGTTTGTAAAGATAGGCGAGATGTCTTGTCAAACCTTAGGTGACGTTTATTTGCACAAACATTCGTTGAATGATATGCAACAACTACATATGGCACATAAAGAAAGACATAGTTTTATAGGGATGCTTGGATGTATTGATTACACACATTTGAACTAAATAAACTGTCTCGTGGGGTGGAAATGTCAGCATACAAGTGGTCATCATGGAATGCCTTCGTTGGTATTAAAGGTTGTTGCCTCCCAAGATTTATGGATTTGACATGTTTTTTTTGGGTTTGCAGGTTCTAACAACGACATCAACATTCTTGGTCAATCATCACTATTCGACAATATATTGTCAGGAATAACATTGGATGCTCCTTTCATAGTGAATACAAATGAATATAAGTTTGGGTATTACCTTATAGATGAAATATATCCAACATATTCAACATCTGTGAAGCCATTTCGAAACCCAATAGAACCAGGAGACAAAATTTTCAAATGGAGACAAGAAGGACCACGTAAGGTTGTGGAACGTGCTTTTGGAATTAACAAGTCAAAATGACACATAGTTCAACATGCGACACAACCATATCAGTTAGACATTCTACAAGATGTTATGTATGCATGTATCATAATGCATAACATGGTGATCGACTTAGATCCTAGACACGTGCAATTTCAACGAGGGACAACATAATATTTACATAGAGTCGTTGATATTCAAGAAGCACGAAAACATAGGCAACTTCGAGAAGACTTGACTGATTATACGTACGATGGTAACGTAGAGAGATAATGTAGGGGCAAAAATGTATTTTTTTTTTTGTTTTTAAATGTTATTTTTTCTTGTTGTAATGTTCTTTTAGATTTTTAAATATTATGTTTAATTAAAAAAATTATGCTTTATTAAATTAATTTTGTTTTTATAAATATTAAAAGTTAAATCGAAAAAAATAAAAAGAAAATGATGACATGGAATTTAATATGTGTTATAACATATAGGGCGTGTTTGGTATGAAGTTTTTGGAAACGTTTGGAAGCTTCTAGCTTTTAGCTTTTGACAAAATGTTCTAGTTTAAACAAAAAGCTTCGATTGGTAGTACGAGTATTTACCTTTTAGTTTAAACAAAACGCTCAAAATCTAAAAGTTACTTCATGTAGCGTTTACTGAGCTTTTGAAATCAATTTTTATAATTACCCTTAAAAATATATTTATATATTTATTTATTTTTAATCAATTGTCATTTTATGTAATTTTATATATTTCAAAAGCTTCCTGCTACTTTTGCCAAATATTGATATAACAAATAAAAGTTATAGCTTCCCGCTACCAGCTACCCATTACACGTTACCCACTATCCGCTACCAGCTACCCGCTAGCCGTTTGCAACTAACAACTATTTTTGCCAAAGATGCTCATAATCAATTTCTGACTTGATGTTATAACATCATGGGGTGACATGACATATGAGATGATGGCATTTAGATGTCATAACACCCATTACATTTAAAAAAAAAAAACTAAATCTTTTGTCAACTACATGCAATTATCAATTTGATAGTAATTGGGCATATTGTAAACCAAGAGACGTATGACCGTTTACTAGCTTTCAAGTAACATGACAGTCTATTTCATGTAAGGCCACCTTCAATGGATTAAACTCATGGAGAGTTGTATAGATTGCCAACTAGGAAAGAGAATATACACATTCACTTTAATTCTTAAAAAATTAATAAATTTTCAATTACAACTGCATTCCACCGTTCAATGGCCATTCAACTCCACACTCTCTCTCCTTTATATTATATTCACATTTATTACATTAAACCCTCATACAACTCCCATTGTGGATGGCCTAACACTAACAAATTATAATGGGTTAATATGATGAAATACTAGAGCAACATGTATGTTTTAGTTCCATTTTAAATAAAAAAATTTCTGGTATAATGTGTCATCTTTTTCCGATTAATTGGGCTTTCTCTAGTAAAATTGTTATAATTAATAGACTTTTGTATCAAATTTGACATATTATTACCCACAGTAAGCAACCTATTTCAAAGATCTAAATAAATTGTTTGCCATATCGGTAAAACGTTGAAAATAAGGATGTATTTGTACTGTACAAGTGATGATATATACATTCTAAATAAATGCACATCTGCAGGCAACACATCCTTATCTTTATATAGGATTGAATGTACTAGTTTTTGTTAGAGTGGTTGGGTGGTGTGAACGACACAAGCAGAAATTATGGTTTCGATTACATAAGACTTGCCCAACTCATTTACGTTATGACCATTTTTGACGGTCACCTGCTTCACATGAAAAACTGTGGGCCAGTCGAGGGGGAGGGGTTGTTTGTTATATTTAATGTTAAAGCATGAACATCTGTTCGTCTTCTCCACCGAGCACTTAGATGCTTGAATGATTCATCTGGATAGCGAATGTGATGAGGTGGACTAGATTGTGTATGACATATAAAATTACTGTTATGACCCAAAGCACCTGACTAAATGATCAAATCTTAAAAATAAAATAAAAATAAATAAATAAATAAGAAATCAGTTTTCTCTTTGTACGGGTACTTTCTTAGCTACTCATAAATCCACAATTGACAAAGTAAAACAAAATAAAATATATAAATAATACTTATTAATCATAGATTTGCATATATTTATTTTTATAAAATATATTCATATGTTAACCGTAGCTATATCATTGTTATTTTAAATTAATATAATAATATTGTCACTACTAGAAAACTGGTGCAATAGCTACAGCACAATCCGTAGCTATTCCGTAGCTATAAGCGAATAGCTACGGAATTGCTACGGAAAAATCCCTGTAGCATAATGGCCCGTGGGAAAATTATAGCTACGGATTAGCTACGGAATAGCTACGGAATTTTCCGTAGCTACCATAGCTACGGAATAGCTACATAAATATATAGCTACGGATTTCCTACAGAATAGTTACGGAATTTAATAGCTACAGAATAGCTACGGAACTAAATAGCTACGGAATAGCTACGGAAGTAAACAGCTACGGATTTTATGTAGCTAATCCGTAGCTAATTGCTTTTTATTTTTTTTAAAAAAAAACAATAATTTTTTTAAATAAAAAAACAATTAATTTGGTCAAAATGAAATAAAAATTCATTACATTAAACTACAAAATGTCAAATACATTACTAAGTGCTTAACACATTACAAAAACATCATTTTCCAAAAATAAATATTACAATAAACATCATCTATACAACAAAATAAAAAATTTGGTCAAACTGAAAAATACGTTGTTATTTACAACACTTACAGTGCACTGATACAAGGCATACGCTTCCTCATTTGGGCCTAACAAAACAAAAAATTTATAAGTTATTCAAATTTATCGTATAGCATAAAATACATAATTGATAATTCTACTCTTACTCACCCATGTTTTCTAGTTTAATAGCCTTGAATCCAACCTCATCTTCACTTGTCAAATATTGTCTACAAGGATCAATGCTTACAACCACAGCCTTTAAAATAAACATAACATATTTAGATGCAAAACATTAAATGGACAATAATACCCTTACTTCTAAATGACAAGATTTATCAAAATTTCACACGTTTGGATTTACCTTGCCTTTTCCAGGTGATGACTAAATAATGGAACCAAAGGAAAGTCATTGTGTTTTGACAGCACCATCAGCACCTGCAATCACAACAACAAAGGTCTTGTAAGAATTAAAATAGGAAATGTTCATTTGCTAAATTAAAAATGAGAAATCTATTTCAGAAATGAATGTTTCATCACCATAAATATTGAATCTCACCAAAGCAACATAAGGGGCAAAATAGGAAAAAGATGACACGGAAGGAGGAAAAAGATGCCCAATTCCCTAGTTGGAACCACAATCAATGCTTGTAGAGCTGATCTTTGTGTGTTTATTACTGAAAAAATCTGTAAAAAGTATGCCAAAGTTTTCCCTGAACCTGTCTTTAGAACCAAATAATAATATTAATAAGTAAGTAGATAAATCATGGAAGAGGTTATATGATAATGTTCATAAATGAACCATTTTACACAGGGATAAATTTGGTATTGATATATACAATACATTATAATTAAGAAATGTTCCATGAAAAATGTAAAAACAGAAAAAGTCTTAAGCAGTTAAGAAAATATTCACCTGGGCATGGAGAATGCAATCTTGGCCAGAGAGTAGAATTGGTAGAGCTTGTCTTTGTATCTCTGTAGGCATAAGGAATCCAAGTTCTTCAATTCTGAAAACAAAATCAGGAAAATCAATCATCTCATACTTTTTAGCATTGGTCAAAGCAAGAAATCATCCTAAATACATCTCAATTTGTAAACATGAGTTCCTTGTAGCCCCTTGCTCAATTATTCATCAAATCAATCTAAATGTGTCTCAATTTGTAAATGTAATCTTAAGACAATGTTCTGTTGTTTGGAGTATATACTTTATTTAAGAAGTTATATTTACTTGTCATGATATCAAAGGCCACAAATGATCCCACGATTATGTTGATGGGATTTGTCAATGGTAATTCTAGTATACAAAAAGCTAGAATCATAGTAACTGTATGTACATTAAGCTTCAATATAATCACTACTATAATTGTAACATTTTCTATGGAGTCATCGAGAAGTAGAAATTGAAAAAAAAAACAAGTAATTGAGCATTAGATATCAAAAACTCCCATTATTGTTGTATACATGAAGTAAATATCAAAAAATAAAATAAAATAAGTCTAGCGTTTTACTTGGAGATGAAATCGAGCAGCAACAGAGAAGAAATCGAGCAGGAGATATGCGACTGAGGAAGTAGAAATCAAAAACTCACTGCAAGGTTGGTTTAGCGGTGACAGCAAGGTCGATCGGTGGTGATGCTAAAGCGGTGATGGTGATGTCGATTGCAGATGAAATTGAAGACAAAAGGGTTGAAGAAGAAAAGGTGGGAGATTGGAGGCGGCCGGATTCGGGAGGGAAACAAAACCTCAAAATATTTGGGGGAAAAGGAAGCGGGTAAACAAAACCTAGAAATATTTGGGAGGCTAAAAAAACAGGGACTAGAAAAACGCAAAAAAAATGGGGGCAATAGGATTCGAACTCAGATTCTACATGTACAATGTCAAACATTCAACCAACAGGCCGGGCATGCCACATCCATATACACAAGCTCCTTAATTTGTTTTATACAATACCGAAGTGCATTCCTTTATTATTATTATTATTATTATTATTATTATTTATTATTATTATTATTATTATTTATTATTATTATTATTATTATTATTTTTATTATTATTATTATTATTATTATTATTATTAAAATTCTTCATCCTTAGCTACAGTAACATAAGATTCCCCCTCATCCCCACTGATATCGGACATTTCTCCCTCCGGTAACTCAATCTTCCCGGGTATGCTCCCACATCCCCGTCATCTCTCTCGCCTATGATGGTGGTGGTGATGATGGTGGTGATGGTGATGGTGATGGAGATGGTGATGGTGGTGAATAGGTGGTGATGGTAGTGGCGGTGGTGGTGGTGGTGGTGATGGTGATGGTGGTGATGGTGATGGTGGTGGTGGTGGTGGTGATGGTGGTGATGGTGATGATGATGATGGTGGTGGTGATGGTGATAGTGATGATGGTGGTGATGGTGATGGTAGTGATGGTGATGGTGATGGTGATGGTGATGGTGATGGTGGTGATGGTGGTGATGGTGATGGTGATGGTGATGGTGATGGTGGTGATGGTGATGGTGGTGATGGTGATGGTGGTGTGATGATGGTGATAGTGATGATGGTGGTGGTAGTGATGGTGATGGTGATGGTGGTGATGGTGGTGATGGTGATGGTGATGGTGATGATGGTGGTGGTGATGATGGTGATGGTGATGGTGGTGGTGATGGTGATAGTGATGATGGTGGTGATGGTGATGATGGTGGTGATGGTGATGGTGATGGAGATGGTGATGGTGGTGAATAGGTGGTGATGGTAGTGGCGGTGGTGGTGGTGGTGGTGATGGTGATGGTGATGGTGATGGTGATGGTGATGGTGATGATGATGGTGATGGTGATGGTGATGGTGATGTTGATATTGATGTTGATGGTGATGGTGATGGTGATGGTGATGGTGATGGTGATGGTGATGGTGATATTGATGTTGATGTTGATGGTGGTGGTGATGATGGTGATGGTGATGGTGGTGGTGATGGTGATAGTGATGATGGTGGTGATGGTGATGATGGTGGTGATGGTGATGGTGATGGAGATGGTGATGGTGGTGAATAGGTGGTGATGGTAGTGGCGGTGGTGGTGGTGGTGGTGATGGTGATGGTGATGGTGATGGTGATGGTGATGGTGATGGTGATGGTGATGGTGATGATGATGGTGATGGTGATGGTGATGGTGATGTTGATATTGATGTTGATGGTAATGGTGATGGTGATGGTGATGGTGATGGTGATGGTGATATTGATGTTGATGGTAATGGTAATGGTGATGGTGATGGTGATGGTGATGGTGATGGTGATGGTGATGGTGATGGTGATGATGGTGATGGTGATGGTGATAACGGTGATAGTGATGGTGATGACGGTGGTGATGGTGGTGGTGGTTGTGGTGGTGATGGTGATGATGATGATGATGATGATGATGGTGGTGGTGGTGATGGTGGTGATGATGGTGATGATAATGATGATGATGGTGATGATGATGATGATGATAGTGATGATGATGTTGATGTTGTTGATGATGATGTATATGAGTTTGTGAGATGTATGTGAACGTATTCATAAGCATTATAGTGTTAAACAACTAAATGAGCAATGGATCTCGTATGTATACACGACTTTATAAATGATATTAATAGCTATAGATTGGTGAAAATATAGATAATCATGTATAATAGAGGTGTGAAAAAAATGGAGCGAAAAAAAAACGACGTTTGGTGCCCGAAAAATCAAAAATAAGAAAAATCCGTAGCAAATCCGTAGCTAATTAGCTACGGATTTGCTACGGATTTTTCTTATTTTTGATTTTTCGGGCACCAAACGTCGTTTTTTTCGCTCCATTTTTTTCACACCTCTATTATACATGATTATCTATATTTTCACCAATTTATAGCTATTAATATCATATATAAAGGCGTGTATACATACGAGATCCATTGCTCGTTTAGTGGTTTAACACTATAATGCTTATGAATACGTTCACATACATCTCACAAACACGTATACATACACATATACACGTACACATATACCACAACTCATTCATGTATATAAATATATATAAAAAAACATAATCCATCAGAAGTTGGTGAAAAATATAGGCATTACAATGTTAAACTGTGAAACGAGTACTTGATCCCGAAAGGGCACACGACTTTATGAACGATATTAATAGCTATAAGTTGGTGAAAATATAGATAATCATCTATAGTAGAGGTGTGAAAAAAACGAAGCAAAAAAAAAACGACGTTTGGTGCCCGAAAAATCAAAAATAAGAAAAATCTGTAGCTAATCTGTAGCTACTTAGCTACGGATTAGCTACGGAGTTCTAACGGAAAGCATACTCCGTAGCTAATCCGTAGGTAAATAGTATTTGTAGGTATCCCGTAGCCATTCCGTAGCTAATTAGCTACGAAATAGCTACGGATTAGCATATGTAGCTATTCCGTAGCAATTCCGTAGCTAATTAGCTACGGAATAGCTACGGACGTCAACGGAATAGGGCATCCCATTCTGTAGCTAATCCGTAGCAATTCCGTAGCTAATTAGCTACGGAAATTTTCCGTAGCTATTTTCCGTAGGAAAACCCTATGTTTTCTAGTAGTGTGTATACAGAAATATAAAATTAAATAAATTGACAAAAGTAAAGATAATCAGTGGTAAAAATTGTTGGGGTGCAAAGTTATTCATTCAACTTTGTAAATATTTGACTTTTATAAAACTCACTTCCATGTGGTGCTTTAGCCTTTAGACCCATTTGTTTGTTAGAGTGAGAGAGCGACTTGTAAACACCTCTATAAATAGTGTGTTCACACCACTTGTAGAGGTGTGCTTGAGAGATGTAGAAGTGAGTGTGTAAGTGTGTGTCAATTATGTAGTCTAGATCTAGATCTTTTTTGTAACACCATATACATTCAATATATCTCTTAAACACCCAAATCACCATGTTCAATTGTGCAAACTTTAATTCCGCATGTCAAACCATGTTCTTTGTCACTACAATTGGTATCAGAGCTTGGTTTTCACGATCAACGTGACTTTTGAAGAACGATTCTCGGTTTAGCAATTTTTGTCGCAATTTGATCAATTTTGGTGTGTCTCTCTCAATGATCTCTCTTAATTTCATTGAATTGTGCGTTACATTTTTTGATTTGTGATCGTTTGACTCATTGGATGAAAAACCCATTTGTTGTGATCCAATAATTTTTTTTTGATCAAAGCCCAATCCAATTTCATATTCATTTGCTCGATTTGATTCTCGAATTTTAATTGTTTGTTTGATTCAAAATTTGACCCAAAATCAAAATAATAATTGTTACGGTTCATCGATTCATTTTGATACCCAAAAGTCGTATGTTTCGCATTCATATGATCCATTACTGTTCATATTTTTTTGTTGGCCCATATGTTTCTTTGAATCCGATAATTCTGAGTCCATATATTCTTTTCCGTGATCCGATTTCATTAATAGTGGAGCCCAAAGGCTAATTAAATCAATTTGGAATATTAACTATGTCTGTTCTTCATCGTATGCATAAAAGTGTTGTACCTTTCGTGACTTTCTTTTAGATCGAGTTCATGTGTATCATTTTCTTTCACTGTGAATCAAACATCTCTTCGATCGAGTCTTAATCTTTGTTTAAAATCGATTTCGACTGAATTTGTGGTTAATAGAAGCTAAATTCGATTTTGACTGTTTTGATTTTGATAAAATCGATCAATAACATTTGATGGGAATGAAGAACAGTTTGAATAATGTGTTTGATCTGAAATCTGACCCCAGAATCATCGAATTCGTGTTTATGGTTTGTTGACTTTGAAAAGTCAAACTAACGAAAGTAACAAAGAACAGCTCGGTTAATGTTAGTTAACGAGTAGCGGTGGTCAAGTAGCAAGTGGGATGCGAAGGATTGAAATCAATGTTTATGACCTGATGTTGTGGCTAACTGTTGATTTCTAATTGAAAGATTGGAGATCGAATATTTTTGATTTTGAAAGTTCGACTGGAATGATTTAGAATTTGGGTTGTAGGTCGACTGATTGCAGACGAAATTGATTAATTTGGAGTGGCGAAAAATCGAAGCATATGGATTAATTTTTCAATGTTGAGATTTTGGTTTGATGATCGATGTTGATTTTGGGGTCCCTATAATGAAAAGAATGAAGAACGATTGATGTGTTGGAGTCGATCGATTGTTCTTGATGACGGAAGCTATGATGTCGATAGGTTCAGATGATTCAGTAATAGAACTCGAATTTGATTTTGGAAATTGAAGGAAGATGCGAATGTGATTAATGGAGATATTCAGTTCGCATTTGTTGAGAAAATTATGTGATTGATTTGTGCGAGTTCGCATCCGGGTAGTTCGCATTTTTTGAAGTTCGCATATAAGATTGTGAAATGGTTCGCATTTTGGAAGACAAACAGAAAGTTCGTTCAGTTCTGTTGAGTTCGCATTTGGATCACAATCAATTTCGCATATTTGTTTAGTTGGTGATATTGGCTGAAAGATGCGAAGAGTATGTGGATTAAAATGCAGAGGTGATTAATGCGAAGCGTGTTATATGAATTGAAAAAGAAGAAGTCGAATTTATGAAACTGGCCCTTAAAGTTTTGTTTGTTTGACAAATGATTTCGTATGAAAAAGCCTACAAATTTATGAAACTGGCCCTTAAAGTTTTGTTTGTTTGACAAATGATTTCGTATGAAAAAGCCTACAATTCGCATGTTTGGAGAACAAAAGGGAAGAAGTTTCGAAAACGACCCCTGCACCTTTGAATATTATACACTTCGCAAATTAAATCAAATTTAGCATGTTTGACACTTTTCACCCAAATTCGCAAAAGGACTGTTTTTGCTGAAAATTGAAGATTGTGCATTTCAAGCCCCTGCAGTTTGTGCGAATTTACACATTCTACCCAATTTCGCAAATGGGAGTGTGTTTCGCATATTTGGCTGTTTTTGATGCAACGGGTCACTGCAGAATTTTGAAATTGATAATTTCTACCCATTTTTGAAAATTTTTATCAAAGGCGATCCGTGAACGAAACTAAAAATTCAATATTTTTTGGATTTTCCGGATTGAAGCACAAAGTTTATGCCACATGTTAAGGGGGAGTTTTAACATGAAAAATTCCGAATAGAGCATGTTCTTTTTCCTTTGGATTTTTATAATCAAATTTCGATTATAAAAAGGGGGAGAAGTTTAATATGGAAATTCGAACTTGAATTTTTCATATTACGCGGATTTGAAGACCGAAGTGATCTTGAAGTTTTGAAGGCCATGAGATGATGCAATTGGAAGTTCGGAAGTGATGTATTCGAAATGGGTTTGGAATTATTGAAGATTTTTGGGGTGTGTTTTTATGCGCAACTTTTGGGTGATTATTTGGAGTTTGGAATACTCTTGATCATTCGTTGCTGCTCGGATTGTATGGTCTCACATCCTAGAGCCCAAATTGAAGAATCATGGAAGAATTGAAGATTGAAGTTCATTTCAACATGTGTTACCTTTGAGGCTCGAACCGCGTAGTGCTTGATTTTGTAACACCATATACATTCAATATATCTCTTAAACACCCAAATCACTATGTTCAATTGTGCAATCTTTAATTCCACATGCCAAACCATGTTCTTTGTCACTAAAAAAATAACATTGTTTTATCTAAAATTAATATAATCATGTTGTATAAAAATTAGAAAATTAAACAAATTGAAAAAAAATAAATGCGCCTAGCACCCAAAGGAGCAAAGCTTCTTTGGGAAAACAGCGCATAAAAAAGGCACCCCTGTTGACCTTTTTTTGTAGATAGAATCTTCAATGAGTGGAAACAAGCATTGGCGGTATGGGTAGATGTTACAGATGATTAAAAATAAAGACAATCAATCATAGAAATAACATTGTTCTATTTGAAATTAGAAAGTTCATCAAATTAATTAAAAGGTAGATAGTTCGTCACGTTAATGATTGATATTGAATCAACACTAATATGTGTGATGATATTATATAAATTATAGATAATATGTCTATTTAACCAAACACTTAGATAATATAACTTAAATTTTAAACTTCTTTTATAAATGAAAACAAAAATTTATGCTGAAACTTCGAAACTCTAACCTAACAAAAATAAGAATCATTTGTATAATACTGCTCCTAAGACAAAGTTCGGTCATGGCTACAACCAATAATCTAAATACTAAAAGATAATAAATGTAATTAGAAACATCTTCATAAAATGAAAGAAAACAAACTTAAGTTATACTTGGAAAAAGAATTATAAAATTAGTTGTCATTTTTTTTGACAAATCATTCCAATCTTAATATAAAAACAATTAGCAAAATAATTAGGTGTTTTCCCTGTTAAAAATAACCTGTTTGCAATGTTCTTTGTCTTAAAGTCTTCAGCTTCATTTTTTTTGCTATTAAACCATTCCTTGTTTATCTTCTGCCTTTTCGACTCAGGAACAAGATGTCATCCCTTAGTTATTTCAGCCATTTCTTCAAACTACATGAAGATTCATAAGCTTTAATCTCTTAAGAAAACTGCCCAAGATATGTTTATTAAATCATACAATAATAAGGATTAATCATTGAGTAGTTAGAATATAACAATCAACAAAATCACATTCACAAGCAAAATAGATGGTTGAAGAAATGGTTGTTATTTTAACAAAGGAGATGACATTTTTTCCATTTTTCTGTCATTTTTTTTGTTAAAAAGACAATCTCACATATTCATGGCATTCATATCCTTCTTAGGTTTAAGAAGATGTCATGTGGTTGTTTAGAGAGTCTTTTATTAAGAATAAAGATAAAGATAAAGATAAAGATATAATAGAGCTACTTATGGTTGTTCAATATAATTAGTCATTAGCGTTTGATTGGTACAGTGGTAATATCTATTGAGATTTTCTCCTGAAGCATTAATTATGAGAAATATTATCATAATTACATGTGAAATACATTAATTATACAAAATCTTCTTCGTAGTTAATGTACGACATAATTAATGCATTTCATATTTAATTATGATAATATTTTTCATAATTAATGTTTCTTATGTGTGCCTTAGGACATATGTTAAAAAATATCATTTTTATTTTCTTTATAATTCGCATATCTTTCGGTTTCGGTTTGTATAAGATCTTGTCATTATCTTGCATCATGACAATCATCTTACATATTGATAGTTACCTTGTTATATATATATATATATATATATATATATATATATATATATATATATATATATATATATATATGCTCAAATGAGAACATTTGAGAACATTTTTTAGCTTAGAAGCTGTAAAATACGTATGTTCCTCTTTCAGGGGTATTTTTTGTAACTTTGCTCTTATCAACGAGATTTCATCTGATTTTCTTTCTGTCTTTCGACGTATCTATGGTCGATGGTATACATTGAGAAAATATTGATTCCTTATGATCTTTACGAAATTGATTCTAAATCTCAGCTATTTCTCCAATTTTTGTTCCTAAATCCCCTGTGTTTTGTTCGTTGATATATGTTTTAATCATAAATCTTATGAACATTTACATTTTATGTTATAGTTTTTTTAAATCATATATGATTAATATATGTTGTAATAATAATTGTTTATGTTGTTAATGATAGGTTATATCGTTTCATAATGTCTTTTACAAGTGATAATGTGAATTTCTTTAGAAATGAAAATCAAATTAGTATTGAAGATGTTGACGAAGATGTTGAACATTCAAGTCATAAAATCCATAACTACATGGATGAAGATTTTTAACATTCAAGTTATCAAATCCAAAATTTAGTGCTTCAGGTAAAAAAAATTTATATACTTATTTAATGTGTTATGATTATATAAGTAAGTTATTGTTTTTTTAATTATTGATGTATTCTATAATTGAATATATATCAATGTATGTAATGTACAATCACATGTGATCATACATTACATTCCTTATATGATTATATGTGATTAATAATGGATTCCTTATATAATCACATGTGATTATAAGTAATTCATTGTTTTTTTAATTTAATATGTTTTGTTAATCTTATGTGATTATTAATTACTTTTTTTAATAAGTATTTTTAATATAGTGTTAATCATATGTGATTATCCATTTTTTAATATTTGAATAAATATTGACATATGTTTAGTTTATCTATTTTCAACTATTTCTTTTAATCATGTATGATTATATAAGGATTTTATTATTAATTACATGTGATTTTGCATTGCATTCATTTATGTATATTTAATTGTTTCTTTTATAATAATATATGATTAAAATGTTTTCGATATTTGACCATACAGGTGAAAGTTCTACTTCTTGTAATGATGTAAATATTGGGTTATGAGCATTCTAACACTCCTATGGTGTACATGCAACCTTAAATATCTTGGATCTATGTTTTCTCTATTACACATGTAAATATGAATATTCCAAGGTATTACCCTATCTAGCATACAATCTTTTGATACTTGGGTAATATAACAAGTTAGAATACATACCTCTTGATGTAGCTTGACTCCATGAAGCTCAAGAGCCTAGTGCCCCAAGTAACACCTCAAATGGTTCACACAAAATCACCAACACATGGAATAACCATGAGAAGAAGACACTTCATACTTAAATCGGCTAGCCCTCATATATGTGTCACTAGTGCCAATTTCTTGAGCTAGAGGGGTCCTTATATAGTGTGCACATTAGGGTTACACCATGTAACCCATGACTTTACCCATTCCTTATGCTCCATGGGTTTTAACCTCCATGGAGTATCCATGGGTCACCACATAGGTTAAACCTAACATAAGGAATCATGGATCATAAGCCCACATATATAAGAATGAATGATTTACACAATCAATCCCCATATATTTAATTAGTCTCTTTTGATCACTAAATTAAGTCCAAATTTATTCTTGATCAATACTAATTAAATAACATGATTTCATATTAATATATTAGAACTTATAATATATTAATATGTTACAAATGTCCTTTTCTCACAACCGGTCTATCCAAATGTTCTGATGCCATGCAACCCAAATGGACCATGCCGAGTCGGGTCAAGTACATACCAATTATAGTTATGGACTTAGACACTAATCCAACAGTCTCCCACTTGGATAAGTCTAAAATTATTATTGAGTATGACTTCAAAACCTAACTGGCAATCGTAGCTCTCAAAAGCCGCTGTCGAACTCTGACATTGTCGATAAACTCTGACATTTGTTAATGACTTGTCCATTAGATAAGGGATCATATATTCCCCTATTCTAGATATCATATGGAATGAGACATGGATTATAAATCATTCTCTCTGTCCATTTGTTGTTTCCCGATTTCCGATTTATGACGGCAGACTAATTGAACAAATCACATTAGTCGTGGCTTGGCCAAGCACTTCGGGGTGTCATCACTAAATCATCGAGGGGCCCACAGATATCGCTTTTATCCCAAAGGTAAAAGAAATGGATAAATTTCGTCTCATATGGCTTGTTCTACTACTTGTTGGATCATACACAAAGACACGTTTTATAACATTGAGTTACCAATGCGTTTTCATGCAATCAATGTATAACCAACTCATAGTAACAACTCATATCTCTAGGTTTGAAGAATATTGGATATTTGTTGGATTAATGTCTAAGTCCATAACTATAATTGGTAAGACTTGACCCGACCCGGCATGGTCTATTTGGGTTGCATGGCATTGGGACAATTGGATAGACAAGATGAGGAAAAAGGATACTAGTGATTTACATTAATATATTATAAGTTCTAATATATTTGTAACGCCCGTAGATCCGGGCTAGTCAATTTAGAGACGATAAGCGTCAAAAATGACTTTTTTGATGGAAGATTATTTAGAAGGAGTAATCTTAACTAAGTTGTAGTATATGTTACAAGGATTCTATGCATATAAAGAACGCCGAAATCCGAGTTATAATGAAGAAGTTATGACCCGACCCGTCGAACTTTCGCGACAGAACCGACACGACGCTGAATGACGTAAAAAAAGTGAATTTACGTTAGAGCAATATTTAGCCTTATCGATCTAAACAAAAGTCATAGAATACGTTAAACCGAAAGCGTGAATAAAAAGAACGCCTAAATCTGACTTCGTATGAGGAAGTTATGATTTTTCCGAAGTTTTGACTTAGCAGTATGCAGCTCGAATCCTCGATTTGAGATCGAGTGATTTTTATCCGAAACAATCTAAATGAGAATCGAAGATCTCATCTATAGTAGTGAAACGATAAAAAGATAGGCGGAAACGGACTTAAGATGAAGAAGTTATGAATACATAACGGAGTTTTCCTACAGGCCTACTAAAAATAATATTAAAGTAATATATTTATAATATATTAAAAATAACTTCAAAATTAGCCAACAGAGTCTGAACGAGAGTTGTAGAGCATATTCTCACCTACGTGTTGATATAAAGAACGTCGAAAACGGAGTTCGTATGCGAAAGTTATGAATTTCTGAAGTTCGGGGCACGAAACCCCAAAACTGTCAGCCACCACGACGTGGTAAAAGTGCCACGACATGGTAGGAGCTCTGGAGTCTGTCAGACCCACTTGCAATGACGCATGCAGTGATGACCTAGCCACCACGATGTGGTAAACCGTAACACGACGTGGGAAGGGAAAATTTTGCCCTATAGATAGATTTGAAGGGCTAGCCGAGTTTGGGTTGCTCCAGCTCCTCTCTCTCACTCCCGATACCCTCTATAGCCATCCCGAAGTACCCCCGAAGCTCCGGTTTCATCCCAAGACCTGAAGCGAGTCCCGAAGCCCAAAGATCCCGAGAAGAAAAGAGTTTCCGAGCCGAAGCTCTGCCCACGAGGAGCCCGGTTTTTTGTGAAGATCTTCCAGATCTACCGAAGAATACTACTTCTACAAGCCGTAGTTCTGTCCAATCATCTTCTGATCAAGTGAGTGTGTGGTCACTTTCTTCTAACACATAAATATTAAGTATTTGCTATGAAATACGTGCTATGTGTATAATATAAAGTTGTTTATATGTGTGGGTGTATAGTCCCTTTCATAAACATGAGTATAATACAAGTATTGTTTGAATGTATTAAGTATATGTTTGGATGAGCATGTAGTTACTTTCTTATAACACATAAATATGAAGTATTTGCTATGAAATACGTGCTATGTGTTTATATATTATTTGTCTATTTGAGATGGGCATGGAATTGAAGTTTTATATAGGTTTTAAATGAGTTAAACTGTATATGTATTTTATCTCTACAAATATGATGGGTATAACATGGGTAGACGAAATAGTTGGTGTGTGATGAAGGATGAGTTTGAGGATGAGATGAAAGATAAACCTCAGTAGCTATGGATTTAGTACTGTAAAGATAACCCTCAGTAGCTATGGATTTAGAGTTGTATATATATATGAACGTTGGTAGCTATGGATTTAGTACCATATAGACGAACGTTGGTAGCTATGGATTTAGTACTGTTAGATAGACGATGATAGCTATGGACTTAGTACCTGTTAGATAAACGTTGGTAGCTATGGACTTAGTACCTACACGCTATGGATTTAGTGCCCAATGAATGAACCATAACAGCTATGGAATTAGTGCTTTACAAAAGAACCTTGGCACCTATTGTCTTAGTTCCTAATAAAGAATCCTGGCAGCTATTGTCTTAGTGCCTAATACGGAGTGAACGAATAGATGACTCTTAGGGTAGGACCTTAAGAGTAAGGAAGATAATTGGATGTTGGATGGGTAATCGGAATGATCGTTTGATGATTGAGTGTATATATATATATATATATATATATATATATATATATATATATATATATATATATATATATATATATATATATATATAAGATATAATATTGTGGGTTGAAAACCCTATATGCTCATCAGGCTCCCAAGCCTGACCCACTCAGTTTTCTTTGCATTATAGGTAATGGCACAAGAGTATAAGTTGGTGGAATTGACGAGAGATTTTGGATTATAGATCAGTAGTTATAAATAACTGTTGTAAGGTCTATTTTATATTATTTATGCTTTTGGTCTGTATCGGAACATGACATCCCGAGATTTTGTTATTTAATGAAAATACATTTCTTTAAAGAAATGCGTTGATAAATTCTTATCATATTTTGTTTTGGGAACAAATTCTGCAACCGTTTTCTTTAAACGATTACTCTGATTTATAAAATAAAGCATAAATAAATCGGTCTTTTCTCGCCGTGAAATTGGGGATGTCACAATTGGTATCAGAGCATTAGTTTAAGCGAACTAGGAATTTGTAGGAAATTTCTAGACTTAAACTTAGAATGCTAAGTAATGATTGTGAGGAGTATGTCTAAAATATGTTAGGTAGTACACCTAAATTGACACAAACACTAGTTTATTTTAGGAATGATGCCTAAAATGCTTTTATATGCTAAATGTTTTGTGTGATAGCTATATTGATGCTATTATTTGTTCGGATCTATGGACTGTTGCTGACCGGATTTGGAAACCTTATGTGTTTAGGATTCTAAGCGTACGTATAACACCCATAATCATAAAGACCAAGAAAGGAAAGGAAAACCCTAGTCAAAGGGGTCAACTCGTCGAGTCCAGGGTGGAACTCGACGAGTCCGAGCAGGATCCGGGACGAAGAGTAAGTGACCGAATCGACGAGTCCGGTTTGGATTAGGAAACCCTAAGTTCGGGACTTGGTGCCCTATTTAAACGTCTCATTCTCTTACCTAGGGTTCCTTTGTAGTCTCTCTCACCTAGAATACCGAAACCTAGCGACCATATCCATTTTGAGCAACATCTAGCCTTGGTGAAGTGATTTGAAGCTTGGAAGAGAAGGAGGTTCATAGTGGTGCAAGAGGAAGCCTTGGATACATAGTTGGTGTGACTTTTCAGATCCCTTGAGGTAATAAGCTGACCTTATTGCATTTAGATCTATCTTATGATTGAGATTTGGGCATTTTGAGTATGGAGGAGGTCTATTTCGAGTTTGGAGTAGATCTGAGGTTGCTACCTCAGATCTAGGATATTAAGGATCCAGAAAGCCATAAAGTTTATGCCAATAAGTTGTTGGTGATGCCCCTTGGTCACAAAACCTAGCCCTAGAGTGTTTTAAGCCCATATCTCTTTGGTTTCACGTAAAGTTTGCAACTTTACGTAAGGAATAGACTTGGGAAGGGTGGATCTATGAGTTGGAGCCCCTGCATGGCTCGAAAAGCCACTGTATGGATTAAGAACTGAAGAGACTCGGCGAGTCACATGGGTGGACTCGGCGAGTTCGATGAAGATGGGAATGGACTCAACGAGTTGGAAGAACAACTCAGCGAGTCTACTGAAGATTTTAATGGACTCGACGAGTCTGTTCTTGGACTTGGCGAGTCAGGTCGCGAAACACTAACCCCTTCTGGTTAAGGCTCAGATCAGTGAGTTGAATGGTGACCCAGTGAGTTGGACAGGATGGGACTCAGAGATCGTTGAAATCGACGAGTCTTGGGGTGACTCGGCGAGTTGGGTTGCATTATGAGAGTTTTGAGTATATGTACTCGACGAGTCAAGGGACTGACTCGGCGAGTAGAGTCAGCCAGAAAGATTGACTTTGACCAGAGTTGACTTAGTTTGACTTCTAGAGTTCAGTTTGGAACTAAGTGTTATGTTGATACTAGTAGCTAGTGGAGCAGCGGTTCAAAGGGTTGTCGGTCAGCAACCAGATAATTATCAACAAAGTTCAGCAGTGCGAGGTGAGTCTCCTCACTGTTTGTATGGGTCTACGGCCACAATGCCGACCCATTTAGTTTATGTATGATAGGAAGACCCGGGGGTTAGCCCTAGGTAATATGTATGAAAGACCTGGAGGCGGCTCCTGGCACACCATATGTTATTATGTATGATAGGAAGACCCGGGGGTTAACCCTAGGCAATATGTATGAAAGACCAGGAGGTGGCTCTTGGCGCACTGTATGCTATTGTGTATGAAAGACCAGGAGGTGGCTCCTGCAACACTATATGCGGAGTAGCCTAATAGAGTAGTATGTATAGTTGTCTTTGTGATACTTGCATGAAAGACCAGGGGGTGGCCCTTGGCACTTGTCTGTAAGACCCGGGGAGTGGCCCCAGGCTTGACCAGGAAGACCACGTGCGGCCCGTGGAATAACCAAAAGACTATGTTTGGCACATAGCACCTTAGCAAGACTATGTTTGGCACATAGCACCTTACTTGATTATGGATATGTTGGTTATGTATGGCTCTTGGCTATGTATGGCATGTATGGATCAGTTGGTTTGAATGGTATGTGGTATCTGAGGAACTCACTAAGCTTCGTGCTTATGGTTTTCAGTTTTGGTTTCAGGTATGTTGTTTTCAAGGAAAGGAGTTGGCTCGATCGCAGCGCATCACACTATGTTTTCCACACATGAGATCTTTGGGATTACACTCTGATATGGTTTTATGATAATATGTTTTGATTACTGACACTTTGGTTTGTCATGAGATATTATAATGAATGTTTTTATACTAATGGTTTTATGTAATATCTTATTTAAAAATGAAAGTTTTAGCCTTGAATTTTGGGATGTTACAAGTTGGTATCAGAGCCTTGGTTTGAGGGATTCGGACATACCTTTAGGTGTGTCTGAACTCAAACTAAGGGCTTGGTATGAAAGTTTTCAAAAGGAAAACCATTTTATAAAAATGAGTTTGAAAAGAATCTAGAAAGAGAAAAGAACTTTGAGAAGAACAAAGTGTGTGATGCGTGCAATCCGCCGAGCTCAAGTAAGTACCCCAAAATACTCATACAAGTTTATGTTATGATTATCAGTTAATAGAGCAGCATGCTAGATTAGAAATAAGGATCTAGGGAGGAGGCCTTATGTGCCTGGTATATATGCTATGAGCTGCATGATAGTGCTGATTAGACAGTAGTAGGATAGCCTGTTTAGGTTATGCCTGAGTTTATGAGCTTATGTCGCATGCTAGTGCAGATTTTTGATATGAGATTATGATTGTTGAGTATGTTATGTTTAGATTTTTCCCTTGTCCGAATGTTGCTTGCTTTGTGCATTGTGGGATTCTGAGTGTTGGGAGCTAGCCATTAGGTAAATACGTCACGTCACGTTGAATAATCTCATAGTGCTGGATTTGGCCCTATTGCGCAGCTCTTGTCTGAGTTCATCCGTTGTAGGGATGAGTCTTCTACTCGAAGGATTATCTGAGCCTCGTCACATGTGATGGTATTCAGGTGATGGCTAATTGGCATCACAAGGAGGCCTTCAGTAGCTGAGGACTGGTTTGAGTTGAGTTAGAGGTTTCCCTAGAGTAAGCCTAGGATGAGATAGTGCTAAGAGCAGTAGTAGTAGAAAAGGGACCTGGTGGAGTCAAAGCAGTTATTGAGTAAAGTACGGATAGATGTGGAAGGTACTATGGGCCCGTACTACTGAAAGCAGAGGATCCGTACTCGATTCGAGAAAGGCCGAGATGAGACCGGGAAACTTGTAGTGTGTGCGTATGATCCCTCAGCAGTGATGAGTATTCTGATAGTTATTGCGATATGTTTTCAGTATGGTGACATTGCGAGAGAGACCAGTGGTCGGATCAGGCGCCGGAGAGGGATCAGGCTTGGGTTCAGGGGCCGAGCAGCTCGAGGAGCGGATGAGGGAGTTGATATCAGCGGAGGTTATGCGTAGTATCCTAGATCAGACTTCTGTGATCTTTGGCACGGTCAAGGAGGGTATACTGGAGATTTTGGATGAGAGTCTGGGAGCCTTTCGTACCGAGATAAAGGATTTGATGGGAGTGCGTACTATGACATTCCGAGAGTTTAGAGCTTGCGGAGCGCCAGATTATCATGGGGTTAGGGACCCCATCGCTAGCAGTATGTGGTTGGCCGATGATGCCAACGCATTCCGTACGAGCCAATGTCCCGAGAGGGACAAGGTCAGACTTTCCTCCTGTCTTCTGAAGGACAAAGAGAGGGATTGGTGGGAGTAGGTTGGTCATGTCATTGGTGATGATGCCGCGTTGGATGCGATGACATGGAGCGATTTCTCAGCCAGGTTTAGGGCTGAGTTTTCACCGATTATTGAGGTGCAGCAGTTGGCACGGGAGTTCCAGGATTTGACGCAAACTACTGAGACTGTGGTGGAGATCACCGCCAAGTTCAGGGAGAGGGCCCTTCTTGTTTCGCAGTATGTCGCAGATGAGGAGATGAAGAAGGCCTGATACTCCGAAATGTTGAGGGCTGACGTTAGGGAGTTCGTGAGCAGGTCCGACTGTAAGAGGCTGGAAGATATGATTTCTGGAGCTAGAGAGAGGGAGATTGATTTGGAGCAGATCTGGAAGAGGAAGCCGGATGAGGTTCAGGTAGCCACAGGTTCGGGAAAAAGGCCTAAGGGGTCAGATTCGAGATCGAGGGATTACCAGACCTGCGGCCAATGTGGGAGGTGCGACAGGATGCACGAGGGTACGTGTAGGAGTGGTAGTGGTGGAGATTCGAGTTGCTTTAAGTGCGGCCGGATTAGTCATCTAAGCAGGGATTGTACTGCTACCACCATACAGGGATCAGACTTGATATGTTTCCACTTCAGTCAGCGGGGCCACAAGAAGGCCCAGTGCCCCAGTTTTTTTTCGGCAGGATGGGTGATAGCACCTGCCCCTGCAACTCTGAGGATCACAGACGACCTTCAGGGCCGAGCAGAGATGCCTACGGTAGGAGGTAGGGCTTTTCAGATGACTACCATGGAGACGCGAGCAACATCGGACATCGCAGGTATGCGACTTCCGTTTTCTATTTTCTTCATTCATGATTATATTGGTATGGTTCTGCATCGTTATTGGTATAAGTATTTTAGAATTGTGTCGCTTGCTTGTGATTTAGTTATATGCCATCTGCATACCTTGGGTATTAAAATGGTAGTTAGGGGTTGTGCCCTATGGAAGCAGGTTACTTAGGATGCAGTAACTATAGCATGCTTATGTGGGACTCAGTCATGTCCCGCTGGATTCAGGAAGGTGTTATCGAGTGATGGATCGGTTAGATCCCTAGCTGTGGCAAGCTTGGGATTTTCAGCAGATTGATTGCGGTATAGCAGAGAAGATTGGGAATTCTTCTCAAAGCATTGAGCAGTGTGTTGGAATAGTGTCTAAGGCTGCAACTATATTAGGCAAGTATTTGACCCGATTGTGCATGGTCCTTTTAGGTTGCCTTCACCATATCAACTTGATGGGATGATTTATTATGAGAGAATAAATATTATTGGTATATTATGAGAATAATATAATGAATAATAATATTGTTATTTGATTAATATAAGTCATAAATTAATTAGTATTAATTTGGTGACTTAAAGAGATTAATTAAATAAGAAGGTATAAACTATCAATTATTTGATAGTTACACTTTAGACTGTAAATTCTTAAGGCATAAGGGATGGATGGATTCTAGGGCTTAGGATAGCTCAAAATCATCCAAGGCTTATCTAAGGTAAGGATTTGGATTGCTTTAAGGAAAGATTATCAAGCTAGGGTTTAAAGGTGAAACCCTAGGAGTCTACAAGTATAAATAGACCCCTTGAGCAAGAGAAATCGGGATCTCTTCAAAGGAAAAGAACCCCTGGCCGATTTCTTCCTAACGTCTCTCTCAAATCATCCTCTTTGCTAGTTGGTGTTTGTAAGCCATTAGAGGAGTGAAAATTGTGACTCTAGAGCTCCAAGACAACAAGATCAAACAAGAGATTCAAAGGTAAACTTCTAGATCTGATTTTGTATTGTTCTTATACTCAATTAGTTATTAGAAGTCTTGGATTCAGAGCATGTTTAATTAGAAAGCCTAGATCCAAGCATTAGGGTTTTGCATGCGCACATAGCAAAGTTCTTATGGCTAAAACCCATCAGTGGTATAAGAGCCTAGATTGATTTCTATTAAATTGTTGCTTGTTTGTTTAAATCTTATTTGCAAAATTCGATTTTTGTGTTTCTGAGTCATGGAATCGGCGAGTCCCATAGTGGACTCGGCGAGTTCGCCTGACTTGGCGAGTCCAGAATGGGTACTCGGCGAGTCCGAGCGTCAGGAAGGGCCAGATTCGGGATTTTTTTGGTATTTATCTTATGGAAACTTGCCTTTATCATATTAGATCAACCCTAATCTGATTTTTTGATATATATGACTATAATCTTGATCTAATTAAAGATATTTATCAATTAATAAAATATTTAATTTCCTTATATGATAATTAATTAATTATTTTGATTAAATTGGTAATTATCTTGCAAGAAATCTTGAATAAATCAAACATGGATAATTATGGAATTAATTGTTAATTGAAATTATTTGTTATTTGATCCTCCATGTTTTAAATGTTTAAAACTTGTCCTCAAGTTTTGAAATTTATGTTTTGTGATTAAAAGTTTTAATTTAGACAATTTAAATTTCAAACCCTAGATTTTTTAAAGATTAAAATACAACCCTATACTAATATAATATTACAAGATTAATATATATATATATATATATATATATATATATATATATATATATATATATATATATATATATATATATGTATAACTACAATGCTAGTCTTACCGTTAGTAGGTCTCATTCACGAAGCCGATCTATAAGGTGGGTATAAGGTTGCGGCCTATAAAATGACGCTTAATGGGTGTACACTCACACCCACCGCTTGCTTGATCGGTGGAGGGTCGTTAGCCGAACGGGTAGGATAGGGCAGCCTCATCCTCTCATTAAAAGTATAATAAGAAATACAAAGTAACTACATGTTTTTTTAAATTGCCCAATCTTAGTTACTTTAGGGAAAGTGAATTGATGCAATCCCATGAAATTACACTTTGCACCCTTGCTAAGAAGTTAGTGGAGCGTGTGTGGTTTACCGGCACACTAATTGGTTCTAAGCAAAGGTGGCAAAGGGTGATTCATTGTTTATCATAGTTCGATGGAGCGTGTGTGGTTTACCGGCACATCGAATAGGTGATCGTTACAATGAAGGCACCATGTGAATTTGCATGGTAATTCACACCCGCTTTGTGATCCTCGGTATCCCAGTCACAAACAAGAGGGGCATATCGAGATTTAAACATGCCATTGAATAGTTTCAATGAATCTCATCCGAACCTAGGAATTCTCAATACATTTAGGACTTAAAGCTATGTTTTTATGGTGGAGAATTAGTGAATCGTCATTCACTTACCTTCATATTATTTGCATGTTGGATTACGGCATCCCTTTTCTAATATGTAAATATTGTTGTTGGATCCTAGCCCTAATTTTTCTTATTGGGTGATAATTAGGGATTCATATTCTAATCTATCTTTTTCCTTTCTATTTGTAGATGTCGAACGCAAACAACACTGCTGCTAGTTCTTTCACATTGATGAGCCTTTGTCAAAAGGTCACTTTCGATGGGACGAACTTTAGCGAATGGATAAGATACATTCGCACCATTGCTTGCTATGAGGATAAGGAGTATGTCCTCGATGAGAAGCTCGAGAAAATTAACCCTGAAATCGCTACTACGGCTGAAATGAACGCTTTTGAAACTCATGAGCGCGATGCAACGAAGGTACATTGCATCATGATAGCCACCATGAACTCCGAATTCCAAAAGTCCTATGAGGACATGTACCCGTACGAGATGCATCAAGAATTATTGGAGAGATACCACCAAAACGCGAGACAAGAGCGTTATGAGATTTTCACTAACATGATTTCCGCTAAGATGGGTCATGGGGAGTCTCTTACCGTGCACCTGCAAAAGATGCAAAGGTATGTCCACCGCCTTCGCAAGTTGAATGTTGACTTTGGGGAAGACTTGGCGATCGACATGGTGCTTCACTCTTTGCCTCCAAGCTATAATCAATTTAGGATGACCTACCACATGAACAAAGAAGAGGTCACCCTAAGCAAGCTCCAAGGTCTCTTGAGGGTTGCTGAGAGTAACTTCAAGGACAAGTCTGTTGCACCAACTCCCAATCCACCCGCTGCTCCTGTCTTGGCTATTGGACAAGGAAAGGGAAAGAAGAGGAAGGTTTCGTCTAAGAACTATCGTAAGGTTAAAGCCCGAGATGGTGCCTCTTCAAGTGGGACCAAAGTTGATCCTGCTAAACCCTACCCTAACCCAAAGGAGGCAGAGTGCCACCACTGCCACAAGATAGGACATTAGAAGAGAAGCTGCCCAGAGTACCTGCAAGCCATCAAGGAAGGAAAGATCAAGCCGTCTTTCGCAGGTATATACACAATTAAATCTAACGATTCGTCTCATGCTATTTCTTGGGTTCTTGATACCGGTTGTGGTTACCACATTTGTTCTAATGTGCAGGGACTAAGAAGAATTAGGGATGTGGAGGCTGGAAGAATAAATCTAATCACGGGGAACAGAAGATCGTCGCCTGTGACCAAGATTGGAGTGTATTCTTTAGTGCTTAGGAATGGTTTAAGTTTAGATTTGAACAATTGTTGCTATTCGCCAGAAATGGCTAGAAACATAATTTCATTTCATGGTTTGTTTAGATAAGGTTTTAGATTTTCTTTTAATAATGAGAATGGTTCTATTTTAGCTTATCTAAATGGTGTCTTTTATTTTGAAGCTATACCATGTAATGGAATATATGAAACTGTTATGATTGTTGATAACATAGGAAATGATGTTTTGAACATAGATTCTTCCAATAGTATGGATAAAGCATCCTTATGGCATTGTCGTCTTGGACATGTCAACAAGAAACGCATAGCCCAACTCCAAAAGGATGGAGTGTTGGAGTCATTCGACCTTAGGGAAGATGACACATGCGAATCTTGTTTGCTTGGAAAGATGACTAAGTCACCCTTCGATGGTTCTTGCGAAAGGGGTGAGGGTCTATTGGACCTAATACATACCCATGTATGTGGACCGTTTAGATCAACCACGAAGGATGGGAACCGCTTCTACGTGACTTTTACCGATGACTATAGTAGATATGGGTATATCTATTTAATCAAGAAAAAGTCAGAAACTTTTGAAAAGTTCAAAGAGTTCAAGAATGAAGTGGAGAATCAATTGGGCAAAAAAATCAAGATGCTTCAATCCGATCGAGGAGGAGAATACCTAAGTCTTGAATTCCACGATTATCTCAAGGAGTGTGGAATAGTTTCACAATTGACGCCACCTAGGACACCACAATTGAATGGTGTGGCAAAAAGGCGTAATCGAACCTTATTGGATATGGTTCGCTCTATGATGAGTCGTGCTTCACTGCCCATCTCTTTTTGGGGGTATGCCTTAGAGACTGCCGCCCATATCCTTAACCGAGTCCCTACTAAGAAGGTTGCCAAAACACCTCATGAGACGTGGACAGGGAAAGCTCCCTCGTTGGCACATATCAAGGTTTGGGGTTGCGAGGCTTTCGTAAGACAAGATACTCACGACAAGCTTGAACCTCGTAGTGAGCGATGTATTTTCATCGGCTACCCGCAGAAATCCTTTGGATATCTCTTCTATAGACCGAAGGACAATGTTGTCTTTGTTGCGAGGAGAGGAGTTTTCCGAGAACGAGAACTCATAGGCCAAGGAGACAGTGGGAGGCAAATCAATCTTGAAGAGATTCAAGAATCGATAGATGAAGGAACCTTTACCGCTGGCGCTCAACCCGAGGAGGAAACTCCGGTTGAACCGATTGACGACTCCTTACCTCTTAGACGTTCCGAAAGAGTTAGAGTTCAACCCCAATTTTATGGTTTTCATATTACTACCGAAGGGGCCACATATATTAGTGATGGTACACTAATAAACCTTGATGAACCTAATAGCTATAAGGAAGCCATGGCAGGCCCAGAGTCTGCGAAATGGAAAGAGGCAATGGATAGCGAGATCCAATCCATGTATGATAACCAAGTTTGGAATTTGGTTGATAATGTACCCGGACGTAAGACCGTTGGGTGCAAATGGATCTTCAAGAAGAAGACCGACGTGGATGGAAACGTACACACATATAAAGCGCGATTGGTCGCGAAGGGCTTTACTTAAACTCCCGGAGTTGACTATGACGAGACCTTCTCACCAGTTGCGAAGATAAAATCTATTAGAGTGATGCTATCGATTGCCGCATTTCATGATTATGAGATTTGGCAAATGGATATCAAGACCGCCTTCCTTAACGGAAAGTTGGCTGAGGATGTTTACATGGCTCAGCCAGAGGGGTTTGTGGATCCGAAGCATCCGAATAGAGCGTGTAAGCTTGAGAAGTCCATTTATGGACTTAAGCAAGCGTCTCGCAGATGGAATTTTTGCTTCGATGAAAAAATCAAAGAGTTTGGATTTGTACGAAGCAAAGATGAATCATGTGTATATGTCAAAGCCAGTGGGAGTATAGTAAGCTTCCTCGTTTTGTATGTCAATGACATATTACTCATAGGAAACGACATCCCGACTCTGCAGGAGGTTAAGTCCTGGCTCGGGAAGTGCTTTGCTATGAAGGACCTCGGAGAGGCTTCTTACATTTTGGGAATAAGGATGATATTAGCATAGATTAGATAGTATTAGAAACATGTAATAGATAAATGTAATTAACATTTGATGATTAAATAAAAGAATTTTATTTATGAGTAATGTTAATGTCTTATGTTAATTGTTTAACTATTGTTTCATTTTGCATGTTTTGACTTCCAGAATAATTGAGTTTATTAAGAATAACCGAATTATTCAAATTGTCCACGATCATTCATATGTTGGAAGTAGATATGAATGAAGATTGTCGTGAATTGGTGCGTAGATTGTCTAAATGGTATTAGACATAGCAAAAGATTGCTGCGACGTTCATGAGTGCTTATGAACTGGTTTTGAGCATTGGAACAAACCCGTGCTTGCTGGAATCACCTTATGGAATAAGATATAAAAGGGTGATCGCAAGACGATATTATCATATAGTCTTAAAACCTATATATATGGTTTGTTATTTATTAATTGATTGTACATTGATAATGCGAAAACGCATCAGTAACTCGGTGTTATAAAACACATTGTTGTGTATAGTTGATTAATGAATAAGTAAATGCATATAAGTCGAAGTTTATTTGTAACTTTTATCCTAAGAAGGAAAAAGTGATATCTCGGCCGCTCGATGATTTGATTTGACTTTGTGTCGGGCCCGGTCAGAACTGAATTGATGTGTTCGATTAAGTTCTATGTCGAATAAATCAGAGATCGAGAAACCTAAATGCTTGACTAATCATTCCATAGAATTGTCAGCATGATATCTAACAGAGGACTGTACGATCCCTTATCTAAAGGACAAGATTGATTAGATCAGAGTTTGACAGTGTCTTTGAGAGCTACGATTAAAAATCGAATTGTACTTGTGCATATAGTTACTAGACTTATCCAAATGGGAGACTGTTGGAATAGTGTCTAAGGCTGCAACTATATTAGGCAAGTATTTGACCTGATTGTGCATGGTCCTTTTGGGTTGCCTTCACCATAGCAACTTGATGGGATGATTTATTATGAGAGAATAAATATTATTGGTATATTATGAGAATAATATAATGAATAATAATATTGTTATTTGATTAATATAAGTCATAAATTAATTAGTATTAATTTGGTGACTTAAAGAGATTAATTAAATAAGAGGGTATAAACTGTCAATTGTTTGATAGTTACACTTTAGACTGTGAATTCTTAAGGGATAAGGGATGGACGGATTCTAGGGCTTAGGATAGCTCAAAATCATCCAAGGCTTATCTAAGGTAAGGATTTGGATTGCTTTAAGGAAAGATTATCCAGCTAGGGTTTAAAGGTGAAACCCTAGGAGTCTACAAGTATAAATAGACCCCTTGAGCAAGGGAAATCGGGATCTCTTCAAAGGAAAAGAACCCCTGGCCGATTTCTTCCTAAACTCTCTCTCAAATCATGCTAGTTGGTGTTTGTAAGCCATTAGAGGAGTGACAATTGTGACTCTAGAGCTCCAAGACAACAAGATCAAACAAGAGATTCAAAGGTAATCTTCTAGATCTAATTTTGTATTGTTCTTATACTCAATTAGTTATTAGAAGTCTTGGATTCAAAGCATGTTTAATTAGAAAGCCTAGATCCAAGCATTAGGGTTTTGCATGCGCACATAGGAAAGTTCTTATGGCTAAAACCCATCACAGTGAAGTATAAGCAGGATCAAAGTGGGGGAGAACCCTCCGAGTGTACAAGGGTTAGAGCACGCAGATCCAGAATGAGTACACCACCTCTAAGAAGGAAAAGAAGTAGCACAACGATTGATGGGTTGAGGAGTTCAACGTTGGGAGATTGGAAGACTTCCCAACAGTTAGTTCATGTATTCGATATGGTTAGTATCTGGTTTGGAATTCAGGATGGAGGGTCGCCTGTAGGGGTCGAGAAAGTTGGAAAGAGGATTTTAAGACTGGTTAGCATGGGATGCTTTTGTGTTAGTAGTCAGTGGCAGAGACAACATGTAGAGCATGGTAGAGCGGCGGGAGAGTCGCAACTTTCCCCAGCAGCGGTTTTGGAACTAGGATAAGTCTTGCTATCCTATCAGGAAGAAAGACGGCCCAGGTGGCTGTATGAATTGATGAAAGTGTGAAACGGAAATTCAGAAAACTTCCCAATTGTGAGATCGCATTCTCGGGTTGCCCGATAACAGATTGCAGAAGAATCGGTTAGGAGTTTCAGGTAGGACATGAGTACAACTCGGTGGTACTAGATTGTGCTTGTATGCTCGACTATGGGTTAGTCGTAGCATCCACTAGCAGCCAGTCGGTGTGGAAAGGTGTTGTTAGACTACCGGATGGCCGTAGCATTCACCAGTGGTCAGATAGTAAGAGGAGTGTGGTAAGACTGCGGTGTGGCCCATAGCATTAGTTTAGTAAGACTGCAGTGTGGCCCGTAGCACTATTTTAGTAAGGCTGCGGTATGGCCCGTAGCATTAGTTTAGTAAGACAACGGTGTGGCCCGTAGCACTGGTATGGCAAGACTGCGCAGTGGCATGTAGATTTAGTTGGCTGGCAGCGCTGAAGTGTTGTAAGACTACGTGGCTGGCCCGTAGCATTCACTAGTTGGCAGAGCGAGTATAGTAAGACTACGGGGTGGCCCGTAGTATTCATCGGTCCCTATTCACTAGTGCGAATGTATCAGGTGTGTGATTCACTGGCAGGGTTTTTCAGATAGTTAAGTTTAGGACGGGGCAGCCGCTCGGATGTGAGTGTGCCATATTGAGATTGGGACCGGAAGATGGTAGGTCATTGGAGACCAGGAGTGGCGAAAGACTGCGGGTAAGATGTGGCATTCATTAGTAGCTTGGTTTGTAGAGTGTGGGCGGAGGGGCCCGTATCTACGAGGTAGCATGGGGGAAACCGGTAATCCGGATAGTGATAGATCAGTAGGGACCCGGGGTGATCTCGGTTCATCCGGAAGGCGGATAAGGGACAACAAAAACTTTTAGTCAGTGGCAGTGATGGTAAGCCGACTATGGTGGAATACAGTTAGTTGATCGAGGGGTGCTCAACACTAAGTTATAGTAGTGAGAAGTGTCCAATGGATATTGGCGGTAATGACTCGTACTGGAAGTAGCGGGAGTAATGGAGTTGGTGAAGGATAGGACCTTCACAGTGACAGAGGAAGTAGTTGCTTATGGAACGTTGCCTTGGGGAGGCCAGAAAACACACAAGGAAAAGGGGGTGAACCCCTAGGGTGTCCAACATAAGCACTCGGGGAGTACCCGGAGGTCTGTCAGTTGAGTAAGTTATGTTCCCAGGATGGTCAGAGTTAGGGTGATCCCGAGAATATTATCCATGCCTCCGAAGAAGCATAACCCATCCGCCGGCAAGAAACCAACTCTCCTATTCGATGAAGTTACTTTCCAGGCTGCAGTCTCAGCAGCCGTTGCAGCTGTCATGGCTCAACTAAATGCTAACAACGCGAATGTTAGCAAGAGCCCTATCGGGAATTCCGATCCTTGTAGTGGATAGCAGCAACCAACCTCTGTGTACCCAGCTACCCAAGAACCTCAACCAAATCTACTGAAGAGAAATTTCAAGAACGGGGAGAGAAGTACCTCGACTCAAGGACCTTCCGAAGGGCAACGAGCTGAGACAGTCAATACCCCTGCCAGCCCTTCCGTTCCGACTTCAAGAAGACCATACCTAGGAAGCCTTCCCCACTGCAACAAGTGTAGCTACCACCATCATGGTGTATGCCGGGAACTCTTTTGTGCTAGGTGCAACACGAAGGGGCATACTGCTCGCGTCTGTAGAACCCCGGTTGAGTTTATTACATCAACCACCAATGTGACGACCAATCCAGTATGCCACCTATGTGGTGAGATTGGACACTTCAAGAAGGACTGTCCAACTGAAAGAAAAGACAAGGACATAGGAGGAGTCTAACTCTAATGCTTAGGGAGAAGCATCAAGGAACCCGATAGATTTTGGTACGTCTCTCAATCTCAGATAACTAACCGAAAACATTAAAAGGCTAATTCTAAATGTAAATACTTCCCCGTTAAGGCGAAAGTCGCAGCACGGTTATAAAATTTAAAATTTCATCAAGTAAAACTATAATGGCTAGATATGTACGTTACGTCCATGTATAATTGAGATGGACAGACCTAGAGTGAGTGAATGCTGCCTCATTTCTTGTTCCTCATTTGGTTGTGGATTTAGGGCAGAGTCGCTCAGTCAACAGTCCTCCCCACCTTAAATTATACATGACTAGTATATGTTAGGCGATTATAGAAAGGCCTGGTGAGAATCCATTCATGAAAATGTACTCTACTCAGGAACACTCAGGACCCTCTATAGTTCCGCGTCGACTCTATCGGTCCAAGTATCCGTGACAGTGATACACGGGACGAGACCCGAGACACCAAGAACTGGTGTGCCCGTTCAACACATGACCCTATCGACCCTCATTCTATATCATGTCGAAGTATGCCAACTTCGACGCCTTTATCAATCATGGTTCGACTTCGTGCAACCGTGTGTAACTCCCTAGTGCTGTGTAAAAAGAACTTTCACCGTAGCCATTTCGGAAGATAAAGGTTCTTCCGAACCTAAACAAAATAAGAATAATAAAGACTAATGCGATCCGTCGGTCGTCCCTCCTATTTCAAACCTTCTGAAGTACCTAGGAGAAAAGTATCGCGCGTTGTTAACCAATACCTTCTTAGACAGATAGAAACCGAAGCGAAAGACACTGCAGGTATTCCAGAAGATGATAACCATCCGAAGCATACTCCATAGATCCCCCAGAAAGACCCTTCACACCTCGCAATCAGGTTCGTGAATCAAGAGGATAGAACTCATCGGACTGACTACTATAACTGAGTATATGAATAAGGGCGTTATATAAGTGAGATCAAAAAGATTTAAGATGTGTGCTTCCTCCCTACTCCCTGTTCCTCGTTGGGTTGTGGGTCTAGGGTGGAGTCACACAATTGAACATCCTGTCGACCTCAATTATATACGGCTTGCATACACCAAGTATTAGTGGTTGAGCCAAGTATGAGCTCTACCACGAACCTCATAGTAAACCCTTCATCTTATTCCTTAGAATAGGAGCTAGAGTCAAGAGAACCACGGTGGGTTGAGCTACTATAATGACCATGAATCCGAAATTTGTTGTCATCCTGGTTAAGACAACATAGTAGCTAACACCCTCGGTTGGTAGAGAAATCTGAGTCGTAAGAGTCAAGGACATTGACTACGACCATCCATTCACGCTTAATTCCCCGAATTAAGCATCTCAGCGGATATCCCGGAAATCTGAAAGCTGCAATGAGTTAAATTCTGAGAAGAGTGGACGAGGAGATTAAAATTCTGAGTGACGGAACCCTATACTCACTAGATTTGACCTAGACCGAGAAAACTCAGTTTCTTCGGAAGAGTAGTTGCAGAAGATGTTCGCACTACTCAGGCACTTCGTCCTCCTTGTTATTGACAAATAGTGCTCAGGACACTCCGCCTCCCTCTCACGTGGAATAAGTCACCATCGCTCTGTAGACGACAGACTGCATTCTCTGAAGTGAACACTAGAATGCCAAGAACCACAGGATAACTTCCGCATCCAAGAATACTTGATTTAAGTGCGAAAGTAAGTTGCGTTAAGCCTTATAACCCAGATCCCGAAGAGATTATAGACTTGACACCAGTCTAGGTGTTAGTCAATGGGTTATACCAGAGCACACGCTTTCTGCAACTGAAATAAACCAACTCCTTAGAGAATAGGACATGTCTTAGAGATTCATTGGACTACTAGGTGTTCCAAAAATACTATCTCACACGAAAATAGTAGAACCACCTCCTGAGATAGTCCAACACTCTAGAAAATCTCTGAGGATTGAGTTAGCCCTGAGCAGAGCCTGCTATTCATGAAACAGCAAGGCATGTAAGAGCATGATCCTTTCCCGATAAGAATCATGCCGTGAAAGCGCCAACTAGACGATGATGGGAAGTTTAAAAACTTCTAAGCACTCGTCTGGTGAAACCCTATCTACCCGACCCTGAGAGTTTCTGATATAAACGTCTCAAGAACCAGTAGTGCAGGTTCATTTTGCACAAGATGGAGATAGCCACCCTACAGCAAACAGATACCCGTAGACAAGCAATCCATCCGATGATCTAGAAAACCTCTGAAAACCAATTGACAGGAAACACGAATCCAAGGACAACCCGAGCTTCCTAAGGACCAACCTGAAAGACTACACTTCCAGTATGAGAGAAAATGTTTGGAACTTCGGAGTGGCAATCATGCCAGAGATGATCTCGCCATAGAAGTACACTATGTTCTAAGTACTGAAAAGCTCTACCTTTCTGAGAGCTTAGGACCATCCGAGATTCTTTACAAAAAATTTGGTCCAACCCTCATCATACCACTACTACTTTCGGAAATTCCACAAGTTTCACCCCAAATAAATCCACTTCTTAGACTTGATAAGTGTTTGCCCGATGTCACTCCTTGTATCCCACTCATCTTGATATAAACCATTGAGAACCCTAACTTCGTAGACGAACCTATAGGAAATCGCTAACTCCACGAGACGGAATCCGCATCCCGTAAGTGAAGGTTTGTTGGAATGACAAGCACAGACCAGAGTTCACTTGGGATTGCGAGGACAAACTGAATAGGAAGTACCCTCATACCTCTATCCGGTTGTTTATGATTACTTCCTTGCCTAAACCTGAATTTCGGGACGAAATTCCTTCTAACGGGGGGATAATGTGACAACACGAAATTTATTTCGTCATTTTTAACCCCTCCTTCCGTTAATAAGCCTCGCTTTATTAAATTGTCTATTAACCTTTGGACTGGTTAATTATTTGGGAATTTTATAATGACTTCGTAAGGGTTGAAACAAATTAGAAACACCCTCAATTATCCCTTGAAAAGTTTTAGTTTCAACCAAGTCAAATTACGACCATTTAATCGGGTGCGACCAAAAGCCCCGTTTAACGTCAGTATCGGGTAGATTTCCATTGAGCCACAAGCTCAACCCCTATATAAGAGGGAGTGGACTCCATATGAAGCCTTTCCACCCTCTCTCTACACTCTCTCTCTACAAGTTGCTTTCGATCCAAAAACCGCCCATTTCGAGCCCCAAACTAGTAAGTGATCTACCCTAAATCGTTATTTAGCTCATTTAAGATGCAAATTCGTGTTTAAGACATAAAATAGGGGCTAAATTGTGTGTTTATAGCCCAAGAACACTCTTGGACCATGAACACGCATAAGTGGGGTTTTGAAGCCCCCAAACCCTTCCAAATCACTCCTAGGGCTTAGATATGACTTGTGGACTTACACCTCCGAGCTTAGAACACTAAAACCTTGCATTTTGGAGAGTAAACATGAGTTTACGGCCCAAGAACACTCTTGGACCATAAACCCCTCTTAAGTGCTGTGAACACCTTATAAGGTGTTAGAATTGCACTCAAACACCTCCTAAGGCTTGGGAAAAAGTCTAGAAGCAACCACCATTGAAGTAAAGGCATTAAACATTAAAGAAACTATGGACATAGGATTTTATGGCCTTAAACCCCCTAGGATTGGTCCATGGGCCGTAAACTCCATAGAATGGCCAAATGATGCCCTAAACTCCCCTATATGGCTTGGAAAAATGCATAGAACTAAATACCCATCCATTTAAGACCATAATACACATAAGGATAGGCGATGTAAGAGTTTACGGCCGTAAACTCTGCAAATGGTCTTTATGTTGTTCCAATGCCTTAAAAACTAAGTCTAGCATCACCCCTCAAGAGATAAGACCATTAAGCATCCTAGAACACCCCCACCATGAGTTTACGGCCGTAAACTCATGGGGAGTTGGTCATTTGGGCCGTAAACTCTATAAAGAGTTTACTCTTGAAGAGTAAACTCTCTAACTAGGCCATACACTCCCTTAGATGTTACCCAGGGCACTCCTAGCACTTGACCAAAGTGTTTTCCGCTCATAAGGATGCGTATACATGTTTAATTAGTATTATAATTACTAATTGTATGTAAACATATGTCATCATATGTTAATAGGTCACTAAGTGTGTTCAAGTCTTTACTTGACACCGAGCACCCAACCGGCACCTCCGCCCGATCCACTTACAACAGGTGAGTTCATACCCCTAAATTAACCTTTTAAATGTTTTTACATGCTTTTATGGGGAGGGGGGAATACAAGTTAAAACATGCCAATTATCATACCAATCACATGTGATTGATAACCCACGTGCACAAGGATTTATTACACTGTCAGTGTTTTACCGACTATGACACTATAAATGGTTTTCCAAAACGTTTTTACTTGTTTAAATCTTTTTCTCAAATTATCTCTCATGCTGTATGTTTTATTTCGAAACAAGTTACAGTAGTATTTAAAACACAGGTTTTCTCTACCTATATTGTTTTATTAAGATTACATTCAAAACTTGTTTATGAAAGGTTTTCAATGGATTTCCAAAGGTCTTCAAGCTTATTTTACAAAAGGATAACAAGTCATAATTTTCTTAAGTGTAAAGGTTTTCCAAAGTTTTCGTTAAAGTTTTCTTCTGTGCTTCTATACTTTTGCTTCGTTAAATACTTCTGCTTCGTTAAACGCTTATACTTCGTTAAATGCTTCTACGTCGTTAAATGCATGCATGTACTTGTATAGTTATATAAATAATGTTTAAAGGACTTAGGAAGGCTAGTTCGCCCTATTTCCTTTTCCTCGTTTGGATGTGGTCTGGTGGGTATCGGATATTCGTCCAAAGGTCGTTTAAACATTAATTATATATCATGTATACATATATGGTCATAAAAGCTCTCTCTCTCTCTCTCTCCCATTACATCGCCTTGGGTAGCAACGACATCCTCCCACTCGTCACTCGTAGATCAGGGATACTAGTAACTATTATAGGAATAGTTAGGAAGCTCTATTCACTCCTTCTAGTACGAGAATTCCACAGGAGTCAGTTCATACGCGAGTCCTTATCATTTCTCCAGCGTCTCTATTAGCACTCAGAATACAAGATGCATCTTCAAGACACGGATCTCCCCGTTGTCGAGTTGGTAACCAGAGTCTCCTGTAGGGAGAGCGGGCATTGTGTGTATAGATCTATACGGGACTGACACTCCCGCACCCTGACTGCTAGCTACAGTCCACGGCCTACCAAGCCAAGGGGTGACAAATGTCATATTTATTCCGACGCTTGCAGGGCGTCAAGTACTCTAGTGTCAATCAGTATGGTTACGAGTATCTCCATTTTACCTTATAATTCATGGCCTTAAGGTAACGAGAATTAACACTGTTTTCTGGAAACAACACTCTTAGGATTACTCTTTGTTTTAGACCTTGCTAGCTGTATCTTTCATTTGATATTGTCTGGGGTCTGTGTTTCACTGTTTTAGACCTTGCTAGTTGTATCTTTCATTTTATACTGTTTGGGGTCTGTGCGTCTTTGTTTTAGACTAGCCGTATCGTACATTTGATACCATCTGGGTTTTGTGCTCCCTTTTGTTAGACTGAGCCAGGCGTATCATTCATTTGATACTCTCCTGGAGTCTATGATTTCTTTTTCCGTAGTCAGCAGTATTCTCTGCTGAGGCAAATGTTATTTTCCCTAATGTTTTTACTCGTGCTATTCTCCTACTTTCTTTAAAATCAAATACCGTATTTTGGTAATGATAGTATTTCAGGTAAAATTACTCTTTAAAACATAACTCCTTCGAGTCTTGGTAGAAGACTGCTTTTATTTAGAAAATATAGGATTTTCTGGAAAGGTCACTAATACACTGTAGATTCTCAACTACTACTTATCTGAAAGTTATTTTGAATAAAATGTTTACTTACACAAATGACACTAAATACTTATGAACTCACTAGCATTTATAAAAATGCTGATACTCGCTTTCAAAATAACTTGTATTCTCAGGTCAGCAATAGACAAGTACATCTCAGGAGCTTTTGTTGAAGACAGTTTAGTACCGAGCTGCAACTATATTAGTTTCTGTATTACTTTGATGTTTCTGTGCAATGTAACCTATGTAAAATTATTACTATTAATGCAATGGTTGTAGTACTTTGATTACTATACTGCATATGTTGTGATACTTGACATGACATTATCCACCCCAGAACATTTCCGCCGTTCCGGTTTTGGGGTGTGACATGGCTCCTGGCGCACTGTATGCTATTGTGTATGAAAGAACAGGAGGTGGCTCCTGGAAAACTATATGCAGAGTAGCCTAATAGAGTAGTATGTATAGTTGTCTTTGTGATACTTGCATGAAAGACCAAGGGGTGGCCCTTGGCACTTGTCTGTAAGACCCAGGGAGTAGCCCCAGGCTTGACCAGGAAGACCACGTGAGGCCCGTGGCATAACCATAAGGCTATGTTTGGCACATAGCACCTTAGCAAGACTATGTTTGGCACATAACACCTTACTTGATTATGGATATGGTGGTTATGTATGGCTCTTGGCTATGTATGGCATGTATGGATCAGTTGGTTTGAATGGTATGTGGTATCTGGGGAACTCACTAAGCTTCGTGCTTACGGTTTTCAGTTTTGATTTCAGGTATTTTGTTTTCAAGGAAAGGAGTCGGCTCGATCGCAGCGCATCACACTATGTTTTCCGCACATGAGATCTTTGGGATTTCACTATGATATGGTTTTATGATAATATGTTTTGATTACTGACACTTTGGTTTGTCATGAGATATTATAATGAATGTTTTTGTACTGATGGTTTTATATAATATCTTATTTAAAAAAGAAATTTTTAGCCTTGAATTTTGGGATATTACAGTACGACTACGAAATTAGAACTAGCATGTAAACGTTTCGAAGTGATAAGGATGATTTAATTATCTATCATGATTGAGGATCTGAATTCACCATATTCGGTGTGTAGATCAAAAATGGTAAGAACCAGAAGTGGAGTTGGAAAAGTGAACGAAGACAGGAATCAACCACCTGTGATTGAGCAAGAACCTGTTGTAGCAGCAACACCAGAGCCAATGACGATGGCTGGGGTGCAAGCGATGATGTTGGATCGCCAAATGGAGGAGACAAGGCGATTACTCCAACAGAATCGTGAGGAACTGTTATTTCAAATGGAAGAGCCCGAAGTGAATGGAGGGCATTCGGAGGGAGGAAACTAGAGTGGGACTGTTGGACAAGTGATGTGCACATAAGTACCCACTAATTTTAATATTTATAACCTAACAAACTTAGACTAACTATGCACTTGTAGGCATTGTACCTAGTCAGATTACAATATAGCTTAGGTAAGTCGGGTGTCGATAACAGGGAACGATGTTATTAATTAATCTATTTACTACTAAATCAATCTAATTATTAACCAGCTAAAAAGGGGGATTTTTATCTGATTTTGCAAGATCAGACTAACTTAACTCAAATTCAATCAATAATTAAATACACTCTTATCAAGTTCGAATCCACTTCGTCCTTATGGCTATCTAATAATTATGGATTATTAAGTTGGTTGTTATTATATTAGTAATTTAGGTCTAAATTTACCAATAGTTAATTAATTCATGTATAACTATATATGGTCACACACAATTAAACACAAAACCAATTATATTATGAATATGCTATGTAAGATTTATCATGCAAACACAATTATGGTCATCATTTATGTTCTCTAGCACAACAAAGTTAATTGCTTCAATTACTAACTAAGATTTTGGTTGATCCTAGCTCTAGCGATTCAATGTTCACTGAATTACTAGGTTATCAAGTTCATGTAGTTAATGGTCATTATGCTACACATAACATGAATTAAGGCAACTTAAAGCAATAACATGAGCATGCTAGGTAACAATAACTCAAACACAAGCAATTCACCAACTAAATGAATCCATATAAAAGTTATGCTATTCATAAGTTAGAAGCTTCATCTAGCTAGATAAGAGTGGCTAGATTCAGCTGCTCATAGTAGCAATTAACACATAAACACAATTTAAATAAGAAAACATGTTCGTAAGTATTAAACAAGTAAACTAATTATGAACTTTTACTCTTTTGGTGTTGAAAACCCTTTTCTAGGACCTTTCTTCTGCTGTAAATCGCCTCCTGGAACCTCTTCCTTCAGCCCAAAAAGTCCCTCAATCGTAATGGGTAAAGATATTTATATACTCTTCAAATTTACCGTTCACGTCGTGAGAATTTAAAACTCACATCGTGAACTTGAAGTATTCGTGGTCGGAAAGGATTCGTTCACCCGGATGCTTATCTTCTAACTCTTTCTACTCACGTCATGAACCATCACCTGTTCACGTTGTGAGTATGCCTTTTTGGGTGTTTTTCTTATCTTTCAAGCCTTCAACCTCCGAAGTTCCATTCTTTAATGCTTTTAGTCCCTTTTCTTCAAAATGTCTTCTTTTTGGCTGCAAAATATAATTTACCCTTATAAGTACCATTATTCTATGCAAATGACCAAAATATATATAAAAATGTAGTTAAATATTGCCTAAAAATATGTATAAATATGACAATATCAAAATACCCCACACTTAGGCTTTTCTTGGCCTCAAGAAAATCTACTCATTTAAACTCAAACCTTCATCACTAGCAATACATAAAACAATCCAATTCCAGCTCTGCCATTATGCCAAGACCTCAACGCATGCATCAGTGTCTAAAATTTTTCCTAAGCAACCCCCCTCAATTCTGAATACTCACAATCCTCATAAACATGTTCTCACTTCTTTTGAACAATGCTCATTTTATGCAACCCTCCGAATCCATCCTCATAAATCCTACTTAACTTCAAAGTATTTTTGTAAAGCTACCCAAGCGTACATAAACTAGTGAATTACAACTTTTAGAAGATACCACAACTTGGAGCTCTAGAATTCTTCTTTCTTTTATGTTTGATCTTTGACTTCTTTGAATTCACTTTCTTCATGATTTTTGGCATCTTCAACTTTTAACTTTGAGAATTTTGATCTTTTTATTCTTCAAACTTGATACTTTTATGCTCCAAAATTCTTCCATTTCGTTACTTTTGGTAATTTCTCTCTTTTTTTTACATGTATCTCACTTTTTTTTATATCACACAAAAACCTACATGCTTAAGCAGGGGCGCTTAAATTCAAACTTTATTGGTTAAGACATATCTTTCTTGGATACATTTCAGGTTTAGGCTTCTAAACATATTGCATTCTTCAAACTAAGCAAGGTTATGTTTTTGTCCCATGATTTCATTAGAATAAGGGAAGCCACAAATGCACTATAACGTGTATTGGCTCAACTAAACATTTGAGCTCTTATCGGGTCATCCCATATAACACTAGCAATTACAGTTCAAATTATTATTACTAGATTTAATTATTAAATATTTCAAAATTTTAAAATTTACCAAACTATCTAGCAATTTCATTTTCTACCCCCTACCCCACGCTTATTTCATACAATGCCCTCATTGTATGCTAAAAATAAAAATTAAGAGAAGGGAGAAAAAGGAACAGACTCTCCTGGGATAGAGGCATGATTATCTCCAAAAGTGTGGATAGAATGTGCATGTTGAATACAGACTTTGAGAAATAGAAACTTGGATCTTGAACACGCGAGATGAGTAATGTACCGGCAAAATATGGAATCGTGTCTTTAATCGTCAACAAATGTGGTGCAGAAAAATGTTCAAAACGGACAAAACAATGTGGGAAAGCATACGCCACATTGCATGGTAGAGAAGATGAGCCATGATTATCTTCATAATTGTCCCCAAAAAGAATGGTGGTGAACCACATAATGAATATGGAAAAATAAGACTCTTTTTGTGAAAATTACAAATTCACGACGTGAGTTTAGTAAAATTCACGACGTGAATTCGATGTGGAGCGGGTTCTGGAAAGTCACCATATACTGACTCACGAGGTGAATAACAAAAGATTCATGACGTGAAAACTGGAATCCCAGTAATATATTTCTTCTAATCTTCCTTTCAATTCTTATTTTCTTCCCCATGTCTTAATGGATTAAGACTCTGCTAACCCTATTAATTTCGACTCTTCTCTCTAACTTTCTTCTCGCTTGACTTACCCCACACTTAATTTAAATTATGGGCCTCGACTCTCGAATTTAAACACTCCTAGCTAAACACATACGCACTCATATCTAGACATCCTTTGCATGCGCTCCTAGCAATAATGAAAAATAACAACCAAGGAAAAAAAACTAACATAATATCTTACTAGTTTTACAATCCCAAACAAATAAAAACAAAATAAAACTAAACTAAAATAAACGATCAATCATCCTCGTCATCCTCGTTCACCCCACTAGTGCCCGCTCTGTCGCCTCCATATCCTCGATACTCTGTCCACCTCGGGCAAATTGGGTAATGATACCCAAGGTGAGGCAGCTGCTCCACATGGAAATGTTGAACCATGTTCTCCATAGTACCCCCAATCCAGTTGACACTCAATGATAACTGGTCAAAGTACCCAGCCATATCGTCCCCAATATGGGATCCTACCATAGGTGCGGGTGGAGGCATTGGTTGCCCCCTTTCTCCTCTTCCTCTCACGTTTCTGCGCCTCAGACATGGCTGTGGTTGTTCTTCTGGTTGTGTATCAGGCTGCTCATCACCCTCATTACCCTCATCATCGGAAGGTACTATCCCCCAATGCGACCCAAAGTTTCTGAAAACCCGCATGGTCTCAAAATACCCCATGCCAAAATCATGCTCATCCACACAAGTCATAGAACGAGTAATATCAGGGACAAGCAAATGATATGAGCGGGCCAAACGCGTAATAAATTTCCCTCCAAAAATAGGGCTCCCCGGGCGAGAACTAGCTGCAGACCCGGCCAGAAAATGTGCCAAAAAATAAGGAATTTTGCAACACACTCCTGGCTGCAAAATACACCATAGGAAGAATAGATTTTGCTTGGTTACTTTATTTCCATGTCTCCTATGATTGATGGAGAACGTGATGAAACGGTGGATTAAATGGTGGATAAGGGACCGAATACTACTATCGGTAGACACTCCGGAATTAAAAATCCCGGATGCAATACCATGCCAGAAAGCATATCCAGTGACACCCTCCGTGTACCCTCTAGCTGCCTCGCTCAAGAACATACCAAATTCGGGAGTCATTTCCTCTTGTCGATCATATATTCCAACCCTCCAAGCGAATTCAACGAGGCTGCACTCCTGATACTCACCCCCTAACCGGAATACCAAAGCTTGTGGCCAATGCGGGTCTTCGACAGTCTCTTAGAATGTCACTGTTGAGAAAAACTCAACACAAAATTCCTTATACACGCGCTCTTGGATCCAAAACAGGTCGCGCCATCCAGAACAAGTGAATGAATACCCATTTCCAATAAACATTTTTGTCAAAAACGAGGACAGCCTGTCCACGAGCCCGACTTCCCTCAATCGCGTCCAATTAATTGTTGGAGCAACTGCAATCTCTCGGTTGTAGAGCCACCCTAATTTGTTGTTCCATTGGGTTAAGATGTTGCGGGCCATTGTTGTGGGAAAATTGTAAAACGGGTGTAAACTCGCAACTCCAAGAGGTGCCTCCCTTCTAGGACCCATATCTGCAAAAACAAACAAGCAACAAATACAAAACCAAATATCCAATAATTTAGATAAGCCACAGAAAATTTTTGTTGTTGCACAAGACTCGCGTCGTGTGTCACATGAAACTCACGTCGTGAGTTCGCGATACACAACAACGAATGGTCTCAAAAATCGCAGGCCGGGACTAAAATTTTTTTGTGAGGGTTTACGCATAAACCATTTTTAAGCACAATCAAGTAACATATGATGGATTAGTAACACAATTTGAGCCAAATTCCGACATTGACACATATGAAAAAAAAAACCCTAGCCCTTAAATCAACAAACTAGTGTGAATCAACCAAAAGAAATGCAAGATGTTTACCTTAAAGGAGAGATTACGTAAGCACAATTCGAGTAAGACCAAAATCGGATGGGGGTGGGGGGACCAGGGGACCGTCTTCACTTCGTGAGGATAGGAAAGTGATTTGGTCAAAGGATTCTTTATCTTTTAATCCGTGGTCCCGTGTTCTTTCTGGATTGACGTCATGAGTCCTTACGAACTCACGTCGTGAGTTTTTATGGACTAACGTGTTTGGGCCATTTAATTACACAATAATGGGCTAACATATTTATTTGTTTAAAATGTCTAACCCCGTATGTTTTATGGGCTCACGAGGTGAATAGTATGGAACTCACCTCGTGAGTTATGTCTGAAAAAAAAATCAAGCCTAATTGACAATTCTTTTTAATTGCTACTTAATTTAGGAACCCCACACTTAAATTTTACCACTTAATTTGGATGATTAGATGATTGAATGTCTAAAAATGCAAAAACTAAACTAAATGCATAAAGGAAAAGAAAATTCAAACCGAGCACGGGTTGCCTCCCGAGAAGCGCTTCTTTTTGAAGGAGTCGTAAGTCGGACTCTGTGCCTCCTATGTTGAATCATCTGAAGAGTCCACCACTAGGAGCTTTTGTTCCTTGAAACACCTTTTGTAAGCTTGAACTCGTCTTTTGTACGCCTTTTTCGAATTTTCCTTTTTAGCCTTTACCTCGTCTCCATCAAGCTTGCGTTTGGTCCCCTTAGTCTCTACCTTACACTCCATAGCATCCTTCTCTTCTTTCACCACTGGATTTCTTACTTTTAAAGTAACCTCCTCTTCATCACTCACCATCTCATCATCATCCTTGCTCACCCAAGAAGTTGGATTCGTGTAGGAAATGACTTCAACTAAAATTGGAATAGATGCTCTTGGTTATATTCTTTAACTTGTTGAATTATTTTGATTTCTTCTTCCATGAGCTTCTCTAATTCTTCAAGTTCATTCTCTTCATCAATGTTGAAAACCTCTTCTTGAGCATAATTCCCTTGAAAGCCATCTTCTATCCCAAAAATTTCCTTTTCATTACCAACCCTCAAGGTGAGCTTAGACTTGCGTATATCAACAAGAGCTCCAGCAGTGTTAAGTAATGGGCGACCAAGAATAATTGGTACATTGGGATCTTCTTTCATATCCAAAACCACAAAGTCAATTGGAAAAACGAATTTCCCAATTTTCACTAGAATATCCTCCACAATGCCCCGAGGCTATGTCACTGAACGATTCGCGATGTGAATAGTCATTTTTGTAGCCTTCAACTTCTGAATGTTTAATTTTTCATAGAACGGGTAAGGCGTCAAATTTATGCTAGCCCAAGAATCGACTAAAGCATAAACCTTCATGTTATTCCCAAACTCACATGGAAGAGTGAGTCGTCCAGGATCTCCCATCTTCTTAGGTATCTCTCCAAATACAGATTTTGAGCTTTGTTCACTTAGAATCACCTTAGAATTCTTTTTTAGTTGCTGACGAGTGTCTAACAAGTCTTTTAAAAAAATTTCATATTCGGGAATTTTGGATAACGTCTCGACAAAAGGAGTATTAATCAGGATACCCCTCACGTGCTTAATAAACTCCGAATGCTCTCTTTCCAGTAGACTAAGATTAGCTCGGGAAGGAAACGGTAGAAGCGGACAATGTACCAGAACATTTTCTGAATTATTCACTTCAGATCGGTCCCACGACATGAACAGAGACGGTTCACGTCGTAAATTCTGTAACTCAGCATAATTTCAACTGTCGATCTTTAATTTCTTCAGCTCTGGTTCGGGCTGCCTTGCCTCTTCTTCTAATGCTTCTAGGAACTCAGAGATGGCCTCTTCTTCAGTATATATGGCCATTACATGAGCTTGTGTCTTCTTTTCAGGGTTTTTCGGGAACATCTGTTCATTAACCAAAGTGGTAAGTTGACCAAGTTGTACTTCAAGGTTATTTATTGAGGCTTGTTGATTTTTCATTAATGCCTGCTTATCTATCATCACTGATTGATGATTCTTCATTATTATTCTTTGTTCTTCCATTGCAGCATCAGTAGCATCATGTCTTTTTTCGAAGCTTCAATAAATTTCATTAACATGGTCTCTAATTCTGATTTCTTCTCAGTTGGTGGTTGTTCTTTTTGGTAGAAGCCTCTGCCAGTTTGTCTATATTTTTCTTCCTTTTGCTTCTTGTATTCATCATAGATCAGCCACTCTTTCTTTGGTTTCCTCCAGTCTTCATCATACTTGTCCCCACTCGAATAGCAAACTTGAGCTTTCTTATTTCCATATTCATCCAAGTTTCAATCTTTTGTCAAATGTGGGCCACTACATCTCTCGCAACCAACTCTAATTGCATGAATTGATTGGTCCATTTGTGTCAATCTCCTCTCCATAGTGTTAAGCATTGCCATCACAACACCCATATCTTCAGTTATTGCACCCCCAACTCCTTTAATGCATTAATTCCTTGGACTATGATATTCACGAGAGTGTTTTGCGAATTCTTCAACTAATTCGTTGACTTCTCCCAGATTTTTCTTTGTAAGTGGTCCTTGAGAATCAAGGAGTTGTCTTGTCATCACATTGACCCCGTCATAGAATATGGACACCTCTTGTTGAATGTTAAGGTCATGTTGAGCACAATTCCTTAACAACCCTTTGTAACGTTCCCAAGATTTGTAAAGTGACTCCCTCGGGTTTTGCTCAAAATTGGATGGTGGACAGAATTGGTCTAGAAACTTCTCACGCATTTGAGCCCAAGTAGTTATTGTACCAGGTGGAAGTGCTTTTAACCAATCCTTTGCATCTCCTTTAAAGGTAACGGGAAGCATCCTTAGCAAGACGGTATCACTGTTAGAATTTGGGACATTGAAGTAATTAGCAATGTTGTTCACTTCATCTAAGTGCTTGAACGTATCTTCATGATCCTTTCCATAGAAATGGATATCCTTTAGTGTGGAAAGGATATGTCCCTTCAGCTCGAATGTGGCAGTGGTAGGGATTGCAGGTTGTACTAATCCTGGACCAACATCATCTCGAATTCTCTTTCTGTAAGCTCCCATGGACATTTCTTCAATATTTTCCATCTTGTTCCTTGGCTCGTTCTCGGGTTCACTTGTATGTTCTTCAAATTCAGGCTCGGTATCGTATTTAGATTCGGTTTGGACGGGTATTTGATCCAAGTTTTCAAGCTTGCTCTTTTTCTTTGAAGATGAACTTGACTCCCCCGTTTTCTTCCCCGATTTCTTTGAGAACACTGATTTGAATTCTTGTAAAGGTGTCTTCTTTGGTGTTTGATCTTCTTTCACGCTCTTGTCCATCTTTTTGTGAATTGTAGACTCGGGATCTTCAAGTGGTATCACCAAAGTGGTGTTAGAGCCTCTGGTCATGAACTCCTGTAAAAACAAAAAAATAAAACGTAAAACTGAACTAAGAAAAACGAACTGAAATAAGAAAAACTAAGGACTTCAGAATTCACGTTGTGAATCTAAAAGGATCACGTCGTGAATCTTGTAGTGCAGAGAATAAAATAAATAAAACAGAAAAGTAACTTCTTGCAGGTTTTACACTACAAAAAGGATCGATTAATTTAAAGCAAACAAACTAATAATTAACTAAGCCATTCCCTGGCAACGGCGCCAAAAACTTGATGTGCACGGAAGTACCCACTAATTTTAATATTTATAACCTAACAAACTTAGACTAACTATGCACTTGTAGGCAGTGTACCTAGTCAGATTACAGTATAGCTTAGGTAAGTTGGGTGTCGATCACAGGGAACGGTGTTATTAATTAATCTACTTACTACTAAATTAATCTAATTATTAACCAGCTAAAAAGGGGGGTTTTATCTGATTTTGCAAGATCAGACTAACTTAACTCAAATTCAATCAATAATTAAAAACACTTTTATCTAGTTCGAATCCACTGCGTCCTTATGGCTAGCTAATAATTATGGATTATTAAGTTGGTTGTTATTATATTATTAAACACAAAACCAATTATATTATGAATATGTTATGTAAGATTTATCATGCAAACACAATTATGGTCATCATTTATGTTCTCTAGCACAGCAAAGTTAATTACTTCAATTACTAACTAAGATTTTTGTTGATCCTAGCTCTAGCAATTCAATGTTCACTAAATTACTAGGTTATCAAGTTCATGCAGTTAATGGTCACTATGCTACACATAACATGAATTAAGGCAACTTAAAGCAATGACATGAGCATGCTAGGTTACAATAAATCAAACACAAGCAATTCACCAACTAAATAAATCCATATAAAATTATGCTATTCATAAGTTAGAAGCTTCATCTAGCTAGATAAGAGTAGCTAGATTCAGCTGCTCATAGTAGAAACTAACACATAAACACTATTTAAATAAGAAAACATGTTCATAACTATTAAACAAGTAAACAAATTATGAACTTTTACTCTTTTGGTGTTGAAAACCCTTTTCCAGGACCTTTCTTCTACTGTAAATCGCCTCCTGGAACCTCTTCCTTCAGCCCAAAAAGTCCCTCAATCGTAATGGGTAAAGATATTTATATACTCATCAAATTTACCGTTCACGTCGTGAGAATTTAAAACTCACATCGTGAACTCGAAGTAATCGTGATCGGTAAAGATTCCTTCACCTGGATGCTTATCTTCTAACTCTTTCTACTCACGTCGTGAACCATCACCTGTTCACGTTGTGAGTACGCCTTTTTGGGTGTTTTTCTTATCTTTCAAGCCTTCAACCTCCAAAGTTCCATTCTTTAATGTTTTTAGTCCCTTTTCTTCAAAATGTCTTCTTTTTGGCTGCAAAATATAATTTACCCTTATAAGTACCATTATTCTATGAAAATGACCAATATATATATATATATATATATATATATATATATATATATATATATGTACTTAAATATTGCCTAAAAATATGTATAAATATGGCAATATCAACAAGCAAAACCCCCTGTGGCAGAAAGGAATGACCCAGAAATGGAAATAAACAGAGATGGGAATATGTATAAGAATTTCTTGTGTGCCAAACTGCCAAGTCTTTCTGGGAGCCCAAAGCTTGTAGAGATTATGGAATGGATCTCCGAAATGGAGATGGTGTTTGAAAGTTGCGACTGTAGCAACAAACAAAAGACTGTCTTTGCAGTTAGACAACTGAAGACTGGAGTCTTGAGCAGGTGGAAGTTACTAGTAGATACGATGCCCTGAGGGGAAGCACTAAGGATGTCTTGGGAATCATTTATGGAGCAGTTAAAGATGCAGTACTGCTCAGAGATAGATCTGATTCATCTGAATAATGAATTCCAGAACCTGAAGAAAGGTAAAATGAGCATTGATGATTATGCTACTGTATCTACTGAAAAGATGAAGTTATTTCCATACCTAGTGCCAACTGAACTCTCCAAGATTGAGAGGTTCGCGAATGGACTGCCAGCCGACTTTTGCCCACAGTCAAGATGACATCCACTCCGAAAGTAGTTGTTCGGGCAGCTAAGAATGTAGAGACCCAGCAGAAGGAACAGGGTCTGGAGAAAGCTGAAGTTGGAGAAAAGAGGAAGCTTGAAGGATCCTCAAGACCTGCTAATAAGGGAAAATTCGCAAAGTCTAACCTAGATGACCAAAGGTATGGACCCAAGTGGTGTGGCAGTGCAAGAAGAAGCACTTTGGAACATGCAACAAAGAAGTAACCTGTTACAAATGTGGACGGATCGGACACTATTCCAAGAACTGTACACACAATGATAAGGTGTGCTACGAATGTGGAGGCAAAGGGCACATGTCTAGAGACTGCCCAAAGAAAAATGAAGCAGCAAGGCTAGAAGCACCGCCAAAGCCAAGGGCATTCCACATGAGCCTTGATGAAGCAGAAAACAACGTGAGGATCCAAGGATGAAGACTTCATATATCTATATAAAGTCTGTATCAGGAAGTGTAGCCAATTAGAGGCGTAGTATAGGGTGAACTTGAACCTTTTTGTAATCGTCTCAAGAAATAATATAAACCCTAGTTTTGCTATCTGATGTGTTGTATGATTGTGTGATTTTCTTGTATGGTGACTTGATCGACTGTGGGACAATACTTGGGATGAGTATGAGTAGGTGTGAAAGAAGGTAGATGCATATACTACCGGAAGCACAGGACTCACACTTGGATCGGGGAAAGTCACAAGGTTACCAAGAAGCTAGTAATTAATTCCGTTTTATTTTGGTATGTCATTACCATTGTTTCGGTAATGACTAGTAAGATGGTTGTTATTCTGACCCTAGTGGTCATGTCCAATTGGGGTCCGACTACAGTGAGTATGTTACGGGGTTCAGAGAACCAAGTTCGATGTAACATCTGGCGTAAGTCAGAAGATTGAAGTCAATTCGATCATTGGTACCGCGCTCGTTGTTAAAAGAAGTTTGCAGATAGAAATGCTACATGCTGAAACGTGATTATATCACATTTGAATATGAAGGAAGGTATATTCCATTCTGGAATTTGACTCTAAGAGACTTGAGTCTAAGCGTTGCATCATACGATGAGAGGTCATTAGAACATGACCCATCAGTATGTTACAATAGATAAAAGGAAAGTACTTATCCTAAGAAGAAGAAGGATTCATCAATAAGGACTTATTTGATAACTCGAAGGTTATGATTGAAAGTCCAACATAGTACGAAAAGGAGATACATGATTGAGCATCGTCTGCGGTCGAGAAGCCCTAGAGTTAGATACTCTTTCAAGGAAACATAGAAGTTACGGTTATTACCTAGGATGAAGAGGTAACATATGGAATCATTATACAAGCCTTATTTCGTTGATGATTCTGGGACGTAATCATCCTAAGGGGGAGATAATTGTAATGCCCGTAGATCCGGGCTAGTTAATTTAGAGACGATAAGCATCAAAAATGAATTTTTTGATGGAAGATTATTTAGAAGGAGTAATCTTAATGACGTAAAAGTTATGACCCGTCGAAGTTTCGCGACAAAACCGACATGATGCTGAATGACATAAAAAAAGTGAATTCACGTTAGAGCAATATTTAGCCTTAACGATCTAAACAAAATTCATAGAATACATTAAACCAAAAGTGTGAATAAAAAGAACGCCCAAATCTGACTTCGTATGAGGAAGTTATGATTTTTCCGAAGTTTCGACTTAGCAGTATGCAGCCCGAATCCTCGATTCGAGATCAAGCAATTTTTAGCCGAAACAATCTAAATGAGAATCGAAGATCTCATCTATAGTAGTGAAACGATAAAAAGATAGGCGGAAACGGATGTCAGATGAAGAAGTTATGAATTTATAATGGAGTTTTCCTGTCCCAGCCTACTAAAAATAATATAAAAGTAATATATTTATAATATATTAAAAATAAAGTCAAAATTAGCCAACAGAGTCTAAACGAGAGTTATAGAGGATATTCTCACCTACACGTCGATATAAAGAACGTCGAAGACGGAGTTCGTATGCGAAAGTTATGAATTTCTGAAGTTCAGGGCACGAAAACCCAAAACTGTCAGCCACCATGATGTGGTAAAAGTGCCACGACGTGGCAGGAGCTCTGGAGTCTGTCAGATCCACTTGCAATGACGCATGCTGTGACGACACAGCCACCAAGACGTGGTAAACCATACCACGACGTGGAAAGGGCAAATTTTTTATTATAAATAGATTTGAAGGGCCAACGGAGTTTGAGTTGCTCCAGCTCCTCTCTCTCACTTCCGATACCCTCTATAGCCATCTCGAAGTACCCCCGAAGCCCCGGTTTCATCCCGAAACCTGAAGCGAGTCCCAAAGCCCGAAGATCCCGTGAAGAAAAGAGTTTCCAAGCCAAAGCTCTGCCCGCGAGGAGCCCAGATTTTTGTGAAGATCTTCCAGATCTACCGAAGAATACTACTTCTACAAGACATAGTTCTGTCCAATCATCTTCTGATGAAGTGAGTGTGTGGTCACTTTCTTCTAACACATAAATATTAAGTATTTTCTATGAAATATGTGCAATGTGTATAATATAAAGTTGTTTATATGTGTGGGTGTATAGTCCCTTTTATAAACACGAGTATAATACAACTATTGTTTGAATGTATTAAGTATATGTTTGGATGAGTGTGTAGTTACTCTCTTCTAACACATAAATATGAAGTATTTGCTATGAAATACGTGTTATGTGTTTATATATTATTTTTCTATTTGAGATGGGCATGGAATTGAAGTTTTATATAGGTTTTAAATGAGTTAAAGTGTATGTGTATTTTATCTCTACAAATAGGTTGGGTAGAACATGGGTAGACGAAATAGTTGGTGCTTGATGAAGGATGAGTTTGAGGATGAGACGAAAGATAAACCTCGTTAGCTATGGATTTAGTACTGTAAAGATAAGCCTCAGTAGCTATGGATTTAGAGTTGTATATATATGAACGTTGGTAGCTATGGATTTAGTACCATATAGACGAACGTTGGTAGCTATGGATTTAGTACTGTTAGATAGACGATGATAGCTATGGACTTAGTACCTGTTAGATAAACGTTGGTAGCTATGGACTTAGTACCTACACTGGTAGCTATCGATTTAGTGTCTGATGAATGAACCATAGCAGCTATGAAATTAGTGCTTTACAAAAGAACCTTGGCACATATTGTCTTAGTTCCTAATAAAGAATCCTGGCAGCTATTGTCTTAGTGCCTAATACGGAGTGAACGAATAGATGACTCTTATAGTAGGCCCTTAAGAGTAAGGAAGATAATTGGATGGGTAATTGGAATGATCGTTTGATGATTGAATATATATATATATATATATATATATATATATATATATATATATATATATATATATATATATATATATATATATATATATATATATATATATATATATATATATATAAGATATAATATTGTGGGTTGAAACCCCTATATGCTCACCAGGCTCCCAAGCCTGACCCACTCAGTTTTCCGTGCATTACAGGTAATGGCACAATAGTATAAGTTGGTGGACTTGATGAGAGATTTTGGATTATAGATCGGTAGTTATAAATAACTATTGTAAGGTCTATTTTATATTATTTATGCTTTTGGTATGTATCGGAACATGAAATCCCAAGATTTTTTTATTTAATGAAAATACATTTCTTTAAAGAAATGCGTTGATAAATTCTTATCATATTTTGTTTTGGGAACAAATTCCACAACCGTTTTCTTTAAACGATTACTCTGATTTATAAAACAAAGCATAAACAAATCGGTCTTTTCTAACCGTGAAATTGGGGATGTCACAATAATAATACATAATCATATTATTTAATTAGTATTGATCAAGAATTAATTTGGAATTAATTAAGTGATCAAAAGGAACTAATTAATACAGACTCTTAGATATATATATATATATATATATATATATATATATATATATATATATATATATATATGTGTGTGTGTGTGTGTGTGTGTGTGATGGACCAAGTTCATTTAGGTTGGGCTAAGCTTTCATGGATAGTCCATGGAGTGTTTAACCCATGGATCATAAGTAATGAAAGATCATGGGTATTAGGGTTTAACCCTAATCTCCACACTATATAAAGATGTTCTTGGTTGGTGAAATTGACACAAGTGTGGGTACACTAAGAGGGCTAGTCGATTTCACTAGAGAGAACCAAGTATCCTTATTCTCAAGGTTATTCCAAGTGTTCATGGTGTTGTGTGAACCATTTGAGGTGTCAAACTTGGGGCACTAGAAACTCAAGCTTCATGAAGACAAGTTACAACAACAAGGTATGTATTCTGTCTAGTTTTTGTTATCCTAGTACATAAGATTGTATGCTAGTTAGGGTAATACCTTGGAATATTCATATTTGCATGTATAATAGAGAAAACATAGATCCAAGGTATTTAGGGTTACATGTACACTTAGGAGTGTTAGAATGCTCAAACCCCAACAGTGGTATCAGAGCCATGGGTTGTTTTCTGTTATATTGATGCAAATGTTTTATTTTCAAAGTTGAAAAAAAAGAAAAAAACATGAAGTTTGTCAAATTTTAAGATAATTACTTGTTTTTGTGAAAAATTAATTATTTGTAAAATTTGAATCATTTGCTATATGAGTTGAATTAGGTCAAATTTAGTAAAAGATAAAATGATATGATTATTTTATTAGTTTTAAAAGTTTGATCTAAAGAGAGTTTTTTTTAAACCTCCATAAGTTACGGATATGAAAAGGTTTTAAAAAAATTGATTCAAAGTTTTTATGGAGTTACAAAATTTGGTGTTAATGTTTTAAAAGAATTCCATAACTTATTCTTAACTTATGGAACATGAAAAGTTTCATCATAAAACAAGCATTTAACTCCATAAGTTATGGATTACCAAAAGTTTTATGCATCCTTGATTTATGAGTTAGTTTAGATTAATGGAAAAAATTGTGTTTTAGTTGTTTTTAATCCTAATTAATCTAAAGGTACTTCATAAAATGTTTTTTTGTAATCTCGGCTGCTCAAGAAGTTGGACTAGCTGCTCCTCCGACCCGGAGTGGATTCTAGTGGAAAGGCAGAGCAAAGCCTCAAGTTACATAAAAGGTCACATTTATGAATCTTAAAACTCATAAAAGTGTCATAGGTTACATAAAAAATGAAGAGTCTTTTTCATTAAATAGTATTTGACTCCATAACTTGTCCTCGAGTTATGGATGTTTAAGAGTCACTTCTTTAAAAGTGTTATTAAAGAATAAGAGGTTACATAAAAAATGAAGAGTCTTCATTTTAATGAACCATTAAACTCATAAGTTATGAAATGAAAAGTTTTGAATAGTTTCAAAACTTGCCCTCAAGTTTTTGAATTTGAAAAGTTTTATTTTGTAAATACTTTAATTCCAAGTTAAGCCCTTAGAATTTTAAAAGTTGAAATTCAACCCTTATACTTTATAATATTATAACTTAATAATATATATATATATATATATATATATGTATGTATAAGAGCAAGTCAGTCGTACCATTAGTAAGCCTCATTCACGAAGCCGGTCTACAAGGGAGGGGTATAAGGTTACTGCCTATAAAATGGCAGTTTAATGGGTGTCCACTCTCACCCATCGCTTCCTTGACCGGTGGAGGGTCGTTAGCCGAACGGGTAGGACAAGGACTATAATTCTCCCTTCATTATAAGTATAATGATAAATACTAAGTAACTAAACACTTATAAATTCCCAATCTTAGTTACTTAGGAAAATGTGAATAAGGTGCTAATCCATGAAATTACACTTTGCACTTTGTTTAACTTGGTTAGTGGAGTGTGTGTTGTTAACCGACACACTAACTCGTATTTAACAAGGTAGGAAAAGGGTAACTTCATGTTTATTATAGTATCGGTGGAGCGTCTGTGGTTAACCGGCACATTGATTGAGGGGTAAAAATTAAGGGGACCAAGTATATTTGCATGGTTATTCACACCTTGTTTTTTGATCCTCGGCATCCCAGTCACAAAACCTGAAGGGCACACTCGAGATTGAAACATGCCATTGAACAGTTCAATGAATCTCAAAAGATCTTGGAGATTCAAATCCAAGTAAAACCTAATTAAATTATTTCGTTTTCATGGTGGAAATTGGTGTCATTCACCTAACTTCAAATATTCTATAGCTTGGATTACGGCATCCCTCTTCCAAGTTATAAAAATATAGTGTTGGGTCCTAGCCTTAATATTTCATATTTGGTGTTATATTAAGGACTTTAAATCAACTATCTTGAATATCTCCCAAAAGATGTCTAATTCAGACATCTATGATCTTCCCAAATCTCTTAGAACTTCACTTCCTCTATCTTCTCCAATTATTCTCCCTAACCCACAAGTTCAAGGTCACTCAAGCCCTATTGGCAAGCAAATTATATGTGTGCTCACATCTTGGAGATGAAGTCACGTATTGACAAGTCTGGAGAGTTGGGTGTCAAAGTCTTAAGAAAGTTGGATGTTCATTCACTTTCTATGTCACATAGTGAGTTACCTTTTGGACAACTATGAAATAGACTATGACATGACCCTTAATGATCTTAACTATTTGCTTGGTATTGTTGAATCAACAATGATTTGGAGCCTTGGTAAAGAAAATTTGATCAGTAGATCAACTTGCCAAACCTTCAATGGACATTTACAATGGTTGCATTGGATACCCAGTAAAAGCTTTTTCTTCCCAATTGAAAGGGATTGGCCATAGTCAACTCCGTTGACCAAATGCTAAAGAGAAAGGCTAAGTCTGAGATTTTTTGATTTACCATTCCCAAAGGGTCTATATGGTTCTATTGACAAAAGAAAAACGAATTGGTTGCGAAGCTGCCATATTTACCTGAAAGATCATAAGGTTGATCAAGTCAATAAGATTGACTCTACTTCAGGTAAAGTCTACTATCTAACTCTGTTAAGTTTCTATTCTGAGATTCTTGTTACATGATGTGCTGGGTCACATGTTGATGTTGAACGAATCAAAGAAAAGTGAAGAAACTTAAATAAAGAGTATGACGAATCTGATCGCGTAGAGGGATTTCTATCGCATAGTTTGAAGATCGGATTCTTGAGCTACTTCTTAGGAGTTATGTAATATTGCTTAGGAATAGATAACAACCGGTTTTTCATATGCTTTTGCATTGTAAGGATAAGTTTTCCGCGAAGTTTTAGAATAAAATTTTTGGTTTTATTTATTCTAAGTATCCTTACAATGGCATTTGTGAAAAATTGTTGTTTATATGATTCCATTGATAGCAATATTGGAAAGTGGATTTGCTTCTTTCATTTGTGGTTGTGTCTAAATTTACCAAACAAGGAAAGATTCTTATCACCCAAGTTTCAGTTGGATAGAAACTTGGAATCATGCAAGTTGTATGATGAATGAGAATTTTCATCTTTAGAAAATTAAGACTAATTCCTTCTTCACATGTTTAAGTGAATCAAGTGAAGGACTAAGGGATCGAGTACACATTCTTGTGCACTGATCAAGTCCATCACAAAAGATCTATAAGACTATTTTTCGTGATTTACACTTACAAGTTTAAGTGAAATTCTGATACATTGGAAAATTTTCGATGTATGGCAGAACGAATGAGAAGAATCAAATTAGGCAGAAGGATAAAAGTTTCTCAAATCTTAAAAGATGGGAGATTACTTTAGTATCATGTTATATGATCATCTTAATGATTAAGAGACCTTATCACAATTCATCTTCTAAGTGCATTCTGATAGGTAAGAAGAGGAACTATGAATTGTTGATGTGATCCAATCAAGAAGATTATTCATACCTCGTTCCAGAAAACAATTCTTAGAGTCATACTCCAAGATTGTAACTTGAGTGACATATCTTAAAGAAATGTTTATTAACAGTAGTCAAATGTAAGACTAAAAGTATCCTACTCTTGTACATTTGTAATTGGTAAGTTGTGATGTTTTGGATAAAACAAAGACCAACTAAGACCAATTATGTGAAGTGTTTGTCTTGATAAAGAATCCGAACTATCTCTTGAATATTTGGCAAGATAGTCTTATATGTCAAGAGGACAGTGGGAGTCCTGAAGTTCCTGAAAAGAATTTCAAGATCTAATCAAGAATAAAAACATGTAGTTTAACACTAGCACACAACGTGAGGTTTATAACCTATCGTGTTGACATATTTCTATTTCTGTGCCCATTCTAGTTAAAGTTGGCTTTGCATATGAGTTCTTAGAGTTCTTAATTGGTTGCATAACAACTTGGAAGCAATGGCAGGCCCTTGAGCTGCCAGGTGGCAAGAAATTAAGATTGAGTTCAGTCCATATGAGTTCGGATTTGTCATTAACTGTGTCTTGTGATTGTGGTTTTGACAAATTCACATGGATAAGAACACATATACCATAAAATCTAAGGGTCATAAGGTTTCTCTCCTATTCATGAAAATGATGGTGAGGAAACACTTCCACCAAGTAGATTTGAAGCAGATAACAAAGATCTAAACAATTTAGACTATGATAGTCACACCTGTGAGCTATCTGGCAATATATAAATATTATTAACATATAATATTATAAAGTATAAGGGTTGAATTTTAACTTTTAAAATTCTAAGGGCTTAACTTGGAATTAAAGTATTCATAAGGGAAAACTTTTCAAATTCCAAAACTTGAGGGCAAGTTATGAAACTATGTAAAGCTATTCAATTCCATAACTTATGTGTTTAAAGTAGTTATAATTCTAAAAACTCTTCAATTTCACTTGAGGACAAGTTATGGAAGACTATAAACTATTAAAAGAATATGACTTTTCTTTATTCATAACTTATGGAAATATTTATGAGTTTTATGAATCTTAAATGTGACTTTTCATATAACTTGAGGACTAGTTACAAAAGCAAATTTAGAACCAACTCTTAGATTAATTTGGATTGAAAACATCAATTTCACATAAATTTTCTATTAATCTAAGCAACACATAAGAACAAGATAATTTAATTAAACTTTTTCATGTAATTTGCCTAGCCATTAAACTAATACAAAACATGAATCTATTGACAGTTAACTTTGAAATTGGATTAGCATGAACATTACCACACCAAAAATAGGTTTATAAGTTGAAAAACAGCTTAGGGTAATGTTCCTAGTCCAATTGCAACCAAAACAGTCGAAGATATGTTGTCTGGGGGTCCAACTCATCGAGTGCATGAACCAACTCGGCAAGTTGGATGATTTTTGCCTTGGACTCGGCGAGTCTGCTGTCCAGACAGTATACAAACTTCGATTTTCAGCCAATTTTGCAAGTATAACAAGAAAACAAGCTTAGGCTCTGATACCACTGTTGGGTTATGAGCATTCTAACACTACTATGGTGTACATGCAACCCTAAATACCTTGGATCTATGTTTTCTCTGTTATACATATAAATATGAATATTCCAAGGTATTACCCTATCTAGCATACAATCTTTTGATACTTGGGTAATATAACAAGTTAGAATACATACCTCTTGATGTAGCTTGACTCCATGAAGCTCAAGAGCCTAGTGCCCCAAGTGTGACACCTCAAATGGTGCACACAAAATCACCAACATATGGAATAACCATGAGAAGAAGACACTTCATACTCAAATCGGCTAGCCCTCATATATGTGTCACTAGTGCCAATTTCTTGAGCTAAAGGGGTCCTTATATAGTGTGCATATTAGGATTACACCATGTAACCCATTACTTTACCCATTCCTTATGGGCCATGGTTTTTAACCTCCATGGAGTATCCATGGGTCACCACATGGGTTAAACCCTACATAATGTGACAACCCGAAATTTTCCATTCAAATCAAACCATTTCAATCCAATAGAAGTAGAGCAGTTACAGTGAGAATTCAAACTTTTGGAGTAAGTTTGGCAGTTTTAGGGTTTTACACCTAAGGAGTTATTAGGAGAGTGGGTGCATTAGGATTTTGTGCAACACTGTAATTCCATTACTCTAGGTCATTAGAATCCACTCCGAGAATAGAAATATTTTCTGCCAAAAATCTCTGGACTATAAATAGAATTCTGAACCAAATTGGTTCATTATTTGATTTCCATTTAGAGAAAAGCCAAATACTCTCTCACGGATCTTCAAGTTTTCATCCCAGATTGTGAGTCTACTTCCCTAAATGTGTTTTAATACTTGTTATATGCTTTATAACATTGTTTACATGTCCAAAACACTAGATCCGGGAGTTTACCGCCCAAGAACGTTCTTGGGGAGTAAACTCCAAAAATCAAGCCTAAAGGCCACATAGTCCCATTTCCGTGTTAGGCATCTAACTAGGGACTTTATGAATGATCATTAGAAGCTAGAAGCAAAGCAAAATCACTTGGTTAAAGGAGTTTACGGCCAAGGAACCACCTCTTGGGCCGTAAACTCCAAGTAAAGGGCACAAATGAGTGCCTTGTGATCCCTAGCCTTAGAACAAACACCTAGAAGCCTTAAGCAAGTGTTTTAGACCAACAAAACAATTAGAAACCCACTTTGGAAGGGAGTTTACGGCCAAGATTCTCCTTGGGCCGTAAACTCCAAGATTTAGGGCCAAAACCCCTTCAAACTCTTCCTAGGGCTTAGTCTTCATTTTTAGCAAGCACCTTAATGGGTTTAGGACCAAGGAAAATCATGAAAAGCATAAGTGTTGGAGAGTTTACGGCCAAGAGTATTTCTTGGGCCGTAAACACCTTTAATGGGGTCAAAGGACACCCTAAACACTTCCATAGGCCAAGAAACTTTTAGGGCAAGTACTTAGAGGAGATATGGACTATTTAAAATTCTTAGGACCTCATGTGTGAGGGAGTTTACGGCCCAAAGAGTTCTATGGCCGTAAACTCCATCAAATGGTCCCATTTAGTGCCTTAAACCTCCCTTAATCCAAGTATTGAAGCCTAGACTTGTTCCTAGAATTGTTAGACACTTGAAAAGACAATAAGAACCCTCCCAAGGGAGTTTACGGCCGTAAAATCCAAGGGAAAAGGGTCTTTGGGCCGTAAACTCCCTTTAGGAGTCAATATGGTGCCTTAAACTCTTGCCTAGCCTTGAAACAATTCCCCTCTAAAGTTGTAGTACTTCTAAACTCCATTTCATGGCTTGTTTGAGAGTTTACGGCCAGGAGCCTACTCCCCTGGGCCGTAAACTCTAATGATTATGGTCTTTTGACCTTAAACTCTCATTAGGGGCATTGCACTCCTTTATTGCAACCCATTTGCCTCCTAGCACTTGACCAAAAGTGTTGTCCTCGCGCTTAAATGTTGTTACTTGTATAATTAGTGTTATAATCACTGATTATTTATATACATATGTCTTCATATGTAATTAGGATCATTGTGTGTGTCTAAGTCATCACTTGACACCAAGCACTAGTCCGATCCTTCCGTACGATAACAGCCCGTTCATTTCCAGTCGCATACTGCAGGTGAGTTCATACCCCTTAACTAATGTTTTAAACTGTTTTAAATGTTTTATGGGGGGGATACAAGTAGAATCATGCTACTTTTTATGTCAATCACATGTGATTAGTAAGTCGGATTATATTACTTAATACATCAATCACATGTGATTAATATACAGCATTCAAAAGATTTGGCTACTCATTAGCCGTTTTACCAAATAGTTTCCTTCAAATGATTTTTATAAACATTTTATATGCTTTAAACTACTTATTACACTGTATTTCTTACTCGGCTTATCATACTTCAAACTTATTTACAACTGTGTTTCAAACAAAGGTTTCTTTATACTCAAAAACTGTTTTATTATACTTATTCCTTCAAATTGCTTTATGGATTGACATCAAGTCGATCTTCTCTTAAAATAATATTCCTGTTTCAAATGTTTTACAAAACTTACTTATGCTTTTATTTTATTATAAATTGCATGCCTCTATATGTATAGTTATATAAGGAATGTTTAAAAGACTTAGGAAGACTATCCACCCTATTTCCTTTTCGCGCCTTGAGATGTGGTCTGGTGGGACATTGGGTATTCGTCCGAAGGTCGTTTAAAGATTTGTTATATATCATGTGTACATATATAGTCATAAAGGGTCTTTCCAGTTCATCCTATGCCCTTGGGTAGTAAGGGTATACATCCACGTCCATACGTACCACTTAGATTACTAGAAAGCTACCATAGGGGTAGTTCAGGAAGATACTAGAACCATTACTAGGACGCGATATCATACAATGAGTCAGTTCATTCATGAGTCAATACTTTCTAGAACATTGCCATACATTACATGTACAATTATACTAGGACGAGAACATATACATCCATACTAGAACGTTTACATTACTATACTTGCTAGATAGGGAGAACACACATTCTAGCTAGCACACGTAGAACCTTACCGTACTCTACTATAATATTTACATCATTATACTTATAGGAGTACTTGTGCATAGATATATCAGTAGGAGTCCTATTACATTTATATGTATCGACTATGTTATCAAATCCGTGTTCTTATCTTTACCTTGTGATAAAATCACATAATCGACGAGATAGAATGGATTATTATCCTAGTACCCAAGGATACGTATTGAGGGATTGACCATTCCTAGAATCTCTGTTAGCTACAGAGGTAAAAGTACATCCACGGATGTCAAACGGTTGGTACCATTACAGGTACGCAATTAAGGGATTGACTATTCCTATACCCAGCTGTTAGCAACAGAGGTAAGAGTACATCTACAGATGGCTTAAAGTTAACAATGATAGTTACCCTAGTACAAAAGGGTAATATTCAGAACAGTCAGGTCTTGGTAGAAGACTACATTTAGAACAGTCAGGTCTTGGTAGAAGACTACATTCAGAACAGTCAGGTCTTGGTAGAAGACTACATTCAGAACAGTTAGGTCTTGGTAGAAGACTACATTCAGAACAGTTAGGTCTTGGTAGAAGACTACATTCAGAACAGTTAGGTCTTGGTAGAAGACTACACACAGAACAGTTAAGTCTTGGTAGAAGACTCCTTTTTGTTACTAATAGGAATCATAGGGATTTCTAGGGATTTTCAAACATTTACAGTTGAGATACAAACATTTTCATACTTATACTAGCTTTCTTTCAAAGTAATGTCATGTCTTAGAAATTCTAAGTTTTCACAAATTAAGACACATTAATACTTATGATCTCACCAGCTTTATAGCTGATACTCGCTTTCAAAATTACTTGTATCCTCAGGTCATCATAGACAGGTACCGATGCAAGGAGAAAGGAAGATGAAGCTTATTCAAGACTTATCTTTCATTTTGATTTATGCTTTAGTGTTTATCAAAATTTGACAGAATACAATTGTATAATAATTATTTTATTAATGCAATGGATGATGTTGTTGCTTGTTTACTACTTTGCATTGTTGTTGATACTATACATGACGTCCTCCGCCCCAGAACGTTTCCGCCGTTCTTGGTTTTGGGGTGTGACAGATTGGTATCAGAGCGTTGTTTATAGTGAATTAGGTATATCAACCCATAAAAGATATACTAACTATAAATACATAAGGGATTGAAAATACTCTGACCAAGAGTTTATACTTTAAATAGTAAAATATTTAATAAAGTATACGTGCTGCATTCATACTAAAATCAATGTCATAAGGACAGTACAAAAGAATTATGATTGTTGGGCAACACAAGTGGGCTTAGAGACATATGGTCAAAACTGGGAAGATATAGCCTGATCACTTATATTATCCGAGGGTTGACTAGCATGTGCCTAAGTTTAAGTGTGTGGTTGCAACAACGCTAAAATCTTACCAACCCTACCACAATGAGAACAATAGAACATAACAATAAATTTAAAATACTATAGGAGTATTTGGTGTTACTATAAGTACTTTATACTTGAGAATTAAAATGGGATCTTCATTACTAGATTGAATAGTTGCTAAGTGGATACACTGAGGCTACATGTAATTAGGATGTTATAGACTCAGAATCTGTGATAATTTTGCCTTACCCCTATTCTGTGTGAATAAGGAATTAAGGTCACTTATTCGAAGGTCTATCCTGTTTAGATTACACATAGCTGGTATGCACTTCACAAATAGCGATGTAACTAATGAAGGTTTCCTAAATAATTATCTAGATAGTTCGTCTAATAATTATCTTCTTACCCTAAATTCTCGCATAGAAATCATAACTGGACTCCATCCCCTTGACAACCAGTATCTTCCGAATGAAGTCATAGCTGGTTGATTTGGAGAAGAACCAGAGAATGATCATCCTATTCCCTGGATGATCACCGTGATGAAGACCTTTCGTATGATACTAACCCCGAGCCAGAGGTTGAGAACCTACCCCGAGCAGCTCCCGTTTCGATTCCTAACCCTCTTCCGGCTTTTCATGACCCGACCCTGAGTGAATGGAATGCTTGGAAACAGGGAGCCAAGGACAAGATCAGTTTATGCTATTTGACGGCGACCGAAGTTTCTACGACTTGAGCAACGAGGGCTTAGCAGATATAGTCTTGCCAATCTTGGTCCGCAGAGAGGCCAGAAATGAGATTCAAGGCAGGACAGCCCTACGTCAGACTATAGAAGTAGTCGCCTATGCTGGAATGCATACCCTCCACACCATTCATCTAGAGGATGCTCACGAGAGATCAGAGAGAAACCATGAAATCCTGTTGCAAACACTGGCTGAATCACGATCCGTAGTCATAGAGCTCCGAGTACGCCAGATGGGGTGCGAAAGACACCTACTTGACGTGGAACGTCAATTGGTTGAACTAAGAGTTCACCAGAGGGATGACCGTCGCCGTAGTAGACGCTTTACTTTATTTTCCCTTATAAAAGGAAATCATGTTTTTCTGTCTATGCCCGATGTGGCATTTTCTATGAAATTATCTTGTTCCGTAAGTACTTTAGTTAGGTCTTTATGCTGTCGGGAACTATCTTCTGTGGATATGATGTAAGACCTTTACAAGGTCATTTTCTTGAATCTTTACATCGTGAATATCCAAGGTATTGACAGCCGGCTAACTTTTGAGTCATTCTTCATTCAAGTACTTTTATCTTTCTTTCATTGGAGCCTACCTGAATCATACCTTAGTCAAGTTATTGGACTACGGTGATTTATTCCAAGAGACACTTCCAAGTCTCTTTCAATGGTTGGATCTTGTTATTCACCAACCCATGATACCTCAGCTCGAACGACAAACGTCTTGAGATCATTCTACGAACATACATTCATTCTTTACCGGGACTGCATCATAGGGATGTAGGTCAAACTTTCGAGATCATACTCTTACTCTTTTCATGAACAATCTAAGTACATCAGGGTCAACCAGAATCACTTACAAATCTTTACTCTTTCATGTTACAGAATCATGTCGTCATCCGGAAACAACCAGCCAAGCAACGAGACCTCTACTTTTCCTATGGACGCCGCTACTTTTCAAACGGTATTTACAGCTGTCGTAGTAGCTGCAGTAACCGCGGTCGTTGCCCACCGTAGCACTATCAACACGGTCAATACTGCTGATGGGAATGAATTTCCCAATCATGATATCCATCCAGGAAGTCACCCAGCAGTAACAGTTCCGGGCTCGCAAAGCCAGAAAGCAGAGAACAAGAAACGAAAGCGTCAAGCCCGAAAGGAACGCAAGAGAGCCCAAAAGCTGGCTATACCACAACAGCAAGTGGAAACCCCTGCCGTTCCCATACCGCGCAGGTCATATGAGGGAAAACTCCCGAAGTGTGAGAAGTGTGGTTTCCATCATCATGGGACTTGCCATGAGATGCAATGTTGCAATTGCCTGAATATAGGGCATCATGCTCGTGACTGTGGAGCACCGAAACGACCTGTCACTCAAGTCCCTTTCATCGAGACTAACCCTGCGCACAAGTTGAGTTATAGCGCAGAACGATTCAAGAAGCAATTTTCGAGGTGGAGTAACGAGGAAGGCACTCGTGTCCACATAACACTAGCTAAGCACCGAAATCCCGTCACCAAAGCTAGTACTAGCCAGTCATGTCACCAATATGGTGAGACAGGGCACTTCAAGAGGGATTGCCTGATCACGCATAATTCTGGCGTTGATGGGAAGATTCTCAGGATCACAGCTGCAGGAGAGCCTGCTCAGGAACCACGTTAATATATTTAGGGCGTTTCGTTGTAACAGACTTATAAACTATCTAGAACTAGTGCAACTAGAGTCTTACCTTTTGCGAGATCCTGCCTATATAGGAATTCTCGTGCTGCGTATACCTGTCTTTTGAAGTATACCTTATTTCGCAGCAATAGTCTTGTGGTAAATCTAAAGTACTGTAACTCTTGTTCATGGTTGCACGGTTGTGTTTTGTCTGTAAACGTCTTATGTTTAAATTCTAATGTCTTTAAAGTTTCTGTATGATTCCGACATTATCATACGACTCGATTTAAAATTTGATCCTCACGAAAACAGCTTCATACGTACGTCCCTATCTTCTAGATCACTTTTCCAGCGAAGACGTCATATCAGAACGCCGAAGTACTCATTCCCGGAGTACCTCTTAGTTAATTTCTTTCCGAAGAAATCCCCGAGGTACCACTCGTGCAGTGCGTCAAGTTCAATCCAGGGATTCATGCGAATGATCTATCACTGAGGAAGGTATACATAAGAGTGTTATATAATCAAGGTTCTACAGGTTTAGAATTGATGATTCCGCCTTAACTCTCTGCCTCTTTGGGATGTGAGGGTAAGGAAGAATCAGTTATTCGACTACCTTTTCAATCTTAATTATATACGACTCGTATACACGAAATTGTGATCGTAAATCCATGTATGAATTCTAAAATGGACTTCAGGACGGAGAAACTGCCTAAGTATACGAGTAATCACATCGTCATGTGAATAAACTTAGAACCCAGTACAACTCCCGAAAACAGATCACCCTATAGTTTAAACACCCCCGGAGATACAAGAACGGCACGATCAACTTGGCGAATTACACAGAAATAGAATTAGAAGACTAGGTTTCTCATCCTAGAGAACCCCGGTCAGATTCTTCAAGAGATTGATGGATCGCATCGTATGTGCCTCGGTTATCGAGGAATCCGTCAAGATTTTTATAGAAATCATTATCTCTGCCTCACATAGACAAAATGGTTGAGCACACGTAAGGAAAGAAACTACTTCTAGGAATAGACCTAAGATCCGAATATCACCAGTTCGATGTGTTAGGGAAGGATGTCTGGAAGACTATCTTCCGAATTCGATACGGACGCCTCGAGTCCGTAGTGATACCTTTCGGATAGGACCAGTACGCCCATGGTTTTCATGAGCTAAATGAATAGGGTTACGTCTTTCTTACTTAGGATCGATTCGTCATTTCTCCATGAAATGACTTACTTATCTACCCTCGTAGTAAGAAGAAAACCGATGAAAACATTTCCTACAGAGGAACTTTTAGCAAAGTTCTCTAGGCGCGAGGTTTGGAAATTGAAGAGTCAAATTTCTAGGACACACTGTTAGTAATGTGGGAAATTTTGAGTACTCTTTCAATTTGTCAAAAACCATTGAGCATTTATCAACGCCAGAGACGCCGACTGTTTTTCGTCAAATTCTAGGTCTTACCGACCTACCGCCTTAGTTCATTCAGAACTCCTCACAAGCTTCAGAAACTCGTACGACTTTGACCCATCAAGGGATGGCCTTTGACTGGGAAGTTACGCAAGAAAAGGAACCTTTGAGTTTCCGAGTGAGTGACCAAGTTCTTTAGGATAACTCACTCTGAGAATGGCTTAATACGCTGCATAAAGCGTGAAAAGAAAAAATCCCAATTTGGCAGGACCTCCGGGATTCTTATCAGAATCTGTCCTGTGCCTCGCACAAACTAGACCTACTCCGCGAACTTAGTAGCGTACTTTCTACTCTTCGCATCTCGATCGCGAAACCATACCTTTCCGTTAGGACTCTTGCAAGTCCACTCGTCGAGATCCTCGCCTTCGTATTAGAACCGTAGTGACCCTCGACCGAGAGGTCAAGCGGACGAAGCAACGCCGTCGCCAATTAGTGAAGGTTCGTTGGGATACCAACCGAGAGCCGACTTCACTTAAGTGCGCTAGAACCAAACGATTAGGAAGTTTCCTCCTCACGTCTCGATCATTCGTGTATACTTCCATGCCTAAATTCTAATTTCGGGACGAAATTCCCTTTAACAGGGGGATGATGTGACAACCCGAAATTTTCCATTCAAATCAAACCATTTCAATCCAATAGAAGTAGAGCAGTTACAGTGAGAATTCAAACTTTTGGAGTAAGTTTGGCAGTTTTAGGGTTTTACACCTAAGGAGTTATTAGGAGAGTGGGTGCATTAGGATTTTGTGCAACACTGTAATTCCATTACTCTAGGTCATTAGAATCCACTCCGAGAATAGAAATATTTTCTGCCAAAAATCTCTGGACTATAAATAGAATTCTGAACCAAATTGGTTCATTATTTGATTTCCATTTAGAGAAAAGCCAAATACTCTCTCACGGATCTTCAGGTTTTCATCCCAGATTGTGAGTCTACTTCCCTAAATGTGTTTTAATACTTGTTATATGCTTTATAACATTGTTTACATGTCCAAAACACTAGATCCGGGAGTTTACCGCTCAAGAACGTTCTTGGGGAGTAAACTCCAAAAATCAAGCCTAAACGCCACATAGTCCCATTTCCGTGTTAGGCGTCTAACTAGGGACTTTATGAATGATCATTAAAGGCTAGAAGCAAAGCAAAATCACTTGGTTAGAGGAGTTTACGGCCAAGGAACCACCTCTTGGGCCGTAAACTCCAAGTAAAGGGCACAAATGAGTGCCTTGTGATCCCTAGCCTTAGAACAAACACCTAGAAGCCTTAAGCAAGTGTTTTAGACCAACAAAACAATTAGAAACCCACTTTGGAAGGGAGTTTACGGCCAAGATGCTCCTTGGGCCGTAAACTCCAAGATTTAGGGCCAAAACCCCTTCAAACTCTTCCTAGGGCTTATTCTTCATTTTTAGCAAGCACCTTAATGGGTTTAGGACCAAGGAAAATCATGAAAAGCATAAGTGTTGGAGAGTTTACGGCCAAGAGTATTTCTTGGGCCGTAAACTCCTTTAATGGGGTCAAAGGACACCCTAAACACTTCCATAGGCCAAGAAACTTTTAGGGCAAGTACTTAGAGGAGATATGGACTAGTTAAAATTCTTAGGACCTCATGTGTGAGGGAGTTTACGGCCCAAAGAGTTCTATGGCCGTAAACTCCATCAAATGGTCCCATTTAGTGCCTTAAACCTCCCTTAATCCAAGTATTGAAGCCTAGACTTGTTCCTAGAATTGTTAGACACTTGAAAAGACAATAAGAACCCTCCCAAGGGAGTTTACGGCCGTAAACTCCAAGGGAAAAGGGTCTTTGGGCCGTAAACTCCCCTTAGGAGTCAATATGGTGCCTTAAACTCTTGCCTAGCCTTGAAACAATTCCCCTCTAAAGTAGTAGTACTTCTAAACTCCATTTCATGGCTTGTTTGAGAGTTTACGGCCGGGAGCCTACTCCCCTGGGCCGTAAACTCTAATGATTATGGTCTTTTGACCTTAAACTCTCATTAGGGGCATTGCACTCCTTTATTGCAACCCATTTGCCTCCTAGCACTTGACCAAAAGTGTTGTCCTTGCGCTTAAATGTTGTTACTTGTATAATTAGTGTTATAATCACTGATTATTTATATACATATGTCTTCATATGTAATTAGGATCATTGTGTGTGTCTAAGTCATCACTTGACACCAAGCACTAGTCCGATCCTTCCGTACGATAACAGCCCGTTCATTTCCAGTCGCATACTGCAGGTGAGTTCATACCCCTTAACTAATGTTTTAAACTGTTTTAAATGTTTTATGGGGGGGATACAAGTAGAATCATGCTACTTTTTATGTCAATCACATGTGATTAGTAAGTCGGATTATATTACTTAATACATCAATCACATGTGATTAATATACAGCATTCAAAAGATTTGGCTACTCATTAGCCGTTTTACCAAATAGTTTCCTTCAAATGATTTTTATAAACATTTTATATGCTTTAAACTACTTATTACACTGTATTTCTTACTCGGCTTATCATACTTCAAACTTATTTACAACTGTGTTTCAAACAAAGGTTTCTTTATACTCAAAAACTGTTTTATTATACTTATTCCTTCAAATTGCTTTATGGATTGACATCAAGTCGATCTTCTCTTAAAATAATATTCCTGTTTCAAATGTTTTACAAAACTTACTTATGCTTTTATTTTATTATAAATTGCATGCCTCTATATGTATAGTTATATAAGGAATGTTTAAAAGACTTAGGAAGACTATCCACCCTATTTCCTTTTCGCGCCTTGAGATGTGGTCTGGTGGGACATTGGGTATTCGTCCGAAGGTCGTTTAAAGATTTGTTATATATCATGTGTACATATATAGTCATAAAGGGTCTTTCCAGTTCATCCTATGCCCTTGGGTAGTAAGGGTATACATCCACGTCCATACGTACCACTTAGATTACTAGAAAGCTACCATAGGGGTAGTTCAGGAAGATACTAGAACCATTACTAGGACGCGATATCATACAATGAGTCAGTTCATTCATGAGTCAATACTTTCTAGAACATTGCCATACATTACATGTACAATTATACTAGGACGAGAACATATACATCCATACTAGAACGTTTACATTACTATACTTGCTAGATAGGGAGAACACACATTCTAGCTAGCACACGTAGAACCTTACCGTACTCTACTATAATATTTACATCATTATACTTATAGGAGTACTTGTGCATAGATAAATCAGTAGGAGTCCTATTACATTTATATGTATCGACTCTGTTATCAAATCCGTGTTCTTATCTTTACCTTGTGATAAAATCACATAATCGACGAGATAGAATGGATTATTATCCTAGTACCCAAGGATACGTATTGAGGGATTGACCATTCCTAGAATCTCTGTTAGCTACAGAGGTAAAAGTACATCCACGGATGTCAAACGGTTGGTACCATTACAGGTACGCAATTAAGGGATTGACTATTCCTATACCCAGCTGTTAGCAACAGAGGTAAGAGTACATCTACGGATGGCTTAAAGTTAACAATGATAGTTACCCTAGTACAAAAGGGTAATATTCAGAACAGTCAGGTCTTGGTAGAAGACTACATTTAGAACAGTCAGGTCTTGGTAGAAGACTACATTCAGAACAGTCAGGTCTTGGTAGAAGACTACATTCAGAACAGTTAGGTCTTGGTAGAAGACTACATTCAGAACAGTTAGGTCTTGGTAGAAGACTACACACAGAACAGTTAAGTCTTGGTAGAAGACTCCTTTTTGTTACTAATAGGAATCATAGGGATTTCTAGGGATTTTCAAACATTTACAGTTGAGATACAAACATTTTCATACTTATACTAGCTTTCTTTCAAAGTAATGTCATGTCTTAGAAATTCTAAGTTTTCACAAATTAAGACACATTAATACTTATGATCTCACCAGCTTTATAGCTGATACTCGCTTTCAAAATTACTTGTATCCTCAGGTCATCATAGACAGGTACCGATGCAAGGAGAAAGGAAGATGAAGCTTATTCAAGACTTATCTTTCATTTTGATTTATGCTTTAGTGTTTATCAAAATTTGACAGAATACAATTGTATAATAATTATTTTATTAATGCAATGGATGATGTTGTTGCTTGTTTACTACTTTGCATTGTTGTTGATACTATACATGACGTCCTCCGCCCCAGAACGTTTCCGCCGTTCTTGGTTTTGGGGTGTGACACATAAGGATTCATGGATCATAAGCCCACATATATAAGAATGAATGATTTACACAATCAATCCCCATATATTTAATTAATCTCTTTTGATCAGTAAATTAAGTCCAAATTTATTCTTGATCAATACTAATTAAATAACATGATCTCATATTAATATATTAGAACTTATAATATATTAATATGTCACAAATGTCCTCTTCTCACAACCGGCCTATCCAAATGTTATGATGCCATGCAATCCAAATGGACCATGCTGAGTCGGATCAAGTACATACCAAATATAGTTATGGACTTAGACACTAATCCAATAGTAAATTCAAACAGTAGGACGAGTTCAAGTTGTGTATCATATTTTTATATGTCAGAGGTTCTACATGATATCAAACCAGATGTTCCTGAAGAGTTTAAACCTACTAAGTCAATGTGAATCAAAGATGCTGATAAGGGAGTTAACTTTTATAAAAGTTATGCAGAGATGGTTGGTTTTGATGTTTGTCTGAACACATTTAGGAAAATTGGTGATATAATAAAGCATAGTGATGGTCTTTGTAACAGGACGGGTTAACCGAAACTGAATACAACATACCGTAATACAATCTACAGGTTTACAGACCGTAAAGCCAAAATTATTATGAAACATGTCAAAGGAATGGGTGAGTATAGGTTTGATAAGTTTCAAGAAATGCACAACCAGGAGCTTGAAGATACATTTCACTGGAAAAGTACAAGGAATCTTTCATACTCTGGCGAGGATTTCATTGTTCTGGATTCTACTGCAAAAATTGGTGCTACAAAAGCTTACAAACTCAAATCAACTTTAAAAGGCAGTTTTGAGTATGTAAGGGGAATGGCTGTAGATTACAGAAATTTCAAGTGGGATATAGACTTTATTGTTGGCTTCTGAGATGCTCAACTAACATTGAACAAAATGAATGATCGAAAAAACAACTATCTGAATTATTCATTTTTTTATAGATGTGATGAGAATAATGTCTTAAATGCAATGTTTTGGCTGATGAAATAGATAAAGCATACTACAATGAATTCAGAGATGTTATGTTGTTTGATGAAGCCTTTCATACAAATAAGTAAGTTTTTATTTTGTATTTATGTTTCTAATCTGTAAGTCCCAAAACAGTGAATCCAACAGTAATCAAACAAACACTAATCAATCAAGTAAGAATGTAGTAGAAGAACAGAATCAATCCAAGGATGCACACGTTTTATTAATCGAATAAACGTCCGATACACCTTGGGGACCGTAAACTATAAAGACTCAATGATTCGCCAACAACCTGACACGATTCTGACACACCCTATATATAGGGGTAGATTGGCCGTAAACCTATTTACGGGCGTACACACAATATGGACCGTAAACACGATAAAAACAGCTAAAACTGACCAAGAACCTAACATGACTTATAAAAATGATTGCCTAGCCCAAACCACAAAATAATGGCCTTTCAATCTCCCCCTTGGTTTGAGGCTATCATAAGCTCAGTCCTTTTCAATCACCAACACATCTGATCTTCCATTGCACCCAGCCACATACTCTTGTTAATTATCTCAGAGATCATGCTTGTGAATTCTTTAGCAGCTAGCTCCAGAACTTCTTGCTCACAGATGATTTTATGACCTGCCAGTGTGTGAATGTCCTTCTTACCAAATTGCAAGAGATCCCTCTTATCAATTGGACGAAATGAACCATTTTTAAACTTGATGACTGTAGAGGCCGTTGCTTCATCATATACCCAGTATAGCATGTCGCGCAAAGATCCATCATAGAATTTTTTTTTTGATAGGAATATTTTTCAACTGCTTCGTAGGAGGCCACATGACGTTTTTGATTGCTTTCTTGGTGATTGTGTCAAACACATGTTTAGCAGTCTTCAGAAATGATTCAACAATCTTCATACTATCAAATCCTCTCTTCACCTAATTTTCCAGAAAGAGTTTGAAAGTCGTTGCCTGAGCATTATTTGGGGGATTGTAGAAAGGAGCAGCAGACAACTCTGTCAGATCCATCTTGGTGTGCTAAGAAAAGTCATTTTGATGTTTGTAGTACTCCACTGTGTTGCTATTTCTCTTGACCAGCCAACAATTGATTTTATCATGATAACCCCACATACGGACTCTTGACCTATCTCCATACTTATGCGTGAATTATTTCTTTTCAAGGTCGGTCACGGTTAGTTGGGGGTGATCACAACGAACATTCTGATCAGTGTTTTTCACAAAGAGCAATCCTCTTCTTTTCTGAGATGTAACCGTTCTCCCTCCTCGCTTGATAGTGATTCGAGGTGGAGCTTGAACTGGTTCCATCTCAAAACGGTTAACAACCGTTGTAGTTCTAACTGGTCTGTTGTCGATATGTTCAAAGGTTAGAGTAGTGGCTAGAGCAGTTGTAGGAGCTTGAGAAACACTTGGGCCTTCACCCGCTAAATGAAACTTATCTCCAAATTTAGCGATAAGTCTATTCTTCAGATCAAAGTAGCCGGCTGAAAGAGCACCAAGGTTAATTTGAAGATCAGAAATTTGTTTGGACTTTTGAGCATTCTCTTGCTGAAGTGCATAAATTTGATCAGTCTTCAACGAAGTTTCAGCTTCAAGCACAGAGAGACGAGCATCTAGGTCCTCAATTTGAAGATCCTTTTTGATTATTTGTTGTTTGAGTACAATAATCTCTTCCCTGAGCTCTGGATCTGATGAATCATCCCCCTTCAAGTTGCCTTCCTCTATAGATATACCTTTACCGCGAGAAGGAAGATCTGCTTCATTTTTAGCCAAGAACCTGGCAAGCCTTTCAAAGGCAATATCATGCTCAGGCCTTGTAGGGGATACATGCTCAGGAGCTGAAGAGCTTCCAGCTTCAAAAGTTATTTTAGGTAGATCAAGATCAGGTTCAGTAGTAGTAGTTGGAGTCGTTGTTAAAGTGGTCAGAACAGGTTGAATAGGTTGGACCAAATCCTCAATCAGTACCCCTGGCCTTGGATCTAATCTTCTTCTTTTAAACGAAGGCACAGAGATATGAGTCTCAAGCGGATCACTCGCAGACGCCACAGTAGTAGACATCTCAACATTCGGGGGAGGAAGCCCTGAAGCTGTATCGGCAGTCTGATTAAGCACTTGAGGCGTTGTTTCTTGAACTTCATCACCAAAGAGTTTAAAGAATGTTTCCATATCTTCATGTGACTGGCACAAATTATCAACAAAGCTCATATCAAGGTCGACATCATCATGTGAAGACAAATTACCCCCAAAAAGAGAATCAACATCTTCAGGATTTTCATCATCATCATCAACGTCCCTAATTTTGCTATAATCACTCTGGACGTGCATAGAAGTCAACTCATGTTCCTCGGCCACAATTGTTATTGGAGGAACCCTGTTATCTTCATGATCTGACACCGTTATCACATCATCATCAATATCCATACGGTCAGATAACTCATGAGAAGAAGAGGCTTCACTGGATTCTGCTAACATGCCAAATTTTACCAAATGGTACATCCCTTCAAAGGTAAATTTACCCTTGCGGTTCTGTTTGATCAACCCAATAGTATTTGGACCAAGAGACACTCTGTCCAATGTTTCACCACCTTTAGGGATATTCGGTAATTTCTCGTTGATGATAATTTGAAGAAACCTCGGATACATCAAAAATTTGTCTCTTGTCGTTCCCTTAATGTTCACAACCAGGTCATCCAGAATAAACCTTGAGAAGTTAAAGTCAATTCCAGCCGCACGAGCAGCAATAGCTCCTGAGTTTCTTAATGAAATCTCATCAGCACCCAATCTTCTCCCTAAAATGCAACTCACACAAACATGAGCTAGAAACCTCCAAGGTAGGAGGAAATACGCCCTCATAACCCATTCTGCTCAGGAGATCTTAAGTTTGATCCACTTCTATTTTGTAGGAAAGCTAGATTGGTCATCAATTTTCAGAACATCTCTGTTTATCTACTCTGTGACGATAATGTTGCATCCTTTTATGAGAGCTTCAATGAGTTCAGAATCATTATCTCCTTTATTAACTGTTTCGGATTTCCAGAACTCTTTTATTAGACCTTGATGAATTTATGGATTCAGGATCAAAGCTATAGCCAAGCAGCATTCCCTCAAGCCATGAATCATGGACTTGAATTCACTGTGGGCAACAGGAGGTTCAGCCAATAGGATCGCCAGATTATGACTTTCTACAAATTTTAATTTTGCCATGTTGATCTGCATGAACTGAGTCAAGTGATAAGACAACAATAAAATAGATTTTGTGCAAAAGTGTGATTTTGACTATAAGTTTTTAAATCAAAAATGAGTTTTTGGCTGAAAAGGGGGTTTACGGCCGTAAACACGTTTACCGCCGTAATCCCTTCTTAGGCCGTAAACACCGAAAACCCAATTTTGCAATTTCTGATTCGATTAAAAGTCGTTTTCTTGAAGGAGCACCTTTATGAGGGTCGGAAATACATACCTATGTGTTCGAACAATCAATTTCAAGAACAATTATGAAAATTTCAAGGTCGATAAATACTGATTTAAGAGCAAATGGAGAGTTTACGACCGTAAAAGGAAAGAGTTGTAGAAAAAGTGTTTACAGCCGTATGTGAGGGTATATATACCTGATCCAAGTCTCATGGGCTGCCCACTTTGATTTCAAGTCCAATACCACAAAAAATTTAAAAACTAGTACATTTTTGAGGATATTAAAAATAAAATAAAACAAAACAAAATAAAATCTAAAAATTTAAACTAAAAAGAAATAAAAATAAAAATAAAATAAAAATTAACATAGAGTAAAATTAATGAATTAACACTAATTTCTTTTACCAGAACTGATAAAACATTGAGTTTTGGGATCAAAGTTGTTAGACAGGCTGAATCCATTTATTAGTAGCTTCTTCATGAACATATATGGTCGATCGCTGATATTATGGTCCACTTAAACATGGAAATTTTGTGACAAGATTAGGACATACTACAAGTGATTGGACATTTTGAATTTGCAATTCTAACCAAATTTCTAATGACCATTCATCTGACGATGACCAAGGATACTGTTGTCCACCTAAGTTAAGCAGTTAGATCTATAGACAACCTATTTATAGATTGATTTTAGATATATTAAAACATGTTTCCTACTTCCTAATATACTCCAACAAACAAGAACTTCCGAGACACTCCTTACTTAAGGTGAGCAGACAATTATTATGGGATAAGACAGATTTAGAATGCATATGTTGTACACCCAGGTCGGATCTTCCGATTACGCAGAGGGTAAAACATATGTCTAACTAGAGTCAGAGGGATTGAGAAGTAAAATGGTGCATATGCTGTGTAACAGGTCAGATTACCAGTCACACAGAGGATACAACATATGGCTAACAGATAGAAAGAATAGCATAGAGAGATATGCATAGAGATAGAGTTGCATATGTTGCATTCCAGGTCGGATCTTCTGATCACGCAGAGGAGGCAACATATGTCTAACAGAAAGAAAGCAAGAAAATATTCTTCTGCATACCTATTTTATCGGAATTTCCTAGCCGTCCCGTCAATATTGGAATTAAGGACAGAGTCCATACTTCGAGGAAAAGTTAAGCCACGATTCTAGATACAGATTATTTAATTTAATCCGTAGATTCCCATGTATATCTCCATGCTTAACCTATCCAAGCGTCATATTATCAGGCTAAGTTGATCTGTCTAGGTCAAGATCTGCCAAATCATTTAATTTTAATTTCATCTACGCCCGGTCAAGTCCAAATTGAAACTTCCATGCCCACCAACGCATCGAACACATAGCCTAGACAATTCAACCTTGATACCTTACATAGATTCAGACTACCTGTTATCACAAATATTATATCACTTCCCACCCCAACATAAAAAAAACAAGGAAGACACACAATATTTTTGGGTTTTTCAAGTTTTTCTGAAAAAAAATCATAAAAAAAATATTTTTGGATTTTTGATTATTTTTAATTTTTGGTTTTGGTTTTTGATTATTTCTCCCCCTAAATTTGTGCATGGGAGAGAATGAAAACTAAATGCGCAAATTTAAAATGACCTAAAAAAATTAGTCCTCAAAACGTATCGTTTTCAAAAATCCAACAAGCACATCGAATCGAGATTTGTTAAAAGGTTTTGTGAGCAAATCCGCCACATTATAAGCAGTGGGAACTTGTTCCAACCGAATGACTGAGCGCTTATAACAATCTCTGATAAAATGCACTTTGATGTCAATGTGCTTGGTTTTTTAGTGTTGGACAAAATTTTTAGCGATTTGAATAGCAGCCTCATTGTCACAAAAGATAGTGGTTTCTATAAAATTCAAACAGTAATCTAGGAGTTGATGTTGTATCCAGATAACTTGAAAACAACAAGCTGAAGCAGCTATGTATTCCGCCTCTGCTGTTGAGGTTTAGACTGTATGTTGTTTCTTACACTGCCATGATACTAGTCTATCACCAAGAAATTGACATCCTCCAGAAGTTGATTTCATGTCAAGCTCACAGCCTCCATAATTATTGTCAGCAAAAGCATATAAATCAAATTCAGAATTTTTTGGATACCAAAGACCCAATTATAGGCTGCCTTTGAGGTACCGAAAGATTCTTTTGACAGCACTAAGATGAGAAAGTTCTGGTTAGCCGGATATCATGCGCATTGACAAACTGCAAACATGATGTTTGGCCTGCTTGCGGTTAAATACATCAACGATCCGATCATTGATCTGTAGTCAGTCTGATCTACGGATTCGCCTTCAATATCTGGAGTCAGCAGTGATCTCTCAGCCATTGGCGTCAGAGCTGGTTTTGCGTCTCGTAACCCGAACTTCTCTAGCATATCTTGAACATACTTTTCCTGATGTAGCAGGATCCCGATTGATTCTTGTTTGACCTGAAGCCCCAAAAACATGGTCGTCTCCCCTAAGGAACTCATCTCAAACATCTTCTTCATAACGTTTTCGAACTCTTTGCATAGTTTTGAACTCGTCGACCCGAAGATGATATCATCGACATAGATTTGAACAAGAATTTGATCAGAACCAACATGCTTAATAAACAAGGTTTGATCAACTGTCCCCCGCGAATAGCCATGTTCAAGCAAATGCTTTGTAAGAGTAGCATACCACGCCCTTGGAGCTTGGTGTAACCCATATAAAGCTTTGTCCAGCTTGTAGACGTGATTCAGAAATTTTGAATTGACAAACCCAGGAGGCAATCTTAACCTCCATCTGGTAAACCGTGAAGTTCTTGTAGGAATCATATGCAAGGAAGATACGAATAGCCTCCAAGTGAGCTACCGGAGAACAAAACTTCGATGTAGTCAAGACCCTCAATCTGACGAAATCCACGAACAACTAACCGGGCCTTATTCCGCACAATAACCACTGAATCATCTTGCTTGCGACATACCCAGCGCATGTCGAGAGACTTCTTGCCCTTAGGTAATTTAACCAATTTCCAAACCCCAAGCTTCTCAAATTGATTAAATTCTTCATGCATAGCATCCACCCAACTGGGCTCATTCAAAGCCATTTGAATGTTCTTTGGCACAATTTGAGATATGAAACAGGAGTAGAGACATGTATTCACACCTCCACTCTGACAACGCGTTCTTACACCATCACCCAGCTGGCCAACGACGTTTTCAATTGGATGATCTCGTTAAATTCTTGAAGGTATCTCCTGGATGATGTCATTGATCGAGACAGGAAGATTGTGAATATTGAAAAATCCATCATCTGCTGATTGATCCACCTCAGAAGGTCTAGAATCAGAAGAGGAACTCGCCACGAACTCGTTAGTGATCAGATTTGGAAAGAGAAGTTTCATAAATGTTTAAGTATCAGCGAAATCATCTCTAGACATAACCTCTCTTTTATCAGGAGTAAAGGGAGTAGAATCAACATCTGGATTATTGTCTTTACTCTGTGAATCAGACGAATTACTCAGAACAGGTGAATCCACTGAAGGAGTTTTAGAAGACACCACCGGTGGTCTGTAAATAACTTCTTCATTCTCATCTTCAATCACAGTCTTTGAGCCAAAACAGGAACCAAATAGATTATCTGAAAACACGTTGAATGACTTGAATAGAGATGTATAATCAAACAGCCAATTTGCACCTACTCTAGCATCCGTCTCATTCTCCTCTAACTAGCGCACGTCGAAGGTTTCAAAAATTTTCTTTGTCTTTTTGTTGTAGACCCTATACACAGTGCGAGCAGCATACCGCACGAAATAAAATTCATCAGCTTTGGCATTGAATTTTGGGTTGGAATCCAGATGATGGAGGGTGCAAGGACAACCAAATACGCGAAAATGACTAAGATGGTTTGTGACTGTATAGAATTTCGTACGGCGTCTTCATCTGAGCGTTGTTGATTAGTACATGATTTTGGACATAACATACCATATTAATCGCCTCGGCACAAAAGAAAACTGGAAGCTTGGAGTCACACAACATGGTCCTTGCAGCATCTTTTAACGTTCGATTTCGCTGCTTAGCAACACCATTTTTCTATGGTGTGTGAGCAGCATTGAATTGACGCATAATCCTTTTTTCGCACAAAAAAGATCAAGGATGGCATTTTTGAACTCTGTCCCATTGTCAGTTCTGAGCGCCTTCACACGTTGGTTGGTTTGGTTCTCTATCATTACAATAAACTTTTTAATCAAATCAGCGACCCCAACTTTGTTGGATAGAAAGAAAACCCACATGTATCGCGAGAAGTCGTCGATCCCAACCAGACAATAAGAATTTATGTTGATGATGAGAACGTTGACTGGGCCAAATAAGTCCATGTGCATTAATTGGAGCACCTGGCTGATTGAATTAACCTGCTTGGGTAGACGTGGCTTTCTGTGATGTTTTACTTGAGCGCAAGCCACACATTTTTCGAATGTCATGAAGTCTTTGACAGGAAGCCCATGCACTATTTCATTCATAGCAAGTCGATTTGAGTTCATTGTGTTGGCATGTCCGAGTCTACGATGCCAGAACATAGCATTTTGCTCTGCCACCTTTGAGAAGAGGCAAGTGACTTGTTCAGGAAGATTATTATTCATGTCAATAATGTATGCAGTTCCATCCTGTTTTGATTTATAAGGGATCCACTCATCTAGGATAACAATTCCTAGCCTTAGAATCAGACATTTGTTATCTGTGAAATGTGTTGAATAGCCCTTATCATATATTTGCGACACACTTAACAAGTTATGCTTTAACTATGGTGCATAATTGACATTCTCGAAACTCAGCACCCCATTAGACACAGTTCCATTTTGATTGATTTTTCCGCCTTCTCCTCCCGCAAAGGAAACATAACCCCCATTAAAATTATGAATGTTGTGCAGTTAGGAGATGTCTCCTGTCATGTGCTTGGAACAACCGCTGTCAACATACCAGGGTCTGGCGATATTCCTCCGCAGCTGTTCCTGCACAATGAGCGAGATTAATTTAGATTTGGGAACCCAGGTCATTACAGTCCTGGGTCTATCCTTAATGTTCATAGATTTATCCTTTTTTTCTATAACTTTATATCAGATACCTTTTCAGAGCAAGACGATGATTAGACAATTACAGATTTGGGCACCCATTTGTAGTTAGGTTTTAAAAGTTCACAAGTGAATTAGAAACAATTTTCTTCTTCTTTGAGCGCTTAGATTTCGACTTGAAGTAGTCGAAGATCCAGACTCAACCTTTGACGAAATTGACCTCGGCTTACCCATGGTCGATTTCGTCAAAGCACCTGTAGCAACTTTATAGAAAACCGATTTATTCGGTTTAGGATTTGCCCTTTACAAAGATGAGATCTCAAGGACTTTCAAGTTAAAGACCTTCCTCGAGACTCATTTTCTTTCCTCATTGTTGAAAAATGCACAAACATTCGGTTGGAATAACTTCGAGCGATATGACCGGAAGTACCACAATTAAAACAAATTTGATTATTTTCAGAAGTTTTGGTACTACCTGTAACATTTTTCATGATCTTATTGACCTTCCGATTAATTCCACAAGAACAAGTGCATAATTCGGGTTGTGTGACACATATGGATGAAGTAGAAGTGCTAGTGACAGATTCAGACTCAATAAAGTTCACAGAAATAACACCACAATCATCAGAAGTTTTAAAGTTTGAAACCACATTATGACCAATCAAAATAGCTGTCTTAATATCTAAAACAGTCTCATCATCTTTTGAAAAAGGAAATCCAAACTTTGATACACAATTATTATCAGTTTTAGTTCTTCTAATTCCCTGCTTTTCTTGGCTTACTGACGAATCTGCATCGAAAGTAGAAACATTAGTATCTAAATTCCTAGCACTACAATCTGTTTCCTGCTCAGCAACTGACTTACCATAAACCATAAATGGTTCACGCTCAATCTCAGCTTGAGTCAATGGAGAAGCAGTATAATTATGATTGAAAGGGGGAGGGACACTCTCATAACCTATTCCTACCTGTTTCTGGTCCTTCCATCTCATTTGGTGTTCAATTATAGATGCAACCTTTTCACTCGAGACATTGTATTATTTAAAATGAAAATCAACATTTACAAAACGTGTTTTCAATATCTCAAGTTCAGCAGCCACCGCATCAAAGTCCATTTTAAGATATCTATAGTGAACACACTTGTCGCTATAATCAGATTGCAATTTCTTATAGTCATTTGTTTTGGCCTCTAATTGGTCTTTTAGAGGATTTTGGACTTTTCTTAATTGGTATCCATCATATTTAAGTTCCTCAATTTCTCTTTGCATTAAATCAGCCTGTTCACGTAAAAAATTTATAGTTTTAATGCAGTTAGGAGAGCAAGAAACTTCACTGACCTCAGGTTTTTCAGATTCTGGTGTGTTCTGAACCATGAATGCAAACTGAAGGTTCATCATCTCCTCTTTAGGATCTATCTGAGCTTCTCCTTGTATACAGTCATTAATTTGAGCAAGATGCGCATTTTCAGGTTCTGAGATGTTCAGGGCTTGAATTTGATCATCCCAATCAAATGATTGCGCCACCAAAGCATGATTCGCAGTTTGATTGATGGTTGAAGCTCCCTTGTTGTTGTCGACTAGCACCATCGTTCTTTCATGATTTTATCTTCTGGAAGGCTTTCGGCATTCTCTGGCAAAGTGAGCAGGTTCATGTCAGTCGTAACAACGGAGCTTAGACTTGTTGAATCCTACTTTCTTCTCTGCATTCATACCCCAGTTATTCCTGCCTGTCTTCTTGGAGAACTGTTTTGCACGGAATACCGCCATAGCAATTTGCCAGGTGATATCCATTTCCCCCACATCTTCTGGGTGAATCTGATCTAAGTCAACAAAAGACAGCTGAGGTGGTAGTTCACCTGCCACAAAAGCATTATAGCAGTTAACCAACCCAGTTGCAAGGGCCGAGGTCTCTTCATTTTCCTTGGAAACCGGAACTTGAGCAGGAGCTGAAACATTTGTCTTTGAAGAAGCAACTTGGAGATATGGTTATGGAGCAGCAAATGAAGGCTGAGTAGCTAAGGATGACTAAGAGTGAGCATATGATGACTGAGGAGCAGTAAAGGGTGGCACTTGAGGATTGGAAAAGGATGAGAAGGCATTGTTGTACTGAATTACAAGATTTGTAGAAGAATAAGAGTTGATGTGATTGATCTCTCTCTGTTTATCATCAAGATCACGAGCTTTAGTGATGGCCATAATTTCAGCCAAGCTAAGTCGATTGAGGTCCTTAGTTTGCTTGATGACAGCGACATTGATATCCCAAGTTTTTGGCAGAGAGTTGAGTAGCTTCTTGTTCACTTCAGACCTTGACACGAACACACCATTTGATCTCATTTATGTGGTAAGTTTGATGAAGCGTTGAAGCTGAGCTTACAGATTTTCTCCCAAGATGTGATTAAACATGTTGAATTTTTTCCTTAATTAGTCTTGACGCCTCTGTTTCATATCCTTATTTCCGTCATATACCTCTATCAAGGCCTCCCACAAAGCTTTAGCATATTTGTATTCCCAAAAACCCTGGTCATTTTCAGGAGAAAGGGCCATAGTAAGAGTAGCAAGTGCTTTTTCTTGCTGTTCAATCTTTTCAAGCTCTTCATCTGTGTATTCTACAATAGCTTTATCCACAATTGTTTTTTCTAGAAGTGTGGTGGTGATCCTGATGGGGCTTTTCAAAATACATCTCCAAATTTTGAAGTCTTTCATTTTGATGTATTGCTCCATACAATACTTCTATTCTGGAAACCCCTCAGCAGAAGAGGTATGCGAGTGGTAGTGCCCATGATAGAGTCAAGTTCATGATGAGGGTTTTGCAAATCCATTTTTCTTAAAATTTCTGATTAATTAATTAAAATTATGAAATTTAAGAACTGAATACAGTCAAGGGTTTACAGTTAAGAGTTTACGGCCAAAATATTACGACCGTAAGCTTGAATACGGATGGAGTTTATGGTCGTATACTAGGTTTACGGCCGGACACACAGTTTACGGTCATATACACGGTTTACGGTTGTACACTCAATTTATTGTTCAAGTTGTTCACGGTCAATGATGATACTGAGAGCTTCTAAAACGCAATATTTTCAGCAAATTGAATCCCTTTAGCAATGGAAACGTATAATCAAGCCTTAAATGTTTAGGAAATTGATTAACCAAAAATACGATTGAGATTTGTTTTGAAACCGATTGGCTCTGATGCCAATTATAAGTCCCAAAACAGTGAATCCAATAGTAATCAAAAAACACCAATCAATCAAGTAAGAATGTAGTAGAAGAACAGAATCAATCCAAGCATGCACACGTTTTATTAATCAAATAAACGTCTGATACACCTTGGGGACCGTAAACTGTAAAAACTCAATGATTCGCCAACAACCTGACACGATGTTGACACACCCTATATATAGGGGTAGATTGGTCGTAAACAAGTTTACGGTCGTAAACCTATTTACAGCCGTACATACAATATGGACCGTAAACACGATAAAAATAGCTAAAACTGACCAAGAACCTAACACGACTTATACAAATGATTGCCTAGCCCAAACCACAAAATAATGGACTTTCATAATCGTATGTGATTTATCATTTTACAATAAGTATACCAATGTGATTATTATTGTAATCATATGTGATTGATGAATGTTGCACATGTATGGTATTTTGATTATGATTATAATCATATATGATTGATCATATATCAACAAACATGTTAATATGATTATGTGTTTAATCACATGTGACTATAATCATATGAGATTGATGATTGATCAATGCTTAACAAGTATTCTTATGTAGTTATTTCTCTAATCACACGTGATTTATCAATTGCCAAAAACTATACTAAAGTGATGATGATTGTAATCATATGTGATTGAATGAATTATCATCAAGTATTTCTAATATGATTTTGATTATACTCATATGTGATTTATCATTTATCATCAGGTATTCTTATGTAATTTATTTCTATGTTCTAAGTATGGTTAATCGTATTTATGTTATGTCTTTGTACATGAAATATGTATAGATTGGTTTTTGTTCCACTCACTGTCATTAATCATCATAAATTATTTGTTACTGTTGTAGTTGGGTTGTTAAGAACGAATGATGTGGATTCGTATAAATGGCTTCTTGAACACTTTTTTGAAGGCTCATTCAAATAAACAACCATTACCTGTTTTAAGTGATCAAGATGCAGCACTAAAGCAAGCACTTGATTCTATTTTTTTGTCAATCAAAGCATAGATTGTGCATGTGGCATATCATTAAGAAATTGCCAAAAAAGGTACATTTTTTTTAAATCACATATGACTTTACATACCATATATTTTTATATACATAATCACTTGTGATATATCACATGTGATTTTTTAATTTGAATTAGATTTTTAGTAATCAAATATGATTTTTATAATGTGAACATATTTAATCATATGTGATTTTCTTTTTGTAATCGAAAATTTATTCTAGTATATATGATTTTCCAATTTAAATATATTTGAATCATATGTGATTTGTTTTCTTGTGTGAATAGATTTAAATCACATGTGATTTTGTTTTAATATAATCACATATGATTGTCGAAATCATATTTTAATTCTATCATAAATGATTATGAATATAATCACACATGATTATTCCAAATCATATGTGATTACACTTATAATCACATATGATTAAAGCATTTAAAGTTATGCCATGTGAGTTTTACCTTTATATGTGAATATTAATTTATAAACTGTGAATCACATGTGATTATTACAGCTATCCGTGGAATTTCTTAAAAGCACGGATTTCAAGAAATGGTTCAATAAACTTTTTTGGAACATTTATATTAAGCGTCCTATTTTTGAGAGGAATTGGGAACTATTGATGAAAGAATTTAATCTTAAAGATGAGAGATGGCTTAAAGATGTTTTTGAAAATAAAGAAGCATGGGTACCTGCATATTTCAATAATTTTCCAAGGTGTGGGTTGATGAACACAACATCACGGTTTGAGAGTATCAATTCATTTTTCAATGTATATTCAAAAACTGAAAATTTATTTCTCCATTTCATGATAAATTACGACGCTACCATTAAAAAAACGATATACACAATGTGAACTTGAACATAAAACTAAGGGAGCAAATTTTTCTTAGAGGTTATCACGGATGATAGAACAACATGCAACAAAGGAGTACACTAGCAAGGTTTTTTTGAAGATCAAAACGAGATTTGTAAAAGAGGTTGGTTTTTTGGCGTTAAAAATTTAGACGAGGGAAATGGATAGGAAAATTTTGAAGTTATTCACAAGAACCAAAAACACAAAGTAAAAGCAACATATAAGGTATTTTATTTTTCATTTATATCATTTTTTATTTATGATAATGTTGTGATCAAGAACATGTGATTATAAAGATAATGAGTATATGTGAGTATAAGTATATGTTGTTATACTCATATGTGATTATTAAGATAATGAGTTTTTAGATGCGATCAGAGAAAATTTTAATTTTTTTTAAATCACATGTGATTAAACTAGTGTGTATATTGATTTTATGTCTGTAATCATATGTAATTGATATATTTTGTGTATATAAAAATTGTTAATCACATGTGATTAAACCAGACTGTGATTTTTATTTGTATAATCATATGTGATGAATGTGTAATCATATGTGATTTTTCATTATTACAGGTTGAACTAAAATATGATGAAAAAGAAGTGAGTTGCACCTATGGACATTTTAATCGTTTTGGTATGCTTTGCAGACATGCTTTTAGAGTATTGATTGACAAAAATTTTAATGAAATACCGAAACAATATATCCTTATGCAATGGATAAAGGATGTAAAATCTTCAAATTATCAGCTATCGAGAGACCATTTTGACGAAGAGGATGAATAAGTTACCAAATTGGTTAATGAAGTATTTTTTTTAATGTTGAAACTGCTTTAGACATTTTGAGAGATGATAAGAAGAAGTTAGCTTGTTCGGTTGAAAAAACACAAATTTTCATGAATGAGGTGAAGAGTAATTCTTCAAGTGAAAACCTGATTACAAATTCAGATGTCCTTGAGAAACTTTATAATGTTACTATTCCAAAAGAAGTCGAGATTTTTGTTCTAGAAGTTGAACATAATAAAGGATCACGAAAGAAGAGGTTTATTGGTGAAGTTGAAAAATCAGTTATGAAAGCTCAAACGAAGAGTAGAAAGTGCTTAGTATACGGTAAAAGAGAACCACATAGCAGTCGTACTTGTCCAAGCAGATTTAATGCTAAGAATTGATTGTGACATCCCTAAATTCAAGGTCATTTTAAAAAGTTTTAATTATGCTTATTTAAAAATCAGAGTAACCATTTTAAAGTATAAAATTTTGGAATTTGTTCCTAGAAAACATCATAAAGATATTATCAAAGCATTTCCGATGAAATGTATTTTGTTTATATTAAAACATTGGGATGTCATCGTCAATACCGAAACATAAGCATAAACAGACCATGCATTCATTTACACTAATGATTTACATCTCCTTTAATATCTCATTGTAATGTAGCTTCGTATCGACACCTGTAACACAAATAAACTGAGTGGGTCAGGCTGGGAAACCTGATGAGTACATAGGGTTTTCAACCCGCAATAATATAATTATTATGTTTAATCATCAAACAGTTAACCCAGCTTCCCATCCCCATTATCTTCTTTATTCTTAAGGATCTACCATATGTATCATTTGTCCTTCATTCATTCATTCCTAAGGATTGTCCTAAGGAATAGGCACGAAGTCCATCGTTGCCAGGGTTTATCTAACAGGCACTAAGTCCATAGCTTTCGATGTTATCTGTTAGGAACTAAGTGTTGGATTAATGTCTAAGTCCATAACTATAATTGGTAAGACTTGACCCGACCCGGTATGGTCCATTTGGGTTGCATAGCATCATGCACTTGGATAGACTAAATGAGAGAAATAAGACACTTATGGTTATTAATATATTATAAGTTCTAGTATATTAATAATAAGAATAATAAGATTATTTAATTAGTATTGATCAAGAATTAATTTAGGATTAATTAAGTGATCAAAAGAAGACTAATTAAATATATGGGTTGATTGTGCAAATCATCCATACTTATATAGTGGGCTAATGCTCCATGGATTATCTAGTTGGGCTAAAACCCATATGATGCTCCATGGTGTTTTGTACTCATGGATCATGGAAATTAAAGGCCATGTCAATTAGGGTTTACATGGTGTAACCCTAACTATATATGCATCTTATTCTTGACCAAAATCGGCACTAGTGAGTGTAATAGAAGGGCTAGCCGATTTTCATGAAGTGTAGAGTTCTCTCAAGTTATTCCAAATGTATTTGGTGTTGTGTGAACCATTTGAGGTGTCACACTTGAGGCACTTGGCACTCAAGCTTCATGAAAACTTTCTACATCAAAGAGGTATGTATTCTATCTTGTTATATTCATTGTTTTGTATGCTAGATTAGGATAATACCTTGGATGTTCATATTTGCATTTATAATAGAGAAAAAATAGATCCAAGGTATTTAGGGTTCCATGTACACTTAGGAGTGTTAGAATGCTCAAAACCCTACAGTGGTATCAAAGCCTAGGCTTGTTTTCTTGTTATACCTGTAAAAGTAGCTGAAAAATTGAGTTTTGTTGCTGTCTGCCCAGCAGACTCGCCGAGTCCATGAAGGGACTCGCCGAGTCCAAGGCAAAATGCATACAACTCGCCGAGTTGGTTCGTTCACTCGACAAGTTGGACCCCTAGACAGCATAAATTCAACTTTTTTGGCTAGAAATGGACGAGGAACATTACCCTAAGTTGTTTTTGAACTTATAAACTTGTTTTTGATGTGGTAATGTTCATGCTAATCCAATTTCAAAGATAATTGTCAATAGATTCATGTTTTGTATTAGTTTAAGGTTTAGACTAATTACATGAAAAAGCTTGATTTGAATTATCTTGTTCTTATGAGTTGCTTAGATTAATAGAAAAGTTGAGTGAAATAGTTGTTTTCAATCCAAATTAATCTAAGAGTTGATTCTAAAATGTGTTTTTGTAACTTGTCCTCAAGTTATATGAAAAGTCACATTTAAGTTTCATAAAACTCATAAAAGTTGGCAAAGGTTACAAAATGAAGAGTCTAGTTCTAATTAAATGGTTTTATGACTCCATAACTTGTCCTCAAGTTATGGAGGACCAAGAGTCTCTTCATTAAATAATAAATTAAAAAAAGTGTAACCTTAATTAATTCTATAAGTTATAAAATAAAGAAAAGTTAATTATTTTATTAGTTTAAAGTCTTCCATAACTTGTCCTCAAGTTATGGAACTTGAAGAGTTTTTGGATTAAAACTACTTTAAACTCATAAGTTATGGAATTAATTAGTTTTGAATAGTTTCAAAACTTTCCCTCAGGTTTTGGAATTTGAAAAAGTTTTCACTTATGAATACTTTAATTCCATGTTAGCCCTTAGAATTTTAAAAGTTAAAATTAAACCCTTATACTTTATAATATTATAAGTTAATAATAATTATATATATGTATAAGAGTAAAGTCAGTCTTACCGTTAGTAGGCCTCATTCACGAAGCCGGTCTATAAGGGGGTATAAGGTTACTGCCTATAAAATGGCAATTTAATGGGTGTCCACTCTCACCCACCGCTTCCTTGACCGGTGGAGGGTCGTTAGCCGAACGGGTAGGACAATGACTAGAATTCTCCCTTCATTAAAAGTATTAATGATAAATACTAAGTAACTAAACCTTTTATAAATACCCAATCCTAGTTACTTAGGAAAATGTGAAAAAGGTGCTAATCCATGAAATTACACTTTGCACTTTGTTTAAGTCGGTTAGTGGAGCGTGTGTGGTTAACCAGCACACTAACTCGTATTTAACAAGGTAGGCAAAGGGTAACTTAATGTTTATCATAGTATCGATGGAGCGTGTGTGGTTAACCGACACATCGATTGAGGGGTAAACACTTAAGGGTACCAAGTAATTTGCATGGTTACTTCACACCTTGTTTTGTGATCCTCGGCATCCCAGTCACAAAACCTGAAGGGCACACTCGAGATTGAAACATGCCATTGAAAAGTTCAATGAATCTCAAAAGATCTAGGAGTTACAAATCCAATTAAAACCTAATAACACATTTCGTTTATCTTGGTGGAAATTGGTGAATCGTCATTTACCTACCTTCAAATATTTTATAGCTTGGATTACGACATCCCTCTTCTAAGTTATAAAATAGTTTGTAGGGTCCTAGCCTTAATATTTTCATATTGGGTGTTATATTAAGGACTTTAGATCAACTATCTTGAATATCTCCCAAAAAGATGTCTGGTTTAGACATTTATGATCTTCCCAAATCTCTTGAAACAAGCTTTCCTAAATGAAGATGATGTCCCATGGAAATCATACTTCTTTCACCTCCTCCAATTATTCTCCCTAACCCACAAGTTCAAAATCACTCAAGCCCTATTGGTAAGTTCAAGGTCTAGGTGTGATCACATCTTGGAGATGTAGTCACATATTGACAAGCCGGGAGAGTTGGGTGTCAAAGTCTTGAGAAAGTTGGTGGTTCAATCACTTTCTAAGTCACATAGTGAGTTTCTTTGGAACTCCTATGAAACAAACTATGACAATACCCTTAATGATCTTATCTATTTGCTAAGATCAACTTCCTAAAAGTTTATGGACATTGACAATGGTGACATTGGATATCCAGTAAAGCTCTCTCTTCCCAATGGAAAGGGATCGGCCATAGTCAACTCGGTTGACCAAATGGTAAAGAGAAAATCTAAGTCTGTGATAGTCCCATGTACCATTACCAAAGGGTCCATATGTTTATATTGCCAAAGGAAGGGGCATTGGTTGCGAAGCTGCCAATTTACCTAAGGGTGTTAAAGTTAATAAGTTTGACTCTACTTCTGGTAAGGTCCACTATCTAACTCGATTAAGTTTCTATTCTGAGATTCTTATTACAAGATGTGACTAGGTCACATGTTAATGTTTAAGAATCAAAGGAAAAGTGAAGGAAACTTAAAGAAAGAGTATGTTGAATCTGATCGCGAAGATGGATTTCTATCGCTTGATTGAAGATTTGATTTTTGAGCTACTCTTAGGAGTTATGATAGATTGCTAGGAAACAAGCAAATTCATAGTTTTCATTTCAAGTTACATTGTAAGGAAAAAGTTTTTTCCGCATTTTAAAATAAATAAAAGTTTGTTTTACTTTATTTTTATCTCCTTACAATGGCATTCATGAAAACTTGATGTTTGTATGTTTATAGCAATATTGGAAATATGAATTTGATTCTTTCATTTGTGGTAATGTCTAAATTTACCAAATAAGGAAAGATTCTCATCACCCAAGTTTCAATTGGACCGGAACTTGGAATCATGCAAGTTGTATAGCATGATGAATGAGAACTCTGAAGTATTGGAAAATTAAGACTAATTACTTGTTCACATGGATGTGTGAGTCAAGTAATGGACTAAGGGATCGAGTACACATTCTTGTGCACTGATTAAGTCCACCACAAAAGATCGATAAGACTATTCGTCATGATTTACTTAAGTTCAGTAAATATGGTTATACTTACAAGCTTAAGTGTAATTCTGAGACATTGGAAAAGGCTCCAATGTAAGGCAGAGCGAATAAGAAGAATCAACTTAGGCAGAAAGATAAAAGTTTCTCAAATCTAAAAAGATTGGAGAGTACTTTAGTATCAGTTTTGTGATCATCTTAATGATTAAGAAACCATATCACAATTAGTTCTCTAAGGAAATCTTAGTGCGTTCGTATGACCAAGAAGAGGAACTTGAATTGTTGAAATGGTTAAATCAAGAAGATGAGTAATACTTCGTTTCAATACAAGTCATAGAGTCATACTCCAAGATTGTAATTTGAGTGACATGTCTTAAAGAAGGTTTAAAACACATGTCAAATGTAAGAGTAAAAGTTTTTTTTACTCTTGTACATTTGAAATTGGTAAGTTGTGATGTTTTGGATAAAACAAAGACCAACTAAGGCCAATTGTGTGAAGTGTTTGTCTTGATTAGAATCCACACTATCTCTTGAATATCTGACAAGAAAGTCTTATATGTCAAGAGGACAGTGGGAGTCTTAAAGGTCTTGAAAGTCTCAAGAACTAATCAAGAATAAAACCTGAAGTTCTTCACTAGCACACGACTTGAGGTTTGTAACCTATCATGTTGACATATTCTATGCCCATTCCAGTTAAAGTTTGTTTTGAATCTGAGTTCTTAGAGTTCTCAATTTGTTGCACAACAACTTGGAAGCAATGGCAGGCCCTTGAGCTGCCAGGTGGCAAGAAATTAAGATTGAGTTCAGTCCATATGAGTTTGGATTTGTCATTATCCTTGTCTCGTGACTATGGTTTTGACAATTCACATGGATAAGAACACATACACCAGTAAATCTAAGTGTCATAAGGTTTCTCTACGATTCATGAAAATGATGGTGAGGAAACACTTTCACTAAGTAGATTTTAGCTAGATAGCAATTGTAATATTTGCATTCTCAAAGTCGTTAGTGGAGCGTGTGTGGTTTACCGGCACACTAACCTGGACTTGTGAGAAGTGACAAAATGGTCTAACCATTATGATTACGGCATCCCTCTTCATAATTGTACACACAAGTGTGATATCTAAGGGAAGGTGTATGATTTTGATAAAGGTTTATCAAAACAATCTAGTATCAGAAATCTGAACTTTGGTAAGAAAGTAGTTGATTTCTGAGTACATGTCAAAGCTAGTGGGAGCATAAGTGTTACGCTAATAATCATCATGTTAGTGGGAGCATGATAATTATGATAAATGTTGCAAGTTAGCAATGTTAATTATAGAAAACAAAAGTTTCAATTGGGAAAGAGTTGTTTTTCTATAATTAAGGGAGAGGAAATTATACTTCATCTCAAATCTATAAGCTTAGATTGAGGTTTAAATCATATTTAGTCAAGAATATATATATATATATATATATATATATATATATATATATATATGAATGGTATGTTGGAATGGCTCAACATAAGAAAATTCTATATATGGGTCCATTATTTGTGTTCTAAAATTCGATTATGATTACGGCATCCCTTTTCATAATCTGAATTATGAGAACTTGGCAAATAGAAATGGAAATATTACAGCAAAAGACTGGTTTAGTCTTAATGTGAGACATCATGAATCGTGTCCCATATGCTTGGGATATAGGCTCGATTACATGTGCTATATTCATCCTTTCTAAAATTTTTCAAATGCCTGGGGCATTAAGAAGGGAAAAGGTCTAGAACTGGATATGACTAAAATGATTAAACAATTGTCGAGGAAAATCTAAGGTTTAACAAATATTGGTTGCTCAAGGATATTTGGAAGTATAGTGATAATTCTGGAAGGACCATATTGCCATAATCTGTAAGGAGGCAACTCTTGTTCAGAAGTGATAGTCAAAATGGAATCTGGAAATGTTTCAAAGTTTGAAATTATTCAATCTGTGTAAGATTAGGGGACTTAATGCAAGAAGGATGTTTCCAAGGAGCTGATCTCCTTTGGAATGCTCTGTAATGGTTGTTGTCAAGTCTTTCTGACTTTGTGCATAATCATTACAAGAAGGTCAATGCATATAAGTGTAGAATCTAACAGATTTCAGTAAATGGCATGAATTTGGAATTCTTGCATTTGCAGTAAGGATTTGGGACTATTTTAGTAAATGGCATGAATTCGGAATTCTTGCATTTGCAGTAAGGATTTGGGATTGTGAAAAGAGGATCATTGGAGTTAGGTTCAATTGATCTATTTCACAAAGTAAAGATCATAGACAAACATAGTATGCATACTTGGTGTATGTCATTACTAGTGTTTAGAAAACATAGTGTACATGCTTGGAGCATGGGACAACTATTGTTTTAATTCAAGAATAAAGTTGATAGTTGAAACAGGATACAATGAATAATGTGTAATCATATGGTGATAAATAAACGGTGTTTTATTTATATTCATAAGTTCTGAGACCATGTTGGTTTTGATTATTATTGTGTTTCACTTTGCATGTTTTGACTTCCAGAATAACTAGGTCATTGTTCTAATTGACTAAGTTATTCAAACCATCCACAGTCGGTCATATGTTGGAAGTAGATATGAATTAAGACTATCATGGGTTGGCTTGTAGAGGTCTAAGATGTTGGACAAAGGGCTACAACACTCATGAGTGCTCATAAGTTCTGAGTATTGGATTCAACCCGTGCTCATTGGAATCACTTCATGGATTTTATCACGAGTGATCATGAGACGATAATATCTTATATTCTTCAAACCTAGAGATATGAGTTGTTACTATGAGTTGGTTATACATTGATTGCACGAAAACGCATACGGTAACTCGATGTTATAAAACGTGCCTTTGTGTATGATTCAACAAGTAGTAGAACAAGCCATATGAGCCGAAGTTTATCCATTGCTTTTACCTTCGGGATAAAAGCGATATCTTTAGGCCCCACGATGATTTGATGATGACAAATGGAAGTGCTCGGCTAGGCCAGGACTGATTTGATTTGTTCAGTTAGTCAGTCTTCATAAATCGGAAATCGGGAAACAACAAATGGGCTGAGAGAATGATTATAATCCATGTCTCAGTACATATGATATCTAGAGTGGAGGAATATATGATCCCTTATCTAATGGACAAGTCATTGACAAAGGTCAGAGTTCATCTACAAGGTCAGAGTTCGACAGAAGCTTTTGAGAGCTACGATTGCCAGTCGGTTCTTGAAGTCATACGCTATAATAGTTTTAGACTTATCCAAGTGGGAGACTGTTGGATTAATGTCTAAGTCCATAACTATAATTGGTAAGACTTGACCCGACCCGGCATGGTCCATTTGGGTTGCATGGCATCATGCACTTGGATAGACTAAATGAGAGAAATAAGACACTTATGGTTATTAATATATTATAAGTTCTAGTATATTAATAATAAGAATAATAAGATTACTTAATTAGTATTGATCAAGAATTAATCTAGGATTAATTAAGTGATCAAAAGAAGACTAATTAAATATATGGGTTGATTGTGCAAATCATCCATACTTATATAGTGGGCTAATGCTCCATGGATTATCTAGTTGGGCTAAAACCCATATGATGCTCCATGGATGCTCCATGGTGTTTTGTACCCATGGATCATGGAAATGAAAGGCCATGTCAATTAGGGTTTACATGGTGTACCCTAACTATATATGCATCTTATTCTTGACCAAAATCGACACTAGTGAGTGTAATAGAAGGGCTAGCCGATTTTCATGAAGTGTAGAGTTCTATCAAGTTATTCCAAATGTATTTGGTTTTGTGTGAACCATTTTAGGTGTCACACTTGAGGCACTTGGCACTAAAGCTTCATGAAGACTTTCTACATCAAAGAGGTATGTATTCTATCTTGTTATATTCATTGTTTTGTATGCTAGATTAACATAATACCTTGGATGTTCATATTTGCATGTATAATAGAGAAAACATAGATCCAAGGTATTTAGGGTTGCATGTACACTTAGGAGTGTTAGAATGCTCAAAACCCTACACTAAGTCCATAGCTGCCAATATTTATCTATAGGGCAGTAAATCCATAGCTGCCAATGTTCATTTGTAAGACACGAAGTCGATAGCTTCCAATTATCATCTATAGGGCATTAAATCCATAGCTACCAATTTTAATTTGTAAGGAACTAAGTCCATAGCTTTCAGGCTTTGTAATGTACATCTGGTGAACATATCGTTCACAACACCTAAAGGTTGCAAGCCTGGTATCCTTCCACTGGACTGTCTAGAATAGTCCGTAGTCGTCATCTATACTCTGCTAGATGACTGGACCATCACTTGGGTCAAGGCTTCTTATCATTTTTCTCCTCTCATCATCTATATCATCTTTCATCTAACATCATTCCTGTCATCTTTCATCTACCAATATTCACCAAATATACTTAAATGTATAAAAGTACATATACATTTTAAATCAAGTATAACATGTATAAATTGTTCATCTATCATAGATATCAGGAACAAAGATAATAAACACATATAACATGTATTATTCTTAAATACTTCATATCTATGTGTAAGATGAAAGTAAATATGCACTCACTTGTTAAAGTGATGACTCCAAACTCAGACAATGCTTCGCTTCTAACAATTTTATTTTCCTTCAACGAAACTTAGTATCATTATCACTAGATTTTAGTTTAACATTTATTGCAACTAATTATTAACTCAATGTATATGAGCGATATTGTTTTATAAGTGATAAAAAATACTTTTCAACTACTATGTACAGATAGGGGTCAGACATGAAACACCGGAGGGCAGGACCATTTTGGCATTTAACTTGTTCTGAAATCGAACAACCCTATGCGACCCTTCAAACTAGATTCCCCATACTGCGAGTAGTTAAAATTTATTATAATAACACTTGTATAATTTATATTTTATTATTCTTAGCACATATATTGTTTATAGGTTATGGAGTTGGTCCTTCACGTTAGCAAATGCCTCGAACGCAACAAAGTGGAGTATGCAACTTGTCTACTCCAGGATAAGGCATTGGTGGAATACCCTAGTGCAAACCCGAGGTCGTGCAGCGGCATATCAGCGAACTTAGGAACACCTGAAAAAACTACTGATAGAGGAGTATTGTCCTAAGGATGAAATCCATAAGCTTGAATCTGATTTCTGGAACCATTCTATGGTTGGAACACAAATAGAGAAGTACACAGTCCGATTTCATGAGCTAGCAAAACAGGTACCTCACATGGTCACTCCTGCAGAGAAACGGATTGACCGCTACCTTTTGAGTTTGGCACCTGAGATTCGAGGAATGGTTACTGCAACTAACCCAACCACCATTAAAAGTGCAGCAAGTCTATCGAATTGACTAACCAATGATGTGATAATAACGGAAGCCTCGACAAAGGAAAACTCTAGTAGCAAGAGGAAGCCATCAGATCAAGGAGCGGAGAAGTCTGGAGGCAAGTCAAGGAGGAAGCAGAAAGTCTCAAGAAACTTTATGGTAAGAGCCTAGGAGTAAGAACCAGTGAAAACTCAAGAACAGAAATTCGTGGAAACTCAGGAGCTAAAGCAGTACACAGGACCGCATTCGACGTGTAATAAGTATAACTTCCATCACAAGGGAGCTTTCCCTATATGCCAAAAATGTAACCAGACAGGCCATAACCCAAAGTATTGTAAGTTGAATAAGGATGGAAAAAGGGCATGTAATGAGTGCAGGAGTACTGATCACCTCCGTAATGCTTGTCCCAAACTAAACAGGGGGCCTGGTAACATCGGACAAGACCAGGCTAGGCAAAATTTCCAAGGAAATCAAGGTGGGCGGCCGAGAGGTGTAGCATTTGTGATTGGTGTAGAAGAAGATCGTCAAAACCCTGAAGTGATTGAAGGGTTTTGAGCATTCTAACACTCCTATGGTGTACATCCAACCATATAAACCTTGGATCTATGTTTTCTCTATTATACATGCAAATATTCAATATTCCAAGGTTTTATCCTAACTAGCATAATATAAAGCAACTATACTACAAAAGCCTAGTTAGATAACATACCTTTTGATGTGGCTTGAACTCTTGAGCTTTAAGAGCTTAGCCCCAATAGTGTGGAAGCCTCAAGTGGAATCACAAATCACCAGAAACACCTTGGAAAACTAGAGAGAATATAATGCACACTAGAAATCGGCCCACTCTGGTTTACTCACACACTAGTGCCATTTAATGTGCCAAAGACCTCTTTATATAGTATGGAGCATTATGGTTTCGTCCATGTAAACCCTAATACCCATGACCTTTCATTTCCATAGGATCCATGGGTTAAAACTCCATGAACTATCCATGAAAGCTTAGCCCAACCTAAATGAACTTGGCCCATGCTATATATATAAGAGTCCATATTTAATTAGTTCCTTTTGATCACTAAATTAATTCTTGATCAATACTAATTAAATAATATGATTTCATATTAATACATTAGAACTTATAATATATTAATATAAATCATAAACATACTATTCTCAAAACACTATCCACATAAATTGTTCCGGTGAAGTGCAACCTAAATAGACCATGATACTCTCGGGTCAAATACATACCAATGATAGTAATGGGCTTAGACATCTAATCCAACAGTCTCCCATTTGGATAAGTCTAAAACTATTATTGCATACGACTCCAAGATCCCAATTAGCAATCGTAGCTCTTAAAGCCGCTGCCGAACTCTGACTTAATCAAATGACTTGTCCATTAGATAAGAGATCATATATTCCTCCATTCTAGATATCATATGGACTGATACATGGATTATAATCATTCTCTTTGTCCATTTTTTGTTTCATGATTTCCGATTTATGACGACATACTAATTGAACAAATCAAATCAATCCAGGCTTGGCTAAGCACTTCGGGAGTCATCACTAAATCATCGAGGGGCCCACAGATATCGCTTTGATCCCTTCAAGGGTAAAAGTAATGGATAAACTTCGACTCATATGCTCGTCCTACTACTTGTTGAATCATACAAAGGAACGGTTTATAACATCGAGTTACCAATGCGTTTTCGTGCAATCAATGTATGACCAACTCATAGTCAACAACTCATATCTCTAGGTTTGAAGAATATAAGATATTATCGTCTCATGATCAATCGTCATAAAATCCATGAAGTGAGTCAAATGAGCATGGGTTGAATCAAATACTCAGAACTTATGAGCACTCATGAGTGTTGTAGCAACTCTTGCTATGTCTAACATCTTAGACATCTACAAGCCAACTTCATGACAGTCTTGATTCATATCTACTTCCAACATATGACCGACTGTGGATGCTTTGAATAACTTAGTCATTTGGGAAGAATGACCTAGTTGTTCTGGAAGTCAAAACATGCTAGGTGAAACACAAGAATAATCGAATCCAATATGGTCTCGGAACTTATGAATATAAATAGAACACCTTTTATTTATCACCATATTGATTACATATTATCCGTTGTATAATGTTTCAACTAATCAACTTTATACTTGAATCAAAACACTAGTCATGCCATGCTCTAAGCATGCACACTATGTTTATCCAAAGAATAGTCATGCCATACACCAAGTATGCACACTATGTTTGTCCAAACATTAGTTATGCCATACACCAAATATGTACACTAAGTTTGTTTATGATCTTTACTTTTTGAAATAGATCGATTGAACATAATTCCAATGATTCTAATTTGACAATCCCAAATCCTTACCGCAAATGGAAGAATTCCAAATTCTTGCCATTTACCGAAAATATGTTAGATTTAAACTTATATGAACTGATCCTCTGTAATAATTATGCACAAAGTCACAAATACTTGTCAACAAACATTAAAGAGTATTCCAATGGAGATCAACTCCATGGAAACGAAGTCTCATATTCAAAGTACATTGCTTTGAACATCCTTCTTGCATTAAGTTTTCTAATCTTACACAGATTGAATAACTTCCACCTATGGAGTCATTTCCATATTCCCATTTTGACTATCACTTCTGAACAAGAGTTGCCTTCTTTCAGAATATGTCAATTTGGTCCTTCAAAAATCAACACTATACTTCCAACTGTCCCTTTGAAACCAATCTTTGGTAAACCTTAGATTGTTGTGACAACCCGGAATTTTCATTCGGTCAAACCCTAAAAGTCAATCACTCCTTATTATAAGTTAATGTCATTATTTCTTATTTTTAACAAATTTAAAGTTCGTTTGATTATTTTAATATTAGTCTTTAAACGAACGGGTGAAAGAAAGTTTCGTCTCGGGTTTTGAAATTTAAAAACCACAAACACCTCGTGTCTTAGAAGTTCCCGGCCAAACTTTTATGTTTGGGCCGAAAAATCATCCAAAAAACATAAACTCATGCCTTAAGCATGAGTTTACTCCCCAAGCTAGTAATTTTATGTTTACTCCCCATTTACCAAAAGAGTAAACTCCAAAAATCCTCTCAAGTATCATCCTAGAATTAATTCAAGATCTTCAAACTTGTAAGTGTTCTAACCATTTCAAGTTGGTATAACACTTAATCTAGTGATTGTACACCTTTTCATCCATACATATTTGTATTTTGTTTATATTTGCAAAAACACCAAGAACACACACTAAGTGTTCTTGGACTTTTAGCTCATTTCAATCTTCCTTATAGTAAGTACTTCCATCCTTGAGTCTTATTAAGCTTGTATTACATGTTAGCATCAAGAAAATATGCCAAGAACACAAGGATTAATGTGCTCACGGTCCAAGAAGGTTCTTGGGCCATAAACACCAAGAAAGGCACCAAAGTGTGCCTAAGTCCTTTTTCTAGCCCTAGTTTGATGTTTAAGCCTTAGCTTGACATGTTTAAACCTTCCCTTTATGTGTTTAAGCCTTGAAAAACACCAAAGACCACCATTTTAGGTGTTTACGGTTTGAGGATCTCCCAAAACCGTAAACACCATAAAGTGTGTTTATTTGGGCCATACTCCTTCCTTAGGCCTAAAAGCTAACCTAGACAATTACCTTGATGAGTTAAGGACTTGAAAACATGGGAATACCCTTTTCCATATGGGTTTATGGTAGTAAACCCAAAGGGAAATGACCATGAGGCCGTAAACTCCTCAAAGGGGGTGTTTTGTTGCCCTAGTCCCTTCCAAAGGCCAAACCACCAAGTAGAAATGCTTCAAAAGACTTGTAAAACCTCAAAACAACATATGGTCATAAGGAGTAGAGTTTACGATCGTAAACCTTTGAGTTTACTGCCGTAATCTCCTTGGGTAATGGTCATTAAAACCGGTAAACTCCAAAGGAGTTTACCCTTGAACTCCAAACACTCTAGCTTTGCCCTACAAACACTTGGATGCAATCCTTGTGATATTTAACACTTGAAACAAGGTGTTTTCATGTTCTAGAGTGTCCCAACTAAATTTATTAGTTATAAATTGGCTAATTAGTTATATATATGTTTATTATATGCTAATTAGGCTCGTGCGTGTGTACAAGTCTCCATTTGTCACCTAGCACCGTATCCGACACTTCAATCCAATCCACTCACTACAAGTGAGTTCATACCCCTTTACTTAACCTTTTAAATACTTTTAAATGTTTTAAATGCTTTTATGGGAGGGGGGGGGGAATACAAGTTGAATACTTATAGTTATTACATCAATCACATGTGATTAATAACTACAAAACCAATGATTTTCTTACTGTTCAAACTGTTTATCAAACTGTTTTACTTCAAACTGTTTTACAAACTCTTTTACTTATCAAATACTTTTACTTAAACTCTGTTATACTTATTATAAATTGCATGCCCTTATATGTATAGTTATATAAGCAATGTTTAAAAGGCTTAGGAAGGCCGCCCGCCCTATTTCCTTTTCGCGCTTGAGATGTGGTCTGGTGGGGTATCGGGTATCCGTCCGAACGTTGTTTAAATATTAGTTATATATCATGTGTACATATATAGTCATAAAAGTTCTTCCATATTCATATGTACCAGTTACATCATTAGAAAGTTACCATAGGGGTAGCACATGTTAATACTTATACTATTGCTAGAACCATAATATGTTCAATGAGTCAGTTCATTCATGAGTCAGTACTTATTACTATGAGAACATATACATTATATTACTATGAGAACATATACATTACATTACTATGAGAACATATACAAATATACTAGAAGAAGAACATAGAAAACTATGCTAGAAAGAGAACATTTACAACTATACTAGAAGAAGAACATATACAACTACACTAGAAAGAGAACATTTACAACTATACTAGAAAGAGAACATATACAAAGATACTAGGACGAGTAACAATACATTACATATACATGAATACGTTAACATAATTGTGATCCACTGTATCGGAGCATGCCTTCAATGTCATGGCCCGAGTTGTAGCCAGAGTCTCTTGGAGGGAGAGCGTGAGTTTGCGTATAGATCTATACTGGATTGACTATCCTACACCTTGCTGCTAGCTACAGCCGGACCTGCATGTCTGCGGGTGCCAAACGTCATACCTTTTTACGACCTACATTGTCGTGTTTCCTAGTCGATAGTATGGTACAATTAATCACATAATACCTTGATATAAATCCGGTTTAAGGTAGTTAGTACAGCAGTAATTCCTATAATACAACACTACAGTACTACATTAATTTACCCTTTACATATATTTAGTGATCATCTCACTTAAACATTAATGTACAAACTATATTTTGTTAATGATAGTTACACTTGGGAAAATTACACACTTTTACAATAAACGAACATACAAAACAGTTACACCTTGGTAGAAGGCTACTTTTAATAGGAAATATAGGGTTTTCTAAGAGATTCAAACTTTTACAAACATTCACATATTTTTATCACAAATGTTTACAAACTCGTACTTCAAACCACGTTCAAACGTTTTGATACAAACACCGACACTAAAATACTTATGAACTCACCGGCTTTAATGCTGATAAACTCTTTCAAAATAAATTGTATTCTCAAGTCACCAGTAGACAGGTACCGAGGCCAGCTTTTGAGAAGATGGAGCGCATTCAAGACTCATCTTATTATTTTGATTTACATTTTTGGTGTCTATAACTATTCAGAACACGCTTGTATTAAAATTATGTATTTAATGCAATGGATGATGTTGTTTGCTTGTTTACTGTTATACTGTGTTGTGATACTTTACATGACGTCCTCCGCCCCAGAATGTTTTCGCTGTTCTCAGTTTTGGAGTGTGACAGATTGGTATCAGAGCATTGTTTATAGTGAATTGAGTATATCAACCCATAAAAGATATACTAACTATAAACCCATTTGGGATTAAAACACTCTGACCAAGAGTCTATACTTTAAATACTAAAATATTTAATTAAGTATACAAGTCTGCATTCATACTAAAATCAGTGTCACAATGACAAGAATAAAAGTATTACGATTGTTAAATATCACAAGTGAGCTCGGGGATGTATGGTCAGTCCTGGGAATGGCATAGCCTGATCAACTATGCTAGTCCGAGGAGTGATTAGCATATGCCCTAGAATGGTTGTGATATGTTACAAGTCTAAAAACTTACCAACAATACCACAAGGAGAACAGTAGAACCTAAACTTAAAATACGATAGGAGTATTTTGTGCTACTACAAGCTACTTATATACTAGATTCTTATACCTCTCTTCTCACGTAGATTTAAATGGCTGGATTCCATCATGGCGACCCGTATTTCCCAAATGAAGGCAATGCTGATGGCTTGAAGAAGAGCCCGAAGATGAGCATCCAATCCCTTTGGATGATCACCTCGCAGAAGGCTTTTCAGATGGATCTGACTCTAAGCCTGAACTCAACAACCTACCGCCAGTAGGTCAAGCCCCAAACAACAATCCCCAACCAGCTTTCCCAGGTCCCACACCCTTGTGCGCAACCAACTTGAATCGTTGGAGTGACGAACAGGGTCAACCCTTACCTTACTTTGGGGACCAAAGCTTTTACAACCTCAGCGAAGGTCGCTCTGCGGATCGAGCTCTACCTGTCGAGCAGCCATCGACCGTCTGGAAGAAGAAATGGAAAGGACCAGAATAGCTCATAATATTGACCAAGGTCGAGCAGCCATCGACCGGTTCATGAAGATTGATGCCAAATCTGGTGTCAACATAGTCCGCATCCGCCGTCTGGAAGAAGAAATGGAAAGGAACAGGAGAACAAATGAGACCCTACAGCAACAGCTGACTGCCTCCTGAGCCGAAGTCATAGAACTTCGAGTTCGCCAGAGGGCTCAGGAACGACACCTTCAAGAGGTGGTTCGTCAAATGGTAGACCTCAGGGTTCGCCCGAGGAATTCCAATCGCCGTTAGAAGATGTCTGGCACATCATTGTCTTTTGTTTAAGGAATAGCCTTTCATTTCCGTGCTCTAAGTAGCACTTGTTTGTAAAATATTCCTAACTTTCAGTACTCTAACTAGGAATCTAGGAACTGTCAAACTTTCCGTATGGTATGATGTAAGACCTACTGTTAGGTCAATTTTCCATGAACTTATTACATCAATAATACCAGTATATTAGACAACTACCTAATTTGTGGAAAAATCTGTACACTTGTGTTTTCCTACTATTCTTCTAAGTTGTGATCTCAAACACTCATTCAACTATTGGGGTATGGTTAGTTAGTCCATGTGTCACTCTCACCCTGCTTACAATTGATTCTTACCATTATGTTTACCTTTATAAACTTTCAGCAGAAAGATGGCTCCTTGCAAATCTCCCAGGCATAACCCTGCACCACCACGACCACCTCTTCCTCCTCCGGTCATCGATACTGCAGCCCTGAATGCTGCAGTAGCTGCGGCAGTGGCAACTGCCATGGCTCAGTATCACTCTACTGATGTCAGCAGAGGCGGAACCCCTGTTGACTCAATTCCTGCTGAAATCCATATGCGCTCAAGAGGGTGCTCCTACAAGGATTTCACTAACTGCAAGTCAAAGTCCATCAAGGGAACCGGCAGAGTCATTGCCCTCTCGCAATGGTTTGAGAAGACTGAATCAGTCTTCGAAATTTGTTCGTGCCCTGCTGCGAGCAAAGTCAAATATGTCACGTGCACCTTTGAAGAAAAAACCCTGACATGGTGGAACGACCATGTTAAAGCACTAACTCTCGTAGTGGCCAATGACATGGGTTGGGAAACCATGAAGGACCTCATGATTGAGGAATACTACCCAAGGGGCGAGATCCAGAAATTGGAGCAGGAGCTGTGGAGCCTAACCATGAAGGGCTCCAACATAGTCGCATATACCGCCAGATTCAGCGAACTGGTGGCCCTCGGCCCCAATATGGTTCCCACTGAAGGGAAAAAGATCGAGAGGTACATATGGGGGCTAGTGCCTCCGTATCAGTGAAATGTCCTATCATCAAACCCTGCTACCTTCGACAGTGCCAAGCGATTGGCACGGCGACTCATTGACCATGGAGTCAAAGCCCCAGCAGCGACAACCCTAGCCATCCCAGAACCCTCCAAACCCGCTGACACTAAGCGGAAGTTCTGGGATGAGAAGAAGAAACAGTGAGCTGCCAAAAAGCAGCAAATTGTGGCTGTGCATGCCGCAATAACCCCTACTGCTGCTACTGCTCCGGTGAGGCAGTATGTTGGAAGTTTGCCTAAGTGCAAAATATGCAACTTCCACCACAACGGCCCCTGCTGTGAAATGCAGTGCTCTAACTGCAACAAGAAAGGACACACAGTCCATTTATGTAAATCTTCGGCGAGGCCGATCACCCAAGTCCCTGGCACTGCCGTGAGCCAGGCCTGCTATGGATGTGGCGAGGGAGGCCACTATAAGAGGGAGTGTCCGAAAGCAAAGAATGCTTGCGGAGCAGGGAGAGTTCTAGCGATATGCCATGGGGAAGCAGTTGCTGACCCGACGGTGGTGACTGGTACGTTCCTCTTTGATAACTCCTATGCATGCATTCTGTTCGATAGTGGAGTGGAGCGAAGCTTCGTGAACCATAAATTTGCTCGCATACTTAAACAACAACCACACACACTTAAAGAAAAATTCACAGTAAAAACGGCTAATGGAAAAACTGAAAGCACGAATAGCATATACCTAAGATGTACCCTAACTCTAGATAACCATTCATTTCCAATCGAAAGATTCGACGTCATCATCGGCATGGATTGGTTGAGTATTAATCGCGCCGACATCATGTGCTACGAGAAAGCAGTCCGTCTAAACCTCCCATCTAACGAAACTCTTGTGGTCTACGGCGACAAACCCGGTGCGAGTCTTTGTATTATATAAAGTATTCAAGCACAGAAGTATCTACGTAAAGAATACCATGCATTTCTTGCTCACGTTGTCGATACGAGCCTCGAAACGAAAGAGCTAAAGAACATTCCAGTAGTGAGCGACTTTCCTGACATCTTCCCAGAAGAGCTACCAGGATTACCTCCGCAACGACAGGTCGAGTTCAGAATCGACTTAGTCCCAGGAGCTACCCCAGTAGCCAAGTCGCCCTACCGATTAACACCAGCAGAGATGCAGGAACTATCTGGTCAACTTAACAAACTGCTCAGCAAGGGCTTCATAAGACCAAGTTTCTCGCCTTGGGGAGCACCGGTCTTGTTCGTTAAGAAGAAAGACGAATCATTCCGTATGTGTATCGACTACAGAGAACTCAACAAACTGACGGTTAAGAATTGTTACCCTCTGCCTCACATAGACGATCTATTTGTCCAACTGCAAGGGGCGAACTACTTTTCCAAAATTGATCTAAGATCCGGATATCACCAGTTATGAGTGTTAGAGGAGGATGTTCCAAAGACAGCCTTCTGAACTTGTTACGGACACTACGAGTTCGTGGTGATGCCATTCGGATTGACTAATGCGCCCGCAGTTTTCATGGATCTGATGAATAGAGTATGTCGAACTTACTTGGATCAATTCGTCATTGTCTTCATTGATGACATCCTGATCTACTCCCGAAGTAAGGAAGAGCACGGCGATCACCTGCGACAAGTTCTAGGAACCTTATGAACGGAGAAGCTCTATGCGAAGTTCTCTAAATTTGAATTTTGGATCCGAAGATTCGAATTCTTAGGGCACGTGGTAAGCGAAGAAGGAATCCACATGGACCCATCCAAAATTAAGGCCATTGAGAACTGGTCAGCACCGAAGACGCCTATAGAAATTCGTCAATTTCTAGGCCTCGCTAGCTACTACCGCAGGTTCATACAGAACTTCTCCCGAATTGCGAAACCTCTTACAACACTGGCCCAGAAAGGCGTGGCCTTTGACTGGGAAGAGAAACAGGAGAGAGCGTTCCAAACGCTCAATCGAGCCTTATGCACTGCACCAATACTATCCCTCCCCGAAGGCATAGAAGACTTCATTGTCTATTGCGACGCATCAAATCAAGGGCTCGGTTGTGTTCTGATGCAACGGGGTAAGGTCATCGCCTACGCCTCGAGACAGCTGAAGACAAACGAAGTTAACTACACGACCCACGATCTTGAGCTAGGAGCAGTTGTGTTTTCTCTAAAGATCTAGAGACATTACTTGTACGGAACGAAAAGCACTATCTTTACCGACCACACAAGTTTACAACACATATTCGATCAGAAGGAGCTCAACATGCGACAACGACGGTGGGTCGAACTACTCAATGACTACGAATGCGATATTCGTTATCATCAGAGTAAAGCCAACGTAGTAGCAGACGCCCTAAGTCGGAAGGAATATTCTGGTCGAAGAGTCAAGTCATTGACGATGATTATCCATTCACACTTGTATAAGCAAATTCAGGCGGCCCAGCTTGAAGCCATGAAACCGGAAAACATGACGAGTGAATCCCTTAGAGGAATGGATAAAAATTTGGAGGCCAAGGGTGGCGGAGCCTTATATTTCATGAACCGGATCTGGACACCGAAGCACGGTGGTTTCCGAGACTTGGTCATGACCGAGGCGCACAACACTCGGTATTCCGTCCACCTTGGTTCAGATAAGATGTATCTGGATCTTAAAAAGTTATACCGGTGGCCTAATATGAAAGCAGAGATTGCTACCTTTGTAAGTAAATGCCTTGCTTGCGCAAAGGTTAAGGTCGAGTACCAGAAGCCCTCCGGTTTACTACAACAACCAGAGATTCCAGAATGGAAGTGGGAGCGGATCACTATGGATTTCATAATCAAGTTGCCCAAGACAACGGGTGGAATTGATACCATATGGCTCATCGTCGATAGATTGACCAAGTCTGCACACTTCCTGCCTATCAAAGAAACTGACAAGATGGAGAAGCTTATGAGAACATACATTAGGGAAATCGTACGACTGCATGGTGTACCTATATCCATTATCTATGATAGAGATAGTAGGTTCACCTCAAGATTCTGGAAATCGTTACAACATTCCCTGGGAACAACGTTGGACATGAGCACAGCCTACCATCCTCAGACTGATGGACAAAGTGAGAGGACCATCCAAACACTGGAAGATATGTTGAGAGCCTGTGTGATCGACTTTGGGAAAGCATGGGATACACATTTACCCCTTGTCGAATTTTCCTACAATAACAGTTATCACACAAGCATCAAGGTTGCTCCATCTGAAGCCCTCTATGGTCGAAAGTGCAGATCCCCTCTGTGCTGGGCTGAAGTGGGTGATACCCAGCTAGCTAGGGCGCAAGTTTCTAACAGTACTCTCCTAGGCCCGGAAATCATTCGGGAAACGACAGAGAAGATCGTTCAGATCCGTGAACGATTGAAAGCCTCTAGAGACCGACAGAAAAGCTACGCTGACAAACGAAGGAAACCTTTGGAATTCCAGGTGGGAGACCGAGTCCTTCTTAAGGTCTCACCCTGGAAGGGCTTGATACGCTTCAGAAAGCATAGGAAGCTCAGTCCAAGATATGTAGGGCCTTTCGAGATTCTCGCAAGAATCGGTCCTGTAGCTTACAAACTTGATCTACCTGATGAACTTAGTAACGTACATTCTATATTCCACGTTTCTAACTTGAAAAAGTGTATGTCCGACGAAACTCTTGTAATCCCACTCGACGAGATCGAGATCAACGAGAGCCTCAACTTCGTGGAAGAACCAGTATAGATCATGGACTGTGAGGTCAAGCAAACGAAGCAAAGCCGTATCCCGATTGTGAAGGTTCGCTGGAACGCCAAGCAAGGACCGGAATTCACTTGGGAGCATGAGGATCAGATGAAACTGAAATATCCTCATCTTTTTGCTTAGTTATTTGTAACTACTTTATTTGTTCCGACTTTAATTTCAGGACGAAATTCCCTTTAACAGGGGGATGATGTGACAACCCAGAATTTTCATTCGGTCAAACCCTAAAAGTCAATCACTCCTTATTATAATTTAATGTCATTATTTCTTATTTTTAACAAATTTAAAGTTCATTTGATTATTTTAATATTATTCTTTAAACGAACGGGTGAAAGAAAGTGCCATCTCGGGTTTTGAAATTTAAAAACTGCACACACCTCGTGTCTTGGAAGTTCCCGGCCAAACTTTTTTGTTTGGGCCAAAAAGTCATCCAAAAAACGTAAACTCATGCCTTAAGCATGAGTTTACTCCCCAAGCTAGTCATTTTATGTTTACTCCCCATTTACCAAAAGAGTAAACTCCAAAAATCCTCTCAAGTATCATCCTAGAATTAATTCAAGATCTTCAAACTTGTAAGTGTTCTAACCATTTCAAGTTGGTATAACACTTAATCTAGTGATTGTACACCTTTTCATCCATCCATATTTGTATTTTGTTTAGATTTGCAAAAACACCAAGAACACACACTAAGTGTTCTTGGACTTTTAGCTCATTTCAAGCTTCCTTATAGTAAGTACTTCCATCCTTGAGTCTTATTAATCTTGTATTACATGTTAGCATCAAGAAAATATGCCAAGAACACAAGGATTAAGGTGTTCAGGGTCCAAGAAGGTTCTTGGGCCGTAAACACCAAGAAAGGCACCAAAGTGTGCCTAAGTCCTTTATCTAGCCCTAGTTTGATGTTTAAGCCTTACCTTGACATGTTTAAACCTTCCCTTTATCTGTTTAAGCCTTGAAAAACACCAAAGACCACCATTTTAGGTGTTTACAATTTGGGGATCTCCCAAAACCGTAAACACCCTAAAGTCTGTTTATTTGGGCCATACTCCTACCTTAGGCCTAAAAACTAACCTAGACAATTACCTTGATGAGTTAAGGACTTGAAAACATGGAAATACCCTTTTCCATATGGTTTTACGGTATTAAACCCAAAGGGAAATGACCATGAGGCCGTAAACTCCTCAAAGGGGGTGTTTTGTTGCCCTAGTCCCTTCCAAAGGCCAAACCACCAAGTAGAAATGCTTCAAAAGACTTGTAAAACCTCAAAACAACATATGGTCATAAGGAGTAGGGTTTACGACCGTAAACCCTTGAGTTTACTGTCGTAAACTCCTTGGGTAATAGTCATTAAAACCGTAAACTCCAAAGGAGTTTACCCTTGAACTCCAAACACTCTAGCTTTGCCCTACAAACACTTGGATGCAATCCTTGTGATCTTTAACACTTGAAACAAGGTTTTTTCATGTTCTAGAGTGTCCCAACTAAATTTATTAGTTATAAATTGGCTAATTAGTTATATATATGTTCATTATATGATAATTGGGCTCGTGCGTGTGTACAAGTCTCCATTTGTCACCTAGCACCGTATCCGACACTTCAATCCAATCCACTCACTACAAGTGAGTTCATACCCCTTTAATTAACCTTTGAAATACTTTTAAATGTTTTAAATTCTTTTATGGGGGGAATACAAGTTGAATACTTATAGTTATTACATCAATCACATGTGATTAATAACTACAAAACCAATGATTTTCTTATTGTTCAAACTGTTTTACTTCAAACTGTTTTACAAACTCTTTTACTTATCAAATACTTTTACTTAAACTCTGTTATACTTATAGTTAAGATGTTCAATGAGTCATTTCATTCATGAGTCAGTACTTATTACTATGAGAACATATACATTATATTACTATGAGAACATATACATTACATTACTATGAGAGCATATACAACTATACTAGAAGAAGAACATATACAACTATACTAGAAACGAGAACATTTACAACTATACTAGAAGAAGAACATATACAAATATACTAGAAAGAGAACATTTACAACTATACTAGAAAGAGAACATATACAACGATACTAGAACGAGTAACAATACATTACATATACATGAATACGTTAACATAATTGTGATCCACTGTATCAGAGCATGCCTTCAATGTCATGGCCCGAGTTGTAGCCAGAGTCTCTTGGAGGGAGAGCGTGAGTTTGCGTATAGATCTATACTGGATTGACTATCCTACACCTTGCTGCTAGCTACAGCCGGACCTGCATGTCTGCGGGTGCCAAACGTCATACCTTTTTACGACCTACATTGTCATGTTTCCTAGTCGATAGTATGGTACAATTAATCACATAATACCTTGATATAAATCCGGTTTAAGGTAGTTAGTACAACAGTAGTTCCTATAATACAACACCAAAGTACTACATTAATTTACCCTTTACATATATTTAGTGATCATCTCACTTAAACATTAATGTACAAACTATATTTTGTTAATGATAGTTACACTTGGGAAAATTACACACTTTTACAATAAACGAACATACAAAACAGTTACACCTTGGTAGAAGGCTACTTTTAATAGGAAATATAGGGTTTTCTAAGAGATTCAAACTTTTACAAACATTCACATATTTTTATCACAAATGTTTACAAACTCGTACTTAAAACCATGTTCAAACGTTTTGATACAAACACCGACACTAAAATACTTATGAACTCACCGGCTTTAATGCTGATAAACTCTTTCAAAATAACTTGTATTCTCAGGTCACTAGTAGACATGTATTGAGGCCAGCTTTTGAGAAGATGGAGCGCATTCAAGACTCATCTTATTATTTTGATTTACATTTTTGGTGTCTATAACTGTTCAGAACACGCTTGTATTAAAATTATATATTTAATGCAATGGACGATGTTGTTTGCTTGTTTACTGTTATACTATGTTGTAATACTTTACATGACGTCTTCCGCCCCAGAACGTTTCCGCCGTTCTCGGTTTTGGGGTGTGACAATTGTCCTTGACAATTGCTTAATCATCTTAGTCATATCCAATTTTAGACCTTTTCCCCTCTTAATGCCCCCAGGCATTTGGAAAAATTTAGAAAGGATAAATATTATAGCACATGCAATCGATCCTACACCCGAAGCATATGAGACACGATTCATGATGTCTTACATAAAGACATGATTTTAGACCAGTCTTTTGGTACAATATTTTTATTTGCCATGTTTTCATAATTCGACTATGAAGAGGGTTGTCGTAATCATAACCGAATTTTGAGAACGCAATATATATAGAATTTCCTTAAGTTGAGCCATTCCAACATAAAATTCATATATATATATATATATATATATATATATATATATATATATATATATATATATATATATATATATATATATATATATATATATATATATATATATATATATATATATCCTTGACTAAAGATTAGGGGTGTAAGCGAGCCGAGCTACTCGGGATCGACTCGATAATAGCTCGACTCGAGCTCAAGTTAAACGAGCCCGAGCCGAGCTCGAGCTCACCTTGAAGGCTCATTTATTAAACGAGCCCAGCCCGAGCTTTTGTTGTCAAGCTCGTATAGGCTCGTGAGCCTAATCGAGCCTAAGTATATTTTTAAAATTTTATTTTTATTTTATATACTAGTCTATACCTTATAATTTGAAAATATATTTTTGTTTTATATATCAAAATAATAATACTAGTTACGAGTTTATGATCTAGATATAACTTAGAAGTCTAGTAATGCTAATGACTTCACGTTATTTTACTTTCTTATAACTTAATATTATATTTTTATGATATATCAAAAACTAAATAACTAAATACTATTTTTCAATTTATCATTTATGTAAAATACAAATAAAGTATGAGTGATCTTTACGACTTAAGAGTTACGCTTTTGACTTCTCAATTTTCACTCTCATTTTCACGCAAAAGGGTTAGGGTTCCTGACTTCCCTCCTCGCGGTTCCATTTTTCAATATCATATGTTGCAGCCTAGCCCGTACTCGTTACCAAAAATGACGATCATCTCCGGCCTACGCCACTCCAGTATCCATTCTCCATTCTCGAGGTATGAAATTTCAATTAGTTGATTTCATGTTGCTTTATCATCTCGAATCCCAAACAGTAACTATAATATCTGATTAGTTCTATACGTATATTATTTAGTATTTCTAATCAAACCTCCAAAAATTTGTTGCAAATCAGTATCCAAGTATGTTGTATTTCTCTTGTTTACTCTTGACGGTATAATCTTTAGTTGATCAAAAAGTGACCAGATTAATGAAATTACAATATTCAATTCCCATTTAACAATTAACACAAAGATTGCAAGTGACCTAATTTTGATTTCCATTTTACACAAACGTTGCCAAACTCCCATAACTTTTAAGTTGTGCATTTTTTTTGCTTAATCAGTTTTGTTTTTGACAGATCTTATGGATGATGGTGTGATTTTAAATCCATCAAGTCCAATGCAAGGGTTAGGTGAAACCGGTGCCCGTATTCATGGTGAGGAGCAGACAACCTCTCCAAATTTAAATACATTCACTCAAAATGCAAATGTGAGACAAGAACATCCAGAAACCGGTGAAGATGAAGTGCAGTTGAAGCGGAAGCAGCAAAAAATATCAGAAGTATGGAATGATTTTGTTGTGGTTACCCTGAAAGATGTTATGCAAAAACTCGAATGTATGCACTTTAAAACAAGATTATCTAAGGTTGGATCAGGTCCTACATCCACAATGGCTAGACACCTAAGAAGCTGCTTACCTCATAAAGAACATGAAAAAAACCAAAAATCGTTAAATTTTCCGCCATGTGACGCTAATGTGGATTCAAAATTTGGTAAGCCTCCAATATTAATAGGTCCAAATGCAAAATATGATGCTAACAAGATGAGGGAAGCCATAGCTAATTGGTTACTGTGTACTGAGCAATCTTTTAAAACCGTGGAAGATGACATGTATGTGAAGATGATGAAGACTGCCAATCCATTGTTTGAAAAAATATGCAGAGTTACAGCTACATCAGACTGTTTTAAAGTATATGAGCACGAGAAGAAGAAGTTGAAAGCCCTTACAAAAGCTGCCTAGAAAATATGTTTAACAACTGATTGTTGGAAATCCTCGCATCAAAAAATTGAGTATATGGTTATTACTGGACGCTTCATTGATCAAAATTGGAGGTTTAACGACTTTATCAAATTTAGTATTTACTTTTTCATTTTTAATTTTATATCTCAACCTTTTCTTACAGATTACAGAAACGCGTATTGAGTTTCGTGCATGTTCCTCCTCCTCGTACCGGTTTTGATATTGCTGAATGTATTTACAAATGTTTGAAAGAGTGGGAAATTGAAGATAAAATATTCACCATATCAGTAGACAATGCAGCTTATAATGACAGAGCGGTAAAAAGATTGAAAGAAATTTTTTCGACGGTAAGAAAACTTTCTTGTGGTGGTAAATTGTTTCATATAAGGTGTTGTGCACACATATTGAATCTTCTTGTGAAAGATGGTCTTACAAAAATTGAGTGTGTTATCGAGGACGTTCGTGAGGGTATAAAGTATATTAATCATTTAGAGGGTAGACGTCAAACATTTTCAAATGTTGCGCATCAGCTACAAATACGTGATTGAAAATTATTTCTTGACGTGCCAACACGATGGAATTCAACCTATGATATGTTATCTTCTGCTTTAAAGTTTAAGGATGCTTTTCCAGGGTGTACATTACATGATTATAATTTTTAATATTTTCTTCTAAATACTTGTCCATATTCACTAATACTTTATGCTTTTTCAGATATGCAGAGTATGAACCTCATTTCAATCATTTGCCAAGAAAAGAAGATTGAGAAAATGTGGAAAGTGTATGTGACCTTTTGAAAGTTTTTAAGGTGTGTACGAACATCATCTCATGCAGTAACTACCCGACTGCTAATTTATATCTTATTGAAGTGTTCAGAGTGAAGCAAACTTTGGATAAAGGTGCGTTGTCCGAGAATGATTTTATCCGTGATATGGTGAAAAAGATGAAGGAAAAATTTGATAAGTATTGGGGGGAGTGTCATCTTGTTATGGCGATAGCTTCTGTTTTAGATCCACATTTCAAGATGAAGTTAGTTGAATTTAGTTTTCCAACAATATATCAAAATCCTTATGAGAACATTACAGAAGTAAAGAATGCGCTTTATGAAATGTATACGGAGTATGTAGTGATACATGATACATTAGTTAGGGAAGTTGCAACCCATAGAAGTGAATGTGGACGAAACATCATTTCAGGATCAAATGAATGTACATCACTTGGATCGGGATGGGAGGCATTTGGAGAGTTTATAAAGAATGTAGATTTAGAGAGACCAAAAAAGTCAGAATTAGATATGTATTTAGAAGGTGTTTATAGGGAGCAAGTTCAAGGGGGAATGCAATCATTTAATGCATTGGAGTGGTGGAATGTGCACAGATTAAAGTATCCTATTTTGTCCATGATGGCTAGAGATGTACTTGCAATTCCAATTTCTACTGTTGCATCTAAGGCAACTTTTAGTGTTGGGGTAGAGTTATTGATCCCTATCGAGCTTCATTGGCACTAGATACAGTACAAATGTTGATTTGTGGAGGAGATTGGATTAGGCATCTACATGGAGTCAAGAAAAAGTTGAAGGTGTATTTCAAAAACCTAAAGCAAATAATAATTGCTATTTTATTATTATAAAATATTAATCGTTAGTTATCTCTTTATTTTGTTTTTCTTTTTTTATAGAAGGAGGAATCTCCTACTGAGGTTTTACTACCTGTTGCTACAACAAACTAATCGACGGTATAATTTGACTTTCTTTACTATTAATCTGAACCTTTTTTGTTGCAAAGATTTGGAATTTTTTGCATTTAACCTGGAATTTATGCTTCTTTACTAAGGGCAAAGGGATAAGCTTGTAGAAACTGTGGATTGTGTAATGTGATGCTTTTTGTATAAAGGTTGGCATTATTTTCTCTAAACATGTTTTCTTCTTTTTCAATAAAATTCTGAAAATGTTGAGTTGAAATGAATTTTTTACAGTTTACATATGTCTTAATGTGGAGTGAAGTTACATCCGTTGCATCAAGGAAGAATTATGTTTTTGAAAGACTTGATCTTGTGCTTTAAATCTTATTTTGCAAGAATTGTGTTTTTGAAAGACTTGATCTTGTGCTTTAAGTCTTATTTTGCAGTATCTAGTCACTTGGTAGTTATTAATTTGAAGTTTAAGTATTTTTTTGTAATATGGAGTTATTTTACATATTTGGTACTGTGTGCTTGGTTAAATCTATAAGTTTATTTAGTATTTTTTTGCTAGAATGTATAATAAACGAGCTTTTCAATGAGCTCAAGAAGCTTAAACGAGCTTTGCTTGGACAAATTGGAAAGCCGAGCTCGAGCCAAGCTTAGGCTCGTTTAGGCTCGTGTGCCAAACGAGTCGATCCCGAACCGAGCTCGGGCCTGTTAAATCCTAACGATCCGATCTCAATCTTTAAATATTAAGCTCGAAACGAGCCGAGCTCGAGCTCTGTTAGGTCCAGTTAAGTGTTGCGTCTTTCGGCTCGTTAGCTAGTCTAAGTTTTGTCTCCGGTATGGGCCTGTCCATCCGTGAGTTTTGTTTAGGCTTTATTATATATAAATGCTTGCATGCATTCTTAACGTAAGATTCATAGAGATTTGATAGCGTACAAGTTCTTATCTTTTGTAACCCTAGAATCCTCTACAGCGGAAGTTCTTCATCGAGCTCTGCTGAGGATTGAGTTAATCAAATCATTCGACACATTCAGATCCATACTTGTGTTTTTTACATTATTGTTTCTATTTTATTAATTTACCTGTTACAAAGATCTAATCGATCAAAGAGTTTTCGAACTCATCATTTGGTATCAGAGCAGGAGGCTGTGTAATTCATACACATATCTTTTGTGAAAGAAGCGATTAGGGTTATTCCGTATTAACTAATATTTATTGAGCCGTGACTCCATAATTGACGTATCTCTTTATTTATTCGTTTGCCCCAATATTACATATTACAAGTCTGATCTTTCAAACAGGTTAAACGATCAAGCATGGACGATTCAAAATCTAATCCTATCAACATCTCAAACAGCATTGGATCAACGACGAAGATTCCTATTCTATACACCCAGGATTACGAAGTTTGGGCTCATCATTTTGAAGACTATGTCATCGGATCTGAAGATAATGGGTATCTTATTTGGGAAGCCATTGTGTCTGGACCATTTGCTCACTCAGGAACATCCAAGATCATTAAAACTCAGAAAGAATATAATGATCTGTTAAAAGATGTTAAAGACGTTGCTCAAGACGAAAAGGAGAAGTTTCAGTGCAACATCAAAGCATTGAGACTGATCCGATTCGCTCTTCAATCTGACACGTTTAGGTTGGTGAGTTCATGCAGTACCGCTAAAGAAATATGGGATAGGTTGCGAGAGCTGTATTCCACAGATGAAGATTTAGAGCATTCTATTCAGACCTTGCTTTTGCCTGAGTTTGGTGAATTTAAGTAGAATTCTGATGAAACTGTCGCTTAGACGTTTGATCGCTTCAATCATCTTCTTAGCAAGATGATCAAACATGATATAGAAAGGAAGTTGATTGAACAGAAGGTCACCTTATTGAATGGCCTAAGATCTGAATGGAGAGCTGTCGTGTCTACAGTTAAAGCTCATGAGCAATTCAAGTCATATTCATTGGCAAAGCTGGTGGGAATTCTGAAATCCCAAGAAAAGATTGTCATGCAAGAAAAGAATGTGGTCTCAAGTTTGGGGTCCTTGGCCCTCCTATCAAAAGGCAAGAATGCAGTGGAAGACGAAGATCTGAACCTACAGGACTATGATCTTACGTCAGAAGATTATGCTATGATGGTATCCAATCCCAAGAGGTTCATCAAGAAGAGGTTTCCTACCAATAAAAACAGAAATTGGCAGGGGAGCTATAGTTCTGAAAAGGTAAGGGAGGAGCCGAAGACAGAGGAACCAAAGAAAGAGGCGAAAGTTGAAGGAGATTCTGGCGTTAGCTGCTATTACTGTGGAGGAAAGAACCATTATGCTAAAGATTGTGTTCTGAAGAAAATGGCAGAGAAAGATGAGGAAAAAGATGAAGAGGCTGTCTTGATGAAAAAGCTGGAAGAGATCAAGAGGAAGAAAGTTGCTACTAACCCTTCTATGAATGCTCTTATTGTACAGGGTTCGGCAGAGGATGACGAGTTCGGTGGCGTGCAGGTATGGTTAACCAACTCAGAGGATGATGAAGTGAGAAAGCCTTCACATGGAAAGACAAATGTTGCAAGAGGTGACGAAAGTAGTGGAAAGTGTTTTGTGGTGACTGATGTATCTCACATAAGGGGATACAATACTGATGGTGGAAACAAGGACACCAAGGAGCGAGAGGACTTATGCTTCACAGCAAAACCTCTCAGTGTGCAGATCAATGAGCTTGATGAATTGATCAAGAAGGTACAATTTCTCTTTATTTCATTCAAAGTCCCACATAAATCATATGAAAAGGAATTAAATAGCTTAAATTCAAGAATCTCAAATCTAGATAGTTGTTTAACTCAAACACGGGTCACCAATTCTAACCTAACTGACTAAATAAGCAGGGTGTCTTCCAAGAGTGAGGAGCGAAGGATGTGGATAGAGCAAAAAGAGTCGGAGCTGATAAAGTCTAAGGATGAAAACATTTATTTACAAAGAGAAAATTTAAAACTTTTAAAACAGAGAAATGTTTTTTGTTTGATTGCTAAACGACTTTATGCTAACATCACTCAACTACATCTGAATTGTGAAATAGGGTAGAAAATTCATTGTATGATTTTGCCCTTCCCTGAGTTGAAGGAGGATGAAATCGATGATGAAGCATATAACTGCGAAAGTGTTGTATCGTCTGGTGATGTGAATCCCACTTACATGTATGGTCTGGACAAAATAGAATCTTTCATAAAGTCCAAAGACCATAAGGACATGCTGAAAAATCTTTCGGATGAAAACGATAAGCTGAAACTAAGGACCGAAACCATACAAAAATTTGACTCATTGAGTGCTAATTTAAGTTCAGAAAATAAAATTGATGTGGAAAACGCATCTGAACTTAATGAGGACGATGATATGAGTGAAATTTTTGTAGAGGATGTAGTCGACTGTTCTGAGTTTGTCAAGAGCGAACCCGAAAACCACAAAAATCTTATTTCTGAAAATTCTGTGGAGTTCGCTCGTTTGTCCCAAAATAAGTCCCCGATTCTTGAAGAAAAGGCTGTTGTGTACCAAAAGGTGAGAACAACACCAAATCAGGTGTATAAGATCACAGGAGTTACCGAGCATCAAACAGTCGAACTCACTGCCATAGTGAACGAAGATAACATAGATGGCTGTGATGAGTTATTTTGGTCTGCTCCTATAGATAATGCCGATGAAACAGTTGGTTTGTCAGAGCGAACGTCTTGGAAAACAAAAGGAAGATATGTACCAGAGCCGCTGAACAAGCCTGACAACTTTGACGTGCCAAGCACAAGTGGTACAAAAGAAATACCTGTAGAAGAAGTCACTTCCACAAGCGAAACATCATCTGTGAAAAGTGAACTGGCTGACAAGAAGCTGAAACAAAAGGCCAACATCCACAGACATCCGAAACAAGTGAAAGATCAAAAGCAGCAAAGAAACCTAAGATACAAAAAGAATCTCTCTGAGTGAAAGCAGTTTTGGCGCTCTCAAAACAATCATTTCTCTTATCATGATAAAAATTCAAAGTCAGAGAAAAAGACTTTCGGGCCACATGAGGAACATAGCCGAAAGGACAGGTTCGGTTCAGAGAGCAATAGCAACCGAAAGGACAGGTTCAGTTCAAACAGCAACCGAAAGGACAGGTTCGGTCCCGAAAGCAATAGCTACTGAACGTCCAGGTTCGGTCCCTTCAATGACCAAAAACAAAAGGGTCATATCGAACCGCAAGTCAGAAGAAATTCCCATTCTAATTCTTCTAGTTCTCAATTCTCTTCTAAACCCAATTATGTCCGTGCACAAAATTCTAAATCATCAATGAACCTGAAAGGAAAATCGAAGATTTCCTCTATCCAGGAAAACCGAAAGCAGTCTAAAGCCCAAACACCAAAACCTGAAACCAAACCCACTGTTGCTAATCATAACAAAATCAAAGTTTTTACCATTAAAAGAAAAGATGAAACAACATTAATAAAAAGAACATATCTTATTGATGTTTCTCTTACTATTCCTGTTCCTGTGAAAGGCTCACGTGGACCCACGAAACTTTGGGTTCCTAAATCTGCTTAATTTTTGCAGGTTATAAGTGACGAGCAGTTCAACGAAGAATGGTACATTGACAGTGGCTGCTCACGTCACATGACAGGAAGGAAAGAAGAGCTAAGGGAATTTCGATCTCTTCAGAATGGTGGGAATGTCAAATTCGGCAACAATTCTTATGGAACGATAAAGGGCTATGGGATGATAACCAATGGAGACTTCACAATAAGAAAGGCGGCGTATGTTGAAGGTCTACATCATAATCTCATCAGTGTGTCTCAACTGGTAGGAGGCACCAATCTCAAAGTTTCATTTGATGATGAAGGTTCAAAAATCATAGAGAAGAAATCAAAAAGGGTAATTCTCAAATCAGAACGCAAAGGCGAAATGTTTCCTCTCAATCTCAAACCAATCAAAGGAAATCCAGCTATATGCCTATTATCCAAAGCTCATTCTTACGAAAGCTGGTTGTGGCACCGAAGGCTCTCACATCTCAACTTCAAAGACATCAACAAGCTTGTCATAGGAGGTCATGTTCGGGGTCTCCCATTGCTCAAGTTTGATCGAGAACATTTGTGTGTTGCGTGTGAAATGGGGAAGCAAAGTCGTCAAAGTCACCCATCCATTATAAACACAAAAGTTGTTGAACCACTTGAGTTGCTTCACATTGACTTGTGTGGACCATCATCTATCGAAAGCATTGGCGGTAGAAAGTATATTCTTGTTATTGTTGATGATTTCTCATGTTTTACATGGGTATTCTTTCTGAAGCACAAATCTGAGGCTACTCCTAAGCTAAAGATGTTTATTAAGCAGGTTGAAGTGCAACTGAGAAAAGTCGTTTGCAACATCAGGAGCGATAATGGATTGGAGTTCAAGAACAAAGAATTTGAAGACTTTTTGGCAGAAAAAGGAACCAGTCACAACTTCTCAGCTCCCTATACGCCTCAACAGAATGGAATTGTCGAAAGACAAAACCGATCCTTGTGTGAGGCGGCCCGAACGATGCTAAGTTTCGCTTCTCTTCCGTTATATTTCTGGGCTGATGCTATTGCTGCAGCATGTTTCACACAGAACCGGTCTCATCTCAACAAGAGTTTCTCTCTTACTCCTTATGAGATCATCAATAACAGGAAGCCAAACGTAGAATTCTTCCATGTGTTCGGCTCACGATGCTTCATCTTCAACTCCAAAGAACATCGTAACAAGTTTGACGTTAAAGTTGATGAAGGAATTTTTCTGGGATATTCTCTTACTTCAAAAGCTTACTGGGTCTTAAATAAGCGCTCTAGGAAGATCGAAGAAACATATTATGTGACTTTCGATGATAACTACATCAAAAAGCTAAAAGCTGCTGAAGAAACAATTGGAGAGATTTTCACTCAAACAGGTCAAGTCACGGCCTCAATTGCTAATCTGTTCGATCAGTTTGTAGAATTATTCGATGAACCTGAGAAAGCTATTCTCTCGGAAGCCAAGGCAGCAGACAACAATGTCGACCATCTGAAGAAAATTGTCGAAGATGCCGCCAAACGAATGGGTGAAGGAGAACAGGTTCCAAACGAACCTCCTGAGCAAGGTGCTTCAGTTGAGGGGGAGAATCCACCTTCTTCAAAACAACCAAGCTCATAAATTGAGGGGGATAATTCTATTCCAGTTCCACCCGAAAGCTCAACTGCACCCGAAAGCTCGACAACACCAGAAAGTCCAGCTACACCTAAAAGCTCATCGGTCGAGGGGGAGAACTCTGATATGCTCTACGACGACGATAGTCAATCTGAATTGGAAGAAATGGTCAACGTTGAATTGGATCCATCCTATGATCCAAATTACCCTCCTCTTGTTAAATGGACCAGAGATCATCCTGTATCTCAAATAGTGGGTAATGTCTCTGAAAAAGTCCTCACCCGATCTCAACTGAAGGCAAAGCAAACATCTCTATTCTCCAAAGTAGAGTTCTGCATGTATAATTCTTTCGTATCAAAAGTTGAACCGGAGACAGTAAATACGGCTCTTGATCATTCTGACTGGGTTCAAGCTATGCAAGATGAACTCAACGAGTTCGAAAGAAAAAAAGTATGGCGCCTCATTCCAACTCCTAAAGATGCCTCAGTTGTCGGTCTCAAATGGGTGTTCAGAAACACAATGGACAAGGAAGGCAATGTGATTCGAAACAAAGCTCGTCTCGTGGTGAAAGGATATTGCCAGGAAGAAGGAATCGATTATGAGGAAACTTTTGCTCCGGTAGCGAGGCTGGAATCTGTTCGAATATTTCTGGCCTATGCTGCACACAAGAACTTCGAGGTCTACCAAATGGACGTGAAATACGCCTTTCTGAATGGAGAACTTGAAGAAACGGTCTACGTGGAGCAACCTCCTGGTTTTGTCAATGAAAAGTACCCAGATCACTGTTATATTCTGGACAAGGCAGTTTACGGTCTGAAACAAGCACCTAGGGCATGGTATGAAACGCTAACCAAGTTTTTAAAGTTGTCAAAATTCAAACAAGGTTCGATTGACCCAACCTTCTTTCGTAAGAAGGAAGGTAACCACCTTATGATTGTTCAAATCTATATCGATGATATCATCTTTGGCTCAACGAATCCTAGCTTAACAGCTGAATTCAGAAAGCTGATGGAGACTAAATTTGAAATGAGCTCAATGGGTCCGATTAACTTTTTCCTTGGTTTAAATATTAAACAGGGACCCGAAGGCATCTTTATCAACCAGGAAGCTTACACCAAGACTCTTCTTGCTAAATTTGGCATGATGGGAGACTCAAAGGTTAAAGTTCCAATGGCATTCGGCACCAAGCTCACACCATCCTTGGAAAAAAACGGCAGTCGATATTAAGTTATATCGCCAAATGATTGGTTCTTTGATGTACCTCACTGCTAGCAGGCCTGATATAATGTTTTCTGTGTGTTACTGTGCAAGATTTTAGGCGAATCCTCGTGAACCGCATATGCTTGCAGTGAAAAACATACTCCGGTATCTGAAACGAACCACCTCTCTCGGTTTATGGTATCCATCAAACTCAGGTTTCTTCATTCAAGCCTACTCAGATGCAGACCTTGGAGGTTGTGGTTTAGACAGGAAAAGCACCACTGGAGGCTGCCAATCCCTAGACGGGAAGTTGGTTAGCTGGCAATCAAAGAAACAAACATGTGTATCTCTGTCTACAGCCGAAGCAGAGTACATCGCAGCTGCCTCCTGTACATCTCAAGTGATTTGGATCCAAAGCCAGCTCCGGGACTATGGACTCAATATGAAAAAGATCCCACTATATTGCGATTCAGAAAGTGCAATTAGGATCTGTCATAACCCAGTGCAACATTCCAAAACCAAGCATATAGCACTGAGGTATCACTTTATTAAGGATCATGTGGAAGATGGGAACGTCGAATTTGTTCGAACCACTGATCAACTGGCTGACATCTTCACCAAAGCTCAGCCTGAAGCATCTTTCAATAAAATTCTACAAGGGCTAGGAATGATGGATTCGGAGTCAGTACCAAAGACTACTTCTCAAAATTAAAAGTTGGAAGCGAAATAGACCGAACGTTCGGGTTCGGGTCTCATGTGTGCCGAAATGAACCGAACGCTCGGGTTCGGGTCTTGTTCTGGTATACTGAAATGAACCGAACGCTCGGGTTCGGTCCTATCATCTGATCTTCGCTTATCACTCTAAGGTAGTTTCTTTGGTTGTAAACCTTTTGTATCATTTTCTCAAATTCATTTCACTTATTTTCAAAGTTCTTTTCTTTTTCAAACTTATTTTTTTTGCAACCGAAATAGACCGAACGCTCGGGTTCGGATCCAAATTTTTTTTTTTGTATCTCAATTTTTTTTAAAATAAAAAATTCTAAAATTTTTTTTAATGAAAAATTCCAAAAACATTTTTTTTATTAGTTCAATAATTTTTGTTTTGTGTGGATATTTGTGGGAATTATTTCATTAGTTAAGTGTCCCTAGAAGCATGCTGCTGTATGTGTCCAAAGCCTCACCTGATTCTAAATAATAGCCTTACTGACTTGGTACATAAAAACCTTGTCTTCCCAATTAGGCTTTCATATTTATTCTAATCATGAGCTACCTGACTCTCTTCTCACATGAGATAAGAGTTTTCTGCTTGGTCCTTATTTTAACAGCAAAGGTACTTTGGTTTCTTTACACCATCTACACTACTTTTCTCCATCTCATTCGCTTCATAAACGTAACCCTCGAGACTCTCAGAAATTACCAATGAGGTTTATGGTTACACAATTTTTGTGTTTATGATCTTAGCTTCGTGTCACTACGTACTAAGTGAAACCCAAAATTCAATACCTACTATGTATTGATGGTGAACAATCAATTTTTGTCACACCCCCGCACCAGGCGGCGGAAACGTTCGGGAGCTGTCGTGACTCAATTGAATACCATAACATTGAATATATATGAAACGTAACAACATTCGTCACCATGCATTAATATAGTACAACCAGTAGAGTTTACATGAAGTACATTGTTTAAACATTACATTCCCAAAAATAAATTGTTCGATTCGTACATAAATAAACTACAAGCCATCACTGAATATGATTTCCTTTGATTCACTGGTTCCCTGAGAATACAAGTATTTTGAAAAACGTCAACATGTGAAATGTTGGTGAGTTCATAAGCGGTATTTGAAAAAAAAACAATGTTTCGTATCGTTTGAAAACCACCAGAAAATCCGATATTTTCTGAAAAGAAAAGCTTTTGAAAACGTTTGTGAAGATCCATAGGTATGCTTGTTTGTTTCTATACTTGTAAAAAAAATTGTTCATTAAGGTTGTATGCATTTCGAATCTGTATGTATTGAAAAAACCCTAGGAAAACCCAATGTTTTCCTAATTCCTTGAATTCCATGAAGTTACATTGAAACCATTGCATAGCGTGTAGTGTCAGTCCCAGGCGACGTTGGATTATTTTTGAGCATGATTAATTGCTACAAACACGCATTACACAAACGACCAGTTTATAGCTATACTAACGATCCCGTAGGCGTCGTCCGTACTAATCACGTTATCCAACCGCCCTGACTACGTGTAGTCCCACATCCGAAGAGAAAGAGGACACGAAGGCCTCGATAACTCCATTAACCGGTTGGGGATAAAAATGTACGAGGGGTCCCAGACCCGCCTCGCATGAAATGTCGACTTTACTAGCAATACCAAAGGACCCTTGGGGACCAGTAGTATACAAGCCATTGAAAGTCCTTTTACGTTGTGTTAGATCGGTAAAACCCAACACTTCGTAAGATAGAGGTCTTCGGGCCTTAAAATCAGGTCATTGGGCTAGCTAGGCCCAACAAACAAGATTTTACACTTTTGGGGTCCAAAGATGGTGCGTAGACGTCTATGCACACTCGCATGTATATTGAATTCCCAAACGTTACTTGTATGAATCGTAGTGTTGTCGTGTTAGTAGTTTCAGATTTTTATTGGTTCGAGACCGAACCAATTCGTTTAACAACGACTTTTGGTATTGTTGTGTATTGTATTTCGTCGATAGTCGCGGTGCCATTATTTGATCAAATCGCGTGTATTGAATTAGCCTTGGAAGTTTTCTGTTTTCAGCCCCTCATTGTTTGTAAAATTTACTTTTTCAACCCTTTAATTAAATAACTTTCCGGTTTGGTCCTTCAATCATTTTTCTTGACATTTTAACACCAAAAATTATTGAAATTGATATTTTTCAGCATATTTTTCATTGAAAACAGTTTAAGTCCCTGAAAATGCAGTTTTCTCGGTTATAACCCTCCTTTTTCGCAACTTTGACAATTTTGGCCCAAATTGGAAATTTTTTGCAACTTTGGTCCTTTTTAAATTTAAAAAGCATTTTAAACCTTTGAAAAGGACTTGGAACACTTATAGTCCACTGTTTTACAGAAAAACACAGTTTTGGCCCTCCAAAACAGAAAATTTCGCATAATGGGCCTTATTGGGCCGAAAATGTCATTTTTAGCTCATTAAGCTTGAAATTTATGTTTTTAATCCACCAACAAGTATATTTTTAGAAAATACATTATGGAAACTGTTTTGACTCATCTCCCCCATCAGATTTCGAAATATTTCAATTTGGGCCCTTTAACTTTATATTTTTAGCATTTTATGTCCAAAAATTGAGTTTTTAGCCCAAAGAAAATGTTACTAAGCCATTTAGCTATTTTTCTTGGAACACTTTGTATGTAGAAATATACTTGATGCTAATATCATTTCACACAAGGTATATCTCGGTTTTGAGGGGTTTTATGGCTAGATCCAACATTATAACACACAAAAACACACATATAAGCATGGAAATCATACAAGGCATACAAAACACATATAGATCTACACTTTCACTTGTATTCCCCCCCCCCCCCCCCCCCCCACAAAACTCATAAAAACAGAAAATAGGGGGTATGAAGCTCACCTTGTTTGAAGCTTTCGGTTTTTGAAGAAAGATGGAAGAAAAATGAAGTGATTTTCGGCCCTAGCACCTTTCCTTGGTAGATCTCGAGTTTGGTGACTTCTAAGGTGCATGATCACAAGTTGGAATAGATTTAGAAGAAATTTTTGATGGAATGAAGTAGCTAGATCATGGATATAAGTAAAAACTTACCTAAGATGAGGATTAACTTGAACGATCCTCTTGAAAGCTTCTTGATTCACGAAATTTTTGAAGAAGGGGAAGGAGATGTTCTTCAAGATTTAGAGAGAGTTTGGAAGAGATTTTTGTGGTGTGTGTGTGTGTGTTTCGGCCGAGAGTGAGAGAGAGGGAAGAAGAAGTGATCTTTGAAGTGATGTGCATGGAGGTATGTGATATGTTGCATGGAAATCCCTTGGGTAATGGTGAGGTGTCACACACAAAGTCAACCCTCTCTTCTTTTGGGCTTGGGCCGAGAATGAGGAGGGTGTGAGGAGATTTTTGGGCTTTTTGCCCTTAAGCCCATGCTATAGCTAAGTTTTTGATGATTGTTGGTCCAAAAGAAATATAACATGATTTTCACACTTTGTTGGGCTAGTTTTGGTTAATCATGGTTCAAAACTTTTAATTTATTTCATTCTAGGCCCAACATGGCCCAAAATGTTGAAATAAATTAGTGTGGGTCCAATTAGAGCCCAATTAGGGTTCTAAGCCCATGATAGTCAAATTGAAAGCTTATTGGTCCATTTGGATCCAATAAGGAAGTTCTAGTCCAAGGTGGACCTAAATAAGAACTTCTAGAGTTTCCAATTGTTTGATGACTATTTGTAGTACTTGTATGATGTATTTGATTGAAGTTTTTGATGTCATAATCATAGGTGTCACACATGTTCTTAAATTTTTGATTCACATTAACTTGAGTGTATAGATTACATGACACAAAATTTCCAGTTGTGACATCATCCCCCCGTTAGAGGGAATTTCGTCCCGAAATTCTGTTTGAAAGCTAGATTTGAGAATGCTAGAATAGGTGAGGGTACTTTTGCTTCATTTGATCTTCGCCTTCCCACGTGAATTCTGGCCCACGCCTTGCGTTCCACCGTACTTTCACGATCGGGATGCGACTCTGCTTAGTACGCTTCACCTCCCTGTCCATGATTTTGATTGGTTTTTCGACAAACAGGAGATTCTCATTGATTTCGATTTCGTCTAGAGGAATGACAAGGGTTTCATCTGATAGGCACTTCTTTAGGTTAGAGACATGAAACACGGGGTGTACACCGTTTAGCTCCGCGGGTAGTTGTAGTCTGTAGGCTACTGGACCTATTCGGGCGACGATTTCGAAAGGTCCAATGTATCGCGGGTTCAGCTTTCCCCGTTTTCCGAAACGTATAACCCCTTTCCAGGGTGAGACTTTCAACAGTACTCGATCACCGACCTGGAATTCTAAGGGCTTTCGCCGTTTGTCGGCGTAGCTCTTTTGTCGGTCACGCGATGCTTGCAATCGAGCTCTGATCTGGACGATCTTTTCTGTGGTTTCGCGAATGATCTCTGGTCCCGTTAGTGCCCTGTCCGACGTATGCGTTCTTGCTAGCTGGGTGTCACCTACTTCAGCCCAACATAACGGTGATCTACATTTACGCCCGTACAGTGCTTCGAAAGGAGCCACCTTGATGCTCGAATGGTAACTATTGTTATATGAGAACTCAATCAACGGTAGGTGGGTATCCCAAGACTTCCCAAAGTCTATCACACATGCACGAAGCATGTCTTCAAGCGTTTGAATGGTTCGTTCACTTTGACCGTCCGTTTGTGGGTGATACGCGGTGCTCATGTCGAGATGAGTTCCCATTGCCTTGTGGAGTGATTGCCAAAAGCGCGATGTGAACCTACTGTCCCTATCCGAGATAATGGATTTTGGCACTCCATGGAGTCTTACGATTTCTCGTAGGTACAAACGCGTCATTCTCTCCATCTTGTAGGATTCTTTGATTGGCAGGAAATGGGCAGATTTCGTCAGTCGGTCGATTATTACCCATATGGTGTCCAGTCCGTCCGACGTCATGGGCAGCTTGGTCATGAAATCCATAGAAATCCCCTCCCATTTCCACTCAGGGATTGCCGGTTGCTGTAACAATCCTGAAGGTTTCTGGTACTCCACCTTTACTTTGGCGCACATAAGGCACTTACTAACATAGGTCGCGATTTCCGCCTTCATGTTAGGCCACCAATAGTGTTGTTTAATGTCCAAATACATCTTGTCCGAACCGGGATGAATGGAGTATCGTGTTTTGTGGGCTTCCTTCATAACGGCCTCCCTAAATCCTCCGATTTTTGGGACCCAAATACGGTTCATGAAGTAGTATACCCCATTCTCTCTTGCTTCTAGGTTCTTTTCCATCCCGCGCAATGCCTCGCTAGCTCTATTTTCCGTTTTCATAGCCTCCGACTGGACTGGTGCAATTTGAGTGGCCAGATGAGATTGAATGGTTATCGAGTACGTTTTCGTACGGCGATTAGAGTACTCCTTCCGACTTAATGCATCAGCTACCACGTTGGCCTTGCCTGGATGGTACTTGATCTCGCATTCGTAGTCGTTTAGCAATTCCACCCATCTTCGTTGTCTCATGTTCAGCTCCTTCTGATTCAAGATGTGTTGGACGCTCTTGTGATCCGTGAAGATGGTGCACGTGGTACCGTATAGGTAGTGCCTCCAAATTTTCAGAGCGAAGACCACGGCTCCCAGTTCTAGTTCATGGGTCGTGTAATTTACTTCATGCGTCTTTAGTTGGCAGGACGCATATGCTATCACTCTTCCACGTTGCATGAGAACGCAACCTAAGCCCTGATTCGACGCGTCACAGTAGACCACAAAATCTTCCGTTCCTTCAGGTAGAGATAGTACAGGAGCGCTACAGAGAGCTGGCTTCAAGGTTCGAAACGCAATCTCTTGTCGGTCTGTCCATTTGAATGGCACGCCCTTTTGCGTAAGCAAGGTAAGCGGCTTGGCGATCTTAGAGAAGTTTTGGATGAATCTCCTATAGTAGCCTGCTAGGCCTAAGAACTGACGAATTTCTGTGGGCGTAGTCGGAGTTGCCCATCCTTCCACAGCTTTGACCTTAGAGGGATCCACATGAATTCCGTCTTGGCTAACTACGTGGCCTAGGAAATTCACACTTCGGAGCCAGAACTCGCACTTGGAGAGTTTGGCGTAAAGCTTTTCTGATCGCAGAGTTTCTAGGACTTGTCGGAGATGTTGGCCATGCTCCTCTTTGCTTCGAGAATAGACGAGGATGTCATCGATAAACACAATGACGAAGTTGTCAAGGAACGGTCAACAGATTCGATTCATTAGGTCCATAAATGCGGCAGGTGCATTTGTTAGACCGAAGGGCATTACGACGAATTCATAATGTCCTTAGCGGGTTCGGAAAGCGGTTTTAGGAATATCCTCTTCTCGGACTTTGAGTTGGTGGTATCCGGACCGTAGATCTATTTTAGAAAAATAACTAGCTCCTTGGAGCTGGTCGAATAGATCATCGATTCGTGGGAGTGGGTAGCGGTTTTTAACAGTGAGTTTATTTAACTCTCTGTAATCGATGCACATTCTGAAAGATCCGTCCTTCTTTTTGACAAAGAGCACCGGAGCTCCCCATGGCGAGTAGCTAGGTCGGATAAATCCCTTGTCCAGAAGCTCACTGAGCTGGCTGGACAGTTCCTGCATTTCAGCAGGGGCCAACCGATAGGGTGATTTAGCGAGAGGAGTTGCTCCTGGAACGAGGTCGATTCGGAACTCAACCTGTCTCTCTGGGGGTACTCCTGGAAGATCTTCAGGAAACACGTCTGGAAATTCACATGCTACCGGAATATCTTGGATGTTAGTTTCTTCTTTGGTCTTGTCCACTATGTGAGCCAAGAACGCCAAGTTGTTCTTTCGCAGGTGTTTTTGTGCCTTGATGCACGAGATAAGACGAAGATTCGTGCTAGGTTTGTCTCTGTAAATTACTAGGGTTTCGTGATTTGGGAGACGAAGGCGAACGACCTTCTCGTGGCACATAATCTCAGCATGGTGGGGGCTTAACCAATCCATGCCGATAATCACATCGAAACTCCTAATTGATACTGGCATTAGGTCTATTCGAAAGACGTGTTGGTTAAGGGTTAGGGTACATCCGATGTAGATCTCCCCAGTGGATTCGGTTTTCCCATTGGCCATTTCCACCGTATAGGTTTCATTTAGCTTCTGGGGTTGTTGTTTTAATAAATGTTTAAACTTCTCGCTTACGAAACTTCGCTCCACTCCGGTGTCAAATAAGATGCATGCATAAGTGTGGTTTAGGAGGAACGTACCGGTCACAACTGCGGGGTCCTGAACTGCATCACTCTGACCGATAGTCAGCATTCTTCCTGCTCCTCTGTTTCTTGAGTTGTTGTTAGGGCAATCTCGGCGGAAATGCCCTGTCCTTCCACACCCGAAGCAGGTGTGGCTAGGCCCTGCATTGTTGCCGCCGGCATTGGTGTTGTTGTTATTGCGGTGGTTGTTGTTGTTGTTGAGGTTGTTTCCCTGACTTTGGTTCTGAGAAGGGTAAGCCCTGCAGAACCTTGCAGTGTGTCCCCTTCGGTTGCAACTGGTGCAATGGAATTCCCTGCATTCGTCGTGATGGTGGAAACCGCACTTATTGCATTTGGGAAGATTATCGGAATAGGGTCTTGAAGCATTTGAAGCAACTGAGGCTGGAGCATGTGGTGTGGCTGAAACCGGTGCAGTGACAGCGTTAACTGCCACTGTTTGCTGCTTTTTAGAGGTCTCGGGGCCCTGACGCCCCTTTCTCTTGTTGTTCTTCCCTTTCCTGCCATCACCCTCCTTTTTCTTCTCAGTCTCCACTGGCTTCTCGCCCTTCTTGTTGTTATGATCATATAACCTCTTCGCCAATCTCTTCGCACTGTCAAACGTTTCAGGGTTCGTAGCTATCACATTCCCTTGAATGGGGGATGTCAGTCCCCAGATGAATCGCTCAATCTTCTTTCCTTCGGATGTGATCATTCCCGGGCACAGCAGAGATAGTTCGCTAAATCTCGATATGTAGGCATCGATGTTCGCATTCTGCACAGTGAGATTCCATAGCTCTTGCTCCATCTTCTATATTTCGCCTCGGGGGCAGTACTCAGCCATTAACATTTCTTTCATTTCTGCCCATGGGATAGAGTTGGCGACAGGGAGCGTCATAGCTTCCACGTGTCCGTTCCACCAAGTGAGTGCTTGGTCCACAAAAGTACAGGCCGCGAACTTCACCTTCATCTGCTTGGGGCAATCGCATATCTCGAATACCGACTCTACCTTCTCGATCCATCACTTCAGAGTGATCACCCCTCCAGTGCCGTTGAAAGTTCGTGGTTTAGCATTTGTGAAGTCCTTGTAGGTGCACGTTTTAGTGGGTCCTTGGTTCGTCCCGTTGTTCGAACTTCCGGACCCTTGCCCGTTGCCTCCTCCGTTGTTCCCTCGGTGAAGTTGTGCCATAGCTGCTGTGACCGCAGCAGACACGGCTGCCTGGAAAGTAGTGGTGTCAACTTCGGGCGGGGTTGGTTCGGGATTTCCGCGAGTAGCTCGGCGAGGCATCTTTCTGTCATGAAACGGAAAGATGTTGAGTGTATGTGGTTTCTGTGAGGTTGTGATCCTACTAACTAGGTGTATGGTACGAACCTAGACATTACTACCATCGGGCATACAATCATAACGTCTCAACACATAACAACTGGTAATATCATAGCAAAACACATAAAAGTTCATTAATATTATCTGCATTTAATACAAGAAAATTTGCTCGTAAGAGCATACATAAGTGACACTAATTCGACAGCATAACGGCTCTATGAGTAGTGTAGTCACTTAAACGTAGAGCCGGAGTACATAACATAGTTCCTAATGGCCTACTATGATAAGTCTATCCCTAACCGCGATGAGCTGCGTCAGGAGGTGGTGCCGAAGTCATATGCCGAAATGTTGCGCCAGTAACTGCGCCATCTCTGCCATGTCTCCAATAACCTCATCCCTCTCATGCTCTGCTTGCACTGCCCGAGCTTCCATAGCATACAGCTGTTGTCGCAGTGCGGCGACCTCAGCTTCGAGGGAACGGTTCTCTCTTGGGGGGTTCACTGGTGGAGCGGGGTGATCTGGTTGTGCCTCGTTCTCGCATGGCGGGACGGGGTCCTGGTCCCCGACCTGACCTTCCTCGTCGCCGTCGTCGATCTCTCCAAATTCGTAGTCAGAGTCTACGTATTCGTCGGGTCCGACGTCGTGCGCTTCCCCTGGATTCTCTCCCGGTTCATTCTCAAGCATCCCGTGAGCTACTAGGACCTGATGAAACTGGATACCCTGCTGCTCTTCCTTAGGCTCCTCCTCCTCTAGCCACCCGTTGTTTCCCTGATTAGGGAAATAGGGGTCTCCAGGGTGATGAAAACCAGCCATGCTGTCTGCGCGAGTATGTAAATATGCTAACATTATTCCTAGGGTGCTATGACTATTGTACAGACTAAGCAAACGTTCTCTTTTTGGTGATAAAGGGTATAGTTTTAGGTTCCCTAGCTATCCAGATCTCATCAAGACGTGTGTTAGTTTTACTTTGGAGAGAATGTAGTTGATCAGCCTACATTCACTCCTTGGTATCACTAAGAACAGTCCCGAATTAACCGAGATACCAGCATTATTGTGTTTGATTCGGCGTTAGGTCCTTATTCCTAATGCAAGCAAGTGTGTTTTATTTACTTGTTTTGTTCAGAGTTATGTTAGTCCCTCTTTTTGGTTTATAGTTGCATATCAATGTGTGGTTCGACATGCTAGTTCACTATAAACAAAGCTCTGATACCAACCTGTCACACCCCCGAACCAGGCGGCGGAAACGTTCGGGAGCTGTCGTGACTCAATTGAATACCATAACATTGAATATATATGAAACGTAACAACATTCGTCACCATGCATTAATATAGTACAACCAGTAGAGTTTACATGAAGTACATTGTTTAAACATTACATTCCCAAAAATAAATTGTTCGATTCGTACATAAATAAACTGCAAGCCATCACTGAATATGATTTCCTTTGATTCACTGGTTCCCTGAGAATACAAGTATTTTGAAAAACGTCAACATGTGAAATGTTGGTGAGTTCATAAGCGGTATTTGAAAAAAAAACAATGTTTCGTATCGTTTGGAAACCACCAGAAAATCCGATATTTTCTGAAAAGAAAAGCTTTTGAAAACGTTTGTGAAGATCCATAGGTATGCTTGTTTGTTTCTATACTTGTAAAAAAAATTGTTCATTAAGGTTGTATGCATTTCGAATCTGTATGTATTGAAAAAACCCTAGGAAAACCCAATGTTTTCCTAATTCCTTGAATTCCATGAAGTTACATTGAAACCATTGCATAGCGTGTAGTGTCAGTCCCAGGCGACGTTGGATTATTTTTGAGCATGATTAATTGCTACAAACACGCATTACACAAACGACCAGTTTATAGCTATACTAACGATCCCGTAGGCGTCGTCCGTACTAATCACGTTATCCAACCGCCCTGACTACGTGTAGTCCCACATCCGAAGAGAAAGAGGACACGAAGGCCTCGATAACTCCATTAACCGGTTGGGGATAAAAATGTACGAGGGGTCCCAGACCCGCCTCGCATGAAATGTCGACTTTACTAGCAATACCAAAGGACCCTTGGGGACCAGTAGTATACAAGCCATTGAAAGTCCTTTTACGTTGTGTTAGATCGGTAAAACCCAACACTTCGTAAGATAGAGGTCTTCGGGCCTTAAGATCAGGCCATTGGGCTAGCTAGGCCCAACAAACAAGATTTTACACTTTTGGGGTCCAAAGATGGTGCGTAGACGTCTGTGCACACTCGCATGTATATTGAAGTCCCAAACGTTACTTGTATGAATCGTAGTGTTGTCGTGTTAGTAGTTTCGGATTTTTATTGGTTCGAGACCGAACCAATTCGTTTAACAACGACTTTTGGTATTGTTGTGTATTGTATTTCGTCGATAGTTGCGGTGCCATTATTTGATCAAATCGCGTGTATTGAATTAGCCTTGGAAGTTTTCTGTTTTCAGCCCCTCATTATTTGTAAAATTTACTTTTTCAGCCCTTTAATTAAATAACTTTCCGGTTTGGTCCTTAAATCATTTTTCTTGACATTTTAACACCAAAAATTATTGAAATTGATATTTTTCAGCATATTTTTCATTGAAAACAGTTTAAGTCCCTGAAAATGCAGTTTTCTCGGTTATAACCCTCCTTTTTCGCAACTTTGACAATTTTGGCCCAAATTGGAAAATGTTTGCAACTTTGGTCCTTTTTAAATTTAAAAAGCATTTTAAACCTTTGAAAAGGACTTGGAACACTTATAGTCCACTGTTTTACAGAAAAACACAGTTTTGGCCCTCCAAAACAGAAAATTTCGCATAATGGGCCTTATTGGGCCGAAAATGTCATTTTTAGCCCATTAAGCTTGAAATTTATGTTTTTAATCCTCCAACAAGTATATTTTCAGAAAATACATTATGGAAACTGTTTTGACTCATCTCCCCATCAGATTTCGAAATATTTCAATTTGGGCCCTTTAACTTTATATTTTTAGCATTTTATGTCCAAAAATTGAGTTTTTAGCCCAAAGAAAATGTTACTAAGCCATTTAGCTATTTTTCTTGGAACACTTTGTATGTAGAAATATACTTGATGCTAATATCATTTCACACAAGGTATATCTCGGTTTTGAGGGGTTTTATGGCTAGATCCAACATTATAACACACAAAAACACACATATAAGCATGGAAATCATACAAGGCATACAAAACACATATAGATCTACACTTTCACTTGTATTCCCCCCCCCCCCTACAAAACTCATAAAAACAGAAAATAGGGGGTATGAAGCTCACCTTGTTTGAAGCTTTCGGTTTTTGAAGAAAGATGGAAGAAAAATGAAGTGATTTTCGGCCCTAGCACCTTTCCTTGGTAGATCTCGAGTTTGGTGACTTCTAAGGTGCATGATCACAAGTTGGAATAGATTTAGAAGAAATTTTTGATGGAATGAAGTAGCTAGATCATGGATATAAGTAAAAACTTACCTAAGATGAGGATTAACTTGAAAGATCCTCTTGAAAGTTTCTTGATTCACGAAATTTTTGAAGAAGGGGAAGGAGATGTTCTTCAAGATTTAGAGAGAGTTTGGAAGAGATTTTTGTGGTGTGTGTGTGTGTGTTTCGGCCGAGAGTGAGAGAGAGGGAAGAAGAAGTGATCTTTGAAGTGATGTGCATGGAGGTATGTGATATGTTGCATGGAAATCCCTTGGGTAATGGTGAGGTGTCACACACAAAGTCAACCCTCTCTTCTTTTGGGCTTGGGCCGAGAATGAGGAGGGTGTGAGGAGATTTTTGGGCTTTTTGCCCTTAAGCCCATGCTATAGCTAAGTTTTTGATGATTGTTGGTCCAAAAGAAATATAACATGATTTTCACACTTTGTTGGGCTAGTTTTGGTTAATCATGGTTCAAAACTTTTAATTTATTTCATTCTAGGCCCAACATGGCCCAAAATGTTGAAATAAATTAGTGTGGGTCCAATTAGAGCCCAATTAGGGTTCTAAGCCCATGATAGTCAAATTGAAAGCTTATTGGTCCATTTGGATCCAATAAGGAAGTTCTAGTCCAAGGTGGACCTAAATAAGAACTTCTAGAGTTTCCAATTGTTTGATGACTATTTGTAGTACTTGTATGATGTATTTGATTGAAGTTTTTGATGTCATAATCATAGGTGTCACACATGTTCTTAAATTTTTGATTCACATTAACTTGAGTGTATAGATTACATGACACAAAATTTCCAGTTGTGACAATTTTGCTCTAAGCTTTCACTAACGAATTGACGGATTTATCCAAGGTTGTAAAAATCGTTCGACATTAGCTAGTCGGTGGACTGGGGTTAAGGGATTAATCGGCTAGACGGAGATTAATCGGGGGATTAATCGGGTACCATTAATTGTTAATTTGTTAGATTTCAAAAAATTAAATATGACTAATATCGTATAAAAGTTCGTAAATGCCACTAATATCATAACAAAATAGGTTAATATGATAAATACAATACTAATCATACCTCAAATAGTTTTTATTGAGATATAACATTTCTTTTGTGTGATTCCTATAAAATTGTTAAGTCCTATAACATTTCTTCCCTTGGAATCCAGTTTTAAATTTTTTTTTAGATTTACATAAACTATTTTATCTAGCCACTTAAATTATTTCAAACCTACTTGTTCAACAGACTGCATTGGTCTCACAAGTACTTCGTTCGATTTCTGTCTTATATCAAGATCAGGAATTTTGAATTGAAGTGAAAGCCACCCAAATTAGCCTGATTAAAAGAAGCCTTTCAACACTTCTCAATAAGTGTCTGATCGTTATTCAACGGGAAACCATACAAACACTTTAAAGTCTCTCTTGACTTTGAAGGAAGAGATTCGTGCCCGGGATCCTTTGTTTTGTGTCTTTACTGACATCACAAAATCCCTCATATGTGTTGCTTTATTTCTTTTTCTTTTACACACTAAGCACGAAAATCTTTTTGATTTTCCAAAATTCTGGTTTCATTAGTTACAAGGCATAATTTTTAAATGGGATTTGCAGTTATAAGGGAGTTGTGGTTAATATTTATCCACGTGGTCAATTTTGCTTTAAGATGACGTTTAATCTAAAAGGATAAGATGCTCCACCACTCAAATACCATCCACCTCCATCCTAGTACCCCCTCCCATCTTTACCGAAGCAACCACCACCACCGCAGAAGTAAGAACCAATGTATCTGATACAGGGGTTCCTACTGACGCACCCAAACCCCCACCAACTACCGAACATACAGCCCAAACCGAACCTACTACAACTACCGAGCCTCCACCCTCACCACCACCCTCATCTCCTGCTCAGGCAGCAGAGGACGAAGAACCATTCCTCGGCGGGGAGGATATGACATTTGATTCGGTCTATTACAATCCGTTTCAGGTACAGAGTGACGACGATGATGATGCTCCCGTTACCAAGAAGCATCTCAAGGAGCTTCACGATAAAATAGATTCGCTCATCGCCTCCTCTTCTTCATCCCAGTCTACCATCTCTGAAGCTGCCATTCAGAAAATTGTTGATGCTTTTTCCAAAGCTCATCAAGTCTTTCTAGACTCCGCCACTGCAGCAATTGATGCCTCAACCAAAGCCTGTGAGGCAGCGACCGAAAAAGTCGATAAACTATTCACTGATGCTTCTTCTTTGTTACAATCTTTATAGGAATCTGCTGAAGCCGCCAAAATGAAGCTGGAACCAATTGTCAACCAACTGGCTACCTCAGTTGCATCAGAACTGAAGTCGTTTTCTTCTCTTCGTCAAAATCTCTCAGACGACCACTCTGCCTTTAAGACGACCATTGAGGAGCAACTGACCAAGCTCCAAGAGGATCTTGCTGCTGAAAATTCTCTCATGGACGCTCTTGCCAGAAAGACCACTGCTCTGAAGGTCAAGAGTCTTCAACTCTCCAATTCTCAAAAGGAGATTGAGTCTCTTTGATCTGAAAGAGAGATTGTGTCTTCGTGTGTTTCGGATGTCCACGCAGCCATTTCAAACATCCTGGAAGCACATGCCCCGATACTCAACTATTCTGTGAGGCGAACTCTTGCAGAAAAACTTGCTCCTGCCCTTTCTCTCCTAAGCAAGATTAAAGGGCTCCTTGCTTTCGTGTCCATTCCGAAACAAGGGGGAGAAAAAGAAAATGTGTCTCAACCGCCTCCTACTTCAACAGCAACCAAAACAACCGAACCTCCTCCTTCATGCCAAGCCTCAGGTTCGAGTGTTAAAGACAAGGGAAAGAAAATTGCTGAAGAGAGCGATGATGAAGATAAGGAGACCATTGCCGACCTTCTGAAGAAGCAAGGTCGAGATAAAGATGCTGACATCAGCGCTCGTGTAGCTAGAGAGGCTGAAGAAGCCGAAAGAAGACAGAAAGAAGCTCACGACCTTCTCAAGAGTAGGAAAACTCTCTTTCCTCCTTGGACTCTTGAGAAGTTGCTGAAAGAAGCTATCGATACTCCAAGCATCTTGTGGCTAGAACCGGTGATCTCTCTAGATCGTTCTAATACTGTCGATTCTCAGTTCGATATGCCACTGACCCGAAAGGCGTTCGTATTCCATGCCTTTGACAACATTGCTGAGTTCCCTCATCCTCATCCAAAGGTTGACAGGGACTTAGTCGAATTCTATCTGAGGGCCGCTCAACCACAGTATCAAACATGGAGTGCTCAGAAGATTGTCAATGTTCGGGTTCTAAAGCCGTATATGGAAGGAAACTTTACCAACGTTCGGTTTAAGGTGCTGAGAGGATTTGCCAAGACTGAACATGCCATCTCGCTTGCTGATCTTCCCAACTTGAATCCACACGACTGGATTATTTTGCACAATATCCTTCTTACTAATGAAGCAGAATATGGTCCGATCATCGACCACTTCAAGAGGATGCTTGTTTGTTACATCATGGAAGTCGCCAAGATGGATCAGGAGATAGTGAGTGTATTCAAGAAAAAGCCTACCATATCTCCTGTTGGCTCAGCAAGTGACCTAAACATGATGCAGATGGGAAAGATAGACCCGAAGAGAAACTTCGTTATGTTTACCAGAAACGAAGGCCAAAAATGCCTGTTCGCTTTGGCAGACAAACATCTCTATACCACTGCATGTCTGGAACATGTCTTAGGGATCGTTCATCGGTGCAAGCAGAATTCGGTGGATGACAAGAAGTACTTTGATGATATGATTCAATGGTACATTCGCTTCAGACAGACTATTCTCGCACTTATCTCTCGTCTGTTTGATACAACCAAGAAGGTTCCAGCAGCTGGTCCGAGCAAGAAGAAATGATAGTCTCGCTCCAAATTGACGCAAAGGGGGAGATTGTTAGGTCCAGTTAAGTGTTGCGTCTTTGGGATCGTTAGCTAGTCCAAGTTTTGTCTCCGGTATGGGCCTGTCCATCCGTGATTTTTGTTTAGGGTTTATTATATATAGATGCTTGCATGCATTCTTAACGTAAGATTCATAGAGATTTGATAGCGTACAAGTTCTTATCTTTTGTAACCCTAGAATCCTCTATAGCGGAAGTTCTTCATCGAGCTCTGCTGAGGATTGAGTTAATCAAATCATTCGACACATTCAGATCCATACTTGTGTTTTTTACATTAATGTTTCTGTTTTATTAATTTACCTGTTACAAAGATCTAATCGATCAAAGATTTTTCGAACTCATCAAGCTCGAGCCTTGAAATTTTTAACCGAGCCAAGCTCGAGCTTGGTTAGGCTCGGGCTCGGCTCGGCTCGTTTACACCCCTACTAAAGATGATTAAAATCTCAATCTAAGCTTTTATATTTGAAATGAGGTACAATTTCCTCTCCCTTAATTATAGCAAAACAACTTTTCCCAATTGAAACTTTTTGTTTTTCTATAATTAACATTGCTAACTTGCAAAGCTTATCATAATTATCATGCTCGCACTAACATGAGAATTATCAACATAACACTTATGCTCCCACTAGCTTTGGCATGTACTCAAAAATCAACTGGACTTCTAGAAATCAGTACTTTATTGACTTTCTAACCAAAGTTCAGACTTCTGATACGAGATGCTTTGATAAAAACTTCATCAAAATCATACACATTTCCTTAGATAGCACACATATGTGCCTAAACAATTTCAGAACTATGAAAAGGGATGTCGTAATCATAGTCTCAATTGTTTAGACCTTTTCCATTCCTCACAAGTCCATGTTAGTGTGTCAGTTAACCACACACGCTCCACTAACGACTTTGAGAATGCAAATATCACAATTGCTATCTACCTAAAATCACTTAGTGAAACCGCTTCCTCACCATCATTTTCATGAATCAAGGAGAAACCTTATGAAACTTAGATTTTATGGTGTGTGTGTTCCTATCCATGTGAATTTATCAAAACCATAATCACAAGACAAGGTAAGTGACAAATCCAAACTTATATGGACTGAACATGTTCAATTTTAATTTATTGCCATCTAGCAACACGAGGGCATGCCATTGCTTCCAAGTTGTTATGAAACCAATTAAGAACTCTCAGAACTCATATGCAAACCCAAATTTAACTAGAATGGGCACAAAAATAGGAATATGTCAACACGATAGGTCATAAACCTTATGTCGTCTGCTAGTGATAAACTACATGTTTTATTCTTGATTAGATCTTGAAATTCTTTCAGGATCTTTTAGACTCCCACTTTCCTCTTGACATATAAGACTCTCTTGCCACAACCCATTCTTTGACAAAAAAATATTCAAGAGATAGTGTGGATTCTTATCAAGACAATCACTTCACACAATTGGCCTAAGTTGGTCTCTGTTTTATCCAAAACATCACACATTACCAATTTCAAATATACAAGAGTACGACACATTTTACTCTTACATTTGACAAGCGTTAATAAACCTTCTTTAAGATATGTCACTCAAGTTACAATCTTGGAGTATGACTCTAAGAATTTTTTTAGAACGAAGTATGACTCATCTTCTTAAGTTAACCATTTCAACAATTTACGATTCCTCTTTTTAGCCATAGGAATGCACTAAGATGTCCTTAGAGGACGAATCATAGATTTATCTAGGAACAGATTACAAACACTGTCACAGATTTATCTAGGAACGGATTACAAACCCTGTTCATTAAATCCATGAATGCTGTTGGAGCATTGGTTAGTCCAAACGACATAACCAAAAACTCGTAGTGTCCATATCGTGTTCTGAATGCAGTCTTCTCTATATCCTGCTCTTTGACCTTCAGCTGATGATATCCTGACCTTAGGTCGATCTTTGAAAATAACTTGAACCTTGTAGTTGACCGAATAGGTCATCAATCCTTGGCAATGGATACCTATTTTTTATTGTTGCCTTATTCAGCTCTCTATAATCGATGCACATTCTCATACTTCCATCTTTCTTCTTCACGAATAACACCGGAGCTCCCTTGGGTGATGAACTAGGTCTAATGAAACCTTTGTCCAATAACTCCTGAAGTTGCATCATCAGCTCCTTCATCTCTGTCGGTGCTAATCGGTAAGGTGCTTTTGCTATTGGTTTCGTCCCTGGTAACAAGTCTATTGTAAACTCTACTTGTCTATCAAGCGGTAATCCGGGAAGATCTTCGGGAAATACTTCCGGATAATCACATACGACAGGAATGCTCTACATCTCCTTTTTCTCCTTCTTAGCATCGATAACGAATGCTAGATACGATGTACATCCTTTGGCCAAACACTTTCTGGCTTTCATCAATGAAATGATTCTAGAATTTACTCTGCGTTTATCTCCATACACCATAAACAACTCTTTCCCAGGCGGGTTTACTTTGACTATCTTCTTCTTGCACAATATCTCGGCGTCATTGGCACTAAGCCAACCCATTCCAAGCTCGATGTCGAAACCGTTAAGTTCGATAGGCAATAATTCCTTGTGAAACTTATTCCCATTCAAGTCTGTTGGGTAGCGTAGGAATTATTTTGTATTGCATCATTGGGCTTGGTTTATAGTCCAGTTTTGCACTCCGGTTTGGGCCTGTCCAACCGTGAGCATGTAGGGTTTACTATATAATAATATGCTTGCATGCATATTAGGTCAACGTTTGATAGATCGATTGAGAGCATTACGATAGATCACAGAATACTTTCTTTCATCGTTCCTGTAAACCTTTTAATCCTCTACAGTTGTAGTTCTTCATCGAGCTCTTCTGAGGATTGTTTTATAATCATTCGACATTGTTCGATCCATTCTTGAGTTGTTTACTGTTTTCGTGTTCTTGCTGTTTACTCTTTATTTTACCTGTTTAAGATCTAATCGATCTTCAAGTTAGTTTTTAACTTATCAATTGGTATCTGAGCAGGAGGCTGTGTAATCGATACACTTCTTTTCTGTGAAAAAGGTTTCGATTAGGGTTATTCCGCAATTACTGATATTTATTGAGCCGTCATCTCATTATTGACGTATCTCGATATTTATTATTTTGCCCTAATTTGATTTATTACAAGTCTGATCTTTGAACAGGTTATTCGATCATTATGGACGAGTCGCAATCGAATCCCATCAATATTTCGAACAACATTGGATCAACAATGAAGATTCCCATCCTGTACACCCATGATTATGAAGTCTGGGCACATAACTTTGAAGATTATGTTATAGGATCTGAGGATAATGGATACCTCATCTGGGAAGCAATCATTAATGGACCGTTTTCTCATTCTGCAACTTCAAGGATTATTAAAACTCAAAAGGAGTATAATGATCTTCTGAAAGATGTTAAAGATATTGCGCAAGATGAAAAAGTTAAATTTCAGTGCAATATCAAGGCGTTAAGATTGATCAGATTCGCCCTTCAGTCTGATACTTTTAGACTAGTGAGTTCATGTACGACGGCAAAGGAGATTTGGGACAGGCTACGTGAACTGTACTCTACAGATGAGGATCTTGAACACTCCATTCAAACATTACTCTTGTCTGAGTTTGGTGAATTCAGGCAAGGAGCTGAAGAAACTGTGACCCAAACATTCAATCGCTTCAATCATCTTCTTAGCAAGATGATCAAACATGACATCGAAAGAAAGCTTATTGAGCAGAAGGTTACGTTCTTAAATGGTCTTAGATCAGAGTGGAGAGCAGCCGTGTCCACAGTTAAAGCCCACGAGCAATTTAAATCATATTCCTTGGCGAAACTGGTGGGCATTCTCAAATCTCAGGAGAAGATTGTGTTGCAGGAGAAGAATGTGGTTTCAAGCCTAGGTTCGTTAGCCCTCCTGTCCAAAAGTAAAGCTGTGATGGAGGACGAAGACCTCAACTTGGAAGATTATGACCTCACGTCCGAGGATTATGCTATGATGGTGTCCAACCCCAAGAGGTTCATCAAAAAGAGATTTCCCTCCAACAAAAACCGAAACTGGAAGGGGAGTTATAGTTCTGAAAAAGTTAAAGATGAACCGAAGGTTGAAGAGTCTAAGAAGGAACCGAAGGCAGAAGGTGATTCTGGAGTAAGCTGTTACTATTGTGGTGGAAAGAACCACTATGCAAAGGATTGTGTCCTTAAAAAGATGGCTGAAAAGGATGAGGAAAAGGATGAGGAAGCTTTGCTGCAGAAAAAGCTTGATGAGATAAGGAAGAAGAAATCTACCGCTAACCCTTCTATGAACGCTCTAATTGTGCAGGGTTCGGTTGCTGATTACGAGTTCGGTGGCGTGGAGGTTTGGTCAACCGACTCTGAAGACGATGAAGTGATGAAGCCTTCTCATGGAAAGGCTTGTGTGGCTAAAGAAGAAAGCAGTGGAGGAAGGTGCTTGATGGTGTCCAACGTATCTCAGATGAGGGGATACAACACTGATGGTGGGAGTAATGAACCGAAGGAGCAACAGGATATGTGCTTTACAGCTAAGCCGCTCAGCGTGCAGTTCAACGAACTTGACGAACTAATCAAGAAGGTACAATCCATCTTTGTCTCATTTAAAGTCCCATAAAGCTCATATGAAAAAGAACTAAAAAATGTTAATTCAAGAATCTCTCATCTAGATAGTAGTTTAACTCAAACTCGAGTCACCAATTATAACCTAACTGACCAATTAAGCAAGGTGTCTTCGAAGAGTGAGGAACGGCGCATGTGGATCGAACTAAAGGAGTCAGAATTAATCAAAACAAAAGATGAAAACATTTATTTACAAAGGGACAATTTAAAGTTGTTGAAACAGCGAAATGTTTTTTGTTTGATTGCCAAACGTCTTTACACTAATATTACTCAGCTTCATTTGGATTGTGAAATAGGACAAAAGATTCATCGCATGATTTTGCCCTTCCTTGAGTTTAAGGAGGATGAAATTGATGCTGAAGCGTATAATTGTGAGAGTGTTATTTCATATGAGGACGTTAATCCGACGTACATGTATGGACTGGACAAAATAGAATCTTTCATTAAATCCAAGGATCATAAGGACATGCTTAAAAACCTTTTGGATGAAAATGATAAACTGAAACTGAGAACCGAAACCATACAAAAATTTGATTCTTTAAACGCGAACTTGAGCTCAGAAAATAAAATTGATGTTGAAAATGCATCTGAGCTTAATGAGGACGATAATATGAGTGAAATTTCTGTAGAGGATACGGTTGATTGTTCAGAATTTGTAAAAAGCGAACCTGAAAACCACAAGAATCTAATTTCAGAAAATTCAGTAGAGTTCGCTCGATTGTCCCAACAAAAGTCCCCGATTATTGCAGAGAAGGCCGTAGTACATCAAAAGGTTAGAACCACTCCAAATCAGGTCTACAAGGTCACGGGCGTAACCGAACATCAGACTGCTGAACTCACAGCTATTGTAAACGAAGACAATGTTGATGGCTGCGATGAGTTCTTCTGGTCATCTCCAATCGATAATGCTGATGAAACAGTAGGCTTGTCTGAAAGGACCTCATGGAAAAGCAAAGGGAGATACGTACCTGAACCCTTAAATAAACCTGATAACTTCGATGTGCCAAGCACAAGCGGTACAAAATACATTCCTCAAGAAAAAGGAATTCCAGCAAAAGAAGTCACATCTTCAAGTGAAACCTCCTCAGTTCAAAGTGAACCAGCCATAGAAAAACCGAAACCGAAAGCTAATATCCATCATCAACCGAAGCAGATGAAAAATCAGAAACGTCAAAGGAATCAGAGATACAGGAAGAATCTCTCTGAAAGAAAACAGTTCTGGCAATCCCAGAATGCTTATTTCTCTCATCAAGACAAGAACCTAAAGTCTGAGAAAAATCCTATCGAAACGCAAGAGAGATACAACAACCGAAACCAGAGGTTCGGTTCGGAGAAAAACATCAACCGAAAGCAAAGGTTCGGTTCAGAAAATGATTTCAACCGAAAGCAGAAGTTCGGTTCAGAGAACTACACCAACCGAAAGCAAAGGTTCGGTTCGATTCGGAAATCAAAAGAGATCAAAGCTCTAAGGTCGGTTCCACCAATGATCAAAAGCAAAAGGGTCACCTAGAGTCTCCAGCCAAGAAGTCATCTCAATCTAAGCTCTCTCATTCTATCTCATCTAATTCTGCTAATTCTTCCAACTCTTCTTCACCTCGTTCTAAATTCCATTCTGCTCCTTCTCAAAAATCTCAATCATCAGCAGAACAAAAGGGAAAACAGAAGGCTTCAGCGTCTGAACTAGAGTCAAAACCGAAAGCACCAAATCCTAATAAAATTAAAGTTTTTACCATCAAAAAGAAAGATGAAACAACACTAATAAAACGAACATATCTTGCTGACATCTCTCTTACTATTCCTGTTCCTGTGAAAGGCTCACGTGGACCCAAGAAACTTTGGGTTCCTAAATCTGCTTAATTTTTGTAGGTTATCAGTGACGAGCAGTTTGACGAAGAATGGTACATTGATAGTGGCTGCTCGCGTCACATGACAGGAAGGAAAGAAGAGCTAAGGGAATACAGGTCTCTTTCAAATGGTGGAAACGTCAAGTTTGGAAACAACTCCTTCGGCACCATAAAAGGATATGGAATGATTACTAACGGTGATTTCAAGATAAGGAAGGTTGCATACGTGGAAGGGTTACATCACAACCTCATCAGTGTATCTCAGCTTGTTGGAGGTACCGGTCTCAAAGTCTCGTTCGGTGATGAGGGTTCTGAAATTATTGAGAAGAAGACGAAAAGAGTTATTCTCAAATCTGAACGTAAAGGTGAAATGTTTCCTCTAAACCTCAAACCCATCAAAGGAAACCCAGCTATCTGCTTGTTATCAAAAGCGCAATCTGACGAAAGTTGGCTGTGGCACCAAAGGCTCTCTCATCTTAACTATAAGGACATCAACAAACTTGTCACTGGAGGTCATGTTCGAGGTCTTCCATTGCTCAAGTACGATAGAGACCATCTGTGTGTTGCATGTGAAATGGGGAAGCAGGGTCGTCAGAGTCATCCATCTATAATAAACACTAAAGTTGTTGAACCACTAGAATTACTTCATATTGATTTGTGTGGTCCATCATCTATCGAAAGCATCGGTGGTAGCAAGTATATTCTTGTTATTGTTGATGACTTTTCACGTTTTACATGGGTGTTCTTTCTAAAGCTTAAATCTGAAGCGAGTCATAAGATGAAGGTGTTCATCAAGCAGATTGAGGTACAGCTGAAGAAGGTCGTTCGCAACATCAGGAGCGACAATGGCCTGGAATTCAAAAATAGAGAATTCGAAGAATTCCTGGCGGAAAAGGGAATTAGTCACAACTTCTCAGCTCCCTACACACCTCAACAAAACGGGATTGTCGAAAGACGAAACCGATCTTTGTGTGAAGCAGCCCGAATTATGCTAAGTTTCGCTTTCTTACCTCTTTATTTTTGGGCTGATGCTATTTCTGCTGCTTGTTTTACACAGAACAGGTCATATCTCAACAAGCGATTCACGCTCACTCCTTATGAGATTCTCAACAACAGGAAGCCCAATGTGAAGTTTTTCCATGTGTTCGGTTCTAGGTGTTTCATTTTCAATTCCAAAGAACACCGAAACAAGTTTGATGTCAAAGCCGACGAAGGAATATTTCTGGGCTATTCTCTCACTTCTAAAGCGTACAGGGTATTAAACAAGCGTTCGAGGAAAATCGAAGAGACTTACTACGTGACTTTTGATGATAGCTATGTCAAAAAGCTAAAGGCCAATGAAGACACAGCTGGGGAAATCCTTCCTCAAACTGGCCAAGTCACAGTCTCGATCGCTAATCTATTCGAGAAGTTCATGGAGCTCTTTGATGAACCAGAGAAAGCCACTCTCTCAGAAGCAGGCGCAGCAGACAACAAGGTTGATCACATGAAGCAAATTGTCGAAGAAGCTGCCAGGAGAATGAATGAAGGAGAATCAAGTTCTGACGAACCTCCACCACATAATGCTTCAGTCGAGGGGGAGGATCAACCATCGTCAACTCAGCCGATCTCACATGTTGAGGGGGAGCCACAATCTCCAACTGCTCCCGAAAGCACTTCGCCAACCGAAAGTGCCACACCATCCGAAGGTGCATCAACGCCCGAAAGCTCCACACCTCAAGAAACCTATGAAGCTCAAAGCATTCCTGAAAGCTCATCTATCGAGGGGGAGCAAGCTGATATGTCTTACGACTATGCAAGCCAGTCCGAACCAGAAGAAATGATAAATGCTGAATTAGATCCAACCTTTGATCCAAACTACCCACCTCTCACCAAATGGACCAAAGATCATCCTGTCTCTCAAGTTGTTGGTGATGTATCTGAAAAAGTTCTGACTCGATCACAACTCAAGGCAAAACAGACTTCCTTGTTTTCTAAAGTCGAATTTTGCATGTTTAATTCATTCGTCTCAAAAGTTGAACCAAGGACAGTTAATACTGCTCTTGATCACTCTGATTGGGTTCAAGCCATGCAAGATGAACTGAACGAATTCGAGAGGAACAAAGTTTGGCGTCTTATTCCAACTCCTCCAGATGCCTTGGTTGTTGGTCTTAAATGGGTCTTTAGGAACAAAATGGACAAGGAAGGAAACGTAATTTGAAACAAAGCTCGTCTAGTCGTGAAAGGATACTGTCAGGAGGAAGGAATTGACTATGAAGAGACGTTCGCTCCTGTAGCTAGGCTGGAATCTGTAAGAATATTTCTAGTCTATGCTGCCCACAAAAACTTTGAGGTTTACCAAATGGACGTCAAGTGTGCATTCCTCAACGGTGAACTCGAAGAAACTGTGTATGTGGAGCAACCTCCTGGCTTCGTAAATGAAAGGTATCCTAATCATTGTTATATTTTGGATAAAGTCGTGTATGGACTGAAACAAGCTCCGAGAGCCTGGTATGAAACGCTGACTAAATTTTTAAAGATGTCCAAATTCAAGCAAGGTTCAGTTGACCCAACCTTCTTTCGCAAGAAGGAAGGTAACCACCTTATGATCATTCAAATTTATGTCGATGACATCATCTTTGGCTCAACGAATCCTAGCCTAACAACTGAATTCAGAAAGCTGATGGAGACTAAATTTGAAATGAGCTCAATGGGTCCTATTAACTTTTTCCTTGGTTTAAATATCAGACAGGGACCCGAAGGCATCTTTATTAATCAGGAAGCTTACACGAAGACTCTCCTAGCAAAGTTTGGCATGATGGGAGATTCCAAAGTCAAAGTTCCAATGACGTTTTGTCACAACTGGAAATTTTGTGTCATGTAATCTATACACTCAAGTTAATGTGAATCAAAAACTTCAATCAAATACATCATACAAGTACTACAAATAGTCATCAAACAATTGGAAACCCTAGAAGTTCTTGTTTAGGTCCACTTTGGACTAGGACTTCCTTATTGGATCCAAATGGACCAATAAGCTTCCAATTTGACTATCATGGGCTTAGAACCCTAATTGGGCTCTAATTGGACCCACATTCATTTAATCCAACATTTTGGGCCATTGTGGGCCTAGAATGAAATGAATTAAAAGCTTTGATCCATGAATAACCTAAACTAGTCCAACAAAAATGTAAAAATCATACTATATTCTTTTAGGTTAAAACTCACTCAACTTAACTTACACATGGGCTTGTGGGTACTAAACCCCAAAACCCTCTTTTTCCTTCCATGTTTTCGGCCCAAAACAAGCCCAAGAGGAAGGGTTGACTTTCAAGTGACACCTCACTATTACCTCATGGTTATCCATGCATTATATCTCATATACCCATGCATACATCACCTCAAAGCTCATTCCTTTCTCCCTCCCTCACTCTCGGCCGAAACACACACACACATACACCAAAAATCTCTCAAACTCTCTCTAGAACACTCAAGAACACTTCCTCCCTCTCCACTCAAAGATCTTGAAATTTAGGAAGCTTTCAAGAGGATCCTTCCACAAACTCTTCATCTAAGGTAAGATTATGCTTGGATCTATGACTTAGGTTCTTTGTGTTATTAAAAATCTTTTCCTAATCCATGCAAAAATCGTGATCTTACCTCTTAGAAGCATACCAAACTCGAGATCTTCAAGAAAAGGGTGCTAAGGCCAAAAATCACCAAGTTTTCTTCCATATTTTCTTCAAAAACCGAAATCACACCCTAAGGTGAGCTTCATACCCCCTATTTTCTGTTTTTATGAGTTTTGTGGGGGGGGGGGGGGGGAATACAAGTGAAAGTGTAGATCTATATGTGTTTTGTATGCCTTGTATGATTTCTATGCTTATATGTGTGTTTTTGGGTGTTATAATGTTGGATCTAGCCATAAAACCCCTAAAAACCGAGATACACTCTATGTTAAATGATACTAGCATCAAGTATATTTCTACATACCATGTGTTCCAAGAAAAATAGCTAAATGGCTTAATAACATTTTATTTGGGCTAAAAACTCAATTTTTGGACATAAAATGTTAAAAATATAAAGTTAAAGGGCCCAAAATGACATATCACGAATTCTGATGGATGAGGAGTGTCAAAACAGTTTCAATGAAATATTTTCTGAAAATATACTCAATTGGAGGATTAAAAATATAAATTTCAAGCTTAATGGGCTAAAAATGACAATTTCGGCCCAATAAGGCCCATTATGCGAAATTTTCTGTTTTGGAGGGCCAAAACTGTGTTTTTCTGTAAAACAGTGGACTATTAGTGTTCCAAGTCCTTTTCAAAGGTTTAAAATGCTTTTTAAATTTAAAAAGGACCAAAGTTGCAAAAATTTTCCAATTTGGGCCAAAATTGTCAAAATTGCGAAAAAGAGGGGTTATAACCGAGAAAACTGCATTTTAGGGACTTAAACTATTTTCAATGAAAAATATGCTGAAAAATATTAATTTCAATAATTTTTGGTGTTAAAATGACAAGAAAAATGATTTAACGACCAAACCGGAAAGTTATTTAATTAAAGGGTTGAAAAAGTAAATTTTACAAACAATGAGGGGCTGAAAACAGAAAACTTTCAAGGCTAATTCAATACACGCAAGTTGATTAAATAATGGCACCGCGACTACCGACGAAATACAATACACAACAATACCAAAAGTCGTTGCTAAACGAATTGGTTCGGTCTCGAACCAACAAAAACCCGAAACTACTAACGTGACGATATCTCGATTCATACAAGTAACATTTGGGAATTCAATATACATGTGAGAGTGCACAGATGTCTACGCACTATCTTTGGGCCCCAAAAGTGTAAAATCTTGTTTGTTGGGCCTAGCTAGCCCAATGACCTGATCTTAAGGCCCGAAGACTTCTACCTTACGAGTTGTTGGGTCTTACACGATCTAACACAGCGTAAAAGGACTTTCAATGGCTTGTATACTATCGGTCCCCAAGGGTCCTTTGGTATTGCTAGTAAAGTCGGTATTTCATGCGAGGCGGGTCAGGGACCCCTCGTACCTTTTTTTTTATCCCCAACCGGTTAATGGAGTCATCGGGGTCTTCGTGTCCTCTTTCTCTTCGGATGTGGGATTATTCGTAGTCAGGGTGGTCGGATAACGTGATTAGTACGGACGACACCTACGGGATCGTTAGTATAGTTATAAACTGGTCGTTTGTGTAACGCGTGTTTATAGCAATTAATCATGCTCAAAAATAATCCGACGTCGCCTGGAATTGATAACTTCACGCGTTGCAATGGTTTCATTTTAACTTCATGGAATTCAAAGAATTAGGAAAACATCGGGTTTTCCTAGGGTTTTTCAATACATTCGGTTTTCAAAACGTACACAATTTTGATGAACATTTTTTTACAACTATAGAAACAAACAAGCATACTTATGGATCTTCACAAATGTTTTCAAGAACTCTTTTCAGAAAATATCGGATTTTCTGGTGGTTTTCAAAATGATACAGCACATTGCTTTTCAAATACCGCTTATGAACTCACCAACATTTCACATGTTGACGTTTTTCAAAATACTTGTATTCTCAGGGAACCAGTGAATCAAAGGAAAAATGTACTCAGTGATGGCTTGCAGTTTACTTATTAACGAATCGAACAATTTATTTTTGGGAATGTAATGTTCAAACAATGTACTTCATGTAAACTTTATTGGTTGTACTATATTAATGCATGGTGACGAATGTTGTTACGTTTCATATATATTCAATGTTATGGTATTCAATTAAGTCACGACAGCCCTCGGACGTTTCCGCCGTCTGGTTCGGGGGTGTGACAGGTTGGTATCAGAGCTTTGTTTATAGTGAACTAGCATGTCTAGCCACACATTGATATGCAACTATAAACCAAAAGAGGGACTAACATAACTCTGAACAAAACAAGTAAATAAAACACCCTTGCTTGCATTAGGAACTAGAACCTAACACCGAACCAAACAAGGTAATGCTAGTATCTCGGTTAATTCAGGACTGTTCTTAGTTGTATCAAGGAGCGGATGTAGCCTGATCAACTACATTCCCTCCAAGGTACAACCATCACATGTCGTGAAGGAATCGTGATAGCTTGGAACCTAAAATCATACCCCTTAATCTCCAAAAAGGGAACCTCAACTGAATCCATGCAATAGTTGTAGAATTATAGGAGTAATTGGTATGCTATTTGCTTCTAGTATTCATAGCCCTTCTTGCAATACGCTATGGACGAGTATCATTAGCCAGGAAACCCTATCTCCCTAGTCAAGGAATAGTAGGATGGCTAGACCCAGAGGAAGAACCACAGGAGGAACATGAAGTAGAACTCACAGGTGAACCCGCCAAGTCAATAAGTGGACCCCGAAGAGGAAGAGCCAGAGGGCAATGATGGTGATGACTCGGATGTAGAATCCCATAACATCAACCCTCCAAGTAAAGCCAGAGTACTGACACATCGTGTGGGCCCCGGTGACCCCATGCCCCTCGGGCACACAATATTTGGAGATAGAGTCACCAGTAGGGAATACGACCACACTACAGTAGGAACTGAGTTCTCTTAAATCTTGGTCACAGAGGACCAGCTGACCGGGCCCTCCCAGTCGTGGTCCAGGGCACCTGAGGTAGGGATAGCCAAGCTCAGGACACCCCTAACCGAACCAAACAAATGTGGTTTGCTATTGAGAAAGATGAGAGGCAAACATAGGAGGTGAATGGAGACTCTCGAGCGAGACTGTTAGTGTGGAAGTACGATTACAAGCCACCGAACAACAAGTAGCTTTTCTCCGAGGTGCATTCACTTCATCAGCACCACCACCAGACACTTCCCGCCACAATTAGGATCAACCTTTTCTTTTTCCCCTACTATTCAACATGACTCTCTTTCGCGTACTAAGATGGTACTTACCACTGGAACAATTATGTGGTATCTTTATTTCATATTACTACATAGACTCAATTATATGCTCAAGCGAACTCTCAAAACCGCTAGAAACTTAAGGATCTCGAAACCGGAACAACCTATATACTCTAAGGATAGACGTAACGATCGTGCCAAATCTGTAATTATGTACTACCGCAAATACATCATAGGGATGTAGATGGAAGCAGTGAGAATTATACAACAAGATACAACATTTATAGAGTACAACCAACAATGACGATCATTACTTACGATCTGGATTATCAACGTGCAGCAGGCAAATGCCATCCCACAAGAATAACAAGTGCGCCCGCGAGACACCACTCCTGCAGATGGACTCTGCTACATTTCAAGCTGCTGTAATGGCAGTAGTAACCGCTGCTATGGCACAGATCAATGCAAACAACCCTAATGGAGGCGGGAATAGCATTGACAACTCCAGCCAAAGGAACAAACATGGAAACCAACAAGTGACAACCTGTCAAGGAACTCCAAGCCCCAAGCTTAAGAGCAGGAAGCTGAGGTCTGGAGGTAAGAGAAAGGGACAACACACTCAAGGGTTCTCAAGGGAGCAACGTGTTGTTGCTGTTCATGCGACCACGACCCCTATTATACCAGCAACCAAGAGACCATATGCTGGAAACCTTCCAAAATGCAACCAGTGCAAATTCCATCATAATGGAGCCTGCAGGGAGATGCATTGTAACGAATGCAACCGAAAGAATCACATCGCCAAATTCTGTAGAACTTATCCATGCCAGAATCGTCAGCCAAATGAAAACGACAACAATCGCAACAACCCTAACAACAACACCAATGATGAGACCAGTCGCACCTGCTATAGGTGTGGAGGAACTGGTCACATCAGGCGCAATTGCCCCAGGGATAACAATCGAGGAGCAGAAGGATCAGAAAATGGTCCTGACCTTGGGTTAAGGCAAAGCAGATCAAGACCCGACAGTTGTTACTGGCATGTTCCCATTTAACAACTCTTTCGCTTACCTCTTATTCAATGGTAAATCCGAGCGAATTTTCGATTAGTATCAAATTCAAACACTTACTAAAACAACATCCCCAAAGCTAAGCTAAGCCTTTTCAATGGGCATGGCTAATGGGGAAAAAAACCGATTTAACCTAGGGTACTTATGTGGAGTACACCTTAACCCTAGACAACCATTCATTACAAATAGGTTTCATGCCGGTAAATATTAGGAGTTTTAAATGTGATAATCGTCATGGTTGGGTTAAGCCCCCACCGTGCTGATACTATGTGTCGCGAGAAGGCCGTTTGCCTTCACCTTTCTAATCATGAAAACTCTAATAATCCATGGTGATAAACCTGGCGCCAATCTTCTCCTTACCTCGTGCATCAAGGCACAGAAGTGCCTGCACCAGAAGGACTACGTTTTCTTCACTCATGTTGTGGAAAAGACCAAAGAAGAGGTAGGCATACAAGGTATTCCAGTAGCATGTGATTTTTCCAAATGTGTTTCCCAAGGAACTTTCGGGAATATCCCAGAGAGACAGGTCGAATTTCGAATCAACCTCGTATCGGGAACCACATCAATTGCCAATTCACCCTATAGGTTGACTCCCACCGAAAATTCATAAAGTTATCCAGTCAACTGAGTAGAATTGTTCCGCAAAGGATTCATTAGACCAAGCTTCTCACCCTAGGGAGCTCCGGTCTTGTTCTTCAAGAAGACAGATCATTCCGAAGGTACATCGATTTTAGGAAATTGAGTAATCTCCCTATTAAAAATCGATACCCACTTCCACGGACTGACGATCTATTTGGCCAGCTCCAAGGAGGTCGTTACTTCTTTAAAATAGATCTAAGAATCGGTTATCATCAACTCTGAGTCCGAGAAGGCGACATTCCAAAACTGCATTCCGAACTCGTCGTGACCATTTCAAATTCATTGTGATACCCTTCGGTCTAACGAATGCTCCCACGGTATTCATGGACCCTACAAACCGAGTTTTCCCAACCATTCCTAGTCGTCCTTTTCATTATTTTCATCAATAATATACTCATCTACTCTCGAGGCAAGAACAAAACACTGTCAACATCTACGACCAGCCTTGAAAGCATCAAAGCTGGGAATGTAGCGACGAAAGCACTGCATGGATGGATAAAACTCTCGAAGTCGAAAGACGAAGCTTTTTGTTATAAGAGTTGAGTTGGGCGTTACCTGGGTGATCGTCGATAGGTTAACCCAATCTACCCATTTCCTGCCAATACAGAAATCAAACAAGATGGAAGGATTAGCATTGGATCTATATCCAGGAGATCGTGAGACTCCATGAAATATCGGTAGTTACTATCTCGGATCGAGATAACAGATTTTCTTCAAGACTATGGCAGTCATTTCAGAGGGCTATGGGAACATAACTAGACATAAGCGTTGCTTACCACCTTCAAACCAATAGCCAAAGTGAACGAAACATTTGACCACTCAAATTCATGCTACAAGTCTAGGTGTGGGAGTTCAACAAGTCAGGGGATACCCGGTTTTCCCTTGACTAAATTCTCATACAATAACAACTATCGTACGAGCATCAAGGATGCTCCTTTCGAAAACTCATTATAGTCATAAATGTATATCACTCGGTGGTACTCTCATGAGACTGGAAACCACTAACGAAACAACAGAGAAGATAATCCAAATCAAAGCTGGACTTCAAGCATCGCGAGACCGACAGAAGAGCTATTCTGGAAAGCAGCGTAAGCCATTAGGATGTCAAGTCAGGGATCGCGTGTTATCAAAAGAATCTCCTTGGAAAGGAATGATTCTCCTTAGAAAATGAGCAAACCAAACCCACGATACGTCGGGTTGTACGAGATTCTTGCTCGGATTGGTCCAAAGACTTGTAGGCTGCAGCTACCAGTAGAGCTCAGCAACGTACACCCTGTGTTCAGCGTCTCAAAATCTGAAAAAGTGCCTATCAGGCAAAACTCTTATCATTCCTTTATAAGGGATCGAAATAAACAAGAATCTCATGCTCGTCAAAGAACTAGTCGAGGTGTTTGAGATAGGGAAGTAGAGCATACAAAGCAAAGCCACATTTTCATTGTGAAGGATCGGTGGAACGCTACGCGTGGACCGAAATACACAAGGGAACCACGAAGACCAGAGGAAGTACCTACACTCTCATTCGTGAACCTACCCTTCGAAAGAATTTCGGGACGAAATTCCCTCTAACGGGGGAATGATGTCACAACTGGAAATTTTGTGTCATGTAATCTATACACTCAAGTTAATGTGAATCAAAAACTTCAATCAAATACATCATACAAGTACTACAAATAGTCATCAAACAATTGGAAACCCTAGAAGTTCTTGTTTAGGTCCACTTTGGACTAGGACTTCCTTATTGGATCCAAATGGACCAATAAGCTTCCAATTTGACTATCATGGGCTTAGAACCCTAATTGGGCTCTAATTGGACCCACATTCATTTAATCCAACATTTTGGGCCATTGTGGTCCTAGAATGAAATGAATTAAAAGCTTTGATCCATGAATAACCTAAACTAGTCCAACAAAAATGTAAAAATCATACTATATTCTTTTAGGTTAAAACTCACTCAACTTAACTTACACATGGGCTTGTGGGTACTAAACCCCAAAACCCTCTTTTTCCTTCCATGTTTTCGGCCCAAAACAAGCCCAAGAGGAAGGGTTGACTTTCAAGTGACACCTCACTATTACCTCATGGTTATCCATGCATTATATCTCATATACCCATGCATACATCACCTCAAAGCTCATTCCTTTCTCCCTCCCTCACTCTCGGCCGAAACACACACACACATACACCAAAAATCTCTCAAACTCTCTCTAGAACACTCAAGAACACTTCCTCCCTCTCCACTCAAAGATCTTGAAATTTAGGAAGCTTTCAAGAGGATCCTTCCACAAACTCTTCATCTAAGGTAAGATTATGCTTGGATCTATGACTTAGGTTCTTTGTGTTATTAAAAATCTTTTCCTAATCCATGCAAAAATCGTGATCTTACCTCTTAGAAGCATACCAAACTCGAGATCTTCAAGAAAAGGGTGCTAAGGCCAAAAATCACCAAGTTTTCTTCCATATTTTCTTCAAAAACCGAAATCACACCCTAAGGTGAGCTTCATACCCCCTATTTTCTGTTTTTATGAGTTTTGTGGGGGGGGGGAATACAAGTGAAAGTGTAGATCTATATGTGTTTTGTATGCCTTGTATGATTTCTATGCTTATATGTGTGTTTTTGGGTGTTATAATGTTGGATCTAGCCATAAAACCCCTAAAAACCGAGATACACTCTATGTTAAATGATACTAGCATCAAGTATATTTCTACATACCATGTGTTCCAAGAAAAATAGCTAAATGGCTTAATAACATTTTATTTGGGCTAAAAACTCAATTTTTGGACATAAAATGTTAAAAATATAAAGTTAAAGGGCCCAAAATGACATATCACGAATTCTGATGGATGAGGAGTGTCAAAACAGTTTCAATGAAATATTTTCTGAAAATATACTCAATTGGAGGATTAAAAATATAAATTTCAAGCTTAATGGGCTAAAAATGACAATTTCGGCCCAATAAGGCCCATTATGCGAAATTTTCTGTTTTGGAGGGCCAAAACTGTGTTTTTCTGTAAAACAGTGGACTATTAGTGTTCCAAGTCCTTTTCAAAGGTTTAAAATGCTTTTTAAATTTAAAAAGGACCAAAGTTGCAAAAATTTTCCAATTTGGGCCAAAATTGTCAAAATTGCGAAAAAGAGGGGTTATAACCGAGAAAACTGCATTTTAGGGACTTAAACTATTTTCAATGAAAAATATGCTGAAAAATATTAATTTCAATAATTTTTGGTGTTAAAATGACAAGAAAAATGATTTAACGACCAAACCGGAAAGTTATTTAATTAAAGGGTTGAAAAAGTAAATTTTACAAACAATGAGGGGCTGAAAACAGAAAACTTTCAAGGCTAATTCAATACACGCAAGTTGATTAAATAATGGCACCGCGACTACCGACGAAATACAATACACAACAATACCAAAAGTCGTTGCTAAACGAATTGGTTCGGTCTCGAACCAACAAAAACCCGAAACTACTAACGTGACGATATCTCGATTCATACAAGTAACATTTGGGAATTCAATATACATGTGAGAGTGCACAGACGTCTACGCACTATCTTTGGGCCCCAAAAGTGTAAAATCTTGTTTGTTGGGCCTAGCTAGCCCAATGACCTAATCTTAAGGCCCGAAGACTTCTACCTTACGAGTTGTTGGGTCTTACACGATCTAACACAGCGTAAAAGGACTTTCAATGGCTTGTATACTATCGCTCCCCAAGGGTCCTTTGGTATTGCTAGTAAAGTCGGTATTTCATGCGAGGCGGGTCAGGGACCCCTCGTACCTTTTTTTTTATCCCCAACCGGTTAATGGAGTCATCGGGGTCTTCATGTCCTCTTTCTCTTCGGATGTGGGATTATTCGTAGTCAGGGCGGTCGGATAACGTGATTAGCACGGACGACGCCTACGGGATCGTTAGTATAGTTATAAACTGGTCGTTTGTGTAACGCGTGTTTATAGCAATTAATCATGCTCAAAAATAATCCGACGTCGCCTGGAATTGATAACTTCACGCGTTGCAATGGTTTCATTTTAACTTCATGGAATTCAAAGAATTAGGAAAACATCGGGTTTTCCTAGGGTTTTTCAATACATTCGGTTTTCAAAACGTACACAATTTTGATGAACATTTTTTTACAACTATAGAAACAAACAAGCATACTTATGGATCTTCACAAATGTTTTCAAGAACTCTTTTCAGAAAATATCGGATTTTCTGGTGGTTTTCAAAATGATACAACACATTGCTTTTCAAATACCGCTTATGAACTCACCAACATTTCGCATGTTGACGTTTTTCAAAATACTTGTATTCTCAGGGAACCAGTGAATCAAAGGAAAAATGTACTCAGTGATGGCTTGCAGTTTACTTATTAACGAATCGAACAATTTATTTTTGGGAATGTAATGTTCAAACAATGTACTTCATGTAAACTTTATTGGTTGTACTATATTAATGCATGGTGACGAATGTTGTTACGTTTCATATATATTCAATGTTATGGTATTCAATTAAGTCACGACAGCCCTCGGACGTTTCCGCCGTCTGGTTCGGGGGTGTGACACGTTCGGCACCAAGCTCACCCCATCCCTGGACAAACCGGCTGTTGATATTACGCTTTATCGACAGATGATTGGCTCACTGATGTATCTTACTGCTAGCAGGCCTGATATAATGTTTTCTGTGTGTTACTGTGCTAGATTTAATGCAAACCCACGCGAACCTCACATGCTTGCAGTGAAGAACATTCTACGCTATCTCAAGCGAACCACCTCTCTTGGTCTATGGTATCCTTCCAACTCAGGCTTCTTCGTTCAAGCCTACTCAGATGCAGACCTTGGAGGTTGTGGACTCGACAAAAAAAGCACAACTGGTGGCTGCCAATTCCTTGACGGGAAGTTGGTTAGCTGGCAGTCAAAGAAACAAACGTGTGTGTCTTTGTCTACTGCTGAAGCTGAATACATTGCAGCTGCATCCTGTACCTCTCAAGTGATTTGGATCCAGAGTCAACTTCGAGACTATGGACTCAATATGAAAAAGATCCCTCTATATTGTGACTCTGAAAGTGCAATTAGGATCTGTCATAACCCAGTGCAACACTCCAAAACCAAACACATAGCACTGAGGTATCACTTCATCAAAGATCATGTGGAAGATGGAAACGTTGAAGTACATTTTGTTAGAACCACTGATCAACTGGCTGATGTCTTTACCAAAGCTCTTCCTGAAGCATCATTCAACAAAATTTTACAAGGGCTAGGTATGATGGAATCAGAGTCAGTACCACAAACTACCTCTTGATCTCAAACGGAAGAAGCGAAATAAACCGAATGTTCGGGTTCGGTTGAATAATCTGCACTCGCTCATCACTTCAAAGGTAGTTTTCTTGGTTGTAAATTTCATGTACAAAATTGCTTATCTTATTGTTCAAAAGTATTTCCTTTTTGCAAGTCTAAATTCCTTGGTTTCTAAAAATTTTTCAAAACCGAAACCTACCGAAGGTTTGGGTTCGGTTTTCCAAAATTTTTCAAAACCGAAACCTACCGAAGGTTCGGGTTCGGTTTCTCAAAATTTTTCAAAACCGAAACCAACCGAACGCTCGGGTTCGGTTTTCCAAAAATTTTCAAAACCGAAACCAACCGAACGCTCGGGTTCGGTTTTCCAAAAATTTTCAAAACCGAAACCAACCGAACGCTCGGGTTCGGTTCCAAAATTTTACAAAGTTTTTTTTTTTTTTTTTTTTTTTTTTTTTTTTTTTTTTTTTTTAACTCTTTTTAATTTCTTTCTGAATCTTATTTTTTTAACTTAATTTTTTATATATCAAAAACTCCAAAAATATTGTTCTTTATTTGTTTTTGGTCTTTCATTTTATTTGTGTGTTCGTTCGTTTATGGGGAATTTGATGGATTAGTTAAGTGTCCCTAGAAGCATGCTGCTGTATGTGACCAAAGTCTCATCAGATTCTGAATAACAGCCTTAATGACTTGGTATACACAAACCTTGTCTTCCCAATTAGGCTATTACATTTATTCTAATCAAGCGCTACCTACCTCTTTTCTCACATGAGATAAGAGTTTTCTGCTTGGTCCTACTTTTATAGCAGAGGTACTTTTCTTTCTTACACCATCTCCATTACATTTCTCCATTAAATTCGTTTCATCAATGTAACCCTTGAGACTCTCAGAAATTACCACTGAGGTTTATGGTTACTCAAAAACTGTATTTATGATCTTAGTTTCGCGTCACTACGAGCTAAGTGAAACCCAAAATTCAAAACCAAATCTGAATTGACGGTGAACAATTAATTTGATCAAGTTTTCACTAATGAATTGACGGACGTATCCTCATAAAATCTCAAGTTTTTCTTTTGTGTGATTCCTATGAAATTGTTAAACACCATAACATTTCTTCCCTTGGGATCCAGTTTTAATTTTTTGTTGAGATTTTATATTTACCAGTTACTTTAAAATTATTTCATGCCTACTTGTTCAACAGACTACACCGGTCTCACAAGTACTTTGTTCACTTTCTATCTTATTTCAAGATTAGAACTGTTGAATCAAAGCTAAAGCCACCCTAAGGAGCCTAATTAAAAGACGCCTTTCAACACTTCTTAATAAGTGTTTGATCGCTATTCAACGGGAAACCACACTAACACTTTAAGGTCTCTCTTGACTTTGAAGGAAGAGATTCGTGCCCGGGATCATTTGTTTCGTGTCTTAAATGACATCACAATTATTCCTAAAAAGATTTGCTTTATTTCTTTTCTTTTTACACCCTTAGCACGAAAATCTTTGATTTTCCAAAATTCTGGTACTAATAGTTACAGGCTGTTTTACTGAATTGGTGGTTAATTAAAAGACGTGGTCAAAATTAATCCACGTGGGCGTATCATTCAAAAGATGTCGTTACAAGGATAAGATGAAGGGTTGCTGACTCAGGCGGGAGTCTAATGGACTGAATTTCAAACGGCGGTAAATCGGGGACGCATGCGAAATTGAAACGTCCATTCTTTAACTGACATTGTAGACGCGTGTGCGAATTTGAAGCGATTCCTCTCTGGCACATAAAGGCGCGTGTGGATTTGAAACGGTTTCTTCAGAAACGGCGCTTGTTGGGCGGCGTGTTCCAAGGAATCTGACATTCTCTCTCATGCGTGATCATCGCATACCTTAACTGTCACACATCAGTCAAATTCCGGAGAAAACCTTTCGTATTTCGATAGAAGATTTGAACAGATTTTTCTCTCTCCTGCAAACCACTATAAAAGGCGACCTCCTCTCCCTTTTACCTCTTTACTGCATCAAAATTCCCAAGAGAGCACAATTCCCTGAAAACCTAACTGTTCATCATCTTCTTCCCCACTTCAACAATGGCAAAATCATCGTCAGTTCACGCTACTTCCCACATCCTTCCCATTCGCCCTCAATAGTGTTTGGTGATCAATTTAACTCCTCAGGCGTACGACTCCTACATGTTCCCGATCATCGAGTGCCTGAAATATTCCCCAATCGCACCTGCACTTTCACGGGTGGAATCAGTGCCCATGGAGATTTTATCGCAGATCTATGCGACTGCACATTATGACAAAGCAGTCGATAGAATCTTCTTCGAGGTTTCTGATCACAAAGCCTCGATTTCCAGACAAAGATTTGGCTCATTGCTAGGGTTTGCTGCTGACCCTTCTAGGGTTAATCCGGAGACAATTCCGTTGGGCCATCTCTTCAACATGTTCTACAACATGGGGTACACGGAGGCGCTCACCTCCGTCGCTAAGTTCAAAAAGTCATGTTTGCCGCCACAGTGGAACGGCATGTTCACTGTACTCTTCAAGGGTCTCTCAGAACGGAGCTCAGGTTCAGACGGCTTCAGTCGACTCTTCCTCTCCATCATGTATGGTGTTTACAACGGCGTCAACGTTGATTATGGGTTGGTTCTCTGGCAACAACTCATCCAGAGTTTATCCTCCTCCTCATGACATTCTGAGGTGTCGTATGCCAGGTTCTGGACCATCGTTGCTAAATGGGCGATGGATAAGCACGATGTCCCCACTGCTGCCGGTGCATCGATGTCTTCGATTGGTACATTCCATACCACGAAGATTATCGTCTCAGATGCATCGAGGTTCTCTTTCATTGGCTCTATTCCGGAGACCATGTACGGCGATGTTCCATCTGACAGCAGGATCATCCGGACTATCAAGGAGTTCAAGCAGTCTGGACCGAGGGAACTCACACAGGAGATGATCAAGTCTATACATGATGTCGATAAGCTTGTTTCAAGAGGCAAAAAGGCAGAAAAAGGGAAGCAAGTGGCGAAAGGGGCTAAAGGCCCTTCTCCCAAAAAGAGGAAGGCTACTAAACCTGCTCAGTCCCCTCAGCAGAAGAGGCGCAAAACTCAACCGAAGCGAAAGCTGATAATTGCCTCCTCTTCCGGTGAGTCAGAAGGTGAGAGTTCGGATTCGGACAGCTCTCAAAGAGGCGAAACCCCTCCAAGAGGCAATACCCCACCCAGATCACCTACCCCTGACATGGAAATCCATATCTCACCAATTCCCTCTCCCACTCAAACAATTCCCACTTCCATTCCCACCATAACCCCCACTACCACTATTCCTCAAACCTCTTTCCCTATACCACCACCCATTTTCACTGATACAACAACAACTTCTACTGCAAAGGTTACAACCAACGTATCTGATACGGGGGTTCATACCGATGCAACCGAACCACCACCAGTAACCGAAACTAGAAACACAACCGAAACCCAACAACCACCCGAACCTACCCACACTCAAAAACAACCTGAACCTACCCCCCGCATACACTCAACCTGAACCAACTCATATCACAACACCACCAGCTTCACCACCACCACCATCTCCAGGTCATGCCTCTGACGGAGATAACCCTTTCCTTGGAGGGGAAAATATGACCTTCGATTCGGTCTACTACAGTCCGTTTCAGGTCCAAAGCGACGATGATGAGGAAGCTCCAGTAACGAAGAAACATCTTAAGGAGCTGCATGAGAAGGTTGACCTGCTTATTGCTTCATCCTCCAATTCTCAATCCTCTCTCTTTGAAGCTGCTCTTCAGAAGATCGTTGATGCCTTCTCCAGGGCTTAGCATGATTCCGTCGCTTCAGCCACTGCTGCCATTGACGCCTCGACAAAAGCATGTGAGGCTGCGACCGAAAAAGTCGATAAACTATTCTCTGACGCCTCTTCCCTGTTAAAGTCCTTACAGGAGAGTGTCGATGCCACAAAGACAACGTTGGAACCAATCGTTCAACAATTGGCCACGTTCGTCTCCACGGAGTTGAAGTCGTTTGCTACCCTTCGTCAATCAATCAGTGACGACAACTCGGCCCTTCGTGCCTCCATCGACGAGCGCCTCTCTAAACTCTAAGAGGATCTCGCTGCAGAAAACTCGTTGATGGACGTTCTTGCAAGCAAAACCACCGCCCTTAAGGTCAAGAGTGCTCAGCTTTCCAACTCTCAGCAACAAATTGACGCTCTTCGATCCGAACGGGAGGTCATCAAGACATGTGTTTCGGATGTACACTCTACCCTATCCAACATCCTGGAAGCACACGATCCGATTCTGAACCATTCGGTAAGGCGAACCCTAGCTGAAAAACTTGCTCCTGCCCTGGACCTCCTCAGTAAAATAGAAGGGCTACCTAGTTTTGTGTCCACTCCGAAACAAGGGGGAGAAGTGAAGTCCGGATCGAAACCACTTCCTTCCTCAAAAGCTGCTCACACAACCGAACCTCCTCCTACAAGTCAAACTTTTGGTTCGGGTGTGAAGGATAAAGGAAATAAGATAGCTGAGGAAGAAGATGAAGATGATCAAGAAACCATTGCTGACTTGCTGAAACGCAAAAATAGTCGCAATGTTGATAATGACAACATTCGTGTGGCGCGAGAAGCTGAAGAAGCTGAACGCAAGAAGAAAGAAGCCCACGATCTCCTCGAGAGCAGGAAGACTCTTTTCCCTGCTTGGACTCGAGAGAGAATGATAAAGGAGGCTATCGATACTCCGAGCATCCTATGGCTCGAACCGGTAATCTCCTTCGACTGGTACAAATCTGTCGACTCGCAGTTCGACATGCCCTTAACCCGAAAGGCGTTTATCTTCCACGCCTTCGCCAACGTTGCTGAAGTCCCTCATCCTCATCCGTAGGTTGATCGGGAATTAATCGAGTTCTATCTGAAGGCCGCTCAACCACAGTATCAAACATGGAGAGCTCAGAAGATCGTCAACGTTCAGGTTTTGAAGCCATATACCGAAGGGAGATTCATCAACGTTCGGTTCAGGGTGATCCAAGGGTCTGCAAAAACCGAACATCTCATATCTTTAGCAGATCTACCGAACCTCAACCCCCATGACTGGATCGTTCTGCACAACATCCTCTTGACGAATGAAGCTGAATATGGTCTGATCATAGACCATCTCAAAAGGATGTTGGTATGTTATATCATGGAGGTAGCCCTTATGGATCAGGAGATTGCCACTGTCTTCAAGAAGAAACCGAAGATCTCTCCTGTTAGCTCGGCCAGTGATCTGAACCAGATGAAGATGGGAATGATTGACCCAAGGCGAAATTCGGTCATGTTCACTAGGGCTGAAGGACAGAAATGTCTCTTTGCCTTAGCGGATAAACATCTTTATACCACTGCTTGTCTAGAGCATGTGTTGGAGATCATCCATCGGTGTAAAGAGAATACAGCGGATGATATCAAATACTTCAACGATATGATTCAATGGTACATCCGATTCAGACAAACGATGCTTGCTCTTATCTCTCGTCTGTTTCAGACTGTAAAGAAGAAGGTTCCTGCTGCTGCTGGCCCAAGCAAGAAGTGATGATCTCGCTCCAATTGACGCAAAGGGGGAGATTGTTGGGTAGCGTAGGAATTATTTTGTATTGCATCATTGGGCTCGGTTTATAGTCCAGTTTTGCACTCCGGTTCGGGCCTGTCCAACCGTGAGCATGTAGGGTTTACTATATAATAATATGCTTGCATGCATATTAGGTCAACGTTTGATAGATCGATTGAGAGCATTACGATAGATCACAGAATACTTTCTTTCATCCTTCCTGTAAACCTTTTAATCCTCTACAGTTGTAGTTCTTCATCGAGCTCTTCTGAGGATTGTTTTATAATCATTCGACATTGTTCGATCCATTCTTGAGTTGTTTACTGTTTTCGTGTTCTTGCTGTTTACTCTTTATTTTACCTGTTTAAGATCTAATCGATCTTCAAGTTAGTTTTTAACTTATCAAAGTCAATTAAGATGTTTTTCATACGATGGATAACAGGTACAAACTTGCCACTAGCAACTTCGACTAATAAGGCATTATCTAGTCTATCAACAGGAAAAGCTAGTTTTCTACCAAATTCATGCGAAATAAAGGAGTAGTTGGCTCCAGAATCAAATAAAATTTGGGCACGTAATTTGTTTACGAGAAAGGTACCTGAAGCAACATCAGCTTCATCTTTAGAAGCTTCCAGTGTCATCTGGAATGCTCTCACCTTCGGCTTTGGCAGAATATTGGGTCTAGTTGCCTCCTTCTTCTTCGGGCAATCCCTTGAGATGTGACCTTTCTCACCGCAACCATAGCAAAATTTCTTAGTGAGGGTGCATTCGTTGGCATAGTGCCTTGGCTTTCCACATTTAAAACATGTGGCCACTACCTCACATTTTCCATGATGCTTCTTCTTACATTTTTCGCACCATTTCGCTTTGCCTCCTCCTCCCCTCGAACTAGACTTCGAGAACTTGTTTTTCTGGTTGGACCCCGAAGGTCCATCGAACTTCCTCTTTTCACCAACCTCTATCCTTTCCAGACCCTTTTCCTTCTGCTGGGCCTCTACATTCTTAGCTGCTCGAACAACTATTTTCAGAGTGTTTGCTATCTTGACTGTCAGGCCAAAGTCGGCATGCAGTCCATTAGCGAACCTCTCAATCTTGGAGAGTTCTGTTGGCACTAGGTACGGAAATAACTTCATCTTCTCAGCGAATGCAGTAGCATAGTCGTCCATGCTCATTCTCCCCTTCTTTAAGCTTTGGAACTCATTGTTTAGATCAATCAGATCTATCTTCGAATAGTACTGCACCCTTAATTGCTCCAAGAACTCCTCCCATGACATTTTCAGGGCTTCTCCTTGTGGCATAGTATATGCCAACAACTTCCACTGACTCAAGACTCCAGTCTTCAGTTGTCTAACTGCAAAGACAGTCTTCTGTTTGTTACTACAGTCGTAACTTTCAAATACCATCTCCATTTCGGAGATCCAATCCATAATCTCAACAGGCTTTGGGCTTCCATAAAGACTTGGCGGCTTGGCGCCCAAGAAATTTTTGTACATTCGCCCATCCTTGTTGTTTCTCCTTTCCGGGTCATTCCTTCATTCTCCTTGAGTCCCAACTTGACTCATAATGCAATTATTGTTCCCTTCCTCCAATTGCTCGGGAATCAATTCAGGTTCCTCGATGGGCATGATAGGTTCGTCCCTATTATCATGCAACATCTGTCGCATTTCATCACTTTGTTCGGCTAACATAGCCCGAATCATGGCTTGCACCCCAGCCATTGTTATTGGTTTTGGTGCTGCTGCTACAACAGGTATTTGCTCAATCACTGGTGGTTGATTCCTGTTTTCATCCGCGTTTCCAACGTCACTCTTTGTTCTCACCATTTTTGATCTATACACCGAATAAGGTGAAATTAGATACTCATTCATGATAGATATTCAAATCATCCTTATTACTCCGAAACATTTACATGCTAGTTCTAATACCGTAGACATACGCTTAGAATCCTAAACACATAAGGTTTCCAGATCCGGTCGGCAACAAATCATAGATCCGAACAAATAATATCATATATGGCAACATATAACATTTAGCACATAAAAGCATTTTAGGCAACTTTCCTAAAATAAACTAGTGCTCGTGTCTGAAATATAACAGGCACACATCTAACAACCTTCACTTAGCGTTCTAAGTTTAAGTCTAGAAATCCTACAAATTCCTAGTTCGCTTAAACTAATGCTCTGATACCAACTGTGACATCCCCAAAATCTCGGCCAGAAAAGACCGATTTCATTTATCCTTTTTAAAATAATTTCAGAGTAAATCATTTTGATTTAAAAGAGTTGCGGAATTTGTTCCCAAAAACAAAATATGATAAAATAATATTTATCAAAGCATTTCATCAAGATGCATTTTCATTATATAATCAAAACTCGGGATGTCATGTTCCGATACAGACCATAAAGCATAAATGATAACTTCACAAGTCATTCAACAAATATATACATATATAGACTTGTAAACAAAACAACTTGATTATTCATCCATCTTATGCCATCGCGCCACTACCTGTAATATGAATAAACTTAGTGGGTCAGGCTTGGGAGCCTGGTGAGCATATAGGGTTTTCAACCCACAATAAATAATTATATTTAATTTTCTCCAACCAACAATAACCCGATTACCCATTCCCGTTATCCTCACTTTATGTCCCTAAAACAACATCTATCTCAAGGGACCCAATCTAGGATTTTCATCGGGACGAACATTACTGCTAAGGGGTTTCCTCAACAATAGATATCCTAAAGGCAACCATGAGGGGATAGAGTACACCGATGAACACATCGTTCATAACACCTACAGGTTATGAACCTACTAGCGTTCCACTGGACTGTCTAGAAAGAGTCTGTGGTCGTCATCCATACTCCACTAGATGACTAGGTCAACATCAACAACATCGAGGCCTCTCATCTGTTTATCACACATCAACTATCTACCCATGTTCTACCCAACATATTAGTAGATAAAAATATATATTTTTATACATATTTTAAAACCAGTATAACATGTTCAATCAATACATATTCCACATAACAGATGAGGCACACCCACATAACACGTATTTCATAGTGAATAAATCAGATCTATGAGGTAGAAGAAAGTGAATATACATTCACACATATAACAACAAAATATACACATAACACGTATTTTATATAAAATACTTCATAATTATGCGTTAGAAGAAAGTAACTACACACTCACTTGTTCAGAAGATGATCGGACAGCACTACGACTTGTAGAAGTAGTAATCTTCGGTAGATCTGGAAGATCTTCACAAAAAAACGGACTTCTCGCGGGCAGAGCTTCGGCTCGGAAATCTCACTTCTCGGGATCTTTGGGGCTTCAGGACTTGCTTCGGGGCTCGGGATTAATATCGGGGCTTCGGGATATTTCTAGCACGTAAAACGGGGTAAAAGCGCGAGAGGAAGGAAGAATGGAGCAATAGAACTCGGCTGCACTCGACTTCCTTTTATAGGGGGCTGGAAACCCGAATTACGCTAGGCGTAAATTAAATTACGCTGGGCGTAATGTGGATAGGGTCGCTGACTCCCCCCTTTGGATAATATCGGATATTTTATAATTAAATTTAATATCAAAATTATTTAATAAACTTCAAAAATTCATATCTTCCTCATACAAACTCCGTTTTCGACGTTCTTTATATCCACGTGTAGGTGAGACTACGCTCTACAACTTTCGTTTAGACTCTGTCGGCTAATTTTGACTTTATTTTTATTATTTATTTTTAGTAAGCCGGGACAAGAAAACTCCGTTATAAATTCATAACTTCTTCATCCGACGTCCGTTTTCTCCTATCTTTTTATCGTTTCACTACAATTAACGAGATCTTTCAATTCTCGTTTAGATTGTTTTGGCTAAAAACCGCTCGGTCTCAAATCGAGTATTTAGGCTGCATACTGCTAAGTCGAAACTTCAGAAAATCATAACTTCCTCATACGAAGTCAGATTTGGACGATCTTTTTATGCACGCTCACGGTTTAACGAACTCTACGACATCCGTTTAGATCACTAGGGCTAAATATCACTCTAATGTAAATTTCACTTTTTACGTCATTCAGCGTTGTCGGTTCTGTCGCGAAACTTCGACATGTCATAACTTCTTCGTTATAACTCGAATTTCGGCATTCTTTATATATTCGGAATCCTTGTTTCGACCACTACATCTTTATGCAAAGATATCAGGCTTATCTCACACTTTAAATTTGACGCTTATTTTATTGTTAATTCAATTAAGACATACAACTAAGCAATTAAGCATCAAACACATAATATTCAGATAATACATCTTTATTATTTCAAGATGCGTTACAAAGGTTAACCTAGACTATTACATTGCTTTTAATGACAAGCCCGGAAACACAGGCGTTACATCATAGTTGACCCTCGTTTTACATGCTTTTTCAGGAAATAATAAGTAAGTGGGTATAAAGATTCATCATCATAGAGCATGCTGCATCGTGTGGAAGTTATTTTATGAAGTTATCTTTTGAACAATGTCATTTTGGAAAACTTGTATTTTGTGTTGTTTGAATTATGGGTTGTAAACTTTTAACTACTATTATGGTGATGTATCTTTATCTTTTGCAATGAAACCTGTATCGTTGTCATATCTTGTGTTTCCGCTTTTGCGGGGTGTGACAATAAGTACGAGCACTTACTCTCTTACATGGAGTGATTAAAGGGTATGTTCCAAGTACTCGATACTTGACTTTTTCCAAGTATAAATTAGAGCATAAGGAGCTAGTCTTGGTGCTTCCTTTTCTTTGAAAAAAAATGAGGGTATTCTTCATCTTATGCTCTCACTCTCCTTCTTCCTTTTTTCCACTTACGCACTTAATGGGTTGAGTTCATATGAAGATAAAGTTGATACTTTCACACTCTCATTGAGTTAATACTTTGTATTAACTTCAAGCTTAAGAGTTTTAAATCATTACAAGATCAAGACTAGCATCTTCATCAAGTTGATTTATTGTTGGTGTCCTAGAGAAGTTGGAGCTTTGCTCTACATTCTACATCAACATCTAACTTTCGGAGAGGAACCAAAGTATGAAGTTTAGACTATTTTTGAATAAAATCTCAACATGCCAATCACCATAATTCTTCCATGAATGGAGCTTCAAGCTTTACAATTCCTCATCAAACTCCACCATGATTAATTAGAGTTAAATTGTATGAAGTTTAGGAGCTTAATCGCTAAAACAACACTAGAATCAACTATTAATCTCAAATGAAAAGTCAAATTTTAGATTCAAACTCCAATCTAAACCCTCGATTATGAGATAAAGAGATTAGAGAAGGTGACTACCTTCAAAAGCAAGAAATTGATGCGGGGAAATACATGAATCTTCATTATGTCTCCATCTATGCTTCAGAACATCATAGTTCCCTAAAATGTTCTAATTTGAAGAAACCTCTAAAACCTAGATTGATGGTGGGGGAGATGAAATGAGTTTATGTCTTTCTAATAGATTCTTATCGAGTTCCTAACTTGCATGCTTAAACTAATCTTTAATTTCATCGCTAGATCTCTTCTTAGCTTCTCCAAACATCATGAATCTCTCTCTTTCCTTGAAAAACGATTTGAATGAGATTGGGAAAAGATGGAAAAAAACAACCAACCTAGTAGTTACATTAACATTTTACAATCTACTCCCTTAACTTCTTTACTTCTAACAATTTTTCCCAAACATTGACTCAACTAACTAGCTAGTATTTATGTACATTAGTAGTCCTTTTCTACCAAGACTTCTATGAATAATGTCCTTACTAGAATTAGTCAAGTCAAATCTTGGTCAATTATACGCTTTTATCTAAATTGCCTATTTAGCACTAGTTTTATATTTAACTCAAATAAGTTCTAATTTATTTTATTTATACTAAATAAATATATAATATATTCAAAATCATTATTTTAAGTTTTAATTTGGTTTATCTTTTTTTAATTGTTTATTTTCATTTTAATCAAATTTTTATTTTCACAAAAAAATAGACAAAAATCCTAAGCCCAAAAGAGGATGCTTTGTTTTCATCCAATGTTACCTTGGGACATTATAAGAGGGTCTATGGGATAATTGACTTTTATCTAAGCTACAAGTATTTCTAATATGTGTAATCATAATCCAATTAGTGTTTAACTCTAGGTAAATTGTGTTTATCATATATACTTACAATGGTTTTTTTAGATAATCATTGACCTCATATTCATCTATAAAAGTGGATTATAAGATCTGATATACTTGTAATGTGAGTTCGTTACCTAAGAACGAATGTCTTTAATATTGTATTTTGTTTTGATACTTTCTTTGATTCCAATTATTATGTGCATAAACTATGTGGAATACTATATGTACTAAGTGGTGCTTTCACAAAAATGACTTTTATAAAGAGTTGTTGAAATTGGTACGAATCTTTTTATTTTAAATTGATTTTGATCGGTGATAATGTACATCAAATTTTGGATGTGTTGTGACTTGTGTAGCACTCATGCATATTGAAACTTTGTACCATGATGGCATTCTACATGATCTTGCTTAGACCGGTGATTTTTAGCCCCTCCTACGATACTTGTGTGATGGTTTAGGCATTTGAAAGTGCACGATCATTTTGAAAACTCAAAAGAAATATCATGTTATAATTTTTGTGTAATATCCATGTATCCAATATGAAACTTTATAAATTCCAAACTCATAGACCTATAAATCAAACACTTCCTAACATAAAAACTCACACATTTAACTACCAATAATCTCTACACGAACATTCATAATTCTTAAACCGATGAAACCGATTATTATCTCTCACAATAATCTCTCTCCCAACAATCCCCGAAATAAACTTAATCGCACTATGACAATCCAAACAAATCCTCAAATTCTTCGTAACCCTAATGGGAACTCCGGGAGGTATAACACACAACCCAAAAGCAATCGCTATCTTCTCACTATGGTGCCAAACTTCCGATTCACTCTCTTCTTCTTCTAAATCGAAAAGAGATAATTTTGTGTCGGGTATGTATCCGGCTGCTTTCATTTGGTTCTTGAGTTTTGTGAGCATTGATTGGATTTCAGGGTTTTGTTCGTGAGATGTGTCTTTTGATTGAAATGTGTGGATGGAATTTTTCACGGAAATCCAACTGTATCCTGTGGATTTTTTTATTCCGACGTCTTTCATCTCCATTCTTACGAGATTCGCATCCTCCCACCTAAATTTAATGGATAATTAGATTAATGATTGTTTTGCATAAATATTGGTTTTCAATACGACTAAATGCAAGAAATGTGAAACTACTTTATCTCTGTTTTTTGGGCATAATATATAAACCATCGTACTATACTATTTTAGTAATTTGAAATTCTAATTTAATTCTTATCAAGGTGTTGTACTTTTAATTTTTGTTCTTACGAGGACATTATATTTAGAAAAATCTTACACAAAAGCAATGAAATGTAATATAGCTAAAAACCAATGATAGTAATTGTTATTATTTGTAGAGTAAATTACTGAAATCGTCCCTATGGTTTAGTCAAAATTGCACATTTGGTTCCTAATTTTTATTTTGCACTCGGATCGTCTCTATGGTTTGATTTTGTTCCATTTTTCGTCTCTTGCATACATAAAGTTACGGACCAAATGTGCAATTTTGACCAAACCATAGGGACGAAAAACGCAACAAAATCAAACCATAGAGACGATCCGAGTGCAAAATAAAAATTAGGGACCAAATGTCCAATTTTTGACCAAACCATAGGGACGATTTCAGTAATTTACTCTTATATGTATTTAACCTTAGCAATGTATTTTCATTTATTCATGTATTACACCATTCTAATTACATTTCTTTTTTGTTACAACTTATAGAGTTTATTCCCCTAACTGAAGTGTTACAAAATCATTTTATAATGACAAAAGATTATCATGATCAGTTTTGAGAAAAAATTATACCTTCCAGTAGCTGCAAACATGTTTGAAAGAATAACATGGTTTCCAGAATCCTGAGGATCCAATTGAAACAAATTATCAGCAGCAATTTTTCCTATCTCATTATATCCATGGACTTTACAAGACCCTAAAAGAGCACCCCAAACAGACACTGTAGGCCTACAAGGCATTCTTTTTATAAACTCATAAGCACTCTCCACCATTCCACCTCTTCCCAACATATCAACTACACATGCATAATGCTCAACACCTGGTTCAATTCCATATCTTAATTTCATTGAATCAAAAACATTCATCCCTAGTTTCACTTCTCCAGCTCTACTACATGCTGCTAAAACAGACACAAATGTAACATAATTTGGTTTCACTTCAAATTTCATTTGTTCAAACAAGGAAATGGCCATGTTTGATTGTCCTAAATGGGCATACCCACTGAGTAACGCGTTCCATGTGATTAAGTTTCTTTCAGGCATTTCATCGAACACCTTTTCACAGTCTTCTATGTTTCCACATTTAGCATACATGTCGACTAATGCACTTCCAACAAAAATGTTTCCATCAATACATGATTTGATTGCGAGTGAGTGAATCAATCTCCCTGTTTCCAGGGATGAAATCCCAGCACATGCACTGATAACGCTTGAAATGATGAAGTCTTTTGGCTCGATGTTGTTTCTCATTGCTTGTAGAAAGAGGATGCAAGCTTTATCTCCTTCGTTGTTTTGTTCATAAGCAGACACCATGGAACACCAGGAAACGTCGTTATGACTGCTAATGTTGTTGAAAACTAAGTGAGCTGAAGTTATGTCTTTACACTTACCATAGAAATCGATCAAGCTGTTTGCAACAGAGACGTGATGTTCATACCCATATCGTATTACAAACGCATGAATTTGTTTACCGATTTGCAGAAACAGGGCATCGGAACAAGCATTAAAGACAACGCAAAAGGTTATTGAAGTAGGCTCTCCAGATAGCCTCCTTGATTTGATGAAAGCGTCGATTGCTTTACGAGGGTTTCCATCAAGTACAGCGTTGGATATATACGCATTCCATGTTGCAAGATTCTTCACAGGCATTTCGTCGAACATCTTATTGGCATCATCCTTGAGACCGATTTTGGAGTACATATCAAAGGCACTGCACCCAACAAAGACGTCATGTATTTGACCTGATTTAATAGCGAGTCCATGGAGCTGTCTACCGGTTACTGGAGACCTCAGAGAGTTACAAGCTTTGAAGGCGCATGGGTAGGTGAAGTCGTTCGGTGCGATGGAGTCGTGGTGCATGTTACGGAAGTGGAGGATGGCGGCGGAGAAATGGCCGTTTTGTACAGAACCGGAAATGAGAGCGGTCCAGGTGACGACGGAGCGATCTTGTGCAGGTATGAGGGAGAGCAGGAGTTGGGCTGAATCGAGGAGGTCGAGCTTGGAATACATGTTTACGAGGTGGTTGCAGATGAAAGTAGGAAAAGGGGAGTCGATGGTTTTGATGATCATGGCGTGTGTTGCTCGACCCACGACGGAGGAACGGGATGAGACGGCTGATTGAAGCAGCGACGCGAGGGTATTGAGGGTGGCGGACGCCATGGTTACCGGAACTCATGACTGGCAGCCTTGGTGTTTCTGTCGTGGCATTTTATTAGAAATGTTTTAAATGTTAAGTGTCGACTATGGAGTTGATTTATCAAAGGAAAATGTCATGGAAAATTTTATTTTATCCTAACAAACTTATTATGTTTGTTTTAAAAGATCATTTAATTTTTTTCTATATATTAAAGGAATGAATTATAATGTGACCGACTGAAATGGTTCCTTGACCCTTGATAGAAGTTATTGATGCCAAATCACACAAAAATGAGTCAGGTTGATGTCAAATCAGACAAAAATTAAAAGATACGGTTGGCATGCCCTTGGCCATGTCGATATTGAGATTGACTCTATCATCTTCACCGTGTGCATATTTCCCAACGTCATCTTCCCTTGTAGTTGTAGGGTTCATTCCCTATTATTCAACTCCACCACATGTAACATTCAAAAATCATGAATGAAATTTTCATTTTTAAAACTATTCCAAACGCCTTAAATTACATAAAAACATATTTCCAAAACCAAAATCATGAATCAGAGTATCCCAAAATCATGAGTCAATAAAATTCAGGATGATGTGCAAAATCACACATTCGCCTTACCCCTTATCTTCTGATATACCTGAAACCATAAACTCAAACTGTAAGCCAAAGCTTAGTGAGTTCCCCGAAAATACCACCACACAAACATATAACATCATGCATATTGGGTCCACAGCCATTGGATTGGATTACCCCTAAGCCCACAGCACAAGTCTAGATTGCCCTCCTGACCCACAACTCATGTCTGGAATGGTCCCGGGCCCACTACATAAGTATGGTTTGCCTCCCCAGCCCACAACATATGTATGGTTTGCTCCCAGGTTTATTCGTTTCCATACAGAGCATTATTGCCTCAACCCAACCGCACTCTGTCGACATATGCAACAGATAAACGTATAACCAACAACATATAATCATGCGGATCAATCAGTCTAACAGGACAATATAGCATGGCAACATCATATATACCAGGATACATCATACAACCTAGTGGCCCAACATAGGTGCCCTCGACCCACAAGTAGAGTGAGGAAACTCACCTCACAAACTGGAAGACAGCTAAACTGATCACTGCTCCGAACACTATCTCTATAGATCACATATGCAATAAACAGGGATCCAGTCTCAATCTACAATTCAAATTACCCCAAATTACCTAAAGGCAAACTTGGTCAAAGTCAATAGTCAATGGTCAAAAGTCAAAGATCCACATCGGACTGAGTACGCCCTATATACTCCATCTCTACGCATGGTGTAAAGTCACATCCCATAATATAGGGTTCAACCAGGTCACACGCTGTGTAACCTTAAGTACGCCCTATGTACTCATGATGAATGTAAACTCTACATTAAGCACTTATTTTCTTAAGACCTTTCATCCAATACTCAGATCTAACCCTAAAGAGCATTCTAAATCATAAAGTTTCCAACTTTATGTCCTTGCATGGATAGAAAGTGTTCAATCCAAAACCCCAACTTATCACAAAATCCCAAACTCCATAACTCATGCATGGTTGGAAAGAAAGGACCAAGATTGCATTTTTATGACTGCATGCACACAAAAACGTCTGAAAATGCTACTCATAAGGTCTAGAGTAGCTCATACCCAACTAGACCAAGAATATGGGACAAAAAGGGCATAAAACTAAAAGCTAACAAGATATATCAAGATATTTATCAAGTTTTGAACTTTGTATCTCTTGGACAATGCTTGTAAGATGTAAATTCCAGATCCACAAGATATTCATCAAGTTCTGAACTTTAATTTTCACCTCTTGGAGAATGCTTGTAAGATGTACGTAAATCCGAGATCCACAAGGCCTGAAGCCTTACAAGTGCTCTTCAAGGGACTCCTTCCTTCAAGATGAACACCAAAACACTCAAAACGCTCAAAAACTCTCAAATGAAGATTAGTGTTTCGAGAGAAGACCTTAAGAGAGTTAGAGCTCGTAAAAAGGGTTCAAAACCCCGAATTTAGTGTTTGGTCTTTGGCCATGTACGTGCTACGTACTCATACTTACGCCCTATGTAACACATTAAACCCTGCCTCCAAGTTTTCCATCTACGCAGCATGTAGAAGGCTATCTACGCCCTGTGTAGATCAAAACTCCACACTTAAACTTGAGAACAAAAGAAAGGGATTAACCTGCAAGGACCGAGTGTTAAACCGTATCTTCAAACGACTCCATCATCTGTAGTTTTCCGGTGAAGAGTCAAACAGTGCTCTACATGTACAATTTTCTTTGTGAGTTCGAGATTTGAAACGAAGAGGTTTTGTGAGATTGAGATCTAGTGACGAGTTGAAAGAACAAGGTCAATAGGTTCAGGTTTGACCCACCATATTTGTAGGTTATTTGGATGTCATGAATCCCGATTTTAAACCACATTTATAGGTTATTCGGTGTTTAGACTTGCAGATCTAGAAAAAAACACAGAGAAGTATTATAAGTTCATAGGTGCAGTCTGGGGTTTTTATTATTTTGAGATATAGGGTTTTCGTAGATGCAAATCCATTAAAGTTAAAGGTTTGAAGACGAAGGTTAAGCCACAAATTTGACGTTTGATTAACAAAAGGATTGTAGTGGTGGTCGATGATGGTTGTGATGGGTTTTATAAGTTATATTTAAAATCATGTGGTGGAAAAACTTAACCCTTAAGTTCATATGTAACCCATTAGGATCTAAGTTTTCTCTAGATTGCTATAATCTATGAACATCAAAGATCCCCAGGAAAACCCTATTATTATCGAAATTCACAAAGAGATTAGGGTTTACATACCTTTTTATTATTGTTGTAATAATCAATAAAATCCTTCTTAAGCAAGCTCTAGAAATCAAGCACCAGAAATCTCGTGCCTTTGATGGTCTGTAGCTAAACCCTAGCAATTAGAACACTTGAGGAGTGAGGAGAAGGGAGATAATTTTCCGCAATCCTTCTTGGATTAATGGTGGCCGAAAATCACATGGTTAAGACCCTATTTATAGCTGTTAGGAAAACCCTATATAACCCTAATTTGAAATAAAATAATATTATTTCAAATCTTGCAATTATCTAGTTTCCTTACAATCCATATTATCTATATGGAATAATCTAGAAACCCTAAGGATCACTCGAATTTTCATCCTACCCTAGAATATTCCATAATCCTTCTCTTGTTCAACTATTGAACAATTACAACTTAGGTCTGTAACATCCCAAAATTTTCAGATAAAAATTTTCATTTAAAACATCCAATAGTCATGAAAAAACAACCAAAAGTGTATCATAATGAAAATAATATCAGAGTTCAAATCCCAAAAATCAAGTAAATGTGAAAAACATGGGCATATGTGGTGCGATCAAATCGAGCCCTTCCCTTTCAAGTTGGAGATACCTGAAACATAAACTGAAAACCGTAAGCACAAAGGTTAGCGAGCTCCCCCAAAATACCTCATACAATACATAACATTCAAAACATAATTGGGTCTATTTCAACCCCTTCAGTCTCTTTCAACCGGTACCGGGTATATTTCAACCCCTTCAGTCTCTTTCAACCGGTACTGGGTATATTTCCAACCCCTTCAGTCTCTTTCAACCGATAACGGGTATATTTCAACCCCTTCGGTCTCTTTCAACCAGTATCGGGTCGATTTTACCCCCTACAACTGGCATATAATCATAACAGTAAGAGTCATAGAGACATCAAGCATATATAGGCATAACAAGTAATTGTCACGATGACAATCATCATCCTACAAACATAATCTAGTGGGATGAAATTGGTGCCTTCGACTCACATATATAGTGAAGGAAACTCACCTCACACTGATGATATGAAATCATACTCAAGCTACTGACTCTTGAAATCCTCACAATAAATCACAAATAATAAAACCCTAATTAGAAATTAGGTCAATAACCCAACCCTAGATTCCAAACCCCGAATCCCACCTTTAAGGCTAAAAGGCTGCTTTACCCTTCCCTTATTGGGCCTAACATACCAATGCCTAAATCCAAACTAGCCCAAAAAGTCCAAAAAGACATTCTAAGTCCAATATGGGCCCAAATCCATAAAGGTCCAACTCAAAAAACCTATGGTTCAACAAGGGCCCAAAACTCTAAAGCCCAAGCTGTCCCAAAACTAAAAGCCCAAAAACCCCCTACGTAAGTACGCTAAACGTACCCTCAGTATGCCTGGCGTACTTGGATAATTCACCAGATCGGGACCCTAGGCGCGTACGCTCAACGTACAACTGCTTACACCCCACGTATGCCCCATTTTACCAAATTCCCTTTGTAAGGTCTTAATCAGTTAAGACCTAATGTCCAACTTCAGATATAGCCTTCTATGGACGTCCTAAACAATAAATTTCACAACTTTATTCCTTTGCATGCCTTAATGGGACTCAATTTATGGATTTAACACTCTACTTCCATTAAATGGTTACAAAGTCATGCATGGTTGATCTACAACCATCAAGATACAAGCTTTATGGATCAATGGACCTCAAAACAACAAAATGGACAACCCATAACATCAGGAATAGCATTTAATCATAAGAGTTCATCCATGGGACCAAAATATGCTAAATTCTTCCCCAAACTTAGATCTAGACATAAAGATAAACAACTTTCTGACTTTATACCTCCAATCAGCTAGAAATGGTGAATAACCTATGGATCTACAAGCTCCTTCTTGTCCACTGCTTCTCCTCAAGCTTTCTTCTTCTTCAATAAGCACCACACATATACACACACAAAACGTACACACAAGCTCAATCTCTTTGAGAAACTAATTAGGGTTTCGAAGTTAGCTCAAAAGGCAATGAAGGCCGATAAGATGAGGGTTAGGGTGGTGGGAGTAATGTGTTTAAAAAGGGTGCAAACTCTAAAAATTAGGGGTTGCCCCTGAGTCACTTACAACCTACGTACACATGGGTATGCCCATCGTACCAAGGGGACTCGCCGCCTCATGCATGCATAGGAGTACTCCCGACGTACCTTGCGTATGCCTAACATACTCGGGTCCAATACATAAAAATAAATGAAGTAATTTGCTAAGAGTTTTACTTGGCAATTCGGGTGTTACAAGGTCTTTGCACTTTTAATTAATCCAATTAATCCCAAAATTAATTCTAGTTAATTTCTGATTACTTATTAACTAAATAATATTATTTTTAATTAATATATTAATCTCATAATATATTAATAAATCATTTATTTATATTTATTAATCATATAATAAACCAAGAATCAGTCTCTCTATCCAAAAGTCATTCTAGTCAATTACTAGATTTAAGGGCAACCCAAAAGGAGTTTGCTTTTAATTCAAGTATATACCAATTTAGTTATTGACTTAGACACCTAATCCAACAATATCCTAATTAGATAAGTCTATAACTACAATTGAAAGTATAACTTCTAGATCAAACATCAAAGTATGCTTTCCAAAACAACTCCGGATTCTGATATGATCAAACATTTGTCCTAAGATAAGTGATCAAATATTCTTCCATTCTACAAGATATCGTATGGACATGAGACATGGATTTCAATCAATCTCTTGTCTAAAATTATGTTTCCCGATTTTCTAATTTGTGATGACCTCATAAGAATACTAATTGAACACATCAATTCAGTCCTGGTTGGGCCCAACACTATAATGTCAACACCAAATCACTAAGGGGCCCAAAGATATCTCTTTTACCATTAGGGCAATAGGAGCAAATAAACTTCGACTCATATGCATGTATCTTTTACTCACCAAATCATGCATGAGACTACGTTTATAACATCATGTTACTAATGCATTTTTATAACACCAATGCACAATCGACGTTTAAATTACAACTCATATATCTTCATATGAAGAATATAAGATATTATCGCCTCATAATTACTCTTTATATAATCCATGAAGTAATTCTATGAGCGTGGGTTTTATCCAAAACTCAAAATCTCTATTTTTCTAAGTACTCACGAACATTGTACCAACCATTGCAATGTCTACTCTCCATAGACAATCTACAAGCAATTCATGACAGTCATGATTCACTACTTACTTCCAAAAGTATGAGTGACTGTGGAATTTTGAATAATCAAATCATTCATGAAGTGACACATGAAACACAAGAATAAACAACTGAAAAAGACAGTAACCATACTCATGAACAATCTCTATTATTTACTTATCAAATTCAATTACATTTATTTTGTTACAAGTTTCAAAATATCAACTAACTAATAAAAATAATATCATCTCTCAGGCCTATGATCCTAGCATGCTGGTTATGCTTAACCCTACTTAGACCCTTTGTGAAAGGATCTGCAGGATTATCTTTTGAGGACACTTTTTTCACAAGAAGATGAGCCTATTCAACCTTATGTCTAATGCAATGGTACTTTCTTTTGATATGCTTGAATATACCATCATCCTTGGGTTCATTGGTCAAATCAATCGCGCCTTCATTATCACAGTAAAGTTCCAATGGCTCTTGAACGGTCGGGACTACTCCGAGATCTTCGTTGAAGTTCTTCAACCAAGCTACCTCCTTCAATGCCTCACTCGATGCAATGTACTCTGATTCACAAGTAGAATCAGCCACCGCCTACTTGGAACTTTTCCAAGTTACTGCTCCACCATTTAACACAATTACCCAACCTGACTGGGAACAAAAGTTGTCTCGATCTATCTGTAAGATGGTGTTGGTATATCCAGTTACCCTTAACATACCACTGCCACCAAGGACTAGAATCATATCCTTCGTCCTTCACATATACTTAAGAATGTTCTTTACTACATTCCAATGAGCTCTACCAAGATTGCCCTAAAATCGGACTAACTATGCTCAAAGCATAAGAGCATTAGGGCGAGCACACATCATAGCATACATGATCGAAGCTACTACCGAACCATATGAGACTCAACTCATCTCAGTTATCTCCTCATCTGTACTATGGATTTGAGTCTTACTCAACTTGGCATTACATTGAATAGGCAGTTCCCTTTTCTTGGAATTTTCCATACTAAAGTGCTTTAGTATTTTATCCAAGTAAGTACTCTGACTAAGACCAATAAGTCTTTGATGGGTTTTGAGCATTCTAACACTTCCTAAGTGTACATGCAACCCTAATAACCTTGGATCTATGTTTGTCTAATTATCATGCAAAGTTGAATTCCAAGGTTATATTCCTATCTAGCATACATGGGGAACAATTTCTAACTTGAATGAAAGATAGAATAACTTACCTTGTTGTTGCTTATGTTCCTTGAAACCTTGTGAGCCTAGCACCCCAAGTGTGATGCCTCAAATGCTTCACACAACACCAAATGCTCTTGGAAAGACTTTTGAGAGAACACACACTTCTTGAAATCGGCCTAGCCCTCTTGTTTCTTATGTGTAGCCGATTTTGGTGGAGAATGGGATCCTTATATAGTGTTGACACATCTAGGGTTACACCATGTAAACCCTAATGTGTCATGACTCTTCATTTCCATGACCCATGGGTTTGTAACTCCCATGGAGCATCCATGGAGCATCCTATCGGTAGAACCCAACTTGATAATCCATGGAGCCTCTTAGCCCACTATACAAGATATGAATGATTTACATAATCAACCCATATATTTAATTAGTTATCTTTTGATCACTTAATTAATTCCAAATTAATTCTTTGATCAAACTAATCAAATAATATTATTAATATATTAGAACTTATAATATATTAATAATCTCCAAGTGTTATTCCTCTCATTTAGTCTATCCAATTGCATGGTGCCATGCAACCCAAATGGACCATGTCGGGTCGAGTCAAGTACTAACCAGAAATAGTTATGGACTTAGACACCTTATCCAACAGTCTTTTCCTTAGATCCCTCAGAATCCTTATCCTAAGAATATAGGTTGCTTCCCCTAGATCCTTCATGGTGAAACATTTCCCAAGCCAATATTTCACATCTTGAAAGGTTGGAATGTTGTTTCCTATAAGGAGTATGTTATCAACATACAAAACCAGGAAAGTTACTATACTCCAGCTATCTTTGACATACACACATGACTCATCCTCGCTCCTAAAGAAACCAAATTCTTTGAATTTCTCATGGAAGAAAATATTCCTATAGTGAGATGATTTCTCAATCTTACACTCTCTATTAGGAAACTTTGCATGTATAAAACCCTCTGGCGGACTCATATAAACATCCTCAGCCAACTTCCCATTAAGGAAAGCAATTTTGACATGTATCTGCCATATTTCATAATCATGAAACGTAGATATGTCAAGCATTATCCTGATAGATTTCTCTTAACCACTGGTGAAAAGTCTCGTCATAATCAAACGCGAAGGTTTGAGTGAAGCCCTTCGCAACCAGTCGTGCTTTGAATGTGTGTACTTTCCCATATATGTCAGTCTTCTTCTTGAAGATCCATTTATAGCCTACTGTCTTTTGACCAGGTTCATGATCAACCAAATTCCAAACTTGGTTTTCATACATGGACTGAATCTTGCTTTCCATTGCCTCTTTCCATTTGGCAGCCTTAGGGCTCACCATTGCTTCCTTGTAGTTTGCTAGATCATCCAAATTTACCAATGTACCATGACTGGTAAACGTGTCACCATCTGATGTTATATGGAAACCATATAATGTAGGTGGCATGCTAACTCTACTGGATCGACGAATAGGTAATGAATTGTCAATGGGCTCAATAGGAGTCTCATCCTCTGATTGAGAGCTAGTGTCATCGAAGGTTCCTTCATTGGTCGATTCTGGAATTTCTTCCAGATCAATAGCATTCCCATTGTCCTCTTTGAATATGAGCTCTCTCTCATGAAAGAATCCTCTTCGAGCTACGAAGACCACATTCTTACTAGGTTTTTATACAAGTATCCAAAATACTTTTGTAGGTAATCAATGAAAATACACCTCTCACTTCTAGGTTCTAGCTTGTAATGAGTCTCTCATCTAATGAAAGTTTCATATCCCAAACCTTGATTCGACCTAGCGAGGAACTTGACTTGCCCACATATCATGAGATGTTTTGGCAACCTTCTTAGTAGGGACAAGATTAGGTATATAGGCGATTGTCTCTAAGGCATACTCCTAGAAATAAATAGGAAGTGAAGCTTGAATCATCATGGAACAAACCATGTCTAATAAGGTTCGATTTCTCCTCTCAGCTTCACCATTAAGTTGTGGTGACCTAGGAGGAGTCAATTGTGAAACTATTCTACATTCCTTGAGATGGTTGTGGAACTCGATACTAAAATACTTCTAACTTCTATCAGATTGGAACATCTTTATATTCCTTCCAAATTGATTCTCGACTTCGTGTTTAAACTCCTTGAACTTTTCAAAGGTTTATGATTTATGTTGGGTTAAGTGGATATATCCATATCTGCTATAATCATCCATAAATGTCACGTAAAATCGATTACCATCCCTTGTGGTGGATCTGAAGTGTCCATAAACATCTTTGTGTATGAGATCCAATAAACCTTTACCTCTTTCACAAGACCCGATAAAAGGTGATTTTGTTATCTTACCCAAAAGACATGTCTCACATTCATCATTTGACCTTAAGTTAAATGATTCCAACACTCTGTCCTTTTGGAGTTGGGCGATGTATTTCTTATTAATGTATCCAAGACAAGAATGCCACAAGCATGTTTTGTATACACCATTAGGCGAATCAATATTCAATACACTATTGCCTAAGCTATCAACACTAATCATGGTTTCATACACACCATTACAAGGTAAAGCTTCAAACATAAAACACCTTTTTTATAAGCTAAAATCGAACCATTCATATCATTAAAAGAATATCGAACCCCTTTTCTAAAAAATGCAGGAAAAGAAATAATATTTCACGTTATTTATGACGAATAGATGAAATTAATCAAATATATCATAACATCACCACCAAGCACAAGACCATAAGTTCCAACCTTGGTAACAGGAGAAGATCGCCTATTTTCCATGATCAGATTTATTCTTCCATACTCCACTTCCTCACTTTCTCTTAGCCTCTGCAAATTCGAAATAAATGTCAAATCCGCATCTTGTATCAGGGACCCAAGAACGAGTAAGTTATGAGTTATTGACTTGAATAGTGTACGTACTTACCAACGATGGCTTGATCTTTCCATCCTTGATGTCTTGCAAGTATTTAGGGTAACTTCTTTTCCAATGGCCCTTTTCAGTACAGTAGTAGCAAGTGGCCTCTTTGGGGTCACTAACTACAGGAATGTTTGAACTAGGATTTATGTTCGACCCACGGCTAGACGATCTAGCTTGGGCCTTGCCCTTCCAGTTCAATTTCGGATTAGCCTTCCTTTTATTTCCTCTGTTTTTTCTAATGGCAAGGACGGGAGCATTTGTAGCAGAAACGGATTGATTCTTCTTCATCCCTAATTAAAAAATCTACAACAAGTTGTGGAGTTGTGTGACAACCCAAAAATTTCTAATATGTACAACCACCCACTTCAATAGGAGTCAAAACTATTTCTGCTAACTTTCAAGCTTTTTGGAATAAGTTTGAGTGTTTTAAAGTTAGTGCTTCAGAAGATATCAGGAGAGTGGATACCCTAGGGTTTATTATGTAGCAATAAGTGCCCAAAACTTCAAGAGTTTGGAGTTTACGGCCCAAAAATGATTTGGGACCGTAAACCCTAAAGGATATATAAGTGAGACTTAGATATTTTATTCACTTTTTTCACACTTCGGAAGACTAAAGCCATTTCTCTCTCAAGTATCATCCCGTTTTTCTTCAAGATCTTCAACTTGTAAGTGCTTCTAGCCCTGATATGTTTAGATCAAGTGTTAACCATCATGAAATCACTCAAAAATCCCTAGGACAAGGTGTTCACGGCGCAAGATCTTCTTGGACTGTGAACACTAAAAGTGTGGCAAAAATGTGCCCAATGTCCCTTTAGACCTTGGAAACAAGCATAGAAACAACCCTTGACATGTTTAAACCTTAAGAGCATCAAGAAAACACCCAAAATCACAAAGGATAAGGTGTTTACGGACCAAGAATCTTCTTGGACCGTAAACCCTAAAAAGGTTGCCAAAGTACCCCTAAACTCTTGCCAAACCTTAGAAGCAAACATAGAACCTTCCTTTGATGTGTTTAGCACATGAAAACCACAAAAATGTCCCAAGTATGTGTGTTTACGGTTTGGGGAGCTCCCAAAACCGTAAACACCCCAATGAGGGTTATAATGCCCCATAACTCTTTCATTAAGCCAAGAAACTAGCCTAGACCTTTACCCGGAAGTGTTTAAGACTTAAAAACATCATTTGAACATAAACCATTTGAGTTTACTACGATAAACCCAAAGACAAATGGTCCAAAAACCGTAAACCCCATAAAGGGGTGATATGTTGCCCTAATCACTTCCTAAGGCTTAGGCTTGAAGTTTGAATGCTTCAAAATGACTTCTAGGGATTCAAAGCACAAAATGGTCAAAGGAACATGAGTTTACGGCAGTGAACTCATGGGTTACAACCGTAAACTCAAGTGGAGTTGGTTACAAAACCGTAAACACCCTTAGATACCTTTTTACTTCCCTTTGTTGAATCACATGTGATGCCAACACTTAACCAAGGTGTTTCCTTTCATATAGTTGTTTATAAACACTATATTCATGTCAATATGTGTCCTTATATGTCATATAGGACATATTGTGTCTTGGGACTTCATTCGTGGAACTTCTCATCCGTACGCGCATACCCATTTGAATCACCCACATCAGGTGAGTTCATACCCTGTAATGAATCTTTTAAACTATTTTAACTGTTTTAAGGGGGGAATACAAGTTGAACACAATGATAATTGTGTAAATGTTTGTTATAAACATCTTTCAAAATGTTACTTATGTTATTTATAAGTTGTCAATACATTTCAAAACTCTTTTAAAGGTTATGTTACTTTATAGTTGTACAAAACTCCGTTTTTAAAGTATGAGCATAACTTGGTATATAAATGAGTCTTTTCAGTAGCAGTACAGTTAGAACATTAGTAAACTATTATAGGGATAGTTTAGGAGAACACTATTCATTACTTCTAGTACAATGAAGCACACAAAGAGTCAGTCCAGTTCATAAGTCTATACAAATACAATACGCTTACATGGAATACATTTACATAAATACGATATCAACACATGATAACAGAATAGAACATAATAAGGTGCTATAGCATGGAACGTTTTCAGGATCTAACTATACCAATGAATCACTTTTGCATTTGTGATAGTTATATTGGGTATACATGATCATAGTAATGTGGATGTTCGCGACTTGCACTCATGCAGGGGTCGCGTGCAGTTCATAGAATCTCTTGACAAGGGAGCGTCTAGCATAGGATCTAGCCATCACATTATGCCTTAACCGTCAATTAAGGCACAATAGTACTAAAACTAGTCCCTTATTTCAAATAATACTGTACTTACACTGTCAACACGACAATTACAGAAGGATATAAAATTCCAGTTTCAATATTATTAATACCTTTACCATGTGTCATATTCACATAATCGATGAGGTAAATTATATTTAATTAATAATAGTCGTACAGTCGGGTCTTGGTAGAAGGCTACTTTCAAAACAGTCAGTTCTTGGTAGAAGACTACTTTCAAAACAGTCAAGTCTTGGTAGAAGACTACTTTTAAAAGTTAGGACCATAATGCTAATCTTATGATTCCTTAATGTATACACTATAGGATACATATATACTAATAGATTCCGACAGCTAATAGGATGTGTGCCTTCGCTTCATTTCCTGTTCTCGTTGGATTGTGGTCTTGAACCGAGCTCCCCCAACCTATTATCTACCCGAATCTATATATATTTATGCTTAGTATACATTAAGTCATCATAAGGATACCAAGTATGGATCAGGTTATAAGACACAGAGTCGAAGCACAGTTTTTCTAGTACAAAACATACTTTTCAAAGTCAGTACTTTTGGTAAACAAAACTAGAGATTTACCAGATAAAGGCTTAAATCATTTTATTTAGCCAGTACAATTTTAAAGACTTTAGGTGAGTAACTCTATAATACCTTAGTTTATACACCATGTTTATATATAAAACTAATATCCAATAGGTAGTTAAATGTGTGTTTTCCGCCTCATTTCCTGTTCTCCGTTGAGTTATGGACCTAGGGCAGATTCACCCAATTAACTTTCTACTCGATATCAGATTATATATAGCAGTATAAACAAAGCTATCATAAAAGTGGTCACTGTGGTCAATATTTTACTATAAGAAATATAGGGTTTCTTAAAAGAACTTTTCATTAGATAGAAAGGAATCATTACAAATAACTCCATGAGTAACAAGTGAATACACCAGGTTTATATATGACAACGATCTAACATCCAATGGGATGTGTGCAAACCGCCTCATTTTCTGTTCCCCGTTGGGTTGTGAGTTTATGGCACATGCGCACAATCGATTGTTTGTTTACTCTGAGTTATATATAACTTGTACTCGCTTAGTACTCATAGAAAGGCTTGTAGTTTCATTTTACTTAACTTTCATTCGAGTAGGAAATATAGGATTTTCTAGAGGAACATGCGAACTGTTCAAAATAGAACTTACCGCTTACATCTCCTTACATACACATTTTTCAACAACATTTTACAGCTTACATCACTTGTACATATACATTTTTAACAACGCTTTATAGCTTACTCACATCACAAAAATCTTATGAACTCACCAGCTTAATTGGTGATCAAATCTTTCAAATAACTTGTATTCTCAGGAGGCTATTAGACAGGTGCTCGTGCTGGGGATTTAGAAGATGAAGCATTTCAGCTTCAAGTCTTATTTTGTTATTTGTGTATGAATTCTATGTTTTGTGAACACACTTTGTAAGCACTTTCTTTTGAAATGAAATGGTTGTTTATTACTTGCTTACCATATACATATCTCATGATACTTAGCATGACGTCCTCCACCCCAAACGTTTCCGCCGTTCCGGTTTTGGGGTGTGACAGATTGGTATCAGAGCATTGTTTATAGTGAACTAAGTATATCAACCGATAAAAGATATACAACTATAAATACAATGGGGCTTAAGTGCTATGGATAATGATATATTTTAGAATATAACTTCAAGTTATAAAAATAGACCTACTTGCTTACACATGTACATAATAGAACTAGTGTCACGAGGAGAACAGAACTAAAAGTATTTAAAGGTTGGGCACTGTCGTCAACCCGAACACATATGTAATCATAGCTAGGATCAATATAGGCTGATCAACTATATTCATTCGAGATGTGACCAACATGTGTTTGGGAATGATGTGGTGTTGCAACAGGGTTAAAACTTACCTAAACACCAGTCAGGAGAACACCAGAACAAGTACAGTTAGAATTAGAGTACTATGGGAGTATTCTATGATACGATAGCGCGATAACAATTTTAGATCATACCAAGTACATTACGTTAAGATACTATAGGAGTATTTTAGTTCAGATAAATAACTTATGTGAGAATTTAAAAGATCCTTAAGGATAGACCTATAATCTTACAGGGTATATTCATAAAGTTTTATATATAATCAAGATTTTATCGACATAGAATCTGTGACCGACGCTTCGCTATCCATTCCTCTTAAGGAAGTAGTGTTGAGGTGGGATCAATTATTTGAAGGTCTATTTGATCTTCAATTATATATATAATACAAACTGGTGTACCTTGCACAATTATAGGAGGATTCCATAAGGATCACCCCATAAAGTTACCTTAAAGCTCATAGGTTCTTTAGTCACTTTCATTCTCGCGCGTCGAACCCAGATAAATATAACCACATCCTCAGAGTATGCAAAAGAAGAGTCCAGGAGGAACAAGGACAAGTTCTAGAGAAGTTTTCGAGCAAAGATAGGCCGAAGTAACCAAAACGTCTTACGCGTCACACTAATAAATATTAATTAGATTAATTTTTCGAGCGAGTGGAAACACTGCTCATATTACATGTGTTAGAATTATTTTCTTACATGTAGCTGGTGACAGTTATTCAGGAAACAGATATTCATTCGAGGATAGTCATTTCAAATTCATAGATTTTATTAGGTATAGACTCATGTATGAATTGTTTCTAGAACCCTATAGAAGTCAGGACCCGATACATCCAGAACTAGGATAACCTTGTCTTTTCAGCTTTCAGCTTGTGTCCATCGCTTTAAGCTTTTCCCATTTCATCTTTCTTTTCTTTTTAGCAAAGATGCCTCCTTGCAGATCACCTAGACACACTACTCCGATAACTTCGATACCGCCTTCTTCGCAAATCGATATGGCAACGATAAACGCTGCAGTGGCTGCAACAGTGGCAACAGGCATGGCCCAATATCACCCCACCAGTACGAGTGGAGGTGAAATGCCTACTGATCCTACTCAAGGTGAGGTCCCTGTGCGCCCGAGAGATTTCTCTTACAAGGACTTCACCAGATGCCAACCATTGTCCTTTAATGGGACTGAAGGAGTCATTGCCCTTATGCAATGGTTCGAGAAAACCGAGTCGGTTTTCGAAATCTATAAATGCCCAGAAGGAAGCAAAGTGAAGTTTGCTGCCTGTACCTTCGATGACAAGACCCTAACATGGTGGAACAACCATGCACTGGCCCTATCAGTGGCAAACTCAATAGGTTGGGAAAACCTAAAAGAGTTAATGCGGGAAGAATATTACTCGTTGGGCGAAATTCAAAAACTGGAACATGGGCTGTGGGATCTCACTATGGTCGGCTCAGACATAGTGACCTACTCTGACTGTTTCAGCGAACTAGCAGCTCTATGCCCCGGGATGATTACCTCGGAGAAGACGAAGATAGAGAGATACATTTGGGGTCTGACTGCTCCGACCCCAGGAAATGTGTTATCTTCCAAACCAATCACATTTGATAGTGCTAAACGCTTGGCTCAGAGACTCATCGATCATGGAGTCCACCACAGCGTAAAAGTCCCTATTCCCAAGCCATCGAGGGAAGAGGACAATAATCAAAAGTCGGGGAACAAGAGGAAGAAGAAGTGGACAACACAAGACACCCCGAGAGAGCAACAAGCAAGTACTATGTATGCCGTTACAACGCCTACTATTTCAGCACCTGCCAGTTGATATGCTGGAAACCTTCCGAAGTGTGGAAACTGGAACTTTCACCATACCGGAGTATGCCGGAAAATGCAGTGTCTGAACTGCCACAGAAGGGGACACACAGTCTGTTACTGCAGGGCACCGGCTCAACCGATCTCCCAAGTCCTCGGAACTGAAGAAAACCAAGCCTGTTATGGCTGTGGTGAGACTGGACACCGTCAGGGGAACTGCCCAGTAATAAAGAACTCAGGAGCGGATGGACGCATTCTGATGATCACCGCAGGAGAATCTACCCCGGAGTCGTTACTGTGACAACCGTCAAAATTCGAGTCGGTTCTAGATTTGACTAGACTTAGTTGCACATATAGGCACTACACACACTAGACTTAGTAACTAGAAGCTAAGTTATAACCTACTAGAAACTTGGAAACAATTAGAATAAATGGATAGTGTACTTAGATTTCACATTGATATGTGAATTCTACATCTACTGAGCTGTAGTGACTATCCATATATGGGTCACTCTTTGACTCGAACAACATTTCATGAATCATATACACACATCATGCACTTGACCTAGTGGTAGAAATTAGGTCAAAGTCTCATAGAAACTTAAGTCAAAGTTGAAGACTAGGACTAGTATACTTGATTCCTCAATTTCGCTTGAATCTCGGAATCACTACATAGAATGCCAATAAACCGATAAAAAAATAAATTACAAACATTATTTATAACTATAAAAGAGTTATAATACCATAAGATAATTTGAAGTCCCAAATATTCAATTTATTTTGATATTCAATATTTATTACATCTCAAGACCCTAAAAACCCTAAATGCCCTAAAAACTCACATTAATAAACTTTAACCTAAAAAAAATTCTATAAAATAATTATGAAGCTTCTAATATTATCTTATAATAATCAATATTATGAAAATGAATTCAAGGAAAATAAATTTTAAACTATCAACATTTATTCCTAATTAACAAGTTAAATCAATAATTTAATAAAAACAAATCATGGCTTAATTCACACTTTATAAAAAAATTGGAAATTCTATAAAAATTGAGGAAAATTTATATAAAGTAAATGGAAGAGGTGGGGAGTCTCTCTCCTCATTGAAAATTCGGATTTCCCTCCCCATGCCTCTCCTCTTCCCAATACAAAATGATTCTTCTTCTCTCTCACACTCCATCTTCCCTCATTTTCTCTCATTTTCTCTCTCACACTCTCACACACATTTTCTCTCTTCCTCCCACTACGAACCACGAAATTTTACAGCCAACATGTCCAAGAACACTCAAGATACTCAAAATCTTTACCATCTAATGGTGTTCATTAAGGTAGAACACGATTTCCTTTCATTTTCCTTCAAGTTTTCATGGATTTTCTTGCATATCTTTGTTCTTCTACACCATTCTAATGAAAGATCATGAACACATAAACATACACACACACAAACTCACAGATTTGATGATGATGGTGGTAGGATTTCACCAAAAACAACATGCATGTTGTTAATGGTGAAATCCAAGGACCTAAACCTAAGTCAAGATCATGAAAATGCACTTTTCTACAAGTTTTGGTGGAAAATCACCACATGCACTCTAAGTTTTCTTTCAAAAACGATTTTTGAACATTTCAGACTGATGAATGATCTTTAAACCAACATGCATGTGATGATCTTCAAGCTTAGATGCTAGATCATCAAAGTATGTTGTTAAAAGCTTTCAAATATGTTCATGAAGGATTTATTTCCAAATAAATATCTAAAACTCATTTTCTGACCAAATCCGATTTATCCCAGATTCCCATCAACAAAATAAGATGCTCTGTAAATTTCCAGAAAATAATTCATTTCTCTCGAATTACTATAATTATTGCAACAAAATAAGGAAATAAATCATATAAAATACTTTCTGAGGTCTATAAATCCTAGGTAAATTCGTGGATGATCCCAATGCTAAATAATGATTTCACATTAAATTTTATCGATTTTTGTTACTGTTTAACATGTTTTTGAAATTTCTTTTTTTTGGCTTCAATAAATCATAAAGCCACTTTAGAAAAGGTGAAAGGGGAACCTAAAAATTTTTGCAGCTTATACTCTCTGTGGAAGACTTAGAAAAATATTTTTATAATTTTTCATAATGTATTCGTATTTTTCTCCGATTTTTGTATTTATAATGGCCTAAAAATAGAATAAATAGTTCTGCTCCTCCAAAATTCATGAAACTTTACCAGAACACCTTGTATTACATTAGGAGGCCACATAAAGATTTTTATGGTTTGTCTCTTCTGTATACTATTTTTCTCTTATTTTCTTAAATTAAATACACTTAAATACACAAAATCGGATGTCAGTATATTAAAAACCACATTTAGTATTTTTCTCAGATTATTTACTCCGTAAATGAAGTGTACAAAATTTTTCGTAATTTACTTTAACTGTTTAATAATTATTCTCCAATTAATGATTATTTAAGAGGATAAAACAAAGAAAAATAGAAAGACTAATTGAAAATTATCTTTTATATTTTTCACAGCTTCTAATTGTATAATAAAAGTGTTACAAAAAATTTTGGCCAATTTTGGAAACTAGTTCCTATTTATTTCAGTTTTTATTAGAATAAATGCTCAAAAATCAGAAAATTTGGTTAAACAGTTTAGAAATAAATTTTTATATTTTTCCCAGCTTAATAGTGTTTAATAACAGTAATACAAGAAGTTTGGGTAACTTTGGAAACTGATTTCTCTTTTTCATGAATTTCTATCTATTTAGTGAATTAAATATAAGAAAATTGGTTATATATATCTATAAACCATGAACATTTATCTGGAAGTCTTTTAATGTAGTTAGAACCAAAATCTGAAGTTTGGTAATTTTTATTAACTTTTTACTATTTTTCCATGATTTTATGATTATTCAAGGAATTAAATGGTGAAAAATAATTAGACAAATCAAAAAGTCAAAAAAATTTATCTTAAGGTCTTTGACTTCAATTAAAACTGAAATGCAAACTTTGGGAAATTTTAGAACTAAATTGATTTAGTTTTTGAATATTTAATCATTGGAACACCTCTAAAATGTTAAATATTAACATTCCAATAATGGAAAATTTTCCACTTAAATTGTTATATAACAATTGATTCTTTGAAACTTAATTTCCACATAAAAATGTTTGTAACTTATCAATATTAAATTTTGACACAATATTGACATAATTCTATTGTAGTAGTATGTATACTTATGTTAGATTTCGATTAGAGACTCATTAGTGTGTAACATCGTTGTAGGAAAACGATAGTGGTACCAGTGGAGCGTAGATCAATGCATCATTTGCATCATCTCAATGCATATTGTGAGTATTCACCAATCCCCTATTTTTGATTTTTAAATGATTTGGGGTGAAAAAACATGTCCTAAACTACTTATGTCCGTTGTATTTATTTGAATCGTATAAACTTGGTTGCTATATTTCTCATATCGTGAGTATTCACGCACTCCCTATTTTCAGTTTTTATGTTTTGGGGTGGAAAAGCATGTCCAGAAAAACTATTATTTTCATATTGTATTTAAATTTATTTGTATCAAACACGATTGCTATTATATTGCTATGTCTCCCTATGTATGTCTATGCAACACGGAACGTGTGAACTTAACGTACTAAGGCCCTTCCCTTATCTCTAACCATTAACTCTTTGAGCCAATGTTCATTATGGATAGCGCTATTAGGAATTGACAACTCCTCACTCGCCCTATTGCTGGAGTGCATGATACCATATTCATCTATGGAACGATAAACATAGATCTTGATAGGGCTTCAGTCATAGGTTTGGTTGAGACTCATTGTTTGCTCATACACATACAAACTCGTTTCTCGTTATAGCAATAAACTTGTTATCAATAATAGCAATCAACTGGTTTCTTATTATAGCAATAAACTTGTTTATTAATTATAGCAATGAACTTTGTTTCTCATTACAACAACAAACTTTTATTACTGAAAACTCATATACATGTTTTAGGAATGAAATTGTTTGCTCATTATAGCAACGAAATTGATTGCTCATTTTTAGCAATGAAACTTGTTTACTCGTTTGAGTAACGAACTTTATCTTCCATGAGAATATGAATGTTGCATCCTATTCGGGCAACATACTTTATCTCTCATGATGACAAAGAACTTTGTTTTTTACAAACTTATTTACTCCTTTTAACAATATACTTTTATTATTGGAAACTTTTATCAATGAGTTCACTAGTTTATAAAATTTAGCTTGAAATAAGGCTTTTCTTAAATACAAGTACATTGCTTTAATGAGAAACAAAGTTGATTGCTATTAATGAATACAAGTTTATTGCTATAACGAGAAATGAGTTTGTATGTGTATGAGCAAACAATGAGTCTCAACCAAACCTATGACTGAAGCCCTATCAAGATCTATGTCGTTCCATAGATGAATATGATATCATGCACTCCAGCAATAGGGCGAGTGAGGAGTTGTCAATTCCTAATAGCGCTATCCATAATGACCATTGGCTCAAAGAGTTAATGGTTAGAGATAAGAGAAGGGCCTTAGTACGATAAGTTCTCATGTTACGTGTTGCATAGACATACATAGATAGACATAGCAATACAATAGCAATCGTGTTTGATACAAATCAATTTAAATACAACATGCAAATAATAGTTTTTCTGGATATGCTTTTCCACCCCAAAACATAAAAACTGAAAATAGGGGAGTGCGTGAATACTCACAATATTTCGTTTAGGTACAAGTGGTGCCTCAGAATACACCAACGTCCTACTACCGGGATCCTACGACATCAAACACACTAGTGAGTTTCCATGTCGAAATCTATTGCTAATATACTAAACTCTGCATATAGCGTAATGCCAATTTATGTTTTAATATTGGATTTTATATTAATTGGTTACACTTTTTCTGAAATGATGAAATTTCACAAGTCGTGCGATTAATACAATTTTGGGATATTAATTTTCCAGATTTAGTAATATAAATTAAAGGTATTCCTACACATTTAAAGGGGTTTTATATTCCTAAAAATGTAAAATATTATCAAACAGGGGTATTATCAATGCTTCGTCGGCTAGACATTTCTTGAGATTGGAGACGTGGAATGTGTCGTGAATGGCGCTTAACTCTTGGGGCAATTGGAGTTTATAAGCCACCGGACCAATCCTTTCAAATATTTCAAAGGGTCCAACATATCTCGGGCTTAGTTTTCCTTTCTTACCAAAACGTACAAGCCCTTTCCAAGGCGACACTTTTAAAAGTACCTTGTCTCCAACTTGGAATTCTAATGGTTTTTGATGATTATCCGCATAACTTTTCTGACGATCTCTGGCAGTTTTAAGCCTATCTTTGATGATTGCAATCTTGTCAGATGTTTCCTGGATAAGTTCGAGTCTAGTCAACTGTTTGTCTCCGATTTCTGTCCAACATAAGGGTGAACAACACTTGCGTCCATACAATGCTTCATATGGAGCACATTGGATACTCGTGTGGTAACTGTTATTGTAGGAAAATTCAATTAGAGGCAAATGAGTATCCCAATTTCCTTTGAACTCAATGACACACGCTCGTAGCATGTATTCCAATGTTTGTATTGTTCTCTCTGTTTGCCCATCTGTCTGAGGGTGGTAAGCTGTGCTCAAATCTATCTTGGTTCCTAGTGCCTTCTGTAACATCCACCAAAAACGTGATGTAAAATGACTATCTCTATCAGAAATGATAGATAGGGGTACACCATGCAGAGAAACAATTTTGTCGATGTAGATTTGGGCCAATTTTTCCATCTTGAAATCTTCCCGAATGGGGAGAAAGTGAGTAGATTTCGTCAGTCGATCCACTATGACCCAAATTGAGTCATGACCTTTAGCAGTTCTAAGAAGTTTGGTAACGAAATCCATGGATATCTGCTCCCATTTCCATTGGGGAATTTCGGGTTGTTGCAATAAGTCGGATGGTTTTTGATGTTCAGCTTTGACTATTGAGCAAGTTAAACACTTCCCAATATAATAGGCAATATCCCTTTTCATTCCAGGCCACCAATAGTACTCTTTAAGATCCTTGTACATCTTATCCGCTCCAGGGTGGATTGAGTATTTCTGTCGAGGTTTTGGGGGCTTCCTATTTCTTGATTGCCTCGATCTTAGCTGGATCTACATGAATTCCTCTTTGGCCGATCACATGACCAAGAAAATGTACTTCCCGAATCCAAAATTCGCACTTAGTGAACTTGGCATACAATTTCTGCTCCTTCAACAGCTCGAACACTAGCTTCAGATGTCTATTGTGATCTTCTTTGGTTTGCGAGTAAACAAGTATGTCATCGATAAATACAATTACTAACTTGTCTAGGTATGGTCTACAGACCCTATTCATCAAATCCATGAAAACAGCGGGTGCGTTCGTTAGTCCAAAAGGCATGACTAAGAACTCATAATGTCCATAACGGGTTCTAAATGATGTTTTGTGAATGTCCCCTTCGTGAATTCTTAGTTGATGATACCCTGACCGAAGGTCGATTTTTGAGAAGTATGAAGCGCCCTGCAATTGATCGAATAAGTCATCTATTCGAGGGAGGGGATATCAATTCTTGATTGTCAACTTGTTCAGTTCTCTGTAATCAATGCACATTTGGAACGACCCATCTTTCTTTTTGATGAATAATACTGGGGCTCCCCAAGGTAAAGAACTTGGTCGAATAAACCCTTTGTTTAGAAGTTCTTGAAGTTGTCCGGATAGTTCTTGCATCTCGGATGGTGCAAGGCGATATGGCGCTTTTGCTACCGGTGCCGCTCCGGGAATTAAGTCTATCCGAAATTCGACCTATCTGTGAGGGGGTAGACCGGGTAATTCCTCCAGAAACACTTCGGGATAGTTTTGAACCACGGGAATCTCCTTGAGTTGCTTAGCTTCAGGTTCTCTTTCTAGCACGTGGGCCATGAATGCAATACAATTCCTCTTCAGGTACTTGTGAATCTTCATGCTTGATACTATGTTTAAACTTCTTCCTAGCTTCTCACCGTGTATGATAAGGGTTTCTCCATTAGGGAGAGGTATCCTAATGACCTTCTTGTAACAACCAATGTCCGCTCTATAACCAATCCATTCATACTATCACATCAAAACTACCTAGCTCTATAGGAATTAGGTCAATGCTAAAGAGTTTATCAGCTAAGTTCAAAGTACAGCCATGAATTATATCATTTTCCCTAATTTCATACCCATCAGCAAGTTCAATAGCATAAGCATTCCTCATCTTTCTTGATTTCAAGTCAATTAACGGTCTAAATGCTAAAGAAACAAAACTCCTATCTGCTCCCGCATCGAATATTACTGATGCAAAATGGTTGTTCAGGAGAAACGTACGTGTTATCACCTCAGGGTTCTGACGAGCTTCTTCTGCACCAATCACAAAGGCTACACCTCTTGGCCGTCCACCTTGATTTCCTTGGAAGTTTTTCCTGGCTTGGCCTTGTCCATTGATACCAGGCCCCTTGTTCAGTTTGGGACATGCTCTACGGAGATGATCAGTACTCCCGCACTCGTCACATGCCCTTTTCCCTCCTTATTCAGCTTACAATACTTCAAGTAATGGCCTGTTTGTTTACAGTTTTGGCACACTGGGCAAGCTCCCTTGTGATGGAAGTTACACTTATTGCACTTCGGAAGCGGTCCTGAGTACTGCTTTCGCTCCTGCACTTCCATGACTTCCTGTTCCTGAGTTTTCAGTGGTTCTTGCTCCTGGGCTCTTACCATAAAGTTTCTTGAGACTTTCTGCTTCCTCCCTGACTTGCCTCCATACTTCTTCTCTCCTTGATTTGCTGGCTTCCTCTTGCTACTAGAGTTTTCCTTTGTCAATGCTCCCATCCTTATCACATCATTGGTTAGTCGATTTGCTAGACTTACTGCACTCTGAATAGTAGTTGGGTTTGCTGAGGTAACCATTCCCTGAATTTCTGGTGCTAGACCCCAGATGTAACGATCTATCCGTTTCTCCTCAGGAGTAACCATGTGAGGTACCAGTTTTGCTAGTTCATGAAATCGGACTGTGTACTTCTCTATTTGTGTTCCACCCTTAGAATGGTTCCAGAATTCAGATTCAAGCTTCTGAAGTTCATCCTTGGGACAATACTCCTCTATCAGCAGCTTCTTTAGGTCTTCCCAAGTTAGCTGATATGCCGCTGTTCGGCCTCGGGTTTGCACTAGAGTATTCCACCAGGTCAATGCCCTATCTTGGAGTAGACAAGTTGCATACTCAACTTTGTTGCGCTCGAGGCATTTGCTAATGTGAAGGACCAACTCCATGCTGTCAATCCATTTCAGCAACCCGACCGCACCTTCCTTTCCGTGGAACTCCTTAGGTTTACAAGCCATAAAGGACTTGTAGTTGCATTCTCTTTCATTGTTTCCCCGGTTTCCTCCACTACTTCCTTGGTTAGCATTAAGTCCCGTAGTTACTTGAGTAACAATGTTTGGGATTGCTTCCATGAGTTGTTGTGCTACAACTTGAGCAACATCGGGTGTTTCGTTCTGTGGGCGCCCGTGATTAGGCCTTCCTGACATGGTTCTAAGACACAAGAGTAGAAATACGTATAAATAGATAAAATAATGTATAATATTTAGTTCACTACTATTTTGAAAACCATAAATGTTGTCAAATTAATGGTTTGCATTAATACTATGCATATAGATTTTAGAAAGGAAAGAAAAGAAAAATCTTTTTATTCGACCATTGACTAAGAAAATTCTAGGGTTTGCCCTCATAGTAAAAGTTTTCAAACATAAAATAAACTTCTCCATTACCATTTGAAATAGTCTTTAAAACCAAAACAATACATCAATCCCAAAATAAGGTTTTTAAATGTTTTTCTCAAAAGACACCCAACATGGGTTTTCGTTTCATGACAAAATAAAATAAAATACTGAAATCAGAACCAAATACTAATCGCTATCCCAACAAGAAACATCAACACCACAATCAGTAATAGCCCTCCAAGCACATAATATGCGGTCATCGCACGACCTGCCACTCGTCTAGCAGCACTAGCAGTGTCAGCAGCCTCCATCGAATGCTGAAACAGGATTTCCATCCTTGTCAACACTTCATCCAAAACTTCCCGATGCCCAGCTATCACAGCGAGATTGTGACATAGGCCCGCTGCCATCGACTGCAATCTCCGGGACTCCTCCGGGGTCATACCTGACTGCCTGACAGGTATCCCTATGACTCGCTGTGGTGGGGGTGCTCTCGGTCCTGCAACGTTGGGTCCTACCCCGCTAGGTCCTGCCGTGCCAAGTCCTGCTGTGCTGGTGGCTATCCTTCCTGGAATGGGAACACTCTTCCTCGCCGTCCTCCGAATGCGAAGCCCATAAAATGGTATCAGAGCTAAAGTTATAGAGAAAATTAGTTTTCCTTTAAGAAAACACAACCTATAACCAAAACTTATAAGAAATTCTTTTTACATCAAACATATTACTAGTATAATTAGGTCGGGAGTTGTATCGTTGGACCTCAATTAGACATAGCCTTATCACCTATGTTTAATTAAGGAAAGATTTATACAAAGCCTGAGCTAATTATAATGGGAATATGTTCAACAAAATTTTTGAGAAAACATTATTTCAAAAATTTAAAAAGGTTAATTTTGGTGTGTGTAAGCATTGCATATTATAGGCATGCATTGTCATTTATTTCATATCTCATTGAAACTATGTCTCAGTCCACTATGTCAACATCGTCATCTACCGTCTCAGCCGATGAGTCCGGCTACGTCACTGTTATCCCTCGACGTAATCCCCCCGCCTCGGTAGAAGAAGACCCATCGGAGGACACGGAAGATACAGGAAACTCGGTGGAGATCAGCAATGACAACGCCCCGAGTCAACGAAGCGAGGCATCACCTGCATCGATGTTGCCACCACTTTATGGGCTTCGTATTCGGAGGACGACGAGGAAGAGTATTCCCATTCCAGGAAGGATAGCCACCAACACAGCAGGACTTGGCACGGAAGGACCTAGTAGGGTAGGACCCAGCGTTGCAGGACCGAGAGCACCCCCACCACAACGAGTCATAGGGATACCTGTCAGGCAGCCAGGTATGACCCCGGAGGAGTCACGAAGGATGCATTCGATGACAGCAGACCTACGTTACAATCTCGTTGTGATAGCTGGGCACCAGGAGGTACTGAATGAAGTGATGACAGGGATGGAAATCTTGTTTCAACATTTGATGGAGGCTACTGACACTGCTAGTGCTGCTAGACGAGAGGCAGGTCATGCGATGACAGCATATTATGTGCTTGGAGGGCTATTACTGACTGTGGTGTTGATGTTTCTTGTTGGGATAGCGATTGGCATTTGGTTCTGATTTCAATATTTTATTTTATTTTTCATGAAACGAAAACCCATGTTGGGTGTCTTTTGGGAAAAACATTTAAAATTTTATTTTGGGAATTCATGTACTGTTTTGGTTTTAATACTATTTCAAATGGTGATGAGAAGTTTATTTTATGTTTGAAGACTTTTACTATGAGGGCAAACCCTAGAATTTTCTTAGTCAATGGTCGAATAAAAAGATATTTCTTTTCTTAAAAGCATGTTAAACAGTAACAAAAATCGATGAAATTTAATGTGAAGTCATTATTTAGCATTGGGGTCATCCACGAATTTACCTAGGATTTATAGACCTCAGAAAGTATTTTATATGATTTATTGCCTTATTTTGTTGCAATAATTATAATAATTCGAGAGAAATGAATTATTTTCTGGAAATTTACAGAGCATCTTATTTTGTTGATGGGAATCTGGGATAAATCGGATTTGGTCAGAAAATGAGTTTTAGATATTTATTTGGAAATAAATCCTTCATGAACATATTTGAAAGCTTTTAACAACATACTTTGATGATCTAGCATCTAAGCTTGAAGATCATCACATGCATGTTGGTTTAAAGATCATTCATCAGTCTGAAATGTTCAAAAATCGTTTTTGAAAGAAAACTTAGAGTGCATGTGGTGATTTTCCACCAAAACTTGTAGAAAAGTGCATTTTCATGATCTTGACTTAGGTTTAGGTCCTTGGATTTCACCATTAACAACATGCATGTTGTTTTTGGTGAAATCCTACCACCATCATCATCAAATCTGTGAGTTTGTGTGTGTGTATGTTTATGTGTTCATGATCTTTCATTAGAATGGTGTAGAAGAACAAAGATATGCAAGAAAATCCATGAAAACTTGAAGGAAAATGAAAGGAAATCGTGTTCTACCTTAATGAACACCATTAGATGGTAAAGATTTTGAGTATCTTGAGTGTTCTTGGACATGTTGGCTGTAAAATTTCGTGGTTCATAGTGGGAGGAAGAGAGAAAATATGTGTGAGAGTGTGAGAGAGAAAATGAGAGAAAATTAGGGAAGATGGAGTGTGAGAGAGAAGAAGAATCATTTTGTATTGGGAAGAGGAGAGGCATGGGGAGGGAAATCCGAATTTTCAATGAGGAGAGAGACTCCCCACCTCTTCCATTTACTTTATATAAATTTTCCTCAATTTTTATAAAATTTCCAATTTTTTTATAAAGTGTGAATTAAGCCATGATTTGTTTTTATTAAATTATTGATTTAACTTGTTAATTAGGAATAAATGTTGATAGTTTAAAATTTATTTTCCTTGAATTCATTTTCATAATATTGATTATTATAAGATAATATTAGAAGCTTCATAATTATTTTATAGAATTTTTTTTAGGTTAAAGTTTATTAATGTGAGTTTTTAGGGCATTTAGGGTTTTTAGGGTCTTGAGATGTAATAAATATTGAATATCAAAATAAATTGAATATTTGGGACTTCAAATTATCTTATGGTATTATAACTCTTTTATAGTTATAAATAATGTTTGTAATTTATTTTTTTATCGGTTTATTGGCATTCTATGTAGTGATTCCGAGATTCAAGCGAAATTGAGGAATCAAGTATACTAGTCCTAGTCTTCAACTTTGACTTAAGTTTCTATGAGACTTTGACCTAATTTCTACCACTAGGTCAAGTGCATGATGTGTGTATATGATTCATGAAATGTTGTTCGAGTCAAAGAGTGACCCATATATGGATAGTCACTACAGCTCAGTAGATGTAGAATTCACATATCAATGTGAAATCTAAGTACACTATCCATTTATTCTAATTGTTTCCAAGTTTCTAGTAGGTTATAACTTAGCTTCTAGTTACTAAGTCTAGTGTGTGTAGTGCCTATATGTGCAACTAAGTCTAGTCAAATCTAGAACCGACTCGAATTTTGACGGTTGTCACAGTCTCCCCCGGTTGAAAGAATTTCGTCCCGCAATTCAATTCGTGACACATTCTATTAGAACCCAGCCAGATAAAATTGTATAATTTGAGAGGTGGTGACTTGAAGAGCTCTTTGATTATTTTGGGTTAATTCCTCAAGGGAAGAGCCCAAGTCTTTAGCTATAATCAAATTAATGTTTCCCTAATTCAAGTTCTATAGTCTGGATTGCGAGAAATTAGGATCATGGAAATCATGATCCAACCATGGCGACCTAGTTGAAAAAGTTTATATAGTTAGATATTATCTAACTTAAAAGAACGTTATAAGTTCTGCTGACGCACCAACTGCATTGAGCGTTAAATCCGCATTGATCCTCAAGTCGCATTTTAAATTAGCACTAAGTGTAAATTCGCCACCTAATAAAGAAGAGGTTAGGAACAATTTGGTCACTTTCGGGTTGGCTACTATATCTGGCAAAAGATATATTCCGAAATAAGAAGGGGTATCATGAATGAAAGGGAAGCGATCAAGGTTAAGTTCCTAAAAATACGTTCTAAGGGTAGGCAACGGAGTTTTGGTACATCTCCAATGTAAAGGCTATTTAAGTGTCGTCTACAAAATACATCACGAAATGATTAAGGATCTCTGAGGCTATAATTACTACTACGGTTACTCTTACAATGATAGAACTATATTCGAAGAATATATATATTTAGAGAGTCAATGTCGCAAATGGAGGCGATGAAATCATATTTGTAGATAACATTTTAAGTGTTTAGAAGTAATAAAAATCTCACTGTTATCAAAATATATAATAATTCCTTGATAATGAAAATACATGTGTGGCGATCAAATAAAGTAGTAAAGTCATATAAAGATTAATTAAGGTTTTAAGTCGTCATTAAAGGAATTTATATAGAAATATTTGTATTAAACTTTTGAGAAATTGTCCAACTGTCAAAGTCAGGACAAATTCAAGTTTACGAGGAGTCAGAATACTTATGAAAACAAGTTTGAGAGTTTAAGAACTCACTGAAAATTGCAAAGTAAAATACTATTTTAAGAAAGGTGTAAAAATGTCAATCTTTGAAAATAGTGCATTCATAGTTTAGTGTTTCTACAAAAACATTCACTTAGAGAATAGATAATCGTAAAATTCAAAACTTTTGATGTATTTAAAGAAAAGAAGAAACATAAGGAAATATATCTTTCACATATATTTTCCGGATATAGAAAAATTATAAGCATAAAGATATTCATCTTGTGTATTACTTATAACGAAAAATAAAATGAAACTTGCATTTAAATCAAGTTTCCAAATTTAGAACGAAAGAGCAAATGTAAATAAAGATCACTTGTTTATAGTAGATTTCAAAATAAAAACAAGATATATATGATAAAAGGCATAGTTGAATATATCCAAGTTGACTAAATCAAAGGTATGCCTCATGACTATACACGTATTAATCGCTCAAAACGAAAGGATAGATTTCTAGTATGTATGTGTACAAACATGATACCAAGAGAAGCAAAATAGACAGAAACAAAGTTAGACAATGTATTATGTTACTATTATGGCGTGCGAGATCTAAAATCAGAAGGAGAGCGAGAAATCAAGTTCGAAGGAAAGTAAAAGGAAGGTAGCGACAATGATTGTTATTATTAAAATTATAAGAACAATACCTATAGGTAGATTTAAAACCAGGTTGAGATATATTTCAAACTTCCATATTTGATGTATATTGATGATTAAATAAACATATACGAGTTTTAAAGTGTTTTCCAAGGATTGCTAAAAATTCACAAGTTGTCTATTAAGTTAAACTCCATTGTGAAAAAGAAGAAACACTAAAACTTGTAATTGAAATTCCGACAGCTTTGACCTTTTTGACTGGAGTCCAACAATTGTTAAACGGATAAGGTAAAAACTTAACATAGGATATCCCTTTGACCTCTATAAAGGGTCATAAACTGCATTGATACCATAAAACGTCTTACTAACAAATTTTCTTGTCCTTTATCTTGGGGAAAAGACATCGGTACTCGCATTAGTATTTAAGTATGATTAGCTATACTAACATACTTATTCGTTACTTCTTAATCTTCCATCGAAAAGTTATTTCGTTTCATCGGTTTTATTTATCATCGATAAAATATTTTATATCCACTTCATTCAACTTAGTAGACATTTCCTAACAATTTAAGCCATATTCTCGCTAAAACTCTTTTGACAACTTGCTTTAATTTAACGCTTTTCTCCAAAACTCAACTTAACCAATATTGGTTTTTACCTTGCTATTTCAATTTCATTTCAAATCCATTTCAATAGATAGATGTGCTTTTAAAGGGCATAGAAACCATTTTAAACCTTGATTACCATTTTGGCACGTTTTTGAAAAACTTAGAAACATTTTCTTTTATAAAAGTGTTTAAATTCTTTGCTATAAAACATAGACATATGACATTGAAGTTCATATTACGTGTAAAAGCTTCATCGGATCTTTCAAACCACTTTTGTTTTGACTCTTTTGACCGCTTTCTCATTTAGACATTGTAATTTACTTTAATGTGTTTTCTCGAAAACATAACCTGATATTTATACAAATTTCTACTTCAAACATGTTTATAAGACATGTCTAATGCTTGTAATTCAAAACATACATTATTTGTGTATTTTGCTTCAATATAGTTTTATAATCTATAAAGATTATAAAATATAAAGCATTGCAAAACTTAGTGTTCACTTTCAAATTTCCAGTGGTGCACTTTCGACAATGCACAGTTATTCATGGTTCTCAAACCGTGATGCATGTAATGAACACCAAGCTAAAGAGGTTGATGATCAAAGTACATTGTTAATAGTGCATGTAAACGATTTTGTCTATAAAATATCTAAAAGTTCTTTTCTGTTCAAAGAAATTTTTTTCCAGATTCCCATTAAGGTAATATGAACATCTGGAAAATTTCAAGAGTTATTATCATTTCTTTGGTTTATTAAAATTGTTACAAGAAAAAAGGGCATAAATCACATAAAACACTTCCAGAGGTCTATAAATCCGGAATAAATTCGTGGATGACCCCTACGGTGAATAATGACCCCTCATTAAATATCATCGATATTTGTTGCTGTTTGGTATATTTTTGATTTTCTTTTTGTTTGGGTATAATAAATCACAAAAACCACTTTAGGGAGTGTGAAAATTGTATCTAACAATTTTCGCAGCCCTTACCTGTGGTGGGAGACTCAGAAAAATAATTTCAGAATTTTTCATCATGCTTTCCTATTTTTCCCAATTTTTGGTATTTATAATGGCCTAAAAATAGGAAAAATAGTTCTGACTATCCAAAATTCATGAAAGTTTTCCAGAACATCATGTTGTACATTAGGAGCTTACATAAAATTTTTGATGATTTGTCTCTACTGTAAACTATTTTTCTCCTATTTTCTAAGGTTAAATACACTTAAATACACATAAATACCCAAAACCGGATTATACAATATGAAAAACACTTTTGGTATTTTTTCCAGATTACTTACACTGTAAATGATGTTACAAAAATTTTGGTAATTTATTTTAACTGTTTATTATTTATTCTTCAATTAATGATTATTTAAGGGAATAAAACAAGGAAAAATAGAAATACCAGCTGAAAAATATCTTTTATATTTTTTCCAGCCTATTTATGTATAATAACAGTTAAATAAAAAGTTTGGGTAGTTTTGGAAGCTGTTTTCTATTTATTTCAATTTTTATTGGAATAAATGCTCAAAAATCATAAAATATAATTAAACATTTTATTTTTACCAGCTTAGTAATGTGTAATAACAGTAAAATAAAAAGTTTGAGGATTTTTATCCTTTGAATGCTATTTTTCGTGAATTTATGTTGTTATGAAGGCTTAAAAATTTGGAAAATAGTTAACCATATCAAAAATTCAAGGAAAATTTTCTGGAAAACCTCTATTGTATTTAGAATGAAAAATACAAGGTTTGACAATTTTTGGAAACTGTTTGCTAATATTTTACATTTTTAGGAATATAAACACCTTTAAATGTGTAGAAATACCTTTAATTTATATTACTACATCTGGAAAATTAATATCCCAAAATTGTATTAATCGCACGACTTGTAAAATTTCATCATTTCAGAAAAAGTGTAACCAATTAATATAAAATCCAATATTAGAACATAAATTGGCATTTCGCTATATGCAGAGTTTAGTATATTAGCAATAGATTTCGACATGGAAACTCACTAGTGTGTGTTTGATGTCGTAGGATCCCGGTAGTAAGACGTTGGTGTATTCCGAGGCACCACTTGTACCTACACGAAATATTGTGAGTATTCACGCACTCCTCTATTTTTAGTTTTTATGTTTTGGGGGTGGAAAAGCATGTCAAGAAAAACTATTATTTGCATGTTGTATTTAAATTGATTTGTATCAAACATGATTGCTATTGTATTGCTATGTCTCTCTATGTATGTCTATGCAACACGGAACATGAGAACTTATCGTACTAAGGCCCTTCCCTTATCTCTAACCATTAACTCTTTTAGCCAATGGTCATTATGGATAGCGCTATTAGGAATTGACAACTCCTCACTCGCCCTATTGCTGGAGTGCATGATACGATATTCATCTATGGAACGACATAGATCTTGATAGGGCTTCAGTCATAGGTTTGGTTAAGACTCATTGTTTGCTCATACACATACAAACTCGTTTCTCATTATAGCAATAAACTTGTATTCATTAATAACAATCAACTTTGTTTCTCATTAAAGCAATGTACTTGTATTTAAGAAAAGCCTTATTTCAAGCTTGATTTTATAAACTTGTGAACTCACCAACTATTTTCATAGTTGACGCTCGTTTTACATGTTTTTTCAGGAAATAATTAGTAAGTGGATATAAAGATTCATCATCATAGAGCATGCTGCATCGTGTTGAAGTTATTTATGAAGTTATATTTGAACAATGTTATTTTGGAAAAATGTGTACTTGTTTCTTTTAAACTATGGGTTGTAAACTTTTAAATACTGCTGTGGTGATGTATCTTTATCTTTTGCAATGGAACCGTTATCTCTGTCATATCTTGCGTGACGAGTAGTGGTACGTTTTTCAAAGTAGTATTTACTTTTTAAAATTTATTTATATTCATATAAGATTAAAATTTGGGGATGACACTTAAAAGTAACTATAACAACTCACATGATGAAATAGGTCTCAATATTCAAGAGAACTAAATAGATCCCTTAGAGAAGCTATTATGGCTCACCAGATACATCAGGGTTGTGCGCAACTAAGATGTTGCAGACTTAGAGTGAGTGACTCTGCTTAGGTCCCCTTTCCTTAATTGGTTGATGATTTGAGGCAGAGATACTTAGTCAACTGCCTGGCCCATCTTAAAAATTGACAACTTGTATATGACGGGCGATGATAGTGGTACTAAGGGGGATTGTAGTATAAAAGTATCCCTCTAGTTAATAAAGCATTTTTATTTGTATGTATGCGCACATAACAGTACGATACATAGGAGTGTTAACTTCAAATAGAAAATAGGAAACACGAGATCAGATACAAGGAGTACATTGTTGAACATACTAGGAGTACAGTACCAATCATACTAGGGATACATCTTCGTATAACAGACGTTTCTTTCATTCGACCAAAACTTTGTTCAATATAGAGTCCGTATTTTCTTTCGTCGGGAGTTGGCGTGGTCCTCGCCATACTAAGTTCATACGTTTCTACCGCCTCGATCGGCAAGTTCTCAAAAATTTCGTCATTCGTATTGAAGGTCCGACCTAAACCTAAACTTTATCTTTCGCATTCTAAACCCCCGAAGTACTCGTGCGAAGAGTACTTTGCCCTCCGAAGCCTTATCGACAGACGTCCACAGACCGTCACGACATACCACTCGTCCAGCAGACCAAGTTCGAGCACAGTGGCTAAGGATGAATACAGCCCGCCTATTATTATTTAGTATATACGCGAGGGTCATATATGAGTATGATTACGCATATCTATTATGTGTGCTTCCGCCCTATCTCCTGTCCTCGTTGGGTTGTGGACCTGGGGCAGAGGCGCACATCCGACAGTCCTACTAATCCTAATTATATATGGCTTGTATACATGAGGTAATGATATATGGACCAAGTATGAATCCTATCAAGAACACCAGGGCAAGTTGCCGGATCTACGAGTGAGTATTCTGCAAATCAGAAGAGCGCAACCCCAGTAGTAATGCTAAGAGAGCTAATTTTGGGACGAAATTCATTCTAACGGGGGGATGATGTGACAACCCAAAAATTTCTATTCTGTACAACCACCCACTTCAATAGGAGTCAAAACTATTTCTACTAACTTTCAAGCTTTTTGGAATAAGTTTGAGTGTTTTAAAGTTAATGCTTCAGAAGATATCAGGAGAGTAGATACCCTAGCGTTTATTATGTAGCAATAAGTGCCCAAAACTTCAAGAGTTTGGATTTTACGGTCCAAAATTGATTTGGGACCATAAACCCTAAAGGCTATATAAGTGAGACTTAGATATTTTATTCACTTTTTTCACACTTCGGAAGACTAAAGCCATTTCTCTCTCAAGTATCATCCCGTTTTTCTTCAAGATCTTCAACTTGTAAGTGTTTCTAGCACTAATATGTTTAGATCAAGTGTTAAACATCATGAAATCACTCAAAAATCCCTAGGACAAGGTGTTCACGACCCAAGATCTTCTTGGACCGTGAACACTAAAAGTGTGGAAAAAATGTGCCCAATGTCCCTTTAGACCTTGGAAACAAGCATATAAACAACCCTTGACATGTTTAAACCTTAAGAGCATCAAGAAAACACCCAAAATCACAAAGGATAAGGTGTTTACGGCCCAAGAATCTTCTTGGACCGTAAACCTTAAAAAGGTTGCCAAAGTGCCCCTAAACTCTTGCCAAACCTTAGAAGCAAACATAGAACCTTCCTTTGATGTGTTTAGCACATGAAAACCACAAAAATGTCCCAAGTATGCGTGTTTACGGTTTGTGGAGCTCCCAAAACCGTAAACACCCCAATGAGGGTTATAATGCCCCATAACTCTTTCATTAAGCCAAGAAACTAGCCTAGACCTTTACCCGGAAGTGTTCAAGACAGGAAAACATCATTTGACCAAAAACCATTTGAGTTTACTACCGTAAACCCAAAGAAAAATGGTCCAAAAACTGTAAACCCCATAAAGGGGTGATATGTTGCCCTAATCACTTCCTAAGGCTTAGACTTGAAGTTTGAATGCTTCAAAATGACTTCTAGGGATTCAAAGCACAAAATGGTCAAAGGAACATGAGTTTACGGTAGTGAACTCATGGGTTACAACCGTAAACTCAAGTGGAGTTGGTTACAAAACCGTAAACACCCTTAGATACCTTTTTACTTCCCTTTGTTGAATCACATGTGATTCCAACACTTAACCAAGGTGTTTCCTAGTCCCGGAAGGTGTTTCCTTTCATATAGTTGTTTATAAACACTATATTAATGTCAATATGTGTCCTTATATGTCATATAGGACATATTGTGTCTCGGGACTTCATTCGTGGAACTTCTCATCCGTACGCGCATACCCATTTGAATCACCCACATCAGGTGAGTTCATACCCCGTAATGAATCTTTTAAACTATTTTAACTGTTTTAAGGGGGGAATACAAGTTGAACACAATGATAATTGTGTAAATATTTGTTATAAACATCTTTCAAAATGTTACTTATGTTATTTATAAGTTGTCAATACATTTCAAAACTCTTTTAAAGGTTATGTTACTTTATAGTTGTACAAAACTCCGTTTTTAAAGTATGAGCATAACTTGGTAGATAAATGAGTCTTTCAGTAGCAGTACAGTTAGAACATTAGTAAACTATCATAAGGATAGTTTAGGAGAACACTATTCATTACTTCTAGTACAATGAAGCACACAAAGAGTCAGTCCAGTTCATAAGTCTATACAAATACAATACTTACATGGAATACATTTACATAAATACGATATCAACACACGATAACAGAATAGAACATAATAAGGTGCTATAGCATGGAACGTTTTCAGGATCTAACTATACCAATGAATCACTTTTGCATTAGTGATAGTTATATTGGGTATACATGATCATAGTAATGTGGATGTTCGCGGCTTGCACTCATGCAGGGGTCGCGTGTAGTTCATAGAATCTCTTGACAAGGGAGCGTCTAGCATAGGATCTAGCCATCACATTATGCCTTAACCGTCAATTAAGGCACAATAGTACTAAAACTAGTCCTTTATTTCAAATACTACTATACTTACACTGTCAACACGACAATTACAGAAGGATATAAAATTCCAGTTTCAATATTATTAATACCTTTACCATGTGTCATATTCACATAATCGATGTGGTAAATTAGATTTAATTAATAATAGTCGTACAGTCGGGTCTTGGTAGAAGGCTACTTTCAAAACAGTCGGGTCTTCGTAGAAGGCTACTTTTAAAACAGTCAAGTGTTGGTAGAAGACTACTTTTAAAAGTTAGGACCATAATGCTAATCTTATGATTCCTTAATGTATACACTATAGGATACATATATACTAATAGATTCCGACAGCTAATAGGATGTGTGCCTTTGCTTCATTTCCTGTTCTCGTTGGATTGTGGTCTTGAACCGAGCTCCCCCAACCTATTATCTACCTGAATCTATATATATTTATGCTTAGTATACATTAAGTCATCATAAGGATACCAAGTATGGATCAGGTTATAAGACACTTAGTCGAAGCACAATTTTTCTAGTACAAAACATACTTTTAAAAGTCAGTACTTTTGGTATACAAAACTAGAGATTTCCCAGATAAAGGCTTAATCCATTTTATTAAGCTAGTACAATTTTAAAGACTTTAGGTGAGTAACTCTATAATACCTTAGTTTATACACCATGTTTATATATAAAACTAATATCCAATAGGTAGTTAAATGTGTGTTTTCCGCCTCATTTCCTGTTCTCCGTTGAGTTGTGGACCTAGGGCAGATTCACCCAATTAACTTTCTACCCGATATCAGATTATATATACCAGTATAAACAAAGCTATCATAAAAGTGGTCAATGTGGTCAATATTTTACTATAAGAAATATAGGTTTTCTTAAAAGAACTTTTCATTAGATAGAAAGGAATCAGTACAAATAACTCCATGAGTAACAAGTGAATACACCAGGGTTATATATGACAACGATCTAACATCCAATGGGATGTGTGCAAACCGCCTCGTTTTCTGTTCCCCATTGGGTTGTGAGTTTAGGGTAGATGCGCACAATCGATTGTTTGTTTACTCTGAGTTATATATAACTTGTACTCGCTTAGTACTCATAGAAAGGCTTGTAGTGTCATTTTACTTAACTTTCATTCGAGTAGGAAATATAGGATTTTCTAGAGGAACAGGTGAACTTTTCAAAACAGAACTTACAACTTACATCTCATTACATATACATTTTTCAATAACATTTTACAGCTTACATCACTTGTACATATACATTTTTAACAACGCTTTATAGCTTACTCACATCACTAAAATCTTATGAACTCACCAGCTTAATTGCTGATCAGCTCTTTCAAATAACTTGTATTCTCAGGAGGCTATTAGACAGGTGCTCGTGCTGGGGATTTAGAAGATGAAGCATTTCAACTTCAAGTCTTATTTTGTTATTTGTCTATGAATTCTATGTTTTGTGAACACACTTTGTAAATACTTTCTTTTGAAATGAAATGGTTGTTTATTACTTGCTTACCATATACATATCTCGTGATACTTAACATGACGTCCTCCACCCCCGAACATTTCCGCCGTTCCGGTTTTGGGGTGCGACAAGTTGTGCCAATGTGGTCTCTATGTTTTCAAGTGACAATCCAAGATAAATTGATCATGATTAGGTAGGAAGGAGTTAAAGACCATGTCAATGGCCAACTCCTTGCCAAAATTCATATTAAGTCTTTCAAGACGCTCCACATATCTCTGCATTCTCTACACATGATTATAGATAGACTCTCCATCCTTCAACTTGCAGGCTATTAACGCTTTGACGACCTCATACTTTTCTTGACGCTCACTCTTATGGAACTTTTTCATAAGATCCAAGCCCATCGCATAGGGCCAATAGTCCTCATATAACTTTTTTAACTCAAGTACCTTGGTTTCAACCATGATGTAAGCGACCTTTATTGTGTCTGATGGGTTTTAGCCATAAGAACATCCTATGTACTCATACAAACCCTAATGCTTGGATCTAGGTTTCTCTATTGTACATGCAATTCACCCAAGACTTTAAACCCTATATCTAGCATATGATAATCAATATTAACATAACAATGGGTTTAAGATATTACCTTGATTGTTATGTAGCAATAACAATCTCAAATCCTCCTGTAATGACTTTAGAAAGCTTAGAGTCACAAATGTCACTCCTCTAATGGTTCACTCCTCTAATGGTTCAACACGTTTTTGGGGCTTAAGGGTCCTTTATATACATGTAAGCTATTAGGGTTTTGAATTAGGAAACCCTAAACTGACTGCTTAAACCCTAAGAAGCCCATGGACCCTTCTTTAATAAGCCTTGGACGATTTCTAATGGGTTTCCGCATAGAATTCATCCAACCTTATATTATAAGGTAACCCATAGCCCAATTACAATTATCTTATAATTACAATTCCAGTCCCTTAAGTTTAATTAATCTCTTTTAGCCACAAAATTAATTATCAATTAATTCTTGACTAATATTAATTAAACAATATGATTTCTCCTTTAATATATTATTCTCATAATATATTAATAAATCATAATCAATCCTTTCTCTCCATAATTCATCCTATCAAGTTGCTTTGGTGAAGGCAACCCAAAAGGACCATGCACCATCAAGTCAAGTACATACCAAAATAGTTATGGACTTAGACACTAATCCAACAGTCTCCCACTTGGATAAGTCTAATAACTATTATGTGTATTACTTCAGATCCTGATCTGCAATCGTAGCTTTCTAAAGCCGCTGTCAACTCTGATCTTATCAGATATGCGTGTCCTTTAGATAAGGGATCATATATTCCTCTATTCTAGATATCGTATAGATATGAGACATGAAATATAATCATTCTCTCTATAATGTTTCTCGATTTCCGATTTATGATGACTGACAACAGATTATAATTGAACACATCAAATTAGTCCTGGCTTGGCCAAGCGCTTAGGTGCCATCACTAAATCATCGAGGGGCCCAAAGATATCGCTTTTTATCCTGCTTTGGATAAAAGGAACGGATAAGCTTTGACTCAATGCTTGCTTGCACTCACTTACCGAATCACACACAACAATATGTTTTATAACACCAAGTTATTGGTGCATTTACATATTATCAATGTGCAACCAACTCGCAAGATACAGCTCACACATCTCGGTTTCAAGAATATAAGATGTTATCGTCTCACCAGTCACTCGTGATACAATTCATGAAGTGATCCAAGTGAGCGTGGGTTTAATCCAATGCTCAAATCATATTAATAAGCACTCATGAACATTGCAACAAACATTTGCTTATGTCTAATACTCTTTAGACAATCCACACACCAATTCACGACAGTCTTCATTCATATCTACTTCCAACATATGAACGATTGTGGCCCATTCGAATAATTTGATTGTTCTTAACTAATTAAATTATTCAGGAAGTCAAAACATGCAAAGTGAAACACAAGAATAATACTAATCCCATATGGCCTCAAACCTTTGAGTATAAATAAAACACCTTTTATTTATCACCATATCGATTACTCATTATCTGTTGTTTCGGGTAATCAACTTCTTACTTGAATTATTACAACACTTGTCCCATGCTCTTAGCATGCACACAATGCTTACCTATGGTTCTTACTTTGTGAAATAGATCAAATGAACACATTTCCAATCATACTCATTTCACAATTCCCAATCCTTTTCACAAGTGAAAGAATATCAAATTCTTGCCACTTATAGAATATGCCAGATTCTAACATTTTATGCAATGATCCTTTCGTAATGCCATAGCACAAAAGTCACAATGACTATTGCAAATGCAATTACAAAGTCCTCTATACGAGATTGTTACAATACAATTCCATAGATGTGATGTCTCTCACTCAAAGTACATTCCTTTGAACATCCTTTTGCATAAAATTTCTAATCTAGACATAGACTCTCAATATCCAACTCCCAATATGGAACCATTTCCATATTTGCCATATGACAACTTACTCTTATTATAATCTTTTCAATAATGTCGATATGGTCCATCCAATACCATACTTCCAACTACTCATAAGCGACCAATCATCAGCGAGCTTTGGATCGTCCTTTGATAGTTGTTTAATTATCTTAGTTAAAACCAATTCTTGTCCTTTTTCCCTCTAATTACGCTTGACATCTGGAAAAAATTTTAGAATGGTCAAATATTATAGCACTTGCAATTGATCCTTTACCCGAAGCGTATGGGACATGATGCATAATGTCTTACATAAAGATATGATACTTTATCAATCTTCTGCCATAATTATTTAATGTGTCACATTCTCATAATTAGAACTATGAAGAGGGATGCCATGATCATAATCGAAATTTGAGAACGCACTATGTATCCTTGACTAAATTTATTAACATTCCACAACCTAACCCTTTAGATTTGAGATGAAGCATAATATTCTCTCCCTTAATTATAGCAAAACAACTTTTCAACCCTTGCGACTTTGCAAAGTATAACTCTTGTTTTCTATAATTAATATTGCTAACTTGCAATACTTTCCATAATAGTCATACAAGCACAACATTTATGCTCTCACTATCATGATGATTATTGTCACTTATGCTCCCACTAGCTTTGACATGTATTCGGAAACCATCTTAACTTCCAGAAAAAACAATACCTATTGAATTTCTTAAGTTCATGTTTCTAATACCTAATGCTTTGATAATCCTTAATCTAAGCTTATACACCTTTGCCTTAGATAGCTCATATGTGTGTCTAAACAATTCAGACTAATTGCCAAATCTCAAAACTCGAATCATGGAAAGGGATACCGTAACCATAATCGAATTCGAGAATACAATTTCACAATCACTATCTTCTTAAAATCTTCCTTAGTGAAAGCATTTCCTCACAGTTATTTTAATGAAGGAGGGAATCTTATGACACTTAGATTTTAATTGTTTATGTGTTCCTATCCATGCGAATTTGTCAAAACCAAGGTTTGTGACAAATCCAAACTCATATGGACCGAACTTTCTCAATCTTGATTTCTTGCCTTATGGTAACACAGCTGCCCACCATGTCTTCCAAGTCGTTAAGCAGCTCACCCTTTCCTATCAATGTACTTTTCATTGATCAAGGTCCTTGCCTTTTATGCATTCAAATGAGAACTCATAGGGCTCACATGTATAATTAACTCAATTGGAATGGCACAGAAACAATATAGTGTCAACACGATAGGTTGTAAACCTCAACTCGTGTGCTAGTGATGACCGATAAGGTTTAGTCTTGATTAGTTCTTGAAACTTTTCAAGATCATTAAGACTCCCACTGATTCCTTGACATATAATATTCTTTTGTTAATAAACATTTCTTCACAAACCAATATTCAAGAGTTAGTGTAGTTTTTGTCAAGACAAAACACTTCACAAAATTGGTCCTAGTTGGTCTTTGTCTTATCCAAGACATCACAACTTTCCACATTTGATGAATGTTATAAACCTTCTTAAGACTTGTCACTCAATGTCACAATCTTAACTCTAAGACTTGTTTTGGAACGAAGTATGATTGACTTCTTGATTTAACCGTTTCTTCAATTCTTGATTCCTCTTCTCAGACATACAATTGTACTAAGACTCACATAGAGGATCAATTGAGATATGGTTCTTAATCATTTAGACTTATCATAAGACATAATAAAAGGTACTCTCCCTTCTTTTTAGAATAGAGAAACTTTTATCTTTCTGCTTACTTGATTCTTCTTATTCGTTCTGCTATTGACTTAAACCTTTTTTTTAATCAATTCAGAATTACACTTAATCTTATAAGTATAATCATATTTACTAAACTTTTAGTAAATCATGACGAATATCTTTATTACTCTTGTGGTGGGCTTAATCAACACACAACTTTGTGTACTCGATCTCTTAGTCCTTCACTTGACACTTTGTCAACGAATTAGTCTAATTTCCAAATATGAAATTTCTCATTCATCGTACGACCAAGTTGCATGATTCCAAGTTTCTGTCCAATTGAAATTTAGGCGATGAGAAACTCTCTCTATTTGGTAAATTCTCGACATTTCCACAAACAACATCATTAAGAATTAAATCCATTATTGCGAATAATAGAAACATTCAAACATCAATTTTTCATACACGCCATTGCAAGGATAAATAAATAATATAAAATCAAAATTTATTTTAATGCGGAAAAATTTTGTCCTTACAATGCAATTCATTGAAAAACTATGCTAATACATATTTCTTAGCAATCTTATTCTAACTCTAAGTAGTGGCTCAAGAATCTAATCTTTAAGTAACGCGATCGAAATCCATTTCTTCATGGTTAGATTCTGCTCACTTCTTCCCTTAAGCTTCCTCTCTTTTCTTCGATCCTATGAAACATCAATTGTAATCTTATCACATTATGTATTAAGAATCGAGAATAAGAGCTTAAAAGAGTTAGTCAATGGATTTTACCTAAAGCAGAGCCATATGTTTTGATTCTCCCATCTCTTAGATCTCTTAGGTAAATAGGGTAGCTTCGTCTCCAATGCCCCTTCTCTTGGCAATAAAAGCAAATTGACTCTTTTGGAATAGCACATGGAACTACTTCAAACTTCGCCTTTCTCTTATGATCAAACTCTTCGATCATGGCATGTCTTTCGTTGCCATTGCCTATATCCATAGAGGTCTGGAAGGCAGATTCACCAATCAACTTTGCTTTTCCATTGCACCAAACCATTGCTGATTCAGCAACAATAAGCATGTAGGTGAGATCTATAAGGGTCACGTCGCGGTTCATCATATAGTACTCTCTTATGAACTCAATATACAAGTAAGGAAGTAACTGAAGAACCCAGTCAACAGCCATCTCCTCACAGACAACGGATCCCAACATTCTTAACCTATCAATGTGTGACTTCATCCCTAGGTCGTGTGCACACACCGACTTTCCTTCTTTATGTTTACTTGCCAAAAGGGCTTGAGTGAGCTTGTACTTTTTAGGCCTTCAAACTTGTGGGTTAGGGAGAATAATTGGAGGAGGTGGAGGAAGCGAAGCATGATCTCTTGTTACTCGATCGAATCGTGGAATGTCATCTTCATGTGGAAAGCTTGTTCCACGGGATTTGGGAATACCATAGTTGTCATACTTTGACATCTACAAAACGGGAGAAAATAAATTCAAGTTAGTTGATTGATTGAGTCCTTAATAAATCACATAAATGAGATATTAAGGCTAGGACCCAACACAATACGCTACAACCTAGAAAAGGGATGTCGTATTCTAGTTGTAGAATATTTGAAGGTAAGTGAATGACAATTCACTAATTTTCCACCATGAAAAACGAAAAAACAGTTTAAGTTTTAAATCTATTAAAAATTCCTAGATCTTTTGAGATTCATTGAACCTTTCAATGGCATGTTTAAATCTCGATATGCCCCTCTAGTTTGTGACTGGGATGCCGAGGATCACAAAGCGGGTGTGAATAACCATGCAAACTTACATGGAGCCCCCACATGTTACAGTCACCTATTCGATGTGCCGGTTAACCACACACGCTCCACCGAACTATGACAAACATTGAGTCACCCTTTGCTACCTTTGCTTAGAACCATTTAATGTGCCGGTTAACCACACACGCTCCACTAACGTCTTCGCATGGGCACAAAGTGTAATTTCATGGAATTGCATCAATTCACTTTTGCCTAAAGTAACTAAGATTGGGAATTTTGTAAAGCATTTAGTTACCTTTTGTACTTCATTATACTTTTAATGGAAGGATTCTGTCCTATCCTACCCGTTCGGCTAACGACCCTCCACTAGTCAAGAGTGTGGTGGGTAAGAGTGGATACCCATTCAATCGCCATTTTATAGGCAATTTCCTTAAACACCCCTTACAGACCAGCTTCGTGAATGAGGCCTACGAACGGTAAGACTGACTTTTACTCATACATATATATATAATGTTAGACTTTTAATGTTATATATAGTATAGTTTGTATTTTACACTTTTAAAATACTAGTTTGTCTAATTTAAAAATTATACCATTAATTTAATTAAATGTAAACCAAAACTTTATGGGTTTATTAAACCTCTTTTAATTATACACTTTAATTAATTAATAAAACCATAAGGGTGTGATTTGAACTTTTCAAAACAATATTAGGGTTTTAGAATTTAACATTTCTAAAATTAAACTTTTAATCAAATTTTAAATTCCAAAAACTTGAGGGCAAGTTTTGAAACATTTCAAAACATTAGGGTTTAGAATTTAAATATTTCAAAATCAAACCTTTTAATCAAAATTTAAATTCCAAAACTTGAGGGCAAGTTTTGAAACTTTTCAAAACACAAGGATCAAATAGTAAATAGCTTAAATTAAACAATTAATCTAATTATTATCTAATTTGACTTAAAAACAATTTCTTGCAAGATAAGTTACCCAATTAATACAAATAATCAAACTTTAATCAAATAAGGAAGTTATTATCTAATCAATTGGTAATTATCTTTAGTTAATCAAGGATACACTCAAAATATGATTAAAATTCGAATTTTAATGACCTATAACAGTTCAGGCAAGTATCTTTGAGCAAAACACCAAGAAATCCCGAAACTGCCTCATTCTGATGCTCGAACTCGCCGAGATTCTCTATGGACTTGCCGAGTCCACATTGGAACTCGCTGAGTTTAGCAGTCAGAAAGCCAAAATTTTGATTTTGCAACAAGAATGAAGATGCAATGCATCAATACAATAGAAACCAATCAAGGCTCTGATACCACTGATGGGTTTTAGCCATAAGAACATCCTATGTGCTCATACAAACCCTAATGCTTGGATCTAGGTTTCTCTATTGTACATGCAATTCATCCAAGACTTTAAACCCTAGATCTAACATATGATAATCAATATTAACATAACAATGGGTTTAAGATATTACCTTGATTGTTATGTAGCAATAACAATCTCAAATCCTCCTTGTAATGACTTTAGAAAGCTTAGAGTCACAAATGTCACTCCTCTAATGGTTCACAAACACCAAGATCAAGAGGATGAAGAATGAGAAAAGAAGGAGGCTGCCCAAACGTGTGAAAACACTAAGGATCTTGTTCAACACGTTTTTGGGGCTTAAGGGTCCTTTATATACATGTAGGCTATTAGGGTTTTGAACTAGGAAGCACTAAACTGACTGCTTAAACCCTAAGCAGCCCATGGACCCTTCTTTAATAAGCGTTGGACGATTTCTAATGGGTTTCCCCATAGAATTCGTCCAACCTTATATTATAAGGTAAACCATAGCCCAATTACAATTATCTTATAATTACAATTTCAGTCCCTTAAGTTTAATTAATCTCTTTTAGCCACAAAATTAATTATCAATTAATTCTTGACTAATATTAATTAAACAATGTGATTTCTCCTTTAATATATTATTCTCATAATATATTAATAAATCATAATTAATCCTTCCTCTCCATAATTCATCCTATCAAGTTGCTTTGGTGAAGGCAACCCAAACGGACCATGCACCATCGGGTCAAGTACATACCAAAATAGTTATGGACTTAGACACTAATCCAACACGTCATCATAGTGTTTCTTGTAGGTTGCAAGCTCTTCTGGAGTAGTAGTTGACTCATCGACTACGACTAGAGGTTTTTCGAGGACATATTCTTTGCTATCGTATCGAAGAGTCATTTTGAGATTTTGCATCCAGTCAATGTAGTTTGAACCAACTAATTTATCTTTGGATAGGGTCTATAGTAGAGAGAAGTCGTTGTTGTTGGAAGATTGAGCAGCAGTAGCATCTCCTAGACTAGACATCTATATAAGAGAGAAAGTTTTAGTTAGTTGATATGAATCCTTAATATTTACCCTATAATCTATATTCAAGGTTAGGATCCAATATAACAATTCACAACTAAGATAAGGGATGCCATAATCTTATTGCGAACTTATAATGCTAGGCAAGACGATTTACCAATTTCAATCTATAAAAATCCTAGATCTTTTGAGATTCATTGAATCTTATCAATGACATGTTTAACCTCAGATTGTGCTCTTCTATTTGTGGCTGGGATCACAAATAAGATGTGAATAACCATACAAACACGTTTGGCAACCTCGATGTCATTTATCATCTCTAATTAATGTGCCGGTTAATCACACATGCTCCATTAACATTGATAATTTTTGAGATACCTATCATTTCTCTTTAAAGTCTCGATTAGTGTGCCGATTAACCACACACACTCCACTAACGACATATTAAAGTATGATGTGTGTTTTCATGGATTAGCATACTTTTCAAAATTTTCACAGTGTAACTAGAGTGGGAATTTTTATTTAAAAGGTTCTAATACTTTTATATCTTTATAATTCTAATGAGATTATGCCCTATCAAATCCGTTAGGCTAATGACTCTCCACCACAAAGAATACTGATGGGTGAGAGTGGACACTCATTCAACGACCATTTTTTAGGTCGCTTCCTTATACACTCTTTATAACATGGTTTTGTAAATGCGGTCTACTATTGATTTGACTGACTTGTCTTATATATATAATAGATTAAACTTTTTGTAGAGTGTGTGTGTATATACATAAAGTGTATTTAAAATTTTTTCAAAATACAAGGTTCAAATATTAATCATTTAAATTAAAACTTTTAATTAATTAATATTAAACCAATTATGATTTATCATTATCTTTTAATCAAACAATTATGTAAATTAATTAAATCATTTAGGAATTAAATAATTATTTAAATTAACCAATTAACAAAATAATTCAAATTTAATCCTAATCAAAACCCTCATAATCTTCGAAAAAAGGGTTGGGTTTATTAAGTTTTAATTATTCAAATTTTAAGCCTTTTAAAATAATAATTAAGTAAATAAAATAAAACCCTAAAAAGGCTCCCTTATTTTCGAAATAGGGTTAAGGAGGCTACATTTTCAAGAAAGCCTAACCAAGTCGACAGACTGGCCGAATTCTCACACTCCCTACCAATCAAAGAAACCGACAGGATGGAGGAATCGACTAGAACATACATCAAAGAGATTATGCGACCACAGGGTCTATTAATATATGTTATCTCTAACAGAGATAGTAGATTCATTTCGCGACCCTGACAACCCTTATAGGGAACTAGGTTAGATTTGAGTATGGCCTACCAACAGCAAACCAACGGGTAGAACAAAAGGGGACTGTTCAAACCTTGGGCGACATGTTGATAGCTTGGGTGATTAACTTCGGTAAAGTGTGGGAGTGACCACTTACCACTTGGCGAAATCAAAATGAACGAGAGTCTCCACTTTGTAGCGGAAAGCATAAAGGCACACATAGAATACACTATCATTTCGAAACAATAACTCCTTTAAATCGACTTAGCTCAAGTTACAATAAGAAATTCAAAGGTCGTCATTTATCATCAGGCAGATTGGTCCCCGTCATACCAATTTCTTATACTACAAAAAATTTTCCCCATCTTTTCTCCAAATTCTTGAAGTCCCGGTCAAAGTGCTAATTTCGGGACGAAATTCCCTCTAACGGGGAGATGATGTGACAACCGTCAACTTCCAGTGAAGTCATAGTCAACTAAAGTCAGTAAGTCAAACCGGTCAACTCATCTAACCCTTGTATGCTAGGGTTTTCATTATGTTCCTTATTAAAGAACTCACACTCTTAATGCAAAGTATCACTTCGAGTTTTCATGTGTTCGGAAACTCTAAACCCTAATAAGGGCAAGTGATGAAACTACTCAATAAAACATTATTCCTTAACCCCCGGGGGTATATGACAGTCATAACAAGACTTAACGAGGTTTATGAACCTTGAATTACAGAGCCAAACACTCAAAAAGGTCTCAAAAGAAGTCTCTGTCAACCTCTTTCACCCAAATCTATCTTTGTATGAGAAATCTCTCCAAGAATGTGGAATCTCTCCCAAATCTCTCTCCATATGTGAAATCTCTCCCAAATCTCTCTTTGTATGAGAAATCTCTCCAAGAATGTGGAATCTCTCCCAAATCTCTCTTCATATGAGAAATCTCTCCAAGAATGTGGATTCTCTCCCAAATCTCTCTCCATATGTGAAATCTCTCCCAAATCTCTCTTTGTATGAGAAATCTCTCCAAGAATGTGGAGTCTCTCCCAAATCTCTCTCCATATGTGAAATCTCTTTCAAATCTCTCTTTGTATGAGAAATCTCTCCAAGAAAGTGGAATCTCTCCCAAATCTCTCTCCATATGTGAAATCTCTCCCAAATCTCTCTTTGTATGAGAAATCTCTCCAAGAATGTGGAATCTCTCCCAAATCTCTCTCCATATGTGAAATCTCTCTAAGTATGTCAAATCTCTCCCAAATCTCTCCAAGAATATGAAATCTCTCTCAAATCTCTCTCAAAACCCCTTTCGATTTATATTGATCATTTGGGGGCATCCCGGTACTTGGTTTGATGAGAAACCACTCAAAGAGGGGAGATATTTTGGGAAATAGCCCCATAGGGTCGAAGCCTCTCTATAGGGGCCAAGTCCTCTTGGATCCGAGGCCACATGAACTGAGTCTGAGGCCCTTGAGCAACCACAGTCTTCGGACCACAATGGGGTAGCCGCAGCAAGCTGATCGTAGCCAGCGAGCCGCAGCAAGCCGACCGCAGCCAGCGAGCGTCGCCTCCTGACCGCATCGGACCTCCCCCTTCGGACCGCAACCCCCTTTTTCCCTTCGGATCCACATCAGCAGCCAAGTCAATCCGGTTCCAAGGCTGCTGATGACCGCAACCTCACCCTCCTGACTTCGGATTTGCCATTTTTCACCCGGTTTTCGACCACGACTCCGTTTTAAGCCCGTTTTTAATTATTTTAACGCGGGATTTTCTCCAACAATCATATTTTAATATATAAGACCCTAAATATTCATAATTTAAACATATTTTTATGGAAATATTTATTTAAGGACAAGATCTATTAAGTGAGATCTTGAGATGGAGTGTGGATCTTGCCATAATATTTGACACAAACAACCACCCCATGCCCATTCCTTTGACCAGCTATTGTACTCCCCATCACTCCTAGTCACCTCATGGTACTACCCCACTCATTTCCCAGCAAACCCACGCCCAAATGAGCTGGGAAACCCTCTCTCTCACTCTTCACTTCACTCATTTTTCTCATTTCCACCAAGTATCAAACACCACTTTTCTCTCAAATCCTCTCACTTAAATTCGAGACTTAAGGGTTGATCATCAAGTTTTCTCTCATTTTTGTTAAGTTTCATCACCCTCCTTATGGTTATTACATTCCCTCTTACTCAAATCATAGATATTTTATACAAACATCATTACATTCATGTTAGATCTTCGAATCTTCAAGTGATCCTTCAAGTGTTCTTGAGTTGAACACTTATCTTCTTCAACATTCACCCACTGAAATCATATAAGGTGAGTTCATACCCCTATCTTTCATGTTTTTCTTAAGTTTTAAGGGGGGGAATACAAGTTAAAACACCAAGAACACAACTAAACTCATTTAACAACCTTCATCAGAAAATTTCAACTCCATTCACGGACTGTTTTGGGCAACTTAAACATTTTAGTTTTCAAAACTGTTTTAGGTGCAAGTATTTCAAGTTCTTACCTTTAAAATTACTACTTGCACACCTCCATACGATTTTTCTACAATTTATGGTGATTTTTACAAAACTGCCTATTATTTCAAGAACAAATACGGACCAGTCTGTGATTATGGACCTTTTCACACAAGTTAGAGGTCACTAAAAATTATAATAAAATATATTAACAAACTAGACTCATTTTCAAAACTCTTAGAATTTACGGATTATGATTTGGACATTTGATAATTTTTCTATAAATTTCTTTAAGAGCAGTAAAAGAAAATATTAACAATAGAAAAATGCTATCAATTTCATTTCACCTTGTAACATGTTGAGCAAGGTGTATATCTTTATGTGAATATATGTTATTGCAAATAAATGACATTTTGTCTTAGTATATAGTCATACATCATAAAACAAATGGATTTTGACCTACAAAAGTATGGTAATTAATTAGTTGTTATATTGCATGTTGCTTCACTTTAGTAAAAGGTATCTATACATATCGGTAAACAAAAGGGTTTTTACCTTCACAAATACAGTAGTTAACCATAGTAAACAAAGTTATAACTATTCATTTAAGCGTTTTGATAAACTATAATAGGTATGGTTTATGTTTCCATTAACGCAACAAACACATTTCGGAAGGTTTTATTCCCACAGAAAAAGGTTTTACACTCAGGCACACCACACATAAACTTGTTAACTTAAATTGTGAGACATTCGTCTCAGTACTCCTAGAGTACGGGTTAAAATTCATGGTAGTTATAACCAGTTTCTCTTGTAAGAAGAACGTGATAGTTGTGTATAAATCTATATTGGGTTTGACACCCCACACCTTGTTGCTAGCTACAGTGGAACCTGCATGTCTACGGGTGACAAGTGTCATATCAGTTTTCGATGCCTGAGAAACGTCGTGGTAGGTTCATTCAGTCATAGTAGGGTTATAGTGACTTACATAGGGAGTTAACAACACATAAAGTTTACGAGAATTTTTATAAATCAAAAGGGGCTTTATGTCGATTTAAAATCACTTTTTATATCAATAAGTATAGATATTACTGTACACTTTCGATCTTGGTATTTAAGACTACACATCATTCATTACGGGACTTTCTCTCAAATCAAAAAGGGTTTTATGCCGATTTAAAACCACTTTTATATCTTTAAGTATGACAAATACTTGTCTATTCTCGGTCCTGGGATTTAGGACCACATAACTATTATAAGGAAAATATTGGATTTTTCTTGGTAACACACAACACATTACAAAGAACGGTTTCCAAACTCTTTATCTAAAAAGCTTATGAACTCACCAACTTAATTGTTGACACTCTTTCAAAATTACTTGTATTCTCAGGAAGTCAACGAAAACAAGTAACCACAAGCTTTTGAGGATGGAACGCTACGACGTTGAACAACTATTTTTATATCATGTCGTGATCAATCTTTGAAATGTAATACTTGAAATCATGTAATTCCTTTCTGATTATCTTTATGATTGGTTGTATTTACTTTGAGCACTATGATACTCGTTGTTGTGATAATATACATGAAGTCCTCCACCCCCGGACGTTTCCGCCATCCTTGGTTTGGGGGTGTGACACCATATTACCTATTCACTCAGGTTCAGGTCATATAAGTGCAATTTAAAATGGACAAATTTGACTTCATTCCCTTAATGTATAAAAAAATTAATTGGTTGACCTTTTAAAACAAACTTGATAAGTTTGTTGCGCAAATATGTCATTTCTCATTTATCTAATAAGTGTTTTTATCCATCCAATGAAGAAAATTAACCTTTATTTCAATTTCAAGATAGAGTAAATTACACAAAGCGTCTCTTGTCCAGGTGCCAAAATGCACGTTCAATCCATGTTTTCAAAAATTAACTTGGATCGTCCCTCGTTTGCTTAAAAGTTGCATGTTTCATCCCTCCAGACATAAAAGGACATTTTTACACTTATTTATTTATTGATTTATATTCTATTTAATTGTTTGTTTATTATAAAAAATAATTATTTATTTCCTTTAATAAAAGAAATACACTTTAAACCCTAAACAGATTGTCTCCCTCCCTACATTTCTTCTTTAGTGTGTCAGTGTCTTTGGTGCATCTCCTCAACGGACCATGTCACAAGTCCATAGGAGAAGAGGGAGATTCAGATCAGAGAAGCAGGTTCAGATCAAACACAAATTGTCTCCATCAATAGTCCTCATCTGCATGTACAATCCCTTTCCTACCATATACAGCCTCTTGAAACCATGTACAACCTCCTCTTAAAACCATCGATCGAACTCAAACTATGGTGGCTACATAAGACAAAATAAGAGATTATCAGTGGTGTTGATGCTCAGTTTGAAATCCCCTAAGTGAAATCCTTCATGAAACCCCCAAAGTTATCAATCTGAAACCACACATCTCCTCCCGATTTCTCAAACCCTAGCATATAGGTGGTGATGGCGACATCCCCTTTGCTCTCTCTCTCTCTCTCTCTCTCTCTCTCTATATATATATATATATATATATATATATATATATATATATATATATATATATATATGTGTGTGTGTGTGTGTGTGTGTGTGTATGTTTGTGTATCGGATCAGTAGACACGCACAAGGTGTGTTTGTGTTTTGTGTTTCTCTAATAAGGAAAAAGAATGAGGAAGCATATGGTGATGATGGCTCAAGGGTTTTAGGAGAAAATCAGGTGAGGTCAGAGGGAGAGGAATTGGTGTATATATTTCAGGTTTTCAAAAAGGATTCACAATCATTTTTTATTTATGGAACGATTTGAGATTTCTCAAACAATTTTCAGTTTCAAGAATTATTTGGGTTACAGGTTTCAAATTTTTTTTATTTTTTGTTTTTGATTTCTAGAGAAGGGCATACCGGGAGAGGATGATAAGGGGTGTGTGCACATTTCTGGTGGTGCTCGATTTTTCAATGGGGTGTCAGTGGTTAAGTGTTTAGCAAAAGAGAAAAGAGATGTACATTTTAGGTTTAAAGTTGGATGGACCCACGATTTTATTTAAAATATTTTTAATAATTCAAAATAATAAGAAACGTTGAAAATAAATGAAAAATAAAATTGAAAAGGGCATTGTAGGCATTTCATAGCGCAAGGGATTAAGCATGTAAATTTAAACTAACAAGTGATGAAACATGTAACTTTTAACCAAATGAGGGACAATCTAAGTTAATTTTTGAAAATAGAGATTGAATGTGTATTTTGGCACCTGGACAAGGGACGATTCGTGTAATTTACTCTTCAAGATATTAAGAGAGAAAGTTCTAGGATTGGGAACATTGTGTTATTTATTTATTTTCCCATGAAAAACAAGTATGGTCATTCCATTCCATTTATATGAGTAATACAAAAAAAAGGCTATAAAAAACGCCTCATTTTATTGATGACTAGTGGATCATGCATAAGAGTCATCAATTTTAGGGAGATAGATACACATAAAGGTGAGGAAATTGGACGAGAGTTACTAGCGTGCATACCTGAGTAGGGTATGAAAAATGTTATGCAATGATCGTCGATAATGCCACATGTAACGACACGAAAATCGAATTTTTGGTTACAATGTTTCCCACGATTTACGATAATGGAAAACATTTCCACATAAGGTGTATTGATCACATCCTAAACCTTATCGTGAAGGTTGGGTTAAAATATCATAACTATCATGTGGAATGTGTACAAAAGCAATGAAGTATATTAGAGGTTTAACACAAATGATTAAGAAGTTTAAAAAAGCCATCAAAGATGTGGGGTCGGAATCAAATAATTTTTTTTGTGGCGACTCTCCAACTCGATGGAACTCGACATTTGAGTTGTTGAAGATCACCTACATGTTATGGGAAGCTTTTGTGGAATTTAACATCAAATGTATTACTTTTCTTTTTCTGTTTCAGCACATTTTATTATTGTATCCCAGTTTTTAAAATAACATAACTCACTCATATGATGTCGGAATCACTTGATTTTTTTATCAACATGTAGCTTAGTGTTTATACTTTATTTCAGATTTTTGAAAATCATATGTTGGTTAAATATTGAATTAGATACAAGCCTAGAAAGACAACATATGAATGCAACATTTTTCTGTTTCAACACATTTTATAATTGTGTCCCGGTTGTTAAAATAACATAACTCGTTCATATGATGTCAGAATCACTTGATTATTTTTCAACATGTAGCTTAGTGTTTATACTTCATTTTAGACTATTAAAAATCATATTTTGATTAAATATTGAATTAGATACAAGACTGAAAAGATAGCATATCAATGTAGCATTTTTTTTTTTCATTTTTTATATATGAAAGTTTAATTGGTTTTTATTTTTGAATTTTGATATAAAAATCATATGAGAATGATCTACAAAGAATACGGGATCATTTGATCTTTGAGGCGATAAAACAGATGGTGGATTTCCTTGAAAAGTTTAAGATGAAATGGAGAACGTTTCGGCTTCAACAAAACCTTTAGTCCATCGATTAATTCGGGAAATCTTAGATGTGATCCTACATCTAAAAAATGGTCAACCAATTTTGTTCATTTGATACCTGACATGAAGGAAAAATACAACAAATATTGGGGCAACTATGCAAAGATGAGTGATTATGTTTACTTTACGATATTGTTAGATCCTACAATGAAGTCTCAATTATTGTTGTATACTTTTAAAGAAATGATTGGTTCCAAGGATGAAACGTTATCAAAGTTGAAGATAGAATTGAAAGCATATGAAATGCTTTATGAGGTCGAGAGGAAGATTAAGAAATTTTTTAAGACCTACTTGGAAAAATACAACATGGGCATGTCTTCTCAACAACAAAGTTCTCAACTAATCATTGATTGTGATGATGATACCGACTTTTTTGACAACTTCCTTAATAGTGGAGGTGACAACTCGGATACGGTGGAAAATGAATTAATTATATATTTGAAAGATCCCCGAGTTACTTACAACAAAAGTTTTGATATACTAAGTAGATGGAAACTTAATAGGTTAAGAATCCCGATAGTTGCTCGAATGGCAAAAGGTATTGACTTTTTTTTTTAATATTTCATATTTCTTTTAATAATTAATGATGTTACATTTTACAATAATTTATTTTTTAATAGATATTTGGGGGATAAAAATCTCAGCTGTAGCATAGGAGTCTGCCTTTAGCACAAATCGTAGAGTTTTATCCGAATATCGTGCTAACTTGTCGAACGCGATGGTTGAAGCTTTGTTGTGTACCCAAGATTGGGATAGAAACAGTAGAAAAAGTATAATGGACAACATGGACGACATTTTAAATGACGATGAAGTAGCTATGAGCATTTTGTACTTTCAATTCTTGTCATATTTTTATACCACCTTTACATTTTAGTAATGCTAACTACATTTTTGTTTTGTGTTTTATATAGAGATTGAGGAAGCTTTATAGAATGACAAAGCAATGATAAATAGACCAATGGAGAAGTAGAAGATACTTAGAAAGAATTGTTTTGCTTGAAACTTGATTAGTTGAATATTATTAAATTTGATATGTAGGGATGAATTTTTTGTTGAACACTACTATGTTTTTTTGAAACTTGATTATTGAATATTATGTTTTTTGAAACTTGATTTTTGAATATTATGTTTTTTTGGAAGATAACTTAACAACATGTAAGTATTATGGATTGCATCGTCATTAGTTGCACCTAATGTATAATCTGTTATTGTTTGAAAAAATAACCGAAAAAACTCATTAGTTTCGCCTAATTTATAACCGGTTCTTATTTGAAAAAACTAGTCATTTACCCGCGCTAAGCGACGGGTGTGAATCATTTCAGTCGGAAATTATTTCTATTCGGAAAGTTGTATGATTGGGTGCCCAACTTTGACATGATGGTAATGAAAAGGTAAACCCCTAACATTAATCTAATTTGCTTTGGAATATGGTAACTTGTAAATTTGAACGATCTACGCATCTCTAGAGGCAATTAGTTCATTTGCACAAATAGTTTACTACATCTAAAAAATTATAATTAAGTGTCATACTAACAAAAACAAAAACAATGAAAATTAAAACTTAAAAGTTGGGATTCCTTACAAATGTATATGAAGACATGCAATTGATTGTGCATTATTAATCGTGCAACACTTCTTTATACACCACATTTGATGTATAGACTTCACCATCGTTGAATTGTTCATCAGGGATCACTAATACTTATGTATTGGCAGGTGAAATCCCTCTGGATAATGCCACATAAAGTTGGCCATGTGAGAAAACCGATTCTGGCAGATAAATTCCTACATTTGGAATTGTTTGTTCCCGAGCTTTATTGATTATCATCGCAAAACATAATCGAATTGGAAATTGTTTTTCTTTAGCTTGAACGGGAACATGTCCTCTTCAGATGGACATAGAGGTATCCTTGGCAAAAATACCCTCTTTCCAGTACGTTGGCCAATAGCTATTTCGGCATCAATCACATTGTGCTGATAACTTTTACAAATCAATCGGGTGCCATTACACAATCCATTTGATGGGTCAAGATTTCGGAACAGTATTATCGAACATCCAACTTTCAGTCATAGGTAATGAGGGGGTAAACCACTAACAGTGAGCGTGTTCAAGAATTCCACAGGACAGAAGTTATTTATATCGTCTATAGCTTCATCTAAACTATAGTAAAGTCTCTCTTCTCCAATGAATTTGCCAATCAAACGATCATTAATCTTATCGACGCTATCATTTCTTAGGGAGAATATTGCACGGGAAATAATATAATCTGATTTAGATCTTCTAATTTCCAAAGATGGAAAGATTGCATCAATCAAATCATTCAATGACTTTTCTTTTCCTGTAAAGGGAATTACCATATCATCAAGGATACAGATGAAAAGATAGCATATCAATGTAGCATTTTCTTTTTCATTTTTTATATATGAAAGTTTAATTGGTTTAATTTTTAAATTTTTATATAAAAATCATATGAGAATGATCCACGAAGAATACGGGATCATTTGATCTTTGAGGCGATAAAACAGATGGTGGATTTCCTTGAAAAGTTGAAGATGAAATGGAGAACGTTTCGGCTTCAACAAAACCTTTAGTCCATCGATTAATTCGGGAAATCTTAGATGTGATCCTACATCTAAAAAATGGTCAACCAATTTTGTTCATTTGATACCTGACATGAAGGAAAAATACAACAAATATTGGGGCAACTATGCAAAGATGAGTGATTATGTTTACTTTACGATATTTTTAGATCCTACAATGAAGTCTCAATTATTGTTGTATACTTTTAAAGAAATGATTGGTTCCAAGGATGAAACGTTATCAAAGTTGAAGATAGAATTGAAAGCATATGAAATGCTTTATGAGGTCGAGAGGAAGATTAAGAAATTTTTTAAGACCTACTTGGAAAAATACAACATGGGCATGTCTTCTCAACAACAAAGTTCTCAACTAATCATTGATTGTGATGATGATACCAACTTTTTTGACAACTTCCTTAATAGTGGAGGTGACAACTCGGATACGGTGGAAAATGAATTAATTATATATTTGAAAGATCCCCGAGTTACTTACAACAAAAGTTTTGATCTACTAAGTAGATGGAAACTTAATAGGTTAAGAATCCCGATAGTTGCTCGAATGGCAAAAGGTATTGACTTTTTTTTTTTTTAATATTTCGTATTTCTTTTAATAATTAATGATGTTACATTTTACAATAATTTATTTTTTAATAGATATTTGGGGGATAAAAATCTCAGCTGTAGCATAGGAGTCTGCCTTTAGCACAAATCGTAGAGTTTTAACCGACTATCGTGCTAACTTGTCGAACGCGATGGTTGAAGCTTTGTTGTGTACCCAAGATTGGGTTAGAAACAGTAGAAAAAGTATAATGGACAACATGGACGACATTTTAAATAACGATGAAGTAGCTATGAGCATTTTGTACTTTCAATTCTTGTCATATTTTTATACCACCTTTACATTTTAGTAATGCTAACAACATTTTTGTTTTCTGTTTTAAATAGAGATTGAGGAAGCTTTATAGAATGACAAAGCAATGATAAATAGACCAATGGAGAAGTAGATGATACTTAGAAAGAATTGTTTTGGTTGAAACTTGATTAGTTGAATATTATTAAATTTGATATGTAGGGATGATTTTTTTTTGAACACTACTATGTTTTTTTGAAACTTGATTATTGAATATTATGTTTTTTGAAACTTGATTTTTGAATATTATGTTTTTTTGGAAGTTAACTTAACAACATGTAAGTATTATAAATTACATCGTCATTAGTTGCACCTAATGTATAATCGGTTATTGTTTGAAAAAATAACCGAAAAAACTCATTAGTTTCGCCTAATTTATAACCGGTTCTTATTTGAAAAAACTTGTCATTTACCAACGCTAAGCGACGGGTGTGAATCATTTCATTCGGAAATTATTTCTATTCGGAAAGTTGTATGATTGGGCACCCAACTTTGACATGATGGTAATGAAAAGGTAAACCCCTAGCATTAATCTAATTTGCTTTGGAATATGGTAACTTGTAAATTTGAACGATCTACGCATCTCTAGAGGCAATTAGTTCGTTTGCACAAATAGTTTACTACATCTAAAAAATTATAATTAAGTGTCATACTAACAAAAACAAAAACAATGAAAATTAAAACTTAAAAGTTGGGATTCCTTACAAATGTATATGAAGACATGCAATTGATTGTGCATTATTAATCGTGCAACACTTCTTTATACACCACATTTGATGTATAGACTTCACCATCGTTGAATTGTTCATCAGGGATCACTAATACTTATGTATTGGCAGGTGAAATCCCTCTGGATAATGCCACATAAAGTTGGCCATGTGAGAAAACCGATTCTGGAAGATAAATTCCTACATTTGGAATTGTTTGTTCCCGAGCTTTATTGATTATCATCGCAAAACATAATCGAATTGGAAATTGTTTTCTCTTTAGCTTGAACGGGAACATGTCCTCATCAGATAGACATAGAGGTATCCTTGGAAAAAATACCCTATTTCCAGTATGTTGGCCAACAGCTATTTCGGCATCAATCACATTGTGCTGAAAACTTTTACAAATCAATCGGGTGCCATTACACAATCCAGTTGATGGGTCAAGATTTCGGAACAGTATTATCGGACATCCAACTTTTAGTCATAGGTAATGAGGGGATAAACCACTAACACTGAGCGTGTTCAAGAATTCCACAGGATAAAAGTTATTTATATCGTCTATAGCTTCATCTAAACTATAGTAAAGTCTCTCTTCTCCAATGAATTTGACAATCAAACGACCATTAATCTTATCGACGCTATCATTTCTTATGGAAAATATTGCACGGGAAATAATATAATCTGATTTAGATCTATTAATTTCCAAAGATGGAAAGATTGCATCAATCAAAGCATTCAATGACTTTTCTTTTCTGGTAAAGGGAATTACCATATCATCTATCACAACTAGAAATTTTGTGTCTTGTAATCACTACACTCAAGTAAAATGTAGAATCAAAAACTTAAGAGCATGTATGATACTTACTCTATGACAACAAAATTTCAATCCAATACACCATACAAGTACTACAAATAGTCAACAAGCAATTGGAAATCCTAGAAGTTCTTGTTAGGTCCATTTTGGACTAGGACTTCCTTATTGGACTCAATGGGCCAATAAGCTTCCAATTTGACTATCATGGGATTAGAACCTTTAAATGGGCTCTAATTGGATCCACATTCATTTATTTCAACATTTTGGGCCATATTGGACCTAGAATGAATAAATTAAATATTATGAACCATAATTAACCTAAACTAGCCCAACAAAGTGTAAAAATCATATTATATTTTTGGGCCAAAAAAAAAAATCATCCAAACTAACTATAATATGGGCTTAGGGGCATTAAAGCCCAATGATCTCCTTTTCCTTCCAAATTCTCGGCCCAAAGCCCAAATCCAAGAGGTAAGGCGTTGACTTAAGCCTTGCCACCTCACTTATACCCCACATATGTCCATGCATGGACCAACATGCATCTAGGATTGTCAACTCAACTCTCTCTCTTCTCTTCTTCTTGATCTCGGCCGAAAGCACCCACACACACACACACTTTCATCAGTTTTCACATATCAAACACTCTCAAAAACACCTTCACCTCTCTTCACTAGATTTTCGAAGATTCAAGGGCATTTCAAGGAGTTTTTTCACAAAAATCACCATCCAAGGTAAGGTTATACTTAAATCTATGATCTAGGTTCCTTGATCTATCAAACATCTCTTCTTAACTCATAAGAAATCATGATCTTGCATCCTAGAATCACCTCAAGGCCGAGATCTTCATCAAAGTGTGCTAGGGCCGAAAATCACCTCATTTTCTTCCATCTTTTCTCCAAAACCGAAACCACACCCAAAGGTGAGCTTCATACCCCCTATTTTTCGGTTTTATAAGTTTTGTGGGGGGGAATACAAGAAAATGTGTAGATCTATGAGTATATGTATGCTTTGTATGATTTCTATGCTTATTTACATGTTTATATGTGATTATGGTGTTGAAACTAGTCAAAAGGTCCTTAAAATCGAGATTTGCATTAGGATGTATGAAACAAGTGTTAAACATATTATTACACACAAATCATTTCTAGAGAAATAACCAAGTTGGTTAATATGAACTCATTGGGCTAAAAATCCCATTTTTGGACTCAAAATGTTAAAAATATAAAGTTATAGGGCCCAAAATGACAAAATACAAATTCTGATGGATGAAGTGAGTCAAAACAGTTTCAATAAGGTATTTTCCAGAAACTTACTCTTTGGAAGGATTAAAATGTGAATTTTTAAGCATAATGGGCCAAAAATGAACTTTTCGGCCCAATAAAGCCCAATATGCGAGATTTTCAAATTAGAGGGGCTGAAACTGTGATTTTCTGTAAAACAGGGGACTACTAGTGCTCCAAGTCCATTTCAAGGGTTAAAAATGCTTTTCATATTTAAAAAGGACCAAAGATGCAAAAAATTTCTATTTTGGGCCAAAAGTGTAAAAACTGCGAAAATGAGGGTTTCAGCCAAGAAAAACTTTATTTGATGGACTAAAACTGTTTTTCAAATAACTTCGAGCTGAAAAATAACTTTTCTACAAGTTTTGATACTAAAGTGTCAAGAAAATGGTTTGAGGACTAAAATAGAAATTTATTTTATACAAAGGGTTAAATGTGTAAATTATCCAAAAGAAAGGGGCTGCAATAAAGAAACATCCTAATGTTTTAAAATACTAGCATCTTGACTATCGGCAAATTATAATACACCTTCAACACCAAAAATCGTTATCAAACGAATTGATTCGGTCTCGAATCAATAATGAATTCGAAATTACTAACACGACGAAACTTCAATACACACGCGGAAAATTCGGGAAGTCAATACACACGTGAGAATACACCAGACGTCAATACACCGTCTTTGGGCCCAAAAGTTTCAAATCGTGTTTGTTGGGCCTAGCTAGCCCAATGGCATGATCTTTAGGCCCGAAGGAAACTCGCTTACATGGAGTTGGATTTTATACGACCTAATTTCGTGTAAAAGGACTTTTACAGGCTTTGTGCTGTTGGACCCCAAGGGCCCTCTGGTACTGCTAGTAAAGTCGAGAATTCACCAAATGCGAGTCGGGCTAAGGGCCCTTCGCATTCACGATAGCCTTGAACGACTCACGGAAAATATCGGGGCTTCGCACCCTCTTTTCCTCCTCGGTTGTGGGGCTACATGAAGTCCGGGTGTTTGGATTAAGTGAATAGTGCGAGTGACGCCTAAGGGATCGTTTGTATGGTTGTAAACTAGTCATTTTCATTAATGTGTGTTTATAAGAATTCACAATTCATAATTAATCCAACGTCACCGGGACTCAACGAATACACCTGTCGTAACGAAATAACAAGATACAAATTATTTGATGCAAAGTATTAGGAAAACATCGGGTTTTCCTAGGGTTTTCAATTAATACACCTACGAGTTACATACTGAGTTTTAGAAATTGTTCTTTACATTTATAGAAACAAACAAGCATACTTACGGATCTTCACGCTTTTTGTACTAAGTTCGTTTCAGAAAATATCGGATTTTCTGGTGATTTTCAAAACAATACAAACCACTATATTTCAAACATTACTTATGAACTCACCTACATTTCATATGTTGACGTTTTTCAAAATACTTGTATTCTCAGGTAACAGGTAAATCGAAAGGGAAATATGTATTCAGTAACGTCTTGCTATGGTTTTAATTAGTACCGAACAATTTACTTTTGGACATGTAATGTTTTGAAACAATGTACTGAATGTAAACGCAAACAGTTGTAATATTCCAATGCTTGGTATTGTATGATGTTATGCTTCATGTATATTCATTGTGATGGTATTCAATTGAGTCACAACAGCCCCCGGACGTTTCCGCCGTCTGGTTCGGGGGTGTGACAGGTTGGTATCAGAGCTCTGTTTATAGTGAACTAGCATATCGAACCATACATTGATATGCAACTATAAACCAAAAGAGGGACTAACATAACTCTGAACAAAACAAGTAAAATACAACAATAAAACACCTTTGCTTGCATTAGGAACAAGGAACATAACGCCGAACCAAACAAAATAATGTTAGTATCTCGGTTAATTCAGGACTGTTCTTAGCGGTACCAAGGAGTGGATGTAGCCTGATCAACTACATTCTCTCCAAAGTATAACTAACACACGTTCTGATGAGATCGTGATAGCTAGGGAACCTAAAACTATACCCCTTTATCACCAAAAAGAGAACGTCTGTTTAGTCTGCAATAGTGGAAGAGGCATAGGATAATATTAGTGAACTTTTACATGTTTGCTATGTGTTGCGAATCTAGGATTGTATGCTAAATGATAGAAGTACTTAAGTTCATGCCATACACCTAGTCAGTAGGACCACAACCCTACGGAAACCACGTACACCCAACATCTTTCCGTTTCATGACAGAAAGATGCCTCGCCGACCTACTCGCGGAAACCCTGGACCAACCCACCTGAAGTTGACTCCACTGCATTCCAGGCGGCCGTGTCTGCTGCGGTCACCGCAGCTATGGCACAACTCCACCAAGGGAATAACGGAGGAGGCAATGGGCAAGGGGCCGGGAGTTCGAACAACGGGATGAATCAAGGACCTACTAAAACATGTACCTACAAGGGCTTTACAAATGTCAAACCACGAACTTTTAACGGCACTGGAGGAGTGATCACTCTGAAGCGATGGATCGAGAAGGTGGAATCGGTATTCGAGATATGCGATTGTCCTGAGCAGATGAAAGTGAAGTTCGCGGCCTGCACTTTTGTCGATCAAGCGCTCACCTGGTGGAACGGACATGTGGAAGCCATGACACTCCCTGTAGCCAACTCCATGCCGTGGGCAGAGATGACAGAAATGTTGATGGCTGAATACTACCCACGAGGTGAGATTTAGAAAATGGAGCAAGAGTTGTGGCACCTCACTGTGCAGAATGCGAATATCGATGCCTACATATCGAGATTTAGTGAACTGTCTCTATTGTGCCCGGGTATGATCACCTCGGAAGGAAAGAAGATTGAGCGATTCATCTGGGGACTAACATCACCAATTCAAGGAAATGTGATAGCTGCAAACCCCGAAACATTTGACAGTGCAAAAAGATTGGCAAAGAAGCTGTATGACCATAACAATAAGAAGGGTGAGAAGCTAGCGGAGGCTGAAGGAAAGAAGGAAGATGATGGCAAGAAGGGGAAGAACAATAAGAGGAAGGGGCGTCAGGGCCCCGAGACCTCTAAAAAGCAGCAGACAGTGGTGGTTAACGCTGTCACCGCACCGGTTCCAGCCACACCACATGCTCCAGCCTCAGCTGCTTCAAATGCTTCCAGACCTTATTCTGGTAATCTTCCCAAGTGCAACAAGTGCGGTTTCCATCACAATGGAGAATGCAAGGAGTTGTAGTGCACCAGTTGTAACCGAAGGGGACACACGGCGAAGTACTGCAGGACCTACCCTCCCCAGAACCAACAACAGGGAAACAGCAACAACAACAACAATTGCAACAACAACAACGTCACCACCGGCGGCAACAATGCAGGGCCTAGCCACACCTGCTATGGGTGTGGGAGGACTGGGCATTTCCGCCGAGACTGCCCTAACAACAACAATCCAGGAAACGGAGGAACAGGAAGGATGCTGACCATGGGTCAGGGAGAGGCGATTCAGGACCCCACTGTTGTTACCGGTACGTTTCCCCTAAACCACACTTATGCATGCATCCTATTTGACACCGGAGCGGAGCGAAGTTTCGTAAGCAATAAGTTTAAACATTTATTAAAACAACAGCCCCAGAAGCTAAATGAAACCTTTACGGTGGAAATGGCCAATGGGAAAACCGAATCCACCGGAGAAATCTACATCGGATGTACCCTAACCCTCAATCAACACGTCTTTCGAATAGACTTAATGCCGGTATCAATTAGGAGTTTCGATGTGATTATTGGCATGGACTGGTTAAGCCCCCATCATGCTGAAATTATGTGTCATGAAAAGGCCGTTCACCTTCGCCTCCCCAATCACAAAACCCTAGTAATTTACGGGGACAAACCTAGCATGAACCTTCGCCTCATCTCGTGCATCAAGGCACAAAAACATCTACGAAAGAACAATTTGGCGTTCCTGGCTCACATAGTGAATAAAATCAAGGAAGAGGTTAACGTTCAAGACATTCCCATAGCATGTGAGTTCCCAGACGTGTTTCCTGAAGATCTTCTAGGAGTACCCCCAAAGAGACAAGTGGAGTTCCGAATTGACCTCGTTCCAGGAGCAACTCCTCTCGTTAAGTCACCCTATCGGCTAGCTCCTGCTGAAATGCAGGAATTGTCCAGCCAACTCAGTGAACTCTTGGACAAGGGATTCATCCGCCCTAGTTACTCGCCATGGGGAGCTCCAGTCCTCTTTGTCAAAAAGAAGGACGGATCTTTTAGAATGTGCATCGATTACAGAGAGTTAAATAAACTCACTGTTAAAAATCGCTACCCACTCCCACGAATCGATGATCTATTTGACCAGCTCCAAGGAGCTAGTTATTTTTCTAAGATAGATCTACGGTTCGGATACCACCAACTCAAAGTCCGGGAAGAGGATATTCCAAAAACCGCTTTCCGAACTCGCTACGGACATTATGAATTTGTCGTAATGCCCTTCGGTCTAACGAATGCCCCTGCCGCATTTATGGACCTGATGAACCGGATCTGTCGACCATTCCTTGACAACTTTTTCATCGTCTTCATTGAAGATATTCTCGTCTATTCCCGAAGCGAAGAAGAGCATGGCCAACATCTCCGACAAATCCTAGAAACTCTACGATCGGAAAAGCTATACGCAAAACTCTCCAAGTGTGAGTTCTGGCTCCGGAGTGTGAACTTCCTAGGTCATGTAGTTAGCCAAGATGGAATTCATGTGGATCCCTCTAAGGTCAAAGCTGTTGAAGGATGGGCAATCCCGACAACACCCACGGAAATCCGTCAATTCTTGGGTCTAGCAGGCTACTATAGGAGATTCATTCAAAACTTCTCTAAGATCGCCAAACCACTTACCTCGCTTACACAAAAGGGCGTACCATTCAAATGGATGGACAAACAAGAAGTCGCATTCCGAACCCTGAAACAAGCTCTCTGTAGTGCCCCGGTACTATCACTACCGGAGGGAACAGAAGATTTCGTGGTCTACTGTGACGCGTCAAATCAAGGCTTAGGTTGCGTTCTCATGCAGCGTGGAAGGGTGATAGCTTACGCATCCCACCAACTAAAGACGCACGAAGCAAATTATACAACCCATGACCTAGAATTGGGAGCCGTGGTCTTTGCCCTAAAAATTTGGAGGCATTACCTTTATGGTACAAAGTGCACCATCTTCACGGACCACAAGAGTCTCCAGCACATCTTGAACCAGAAGGAGTTGAACATGAGGCAACGAAGATGGGTTGAATTACTAAACGATTACGAGTGTGAGATCAAGTACCACCCAGGCAAGGCCAACGTGTTAGCTGACGCATTAAGTCGGAAGGAGTACTCTAATCGTCGTACGAAAACTCTCTCAATAACCATTCAATCTCACCTAGCCACCCAAATTACAGTAGCCCAGTCAGAGGCCATGAAGACGGAAAATAGAGCAAGCGAAGCATTGCGCGGAATGGAGAAGAACCTAGAAGCAAAGGAGAATGGAGTATACTATTTCATGAACCGTATTTGGGTCCCTAAACTCGGAGGATTTAGGGAGGTAGTAATGAAGGAAGCCCATAAGACGCGATACTCCGTTCATCCCGGCTCAGACAAGATGTATTTGGATATTAAACAACACTATTGGTGGCCCAACATGAAGGCGGAAATTGCCACCTATGTTAGTAAGTGCCTTACGTGTGCCAAGGTAAAGGTGGAATACCAGAAGCCCTCAGGGTTATTACAGCAACTGGTAATCCCTGAGTGGAAATGGGAGGGGATTTCTATGGATTTCGTGACCAAGCTACCCAAGACGTCGGATGGACTAGACACCATATGGGTAATAGTTGACCGACTGACGAAATCTGCCCATTTCCTACCCATAAAGGAATCCTACAAGATGGAAAGATTGACACGTTTATACATTCGAGAAATCGTGAGACTCCACGGAGTACCAGTGTCTATTATCTCGGATAGGGACAGTAGGTTCACTTCACGTTTTTGGCAATCTCTCCAGAAGGCACTGGGAACTCATCTCGACATGAGCATCGCTTATCATCCACAGACGGATGGTCAAAGTGAACGAACCATTCAAACGCTCGAAGACATGCTCCGCGCATGTGTGATAGACTTTGGTAAGTCTTGGGATACCCACTTACCCTTAGTAGAATTCTCACATAACAACAGTTACCATTCGAGCATCAAGGCCGCTCCTTTCGAAGCACTATACGGGCGTAAGTGTAGATCACCGTTATGTTGGGATGAGGTGGGTGATACCCAACTAGCAAAAACGCATACATCGGACAAGGCACTAACAGGACCGGAGATCATTCGTGAAACCACGGAAAAGATTATTCAAATCAGAGCTCGATTACAAGCATCGCGCGACCGACAAAAGAGCTACGCAGATAAACGGCGAAAGCCCTTAGAATTTCAGGTCGGGAATCGAGTACTGTTGAAAGTCTCACCCTGGAAAGGAGTTATTCGTTTTGGAAAATGGGGAAAACTGAACCCACGATACATTGGACCTTTCGAGATCGTCGCCCGAATAGGTCCAGTGGCGTATAAACTGCAGTTACCCGTAGAGCTAAACAGTGTACACCCCGTGTTCCATGTCTCTAATCTAAAGAAGTGCCTATCAGATGAAACACTCGTCATTCCCCTTGACGAGATCGAAATCAACGAGAATCTCCTGTTCTTTGAAGAACCGGTTGAAATCATGGATAGGGAGGTGAAGCGTACTAAGCAAAGTCGCATCCCAATCGTGAAAGTACGTTGGAACACGAAGCGTGGGCCAGAATTCATGTGGGAACGCGAGGATCAAATGAAGCAAAAGTACCCTCACCTATTCTAGCATTCTCAAATCTAGCTTTCAAACAGAATCTCGGGACGAAATTCCCTCTAACGGGGGGATGATGTCACAACTAGAAATTTTGTGTCTTGTAATCACTACACTCAAGTAAAATGTAGAATCAAAAACTTAAGAGCATGTATGATACTTACTCTATGAGAACAAAATTTCAATCCAATACACCATACAAGTACTACAAATAGTCAACAAGCAATTGGAAATCCTAGAAGTTCTTGTTAGGTCCATTTTGGACTAGGAGTTACTTATTGGACTCAAGGGCTTTTCAAGGAGATTTTTCACAAAAATCACCATCCAAGGTAAGGTTATACTTAAATCTATGAGCTAGGTTCCTTGATCTATCAAACATCTCTTCTTAACTCATAAGAAATCATGATCTTGCATCCTAGAATCACCTCAAGGCCGAGATCTTCATCAAAGTGTGCTAGGGCCGAAAATCACCTCATTTTCTTCCATCTTTTCTCCAAAACCGAAACCACACCCAAAGGTGAGCTTCATACCCCATATTTTTCGGTTTTATAAGTTTTGTGGGGGGGGGGGGGGAATACAAGAAAATGTGTAGATCTATGAGTATATGTATGCTTTGTATGATTTCTATGCTTATTTACATGTTTATACGTGATTATGGTGTTGAAACTAGTCAAAAGGTCCTTAAAATTGAGATTTGCATTAGGATGTATGAAACAAGTGTTAAACATATTATTACACACAAATCATTTCTAGAGAAATAACCAAGTTGGTTAATATGAACTCATTGGGCTAAAAATCCCATTTTTGGACTCAAAATGTTAAAAATATAAAGTTATAGGGCCCAAAATGACAAAATACAAATTCTGATGGATGAAGTGAGTCAAAACAGTTTCAATAAGGTATTTTCCAGAAACTTACTCTTTGGAAGGATTAAAATGTGAATTTTTAAGCATAATGGGCCAAAAATGAACTTTTCGGCCCAATAAAGCCCAATATGCGAGATTTTCAAATTATAGGGGCTGAAACTGTGATTTTCTGTAAAACAGGGGACTACTAGTGCTCCAAGTCCATTTCAAGGGTTAAAAATGCTTTTCATATTTTAAAAGGACCAAAGATGCAAAAATTTTCTATTTTGGGCCAAAAGTGTAAAAACTGCGAAAATGAGGGTTTCAGCCAAGAAAAACTTTATTTGATGGACTAAAACTGTTTTTCAAATAACTTTGAGCTGAAAAATAACTTTTCTACAAGTTTTGATACTAAAGTGTCAAGAAAATGGTTTGAGGACTAAAATAGAAATTTATTTTATACAAAGGGTTAAATGTGTAAATTATCCAAAAGAAAGGGGCTGCAATAAAGAAACATCCTAATGTTTTAAAATACTAGCATCTTGACTATCGGCAAATTATAATACACCTTCAACACCAAAAATCGTTATCAAACGAATTGATTCGGTCTCGAATCAATAATGAATCCGAAATTACTAACACGACGAAACTTCAATACACACGCGGAAAATTCGGGAAGTCAATACACACGTGAGAATACACCAGACGTCAATACACCGTCTTTGGGCCCAAAAGTTTCAAATCGTGTTTGTTGGGCCTAGCTAGCCCAATGGCATGATCTTTAGGCCCGAAGGAAACTCGCTTACATGGAGTTGGGTTTTATACGACCTAATTTCGTGTAAAAGGACTTTTACAGGTTTTGTGCTGTTGGACCCCAAGGGCCCTCTGGTACTGCTAGTAAAGTCGAGAATTCACCAAATGCGAGTCGGGCTAAGGGCCCTTCGCATTCACGATAGCCTTGAACGACTCACGGAAAATATCGGGGCTTCGCACCCTCTTTTCCTCCTCGGTTGTGGGGCTACATGAAGTCCGGGTGTTTGGATTAAGTGAATAGTGCGAGCGACGCCTAAGGGATCGTTTGTATAGTTGTAAACTAGTCATTTTCATTAATGTGTGTTTATAACAATTCACAATTCATAATTAATCCAACATCACCGGGACTCAACGAATACACCTGTCGTAACGAAATAACAAGATACAAATTATTTGATGCAAAGTATTAGGAAAACATCGGGTTTTCCTAGGGTTTTCAATTAATACACCTACGAGTTACATACCGAGTTTTACAAATCATTCTTTACATTTATAGAAACAAACAAGCATACTTACGGATCTTCACGCTTTTTGTACTAAGTTCTTTTCAGAAAATATCGGATTTTCTGGTGATTTTCAAAACAATACAAACCACTATATTTCAAACATTACTTATGAACTCACCAACATTTCATATGTTGGCGTTTTTCAAAATACTTGTGTTCTCAGGTAACAGGTAAATCGAAAGGGAAATATGTATTCAGTAACGTCTTGTTGTGGTTTTAATTAGTACCGAACAATTTACTTTTGGACATGTAATGTTTTGAAACAATGTACTGAATGTAAACGCAAACAGTTGTAATATTCCAATGCTTGGTATTGTATGATGTTATGTTTCATGTATATTCATTGTGATGGTATTCAATTGAGTCACAATATCCCTCAGACGTTTCCGCCATCTGGTTCGGGGGTGTGACATCATCAAGGATACGGATAAAGTTTTCATGCACCATTTCTTCAACTCCATCACGACACGTAACATAAAATCTGAGAACCATGGATTGGTTAGTGCTCTTGTAACGCCTCGATTCTCAAGTATTGTTCAAATAAGATTTCTTGGGTTAAGCCCTACTCAACGAGTTAGTTTCCCTACTCGTCGAGTAGCAGCGGGGTAGGATCGTGAGTTAAGTGACCTACTCGACGAGTCCATATTGGGACTCGGCGAGTAGGATCTGGCAGATGAAACCCTAAATTCCGGGGTTTGCCCCCTTATTTAAAGGAACTTCGGCCTCCTTGGGCCACTTTATAGTTCTAGAGAGTCCTGCAGAGCCCTTATACGTGTTCTAGAGAGTCCAGGGCCCCCCGTGTGTGTGCCATTGTGTGTGTTTGAAGCTTGGAAAGAAGGTTGGCTAGAAGAGAAAAGCTATAAGTGCAAAGGAATTGAAGTAAGAAAGGTGTGGGAATGGGGGGGAAAGTTTAACTTGGTGTGTGTTTTCTCTATTTGTGTTTGAATCCTCTTGCAGGTTCCTTTCAATTTTCACTTATGTTTTAGAGGTAGTCGCAAATCATCTTGAAGGACCTCTCAATTGCATTCATTGGAGTTGGAGAAATCCCATGAAGGAGGAGAGGTAGTCGCAAAACACCTTGCAGGATCTCTCAATTGCATTCATTGAAATTGGAGAAATTCCATGAAGGATCTCATATTCGCATCTGGAGGATCGTCAAGGAACATATAGTCCGGAAGAACCTAGTCTTTTGGAGGGGTAGTTTGTTTTGAAGCACAACCAAACGGTCGGTGATGTCTCAACAAAATGTCGCCGATGCCTCAAGCACCCTAGGCGGAGAATCTGGTTGTAAACAAGTTTTGGTTTCCAATTAAATTTCCTAGACCAACATTAACTTAATCTAGGTTGTCTTATCCGCATCTATTTTCTCTCTTTCTTACTTCTAATCATGAATGTACTGTGATTGCCCAGCGTCCTGCTGGCTTTTTTAATGAATATTTTAACCTTGCCGTTAAAAAAAAAAGGTGTGGGAAGCAGAAATTACCTCAGCTAACATCCCTTGGAGGTATCAATTTGCCATACTTACTTCCCTTTTTCCTTTTGTTGAGTTTATTTGGGGGTTTTCATGGATTTTGAGGTTGATAAGGTGGGCTATGGGCTAGATCTGAAGTTGTAACTTCAGATCTGGACCCTCCTTAAGTTTTAGAATCATAAAGTTGTTGTATTGGTCGTGAATGAGGCCCTCCTTGGGCATCGGACCCCATTAAGAGCTTAAATTTGGCATTTAGAACCTTTGTAGCTATGCATGCATGTAAAGTTTGCAACTTTATGTGAAAAGCATTGTGATTTGGATCCGCTTCATGGATCAAAACAGGTCTGAATGGACTCGGCGAGTCACATGAAGATGGCCGTGAACTCGACGAGTTGAAAGAACAACTCGGTGAGTCCAATGAAGATTGCCATAAGACCCGATGAGTTGAAGAACAACTCGGTGAGTCGGATGAGTTTTCTCCAGGATATGTTTGCATGTGTATACGTCGAGTTGCAAGGAGGAAACTTGATGGGTGGCCTTAAGGTTTGATCGAGAATCAAAGGAACTCGACGAGTCACCCCGATGACTCGGCGAGTTGGAATGTGCTTCAAGGAACTCGGCGAGTAGCTGAGGGTACTCGGCGAGTTGAGGTCAACATGGACTGTTGACCATGAATGAGGACTTTGACTTTGATCAGGGGTTGACTAGTGGGTTATGGAGTACCTTATAAGGTTAAGGACTTATGAGTATATTGTACTATGATCATAGGTGGTGGAACCTGTGTCGAGTGATCCGAGATTTGGACTTTACCTTCCGAGTTGACATCTGCGAGGTGAGTTATCATCACTATATCGATAGGGTCTACGACACTAAGGCCGACCCTTTAGTTGTTATTGTTATGATATGCTACATGTGATTATGATCTGTTTGATCGGAATCAAGGTAGACAGTATGTTATGCTTTTATAATCCATAGGGATTTGTATGTTAGTGACCTGCTAGGTCGGTGCCCTAGTTACGAGAGGCCAAGATACCCTATGAGCAGTCTGGGGAGACTGTAGGCTCACGTGGCAGACCAATCATGCTGAAGGCTCGGGATAGATCCAGACAGACTGTAGGCCCAGTAGGGCGGTCCAGTCAGGCGGATGGCCCAGTATGCATGTTGATTGATTGATTGTTACCGATATGGTATTGTCAGTGTGGTATTGGTATTTTGGGGGTAGCTCACTAAGTCCTCGGGCTTATAGTTTTCAGTTTATTGTTTCAGGTACTTCGGGAGATCATGGCAAGGCGAAGGCGTGACCGTACCGCTCCTCATCCTTATGTTATGATTTTGGGACACTCTGATGGATATTGATTTGAAAACATTTTTGTGAACAATGATATTTGATTTTATTTATGATTGAAAAAGTTTAAATTTGGCATAAAATTTATGAATGTTACAAGTTGGTATCAGAGCCTTGGGTTGAGTGAATTGGAGGAACACTCGTGTGAATCCAGTCTCAAATCAAGGAGATTTTCGGAAAGTAAGTTTTTAAAATGGTTTTCAAAATAAGGATGGAGGATGCAGAGGGTACGATCAGGAGGAGCCTGTAAGTAAACCCCAAAATACCATACAGTTATTTGATATTCTGATATTTTAGAACAGCATGCTAGTGCTAGGCTAGGTGTGACAACCCGAAATTTATCCCGTCATTTTAACCACATCTTCCGTTAATAAAACCCGCTTTATTAATTTTCCGTTAACCTTTTGGATTAGGTTAATTAATTTGGGACTTTTATAATGACTTCTTAAGGGTTTCATTAATCCCTTGAAAAGTTCTAGTTACAAACAAGTCGAAATATGACCATTTAATCGGGTGCGACCAAAAGCCTCGTTTAACGTCAGTATTGGGTAGATTTCCACTGAGCCACAAACTCAAGCCCCTATATAAGGGAGAGTAAACCTCACTTCCACCATTTTCACTCTCTCTCTACAACTCGCTTTCGATCCAAAAACACCCATTTCATGCCCCAAACTAGTAAGTAATCTACCCTAACTTGTTGTTTAGCTCATTTATCATGCAAATTCGTGTTTAAGACATCAAATAGGGGCCAAATCATGTGTTTACGGACCAAGAACATTCTTGGACCATGAACACCCATAAGTGGGGTTTTGAAGCCCAAAAACCCTCCTAAATCACTCCTAGGGCTTAGATATGACTTGTGGACTTACACCTTCAAGCTTAGAACACCAAAACCTTTCATTTTGGAGAGTAAACTTGAGTTTACGGCCCAAGAACACTCTTGGACCGTAAACCCCTCTTCAAGGGCCGTGAACACCTTTTAAGGTGTTAGAATTGCCCTCAAACACCTCCTAAGGCTTGGGGAAATGTCTAGAACCAACCACAAACGAATATGGGGCTTTAAACATCAATTAAACCATGAACTTAGGATTTTACGGCCGTAACCCCCCTAGGATTGGTCCATGGGCCGTAAACTCCCAAAAAGTGGCCAAATGATGCCCTAACTTCTCCATTTGACTTGGAAAAATGCATAGAACTTTATTCTCTATCATTTAGGACCTTAATACACCAAAGGAAAGAGAATGTAAGAGTTTACGGCCATAAAATCCTAGTTTAGGGCCGTAAACTCCTTAAATGGTCCATTTGGAGCCTTAAACCCCGTTTATATGCCTTATATTTAGACCTAGCCTAATTCTACTAGTGAGATAAGACCATTAAGCATCCTAGAACACCCCCACCATGATTTTACGGCCGTAAACTCATGGGGAGTTGGTCATTTGGGCCAAAAACTCTATAAATAGTTTACTCTTGAAGAGTAAACTCTCTAACTAGGCCATACACTCCTTTAGATGTTACCCGGGACACCCCTAGCACTTAACCAAAGTGTTTTCCGCACTTTTGGATGCGTATACGTGTCTAATTAGTATTATATTTACTAATTGTATGTAAACATATGTTATCATATGTTAATAGGTCACTAAGTGTGTTCAAGTCTTTACTTGGCACCGAGCACCCAACCGGCACCTTCACCCGATCCACTTACAACAGGTGAGTTCATACCCCTGAATGAACCTTTTAACGATTTTAACTGCTTTTATAGGTGGAATACAAGTTGATCTATACAGTAATTATATCAATCACATGTGATTGATAACTGTATAGCAAAATCGATTTTTGTATGTTATACTGTTTTATAAAGCTTAAGATTTTCCAGTCTCGTTTTCAACTCTTGTTAACGGTTTTTCCAAAGGTTTTTCTTCACTTAATCTATTTTATACAAATCTTTTTCAAAGTCGTTATGAAAGGTTTTTCAAAGGATTCCAAAGATTCTCAAACTTGTTTTACAAACTGACATCAAGTAAATTTCTTATGTGTTAGTTTTCATCAAAGTTTTCTTCTATGCTTTCATTTCTTTAAATGCATGCCTGTATTTGTATAGTTATATAAATAATGTTTAAAGGACTTAGGAAGGCTAGTTCGCCCTATTTCCTTTTCCTTGTTTGGATGTGGTCTGGTGGGTATCGGTTATCCGTCCGAAGGTCGTTTAAACATTAGTTATATATCATGTATACATATACGGACATAAAGGTTTCCATCGGCCAGTTCATTTTCCTTGGGTAGCAAGGGCATCCTCCGACTCGTCACTCATAGATCAGAGACACTAGTAAATATTATAGGAATAGTTAGGAAGCTCTATTTACTCTTTCTAGTATGAGAATTCCAAAGGATTCAGTTCATTTGTGAGTCTCTATCATTAGTCCAGTACCTACATCAGAATTCAGTATACGAGATGCATCTTCAGGACACGAATTTCCTCGTTGTCATGTTGGTAACCAGAGTCTCCTGTAGGGAGAGTGGGCATTGTGTTTATAGATCTATACGAGACTGACACTCCTGTACCCTGACTGCTAGCTACAGTCCACGGCCTACCAAGCCAAGGGGTGACAAATGTCACATTTATTCCGATGCTTGCAGGGCGTCAAGTACTCTAGTGTCAATCAGTATGGTTACGAGTATCTCCATGTTTACCTTATAATTTAGGGCCTTAAGGTAACGAGAATTAACACTGTATTCTTAGAACAATACTCTTAGGATTACTTCTTTGTTTTAGACCTTACTAGCCGTATCGTTCATTTGATACTATCTGGGGTCTGTGTCTCTTTGTTTTAGACCTTGCTAGCCGTATCGTACATTTGATACCGTCTGGGGTCTGTATTTCCTTTTGTTAGACTGAGCCAGGCGTATTATTCATTCGATACTCTCCTGGAGTCTATGATTTCTTTTGCCTTAGTCGACAGTATTTTCTGCTGAGGCATATGTTATTTTCCCTTAGTATTTTTACTAGTGATATTCTCCTACTTTCTTTAAAGTTAAATACCGTATTTTGTGTAATGATAGTATTTCAAGGAATATTTCTCTTTAAAACATAACATTGTCAAGTCTTGGTAGAAGATTGTTTTTAAATAGAAAATATAGGATTTTCTAGAAAGGACGCTAATACATCATAGATTCTAAACTACTACTTTTATAAAGTTATTTTGAATAAAAGGCTTACTTACACAAATGACACTAAATACTTATGAACTCACCAGCATTTATAAAAATGTTGATACTCGCTTTCAAAATAACTTGTATTCTCAGGTCAGCAATAGACAGGTACATCCCAGGAGCTTTTGGTGAAGACAGTTTAGTACCGAGCTGCAAATATATTAGTTTATGTATTACTTTGATGTTTCTATGCAATGTAACCTATGTAAAATTATTACTATTAATGCAATGGTTGTTGTACTTTGATTACTATACTGTATATGTTGTGATACTTGACATGACGTCATCCACCCCAGAACGTTTCCGCCGTTCCTGTTTTGGGGTGTGACAGATTGGTATCAGAGCATTGTTTATAGTGAGCTAAGTATATCAATTCATAAAATATGTACAGCCTATAAATACATAGGGATAAAACACTATGACCAAGAATTATACTTTAAAATATAACCATATTTTACCAAAGTATAAGAACATCCAGAATCTAAACACTTGAACACAAGTATCACAAGAAGAACAAGAATAAAAGTCTTCGGATGTTGAGCATTACCGTCAAACCTGGGCAGTTATGTAATCATAAGCTGGAATAAATGTAACCTGATCAACTACATTTATTCGAGATGCGATGAACGTGTGCTTGGGAGTGATAGTGGTGTTGCAACAGGTCTAAAACTTACCAAATATGAATGCCAGAGCCAAACTTAAAGTTTAAAAATACTATGGGAGTATTTTGGAATACTAAAAGACTCACATTAATCCCAGAATCATATTCAGAAGTTAAGAATCAAACAAGAAAAATTAAAATACCATAGGGGTATTTTAGGACCCATACATAACCTTTTGTAAAAAACTAAAAAGATCCTTATTGATATACCTATGATTACAAAGGGTATACTTCCAAGGTTATATATAATAAGGATCCCATAGACTAAGAATGTGTGGTTTCGCTCTACTTCCTTTTCTTGGTTTGGATGTGGATATAGAGTAGTATCACATATTCGAAGGCCTATCGGGTCTAAACTATGTATAATTTGTGTACCCTATGTAATTGTAGCAGGACTCGATATGGATCACCCAGTGAAATGTTAATAATCTCTTAGGATTCTCTAGACATTTCCATTCTCGCACGAACCCTGTAGAAAACCCTATCCACTTCAGTGTTCGACAGAAGAGTTGATTCATACCCTGAAGAGGTTCATTGAGAAGATTTCCAGTTCGGAAAAAAAATGAACCAGGACGAGACTATTGAAACCACCAAGTGCCTATGCCTTTTAGGGACATTGGTGTGAAGTCCGCCTGAATATCTGGAATTTCCAGTCATCCATCCTGAAGCGATGACACTCAGAGTCGGGATCAGAAGAAAGGCGGAGTAGAGATTCAGTATGACTATACGAGAAGAAAACCAACACCGGTCCCGGTCAAGGATATGAGGTAGACAGAGGGAGCCAGTACATGGAACCCGAGAAGTGTCTTTTCTTCGTATCCGTCACGCTAATACACCCATAAAATAATACAATTTAGCGAGTTAGTGATTACACTACTCACACTATGTGTTAGGCAAATCGCCTTTTCCCCGTCGCAAATAATACGATTAGATCATATCTCAAAACCATGATTAAGAATGTTTAGCCATAAGCCCTCATGAACCTTTTCTTCGGTGATTTCATTCCGAACTTCCCTCAAATCTTTCCAAGCCAGCGAGTGAACCTTTCCCAGTATAAAGGTAACTTAGTAGGAACGACTTCCATCTCATGGCTTCCGATACTTTTACTCCTACCTTGAATACCCGGATTACATCATAGGGATGTAGGTCGACACTCAGACAACCAATATCCGAGGCGCGGGAAAAATTTATGCCTAAAATAGTAAGGATAGATACGTCCAGGCTTAACCATTGTCTCTCATCAGCTTGTGTTCCTTTCCGTGTAGGAAAACCATGCCTCCGAAGAAGCGTAACCAATCCGCAAGCAAGAAACCTACTCTCTTATTCGATGAAGCTACGTTCCAAGCTACAGTCTCGGCAGCCGTAGCAGCTGTCATGGCTCACCTGAATGCTAACAATGCCAATGTTGGCAAGAGCCCTATCAGGATTCCCAATCTTAGCAATGGACATCAGCAACCAACATCTGTATACCCAGCCATCCAAGAACCTCAGCCAACTCCACTGAAGAGAAAGTTCAAGAACGAGGAGGGAAGTACCTCATCTCAAGGATCTTCCGAAGGTCAGCGGGCTGAGACGGTCAATACCCCTGTCAACCCTTCCATCCCGGCTTCAAGAAGACCATACCTAGGAAGCCTTCCCCACTGCAGCAAGTGTAGCTACCATCATCATGGCGTATGCCGGGAACTCTGTTGTACGAGGTGCAACATGAAGGGGCACCTAAAGCGAGATTGAGTTTATTACATCAACCACCAGTGCGACGACCAATCCAGTATGCCATCTATGTGGTGAGATTGGGCACCTAAAGCGAGATTGCCCAACTGAAAGAAGAGACAAGGACACAGGAGGAGTCTAACTCTAAATGCCTAAGGAGAAGCATCAAGGAACCCGGTAGATTTTGGTACGTCTCTCAATCTCAGATAACTAACCGAAAACATTAAAAGGCTAATTCTAAATGTAATTACTTCCCCGTTAAGGTGAAAGTTACAGCACTGTTATAAAATTTAAAATTTCATCAGGTAAAACTATAATGGCTAGATATATACGTTACGACCGTGTATAATTAAGATGGATAGACCTAGAGTGAGTGATGCCGCCTCATTTCATGTTCCTCGTTTGGTTGTGGATTTAGGGCGGAGTCGCTCAGTCAACAGTCCTCCCCACCTTAATTATACATGACTAGTATATGTTAGGCGATTATAGAAAAGCCTCGTGAGAATCCATTCATGAAAGGTACTCTATTCAGAAACACTCAGGACCCTCTATAGTTCCGCGTCGACTCTATCAATCCAAGTATCCATGACAGTGATACACGGGACGAAACCCGAGACGCCTAGGACAAGTGTGCCCGTTCCGCACACGACTCTATCAACCCTCATTCTATATCATGTCGATGTATGCCAACTTCGACACCTCTATCAATCATGGTTTGACTTAGTGCAACCGTGTGTAAATCCCTAGTGCCGCGTAAAAAGAATTTTCACCGTAGCCATTTCGGAAAATTAGGGTTCTTCCGAACCTAAAAATAATAAAACCTAATGCGATCTGTCAGACGTCCCTCTCATCTCAAACCTTCCGAAGTACCCAGGAGAAGGGCACCGCGCGCTGTTAACCAACCCCTTCTTAGACAGATAGAACCTAAAGCGAAAGACACTGCAGGTATTCCAGAAGACGATAACCACCCGAAGCCTACTCCCTAGATCCCCCAGAAAGACCCCTTCGCACTTCACAATCAGGTTCGTGAAGCTAGAAGAAAGAACTCATGGGATTGACTACTATTAACTGAGTATATGCATGAGTGGTATATAATTGAGATAAAAAAGATTTAAGATGTGTGCTTCCTCCCTACTCCCTGTTCCTCGTTGGGTTGTGGGTCTTGGGTGGAGTCGCACAACTGAACATCCTACCGACCTCAATTATATACGACTTGCGTACACCAAGTACTAGTGGTTAAGCCAAGTATGAGCTCTACCCCGAACCTCATAGTAAAACCCTTCATCCTATCCCATAGAATAGGAACTAGAGTCAAGAGAACCACTGCAAGTTGAGCTACTATAACGACCACAAATCCGAAATTTGTTGTCATCCCGATTCAGCCAGCATAGTAGCTAACACCCTTGGTTGGTAAAGAAATCTGAGTCGTAAGAGTCAAGGACATTGACTACGACAATCCATTCACGCTTAATCCCCCGAATTAAGCATCTCAGCGGATATCCCTGAAATCCGGAAGCTGCAATAAGTTAAACTATGAGAAAAGTGGATGAGAAGATAGAAGTTCCAAGTAACGAAACCCTATACTTCTATACTTAACCTAAATCAAGAAAACTCAGAACCCCCGGAAGAGTAGTTGCTGAAGATGCTCGCACTACTCAGGCACTTCGTCCTCCCCGTTACCAGCGAGTAGTGCCCGGGACACTCTGCCTCCTTTCGTGGAAGAAGTAACCGTCGTCCTGTAGACGATAGACTGCATTCCCGAAGTAAACACTAGAATGCCAAGAACCACAGGATAACCTCTGCAGCCAAGAATACTTGAATAAAGTACGAAAGTAGGTTGCGTTAAGCCTTATAACCCAGATTCCGAAGGGATTATAGACTTGACGCCAGCCTAGGTGTCAGTCGATGGGTTATACTAGAGCACACACTTTTCTGCAACTAAAATAAACCGATGCCTTGGAGATTAGGGCATGTCTTAGAGATTCATTAGGACTACTAGGTGTCCCAAGAATGCTATCTCTCGCAGTGATGGTAGAACCACCTCCTGAGATGGTCCAACACTTCAGAAAATCTCCAAAGATTGAGTTAGCCCTGAGCAGAGCTTGCTGTCTATGAAACAACAAGGCAAGTAAGAGCATGATTCTTTCCCGTTAGGAATCATATGGTGAAGGCGCTAACTAGATGATAATGTAAATTTTAAAAACTTTCTCAACAATCGTTTGGTTGAAACCCTATCTCACCAACCCTAAGAGTTTCCATTAGAAACATCTCAAGAATCAGAAGTATAGATTCATTTTGCACAAGATTAAGATAGTCACCCTGTAGCAGATAGATACCCGTAGACATCCAATTCACCCGATGATCCAGAAAACCTCTGAAAGCCAATCGATAGGAAACACGAATCCAACGACAACTCGCGCTTTCTAGGACCCAACCTGAAGAACTACACTTCCGGTACGAGAGAACGTTTGGAACTTCAGAATGACGATCACGCCAGTGATGATCTGGCTATAGAAATACACTATGTTCTAAGTACTGAAAAGCTATACCCTTCCAAGAGCTTAGGACCATCCGAGATTCTTTACAAAGATTGGTCCAACCCTCGTCAGACCACGACTACCATCGGAAATTTCTTTCAAGTTTCAAACCAAGTCAATCCACTTCTTAGACTTGAAAAGAGTCGCCTGACGTCACTCTTTGTATCCCACTCATCTTGATAGAAACCATTGAGAACCCTAACTTCGTAGACGCACCTGTAGGAATCACTAACTGAACAAAGCGGAATCCGCATCCCGTAAGTGAAGGATTGTTAGAATGCCAAACAAAGGCCAGAGTTCACTTGGGAGTACGAGGACCAACCGAATAGGAAGTACCCTCATACCTCTACCCGATTGTTCATGATAACTTCCTTGCCTAAACCTAAATTTCGGGACGAAATTACCTCTAACGGGCGGATGATGTGACAACCCGAAATTTATCCCGTCATTTTAACCACATCTTCCGTTAATAAAACCCGCTTTATTAATTTTCCGTTAAGCTTTTGGATTAGGTTATTTAATTTGGGACTTTTATAAAGACTTTATAATGGTTGGAACACATTAGAAACACCCTCATTAATCCCTTCAAAAGTTTTAGTTACAAACAAGTCGAAATATGACCATTTAATCGGGTGCGACCAAAAGCCCCGTTTAACGTCAGTATTGGGTAGATTTCCACTAAGCCACAAACTTAAGCCCCTATATAAGGGAGAGTAAACCTCACTTCCACCCTTTTCACTCTCTCTCTCTAGACTCTCTCTCTACAACTCGCTTTCGATCCAAAAACGCCCATTTCGAGCCCCAAACTAGTAAGTAATCTACCCTAACTTCTTGTTTAGCTCATTTATCATGCAAATTCGTGTTTATGACATCAAATAGGGGCCAAATCATGTGTTTACGTCCCAAGAACCTTCTTGGACCTTGAACACCCATAAGCGGGGTTTTGAAGCCTCAAAACCCTCCTAAATCACTCCTAGGGCTTAGATATGATTTGTGGACTTACACCTTCAAGCTTAGAACACCAAAACCTTTCATTTTGGAGAGTAAACTTGAGTTTACAGCCCAAGAACACTCTTGGACCGTAAACCCCTCTTCAAGGGCCGTGAACACCTTTTAAGGTGTTAGAATTGCCCTTAAACACCTCCTAAGGCTTGGGAAAATGTCTAGAACCAACCACAAACGAAGCTAGGGCTTTAAACATCAATTAAACCATGAACTTAGGAGTTTATGGCCATAAACCCCCCTAGGATTGGTCCATGGGCCGTAAACTCCCAAAAAGTGGCCAAATGATGCCCTAACTTCTCCATTTGACTTGGAAAAATGCATAGAACTTTATTCTCTATCATTTAGGACCTTAATACACCAAAGGAAAGAGAATGTAAGAGTTTACGGCCATAAACTCCTAGTTTAGGGCCGTAAACTCCTTAAATGGTCCATTTGGAGCCTTAAACCCCCTTTATATGCCTTATATTTAGACCTAGCCTAATTCTACTAGTGAGATAAGACCATTAAGCATCCTAGAAAACCCCCACCATGATTTTACGGCCGTAAACTCATGGGGAGTTGGTCATTTGGGCCAAAAAATCTATAAATAGTTTACTCCTTAAGAGTAAACTCTCTAACTAGGCCATACACTCCCTTAGATGTTACCCGGGACACCCTTAGCACTTAACCAAAGTGTTTTCCGCACTTTTGGATGCGTATACGTGTTTAATTAGTATAATATTTACTAATTGTATGTAAACATATGTCATCATATGTTAATAGGTCACTAAGTGTGTTCAAGTCTTTACTTGGCACCGAGCACCCAACCGGCACCTTCACCCGATCCACTTACAACAGGTGTGTTCATACCCTTGAATGAACCTTTTAACGATTTTAACTGCTTTTATAGGGGGGAATACAAGTTGATCTATACAGTAATTATATCAATCACATGTGATTGATAACTGTATAGCAAAATCGATTTTTGTATGTTATACAGTTTTATAAAGCTTAAGATTTTCCAGTCTCGTTTTCAACTCTTGTTAACGGTTTTTCCAAAGTTTTTTCTTCACTTAATCTATTTTATACAAATCTTTTTCAACGTCGTTATGAAACGTTTTTCAAAGGATTCCAAAGATTTTCAAACTTGTTTTACAAACTGACATCAAGTAAATTTCTTATCTGTTAGTTTTCATCAAAGTTTTCTTCTATGCTTTCATTTCTTTAAATGCATGCCCGTATTTGTATAGTTATATAAATAATGTTTAAAGGACTTAGGAAGACTAGTTCGCCCTATTTCCTTTTCCTTGTTTGGATGTGGTCTGGTGGGTATGGTTATCTGTCCGAAGGTCGTTTAAACATTAGTTATATATTATGTATACATATACGGACATAAAGGTTTCCATCGGCCAGTTCATTTTCCTTGGGAAGCAAGGGCATCCTCCCACTCGTCACTCATAGATCAAAGACACTAGTAACTATTATAGAAATAGTTAGGAAGCTCTATTTACTCTTTCTAGTATGAGAATTCCAAAGGAGTCAGTTCATTTGTGAGTCTCTATCATTAGTCCAGTACCTACATCAGAATTCAGTATACGAGATGCATCTTCAGGACATGGATTTCCTCGCTGGCATGTTGGTAACCAGAGTCTCTTTTAGGGAGAGCGGGCATTGTATGTATAGATCTATACGGGAATGACACTCCCGCACCCTGACTGCTAGCTATAGTCCACGACCTACGAAGCCAAGGGGTGACAAATGTCACATTTATTCCGACGCTTGCAGGGCGTCAAGTACTCTAGTGTCAATCAGTATGGTTACGAGTATCTCCATGTTTACCTTATAATTCATGGCCTTAAGGTAACGAGAATTAACACTGTATTCTTAGAACAACACTCTTAGGATTACTTCTTTGTTTTAGACCTTGCTAGTCGTATCATTCATTTGATACTGTCTGGGGTCTGTGTCTCTTTGTTTTAGACCTTGCTAGCCGTATCTTACATTTGATATTGTCTGGGGTCTGTATTTCCTTATGTTAGACTGAGCCAGGCGTATTATTCATTCGATACTCTCCTGGAGTCTATGATGTCTTTTGCCTTAGTCAGCAGTATTTTCTGCTGAGGCATATGTTATTTTCTCTTAGTATTTTTACTAGTGATATTCTCCTACTTTCTTTAAAGTCAAATACCGTATTTTGGGTAATGATATTATTCCAAGGAATATTTCTCTTTAAAACATAACACTGTCAAGTCTTGGTAGAAGACTGTTTTTAATTAGAAAATATAGGATTTTCTGGAAAGGACGCTAATACATCGTAGATTCTAAACTACTACTTTTATAATTTTATTTTTAATAAAAGGCTTACTTACACAAATGACACTAAATACTTATGAACTCACCAGCATTCATAAAAATGCTGATACTCGCTTTCAAAAAACTTGTATTCTCAGGTCAGCAATAGACAGGTACATCCCAGGAGCTTTTGGTGAAGACAGTTTAGTATCGAGCTGCAACTATATTAGTTTATGTATTACTTTGATGTTTCTATGCAATGTAATCTATGTAAAATTATTACTATTAATGCAATGGTTGTTGTAATTTGATTACTATACTACATATGTTGTGATACTTGACATGACGTCATCCACCCCAGAACGTTTCCGCCATTCCGGTTTTGGGGTGTGACACTAGGGATCTTCTGGAATCGCATGATAGATTTTCCTGATTATATGATGCCTATTCGCCTAGGGTTTCTTGTAAATGGAATTGACATCATAACTGTAGATGTTTAGTGTATGCATCATGGTTGTGTATAGTCAATATCTTATAGCCTGGGAATGTCTGATTCGACCTTAGTGTAGGATTAGATATTCGTAAGTTTATCGGGTCCAGCGTTATGTGCAACTAGCATACACTAGCACTGCTGGGGCTGATGGAAGTCTCATGGATGTGTGAGTTGTGCGGAGCTGTAGGATCAGTTGTGAGATAGGCGATGTCCCCTATTAGTGAGGGTTGAGCGCATATTATGTTGAGTATAGTATTAGGGCGTTGTGGTGATACTGGAGACGAATATGGGTAGGTGTGGAAGGTAGTATGGGCCTGTACTACTGGAAGCATAGGACCCATACGCGTAGCAAGGAAGTCACAACCTCTAGGTTTTGAGGGTATTGGTCTCCTGACATTATATTGTTTATCTGACATATTGAGTATATTGCAGTGTGGTGGTGACGAGACGTTTTGCTGATGGATCCGGGTCAGGATCGGGGATGTGAGACGGAGGGTCAGAGGTGCCGGTAGCACTTGAGCCCGTGGTTCAGATTGGGACTAAGGAGCTGGATGCCAGGATCCGGTAGATTCTGCATGATGAGGTCGCTGCGGCTTTCTGAGCGCAGCTACCAGATATGTTTGGGTCGATCAAGATCGCGATGGTTGAGTATTTTGATGAGCGATATGCAGGTCTGGCAGAGACAGCAGCCGCTGCAGCCACTTCGGTTGTAACTACGGCAGGGGTTGGAGGAGGAGACGGCAGGGCTTTCTAGTACCGGGACTTCGATAATACGAAGCTCCCAACATTTGATGGTACACAGGATGCGATCAGGGCTATGCAGTGGTTATCTGACGTGGAGGGCTGTTTCTTCATGTGCTCATGTCCTACTAACCAGAAGGTCAGATGTACTCTGAACCTGCTTAGGCTCAGGGCAAAGGATTGGTGGAGATTGATGACAGTTTCATATTCTGATGATTAGCGGGCTGCTATTACCTGGGAGGAGTTCCGGGATATGTTTCACACCCGCTACGTTCTGCGCGTGGAACAGGAGCGACTTGCTCAGGAGTTTTTAACATTGAGAAAGGATGGGGAATCTGTGATGGAGATTACCCAGATGTTCACTGAGAGGGATATGTTTTGCCCAGAGTTTGCGTCAAAGCAGTCTCAGATGACTCGTTATCTGATTATGCTCAAGACGGATATACGGCGGTTTGTGTCTACACAGCGTTGTGATACCCACCTGGATCTTCAGGAAGCCGCGAGGCGGCGCGAGTTGGAGATAGAGCTGCAGCTGAAGGAGCAGCGTCAGGCACCGGCACAGTCTCAGCCGGCGCCTAAGCGGTCTAAGACCGCTGATACATGGTCTAGGGGTCAGTAGAGTCGCACTTCCGAAAAGTGTGGCAGGGTTCATTCGGGAGTTTGTAGAGTAGGAGGTGGGTGCCACAAATGTGGCAAGGAAGGGCACTATGCTAGGGACTGTCGTTAGTCCGCCCTTCCCGCAGATATGAGGATTTGTTATCATTGTCATTAGGTTGGTCATGTGAAGACCAACTGTCCGCAGCTCACCGCCAAGCCGGCACAGGGTTCCACGCCAGCTACTGTGAGGATTGGAGATGGGAGGCCAGTCAAGGTAGAGCCTCCGAAGGCTCAGGGTCGCGCCTTCCAGCTCACGGCTGAGGAGGCCAAGGCAGCACCGGATGTGGTTGCTGGTACATTTTTAGTGAATTCTTTGCCTGCTTTGGTTTTATTTGACTCGGGGGCGAGTCGGTCGTTCGTATCTCAGACATTCAGTAGAGGGTTTAGTGTGCTGATAGATGATCTTGAGTGTCTGTTGCAAGTTTCGATCGCCAACGAGCACGTGATTTCTGCTTCTTTGGTCTACCGGGGATGCGAGTTGGAGATTTTCGGGGTGTTCTTCCTGATAGATTTGATTTCTATCCCCATGGGGGATGTATGCGTGATTGTAGGGATGGATTGGCTTAGCCGTTTTGGCGCCATGATCGACTGTGAGGGACAGCGGGTGGTGGTTCAAACCCCAAGTGGGGGAAAACTTGTAGTATATGGTGAGGGCACTAGGTTGGGATCAAGGTTTTGTTCGGCAGCCAGGGCTCGACCGTATATTCAGCACGGGTGTGCCGGTTATTTGGCGTATGTGGTAGATACGCAGGTTAGAGAGCAGCTCTCAATTTCAAAGGTCCCGGTGGTTAGAGAGTATGCTGATGTGTTTCCGGAGGAACTACCCGGAGTGCCTACGGAGAGACAGGTTGAGTTCAGGATTAATCTAGTGCCAGGTGCTGCTCCTATCGCCAAGGCACCGTACCGTTTGGCACCGTCTGAGATGCAGGAGCTATCATCTCAGTTGCAGGCGCTACTGGGTAAGCAGGTTATTCATCTGAGTAGTTCACCCTGGGGAGCACCGATCCTTTTCGTCAGGAAGAAGGACGGTTCGCACAGGATGTGCATTGACTATACGGAGCTGAACAAGTTAATGGTGAAGAACCGTTATCCGCTCCTGGGGATAGACGATCTATTCGATCAGCTGCAGGGTGCATCTTGGTCTTCCAAGATTGGTTTTCCAAGATTGATTCGAAGTCCTGGCATCATCCAAAGGCGTTATTTCGTATTCGTATTCGTATTTGTATTCGTATTCGTATTCGTTCTATCCTAATGGTTATCTTTGTATTCGTATTCGTATTCGTTCTATCCTATTGGTTATATTCGTCTTCATATTTGTATTCATACTATCCTAATGGTTATCTTTGTATTCGTATTCGTATTCGTTCTATCCTAATGGTTATCTTCGTATTCGTTCTATCCAATTGGTTATATTCGTATTTGTATTCGTATTCGTACTATTGGTAATTTATTAGTATTATTATTAGTTTATGATTAGTATGATTCCTTTTACAAAGCTTAATATGAAACATGGATTATATCACTTTTAAAAGGAATCCACATTTAGTCTGACAGTTTATTCTGCAATTCGAACCATTGATTAGTACGATTTTCGGTATTAAAAACATATGTAATATAAAACATTTGAACTGAAAATAATAAGTTTAAGTACAAGATTTCCTTGTACTTTTTCTTGTATTCCCCCCTGAAAACATTTGAAAAACACGGAAAAAGGGTAGGGGTATGAACTCACGGGTTGAGGAATGCGTTGATTTGGATCCTAAAAGTCAGTTTTGGGTTTGCAAAGGCACAAGATTCCTATGTCTTATGAAAAGATACACATTTGTATCTAATTAGGATTTGAATTATTTATTAGTTAGGGAAAAACACTTCTAGTTGCGAAAACACTCCATTACAAGTGTTCGAAAGGACCCGGGTGACACCTATGCACACATAAAGCTTGGATATGGAGTTTACTCTTCAAGAGTAAACTCACACAGGAGTTTTCGGCCCTAAAGTCCCATTCCCCATGAGTTTATGGCCGTAAACTCATGGTGGGGTGTTCTATGGTGCAAAATGGCTTTGAATCATTTGAGGGATAATTCTAGGGTTAGATTCAAGGCATGGGAAAGTGGTTTGAGCAATTTAGGGACCATTTAAGGAGTTTACGGCAGTAAACTATATGTTTACGGCCGTAAGCTCTTGTATACATAACCAAGATGTGTTTTTGGTGGTCCTTAATTAATCACATGTGATTTCAAGCCATTTTACAAGCCAAGGAGTAAAGTTTGGGCACCATTTGACATTGTTTTAGGAGCTTACGACCCAGGACCCCATCTTTGGAGGGTTTATGGCTATGAACTCCTTAGGGGGTTGTTTTCCTCATGTTTAAGGTCCTTAAATCGATTGTGGTTGCTTCTAGATTTTTGTTCAAGGCTTAGGAGGTGTGTAAGTGGCAATTTAACACCTTAGAAGGAGTTTACTCTCCATGTTAATGAGTTTACGACCCAAGCATATTCTTGGGCAGTACTCTCATGTTTACTCCTCAAAAATGATGTTCAAGGTGTTCTAAATCCGATTTGATAAGCCATTAAGTCATATCTAAGCCTCAAAGTTGGTTTGGAAGGGTTTTAAGGCACAAAAAACCCCCATTTTTATGTGTTCACGGCCCAATCATGCTCCAAGGCCGTAAACACATGTTTGTGGTCCTAAATCATGTTTTGAACTCGAAATTGAAGGCTAAAAATGTTATACTGGGAGTTAGGGTAGTTACCTTGTTGATTTGAAGCCTTAATTTGATGTTTTTGGACCCTTAGATTTGATTTGAGGAGAGAGGTTAGAGAGAGAGTGAAAAAGCTTCAAATGAGGCTTAAACCACTTTATATATGGTTCAGGTTTGGGATACGGTGGAATTCTACCCGATACTGATGTTAAACGGGGCTTTTGGTCGCACTCGATTAAGTTATCATAATCCGGCGGGATCGAATTTAGAAATTTTCAAATTAATGATTTTGGGCCATTTTCATGAGTTTCTAAGGGATTTGAACACTCATGAGATTAAAATAAACTTATAAATTTAAATAACTTAGCCCAAAAACGAAATCGCTAAAGACGGGTTTTACGGACGAAATGGGTTTCGGCAATTGACAACTCTGGGTTGTCACATTATCCCCCCGTTAAAGGGAATTTCGTCCCGAAATTCAAAGATTAAGATACAGATCATGAATTTAAAAAGAGATGTGGATGGATCTGTTGCTTCGGGTCTTTACGCTCCCAAGTGGAATCGGGTCTCCGCTTGACATTCCAGCGAACCCTCACTATCGGGATGCGGCTTTGTTTCGCACATTTGATCTCTCAATCCATGATCTCAATTGGTTCTGCCATGGGGTTTCAGTCTTTCGTTGATTTCGGTCTCATCAAAGGAATTGCTAGGGTTTTGTTAAGCAGGCGCTTCTAAGGATTCGATATGTGGATGACAGAACGGATACTGCTAAGTCCTTGAGATAATTGAAGTTTGTAGTTCATGGTTCCGATTCTGGCGGGGATTTCGAAAAGTCCGATGTATCACGGGTGAAGTATTTTGCGCTTCCCAAAGCATATCTTGTCTTTATGGGATAAGACCTCCAATAGGACACAAGCTCCAACCAGAGGGTGCATCTTCATGTGGCAGAGTAGCTAATGGTTAGATGATTCCGAAAGAAATTTCTAGGTGGTTCTGCAATAATAGACGGCGGGACCCAAGAATTGATGGGTTTCCATGGGTATCTCTGGTGCCGACTAATTCCCTATCGCCTTAGTGTTTGGAAAGGTCCACGGGATGACTGCTTTGCTTATCTACATGACCAGGGAAACTGGTTTGACCGAAGGGCACCACTACTAACTCGTAGTGATCATATCAAGCCTTGATTGTTGTATTGGAAACATCATCCTCACTGAGGTTTGGCTACGAGATAGTTCCATGGATTAGGCCATTGCTAGACCTGACAAGACGTGCGGAAGGAATTCTCGGTAAATCTTCGGAAAAGACATCAGGGAAAGAGTTGCAGACTTCCCATTTCCTGATGATCACATGGACGAGGAATGCATGGGAAACTTTTTAAGCTTTGATGCACGAAATGATGCGAAGGTTGGATTTAGGTTTGATGCCAAAGATCATGAGAGTCGGGTCAGAGGAAAGATTTAGATGGACGACCCTTTCGAAATCAAGAATAACAGCATGAATGAGACTCAGTCATTCCATGCCAATGATCGCATCAAAGCTTTTCATGAAAAATTTGCCATTTAATCGAATGGAACAGAATAATCGTCCGGATTGAGGATACGATCTATGGGTATGACGTTAGTGTTCTCTTTCTCACTTGTTAACCATCTTAAAGGTACACGTTTCGGTTACTAACGAAGGACTAAGTTTAGAAAGGTGTTTGAATGGATAGTTAGCAAATTTCTTTCAACATTTGAATCGAAAAGGATCACAGGCATAAAATTAATCGAGGAGAAATATACTTGTGGCAACGGTGGGTTCGGCGGCTATCCTTTCTTATCCCATAGTTAGGACTCTCCCGGTGTTGCCAGATGTTTTTGCCTTTGGGCAGTTTCGCTTGTAATGTCCAACATCTCCACAACTGTAACAGTTCTGACCGATACCAGCTCCGGAAACCTAACTAGTTGATTGGGTTGGTGCTCTGCATCTTCGCATGAGGTGACCTTCCTGGCCACAGTTCTTACAAAACATTGCACGACAAGGACCAGGGATACGATGGTGGTAACTACATCAGTTACCCCAAGGGAGGATACCAGCATATCCGGTGATAGGTGCTTGTGCTGAGGAACCGACAACAGAAACAGTAGCAAGGGTAGTGGCAGCATGGACTGCCACTACCTGTTGTTTCTTCGAGGGCTCCGAGGAAGACAGACTCTTCTTCTTCTTCTTCCAAAACTTTCTTTTCTCACCACTCTTCTCTGTTGGCTCAGGAGTGGTGGCCGCTTCCTCTGGGTCATCGCTATGGTCGATCAAGGTTTGCGCTAAGCATTTGGCGTTGTCATAGGTATTGGACTTCACAGCTAAAACATTCCCTTTGGTTGGCTGGGTCAATCCCCAGATGAACCTCTCAATCTTTTTGCTATCCGGGGTAACCAATTCCGGACAGAGGAGCGCTAAGTCGTCAAATCTGGAAGTGTAGGCGGCGATATCGGAACCCTTCATCTTCAGGTTCCAGAATTGGTTACGACAGTAAACTATATGTTTACGGCCGTAAGATCTTGTATACATAACCAAGATGTGTTTTTGGTGGTCCTTAATTAATCACATGTGATTTCAAGCCATTTTACAAGCCAAGGGGTACAGTTTGGGCACCATTTGAAATTGTTTTAGGAGCTTACGGCCCAGGACCACATCTTTGGAGGGTTTATGGCCGTGAACTCCTTAGGGGGTTTTTTTCCTCATGTTTAAGGTCCTTAAATCGATTGTGGTTGCTTCTAGATTTTTGTTCAAGTCTTAGGAGGTGTGTATGTGGCAATTTAACACCTTAGAAGGAGTTTACTCTCCATGTGAATGAGTTTACGGCCCAAGCATGTTCTTGGGCAATAAACTCATGTTTACACCTCAAAAATGATGTTCAAGGTGTTCTAAATCCGATTTGATAGGCCATTAAGTCATATCTAAGCCTCAAAGTTGGTTTGGAAGGGTTTTAAGGCACAAAAGAACCCCATTTTTATGTGTTCATGGCCCAAGCATGCTCCAAGGCCGTAAACACATGTTTATGGTCCTAAATCATGTTTGAACTCGAAATTGAAGGCTAAAAATGTTATACTAGGAGTTAGGGTAGTTACCTTGTTGATTTGAAGCCTTAATTTGATGTTTTTGGACCCTTAGATTTGATTTGAGGAGAGAGGTTAGAGAGAGAGTGCAAAAGCTTCAAATGAGGCTTAAACCACTTTATATATGGTTCGGGTTTGGGACACGGTGGAATTCTACCCGATACTGATGTTAAACAGGGCTTTTGATCGCACTCGATTAAGTTATTGTAATCCGGTGGGATTGAATTTAGAAATTTTCAAATTAATGATTTTGGGCCATTTTCATGAGTTTCTAAGGGATTTGAACACTCATGAGATTAAACTAAACTTATAATTTTAAATAACTTAGCCCAAAAACAAAATCGCTAAAGACGGGTTTTAGGGACGAAATGGGTTTCGGCAATGAACAACTCCGGGTTGTCACATTATCCCCCCGTTACAAGGAACTTCGTCCCGAAATTCAAAGATTAAGATACAGATCATGAATTTAAAAAGAAATGTGGATGGATCTGTTGCTTCGGGTCTTTACGCTCCCAAGTGGAATCGGGTCTCTGCTTGACATTCCAGCGAACCCTCACTATCGGGATGCGGCTTTGTTTCGCACATTTGATCTCTCAATCCATGATCTCAATTGGTTCTGCCATGGGGTTTCAGTCTTTCGTTGATTTCGGTCTCATCAAAGGAATTGCTAGGGTTTTGTTAAGCAGGCGCTTCTAAGGATTCGATATGTGGATGACAGAACGGATACTGCTAAGTCCTTGAGATAATCGAAGTTTGTAGTTCACGGTTCCGATTCTGGCGGGGATTTCGAAAATTCTGATGTATCACGGGTGAAGTATTTCACGCTTCCCAAAGCATATCATGTCTTTCTGGGATAAGACCTTCACTAGGACACAAGCTCCAACCAGAGGGTGCATCTTCATGTGGCAGAGTAGCTAATGGTCTGATGATTCTGAAAGAAATTTCTAGGTGGTTCTGCGATAATAGACGGTGGGAACCAAGAATTGATGGGTTTCTATGGGTATCTTTGGTGCCGACTAATTCCCTATCGCCTTAGTGTTTGGAAAGGTCCACGAGATGACTGCTTTGCTTATCTACATGACCATGGAAACTGGTTTAACCAAAGGGCACCACTACTAACTCATAGTGATCATATCAAGCCCTGATTGCTGTCTTGGAAACATCATCCTCACTGAGGTTTCGCTACGAGATAGTTCCAGGGATTAGGTCAATGCTAGACCTAACTAGACGTTCAGAAGGAATTCTCGGTAAATCTTTGGGAAAGACATCAGGGAAAGAGTTGCAGACTTCCCGTTTCCTGATGATCATACGGACGAGGAATGCATGGGAAACTTTTTAAGCTTTGATGCACGAAATGATGCGAAGGTTGGATTTAGGTTTGATGTTGAAGATCATGAGAGTCGGGTCAGAGGAAAGATTTAGACGGACGACCTTTTCAAAATCAAGAATAACAGCATGAATGAGACTCAGTCATTCCATGCCAATGATCGCATCAAAGCTTTTCATGAAAAATTTGCCATTTAATCGAATGGAACAGAATAATCGTCCGGATTGAGGATACGATCTATGGGTATGACGTTAGCGTTCTCTTTCTCACTTGTTAACCATCTTAAAGGTACATGTTTCGGTTACTAACGAATGACTAAGTTTAGAAAGGTGTTTGAATGGATAGTTAGCAAATTTCTTTCAGCATTTGAATCGAAAATGATCACAGGCGTAAAATTCATCGAGGAGAAATATACTTGTGGCAACGGTGCGGTCGGCGGCTGTCCTTTCTTGACCCATAGTTAGGACTCTCCCGGTGTTGCTAGATGTTGTTGCCTTTGGGCAGTTTCGCTTGTAATGTGCAACTTCTCTACAACTGTAACAGGTCTGACCGATACCAGCTTCAGAAACTTGACTAGTTGATTGGGTTGGTGCTCTGCAGCTTCGCACGAGGTGACCTTCCTGGCCACAGTTCTTACAAAACTTTGCATGACAAGGACCAGGGATACGATGGTGGTAACTACATTGGTTACACCAAGGGAGGATACCGGCATATCCGGTGATAGGTGCTTGTGCTGAGGAACCGACAACAGAAACAGTAGCAGGGGTAGTGGCAGCGTGGATTGCCACTATCTGCTGTTTCTTCGAGGGCTCCGGGGAAGACTGACTCTTCTTCTTCTTCTTCCAAAACTTTCTTTTCTCACCACTCTTCTCTGTTGGGTCAGGAGTGGTGGCCACTTCCTCTGGGTCATCGCTATGGTCGATCAAGGTTTGCGCTAGGCATTTGGCGCTGTCATAGGTATCCGACTTCGCAGCTAAAACATTCCCTTTGGTTGGCTGGGTCAATCCCCAGATGAACCTCTCAATCTTTTTGCTCTCTGAAGTAACCAATCCCGGACAGAGGAGCGCTAAGTCATCAAATCTGGATGTGTAGGCGGCGATATCGGAACCCTTCATCTTCAGGTTCCAGAGTTCATTCTCCAGTTTCTGTGTTTCACCCCGAGGGCAGTATTCTGCGAACAGTAGTTCCTTCATAACTTCCCAACCCATAGCATTTGCTACAGGTAAAGTTAAGGACTTGACTCGGCCGTTCCACCAAGTCAGAGATTTATCGGTGAACGTGCAGGCGACAAATTTTACCTTGTCAGATTCTAAACAGGCACAGATCTCGAAGATAGATTCGATTTTCTCTAACCACCGAGTTAGAGCAATGACACCCCATGTGCCTTCGAAGAATGTGGGTTTTGCTTTCATGAAGTCTTTATAGGAACACTCCTTCCGGTGTCCCTGATTACCTTCCTGGTTTTGGGTTTGGGTACCACCCCCTGAACCACTGGGGTTTCTGTGGGACAGGGCGGCTGCCACCACAGCGACAACAGCTGCCTGGAACACAACAGGATCAAACTGAGGAGGAGGTGGTGGTGGCGGAGGGTTTTTATTCTTTGAACTGGGTCTTTTCCCCGGAGGCATCTTGATCTAAAATAGCCAGGAAAGAGAGGATCATAAGTCCTCTGAATTGAATCAAGAGATATGGAACAGAGGATATCTCATTAAGACAGATATAGAATTCTATTGAGCGATAAAACAGTAAAGAGTTATAAAAGCAGATAAATTATCGCTAAAGGAATGATCAAGGAACAACGCTTGAATGAGGATTTCTACAATGGACTGGCTCGAGAAATACTCCCATAGTATTTCATGATTCGCTGCAACAACGGCTCGTTGTTTGGGGTATTGAGTAAGTTTTAGGTATGCTGCGTACCACAGTCATAGGAATGGCAACGGGGCGGGTTCGGGGCGGGGCGGCATATCCCATACCCGAACCCGATATTTATATTTGTCCCCGAACCCGACCCGAAACCCGACGGGTTTCTTATCGGGGCGCCCCGTCGGGGCTAAAAATATCCCCGAACCCGACCCGAAACTCGATATAGACCCGAAACCCGACCCGAAAATGGTGGCAGAAAAAATTAGGAAAACTACAATGAAACAATTGAGAAATTAAAACCTTACAAATGCTTAAAATACAAATAAGTTCTTAACATAAGTGAACCAAATAGAAATTACTAAAGTCTAATATCGTAACTAAATTCATCACAATAGTGAGAAATTGGGAATACGTGATGGGATTGAAGGTTAAAGTCTTCGGGTGGCTGAAATGGGTAAGAGGGATGAAATCTCATTATATATATATATATATATATATATATATATATATATATATATATATATATATAATTTTTCGGGTCGGGGCGGGTCGGGGCATGCATACCCCACTCCCTGACCCGAACCCGAACTAAAATCCCGATAATGACCCGAAACCCGATCCGAAACCCGATAAGAGTGACCCGACCCGCCCCAAAATCTTCGGGGTTCGGGTATTCTCGTCGGGTTCGGGTTTTTTTGCCATCCCTACACAGTCACTCCCAAGCACATGTTGGCCGTCTCTCGAATGAATATAGTTGGCCAGGCTATATTGATCCTAGACACGACTACATAACTGCCCATGTTTAACCGCAACATACAACACCCATTTACTTATGTTTTGTTCTATTTGTAGTTACGGATTTCGACGGTTGGATATACTTGTATACTTTTGAAAATACTTATATTTTAGGGTATACTTTTAGTTCAGAGCACTTAGGCCCCTTAGTGTTTATAGTCTTATACCATGTAAGTTTTGGTATACTACTTCACTATAAACAAGGGCTCTGATACCAATCTGTCACACCCCGAAAACCAAAGGCGGAAACATTTTCAGAGCGGACTCCACGTTGAGTATCAAATCCAATGTACATAGTAACACAGTAAACACAAAACATTACATTACATAGAATTGTTTACATATGTTTGAAAGAAAGTTATACAAGTGTGATATACATATAACGTATGAACAAAAGCAAAGAAGAGTCTTCTAACACTCCGTCTTCTCCAAAAGATGGCGGTGTACCTGTCTAATGCTGACCTGAGAATACAAGCAGTTTGAAAATCAGCATAAAGCTGGTGAGTTCATAAGCGGTTTAGTTTTGAAAAGAATGAGTTTCCTTTGGTTTTTCTGAAAAAAAGTGTATCCAAGAAAATCCCATATTTTCTTATGAAAACAGTTTAGTTATCTTTTGTTACCAATTTGATTACGGGTTGTTACGTTATTCCAGGAAAATCCCATATTTTCCTAATAGTTTAGTTATCCATTCTTTTCTTAATTCGTTTACGAGTTGTTATATTATCCCAGGAAAATCCCATATTTTCCTAATAGTTTAGTTGTCCATTCGTTATTTAATTCGTTTACAAGTTGTTACGTTATCCCAGGAAAATCCCATATTTTCCTATGTATTGTGGTTAGTTCTTAGTTTAGATTTCGATGTACTAGTAACTACCATACTTAGAGTATTAGTTAAGTATTTTGATATCTTAGTTATCCTACATTCGAATGCCGATTATCTGTTATACTTAGTTGTATTTTTGAATATTTGGATTCACTCAGAAACGTACATTAACAGTATTTTCGATGTTCTGGTGATTTCCAAAAGAGTACATTAGACGTATCTTCGAAACTCTGTCGACATCCTAAGGCGTATGTTTTCGAAACTCAATCGATGTCTAGAGGCGTACTTTCGAATTATTTTCGAAACTCTGGTGACACTCAAGGTGTACCTTAACTGTATATTCAAAGTCTTGGCGTCATCCAAAGGCGTTATTACGTATTTGTATTCGTATTCCTATTCTTATTCGTATTCGTATCCGTATTCATTCTATCCTAATGTTTATCTTCATATTCGTATTCGTATTCGTATTCGTTCTATCCTATTGGTTATATTCGTACTCGTATTCGTATTCGTATCCGTACTATCCTAATTGTTATCTTTGTATTCGTATTCGTATTCGTTCTATCCTAATGGTTATCTTCGTATTCGTTCTATCCTATTGGTTATATTCATATTTGTCCTGTTGGTACTTTATTAGTATTATTCTTAGTTTATGATTAGTATTATTTCTTTTACAAAGCATAATATGAAACATGGATTATATCACTTTTAAAAGGAATCCACATTTAGTCTGACAGTTTATTCTGCAATTCAAACCATTGATTAGTACGATTTTCGGTATTAAAAACATATGTAATATAAAACATTTGAACTGAAAATAATAAGTTTAAGTACAAGATTTCCTTGTACTTTTGTTTGTATTCCCCCCTGAAAACATTTGAAAAACACGGAAAAAGGGTAGTGGTATGAACTCACCGGTTGAGGAATGCGTTGATGTGGATCCTAAACGTCAGTTATGGGTTTGCAAACACACAAGATTCCTATGTATTATGAAAAGATACACATTTGTATCTAATTAGGATTTGAATTATTTATTAGTTAGGGACAAACACTTCTAGTTGCGAAAACACTCCATTACAAGTGTTTGGAAGGACCCGGGTGACACCTTTGGACACATAAATCTTGGATATGGAGTTTACTCTTCAAGAGTAAACTCACACAAGAGTTTTCGGCCCTAAAGTCCCATTCCCCATGAGTTTACGGCCGTAAACTCATGGTGGGGTGTTCTATGGTGCAAAATGGCTTTGAATCATTTGAAGGAAAATTCTAGGGTTAGATTCAAGGCATGGGAAAGTGGTTTGAGCAATTTAGGGACCATTTAAGGAGTTTACGGCAGTAAACTATATGTTTACGGCCGTAAGCTCTTGTATACATAACCAAGATGTGTTTTTGGTGGTCCTTAATTAATCACATGTGATTTCAAGCCATTTTACAAGCCAAGGAGTAAAGTTTGGGCACCATTTGACATTGTTTTAGGAGCTTACGACCCAGGACCCCATCTTTGGAGGGTTTACGGCTGTGAACTCCTTAGGGGGTTGTTTTCCTCATGTTTAAGGTCCTTAAATTGATTGTGGTTGCTTCTAGATTTTTGTTCAAGGCTTAGGAGGTGTGTAAGTGGCAATTTAACTCCTTAGAAGGAGTTTACTCTCCATGTTAATGAGTTTACGGACCAAGCATGTTCTTGGGCAGTAAACTCATGTTTACTCCTCAAAAATGATGTTCAAGGTGTTCTAAATCCGATTTGATAAGCCATTAAGTCATATCTAAGCCTCAAAGTTGGTTTGGAAGGGTTTTAAGGCACAAAAAAACCCCATTTTTATGTGTTCACGGCCCAAGCATGCTACAGGGCCGTAAACACATGTTTATGGTCCTAAATCATGTTTTGAACTTGAAATTGAAGGCTAAAAATGTTATACTAGGAGTTAGGGTAGTTACCTTGTTGATTTGAAGCCTTAATTTGATGTTTTTGGACCCTTAGATTTGATTTGAGGAGAGAGGTTAGAGAGAGAGTGCAAAAGCATCAAATGAGGCTTAAACCACTTTATATATGGTTCGGGTTTGGGACACGGTGGAATTCTACCCGATACTGACGTTAAACGGGGCTTTTGGTCACACCCGATTAAGTTATCGTAATCCGGCGGGATTGAATTTAGAAATTTTCAAATTAATGATTTTGGGCCATTTTCATGAGTTTCTAAGGGATTTGAACACTCATGAGATTAAAATAAACTTATAAGTTTAAATAACTTAGCCCGAAAACGAAATCGCTAAAGACGGGTTTTACGGTCGAAAAGGGTTTCGGCAATGGACAACTTCGGGTTGTCACAAATTTCATGGAATTGCATCAATTCACTTTTGCCTAAAGTAACTAAGATTGGGAATTTGTAAAACATTTAGTTACTTTTGTATTTCTTTATACTTATAATGGAAGGTTTCTGTCCTATCCTACCCGTTCGGCTAACGACCCTCCACTAGTCAAGAGTGCGGTGGGTAAGAGTGGATACCCATTCAATCGCCATTTTATAGACAATTTCCTTAAACACCCCTTATAGACCAGCTTCGTTAATGGGGCCTACTAACGGTAAGACTGACTTTTACTGATACATATATATATAATGTTAGACTTTTTTATGTTATATATAGTATAGGGTGTATTTTACACTTTTAAAATACTAGGTGGCCAAATTTAACGATTATACTTTTAATTCAATTAAATTTGTAACATCCGGATTCCCAGGTATATTATTTTGTTCATCTAATTTTTGGAGTTTGTGGAGGAGCTCGGCGAGTTGGTGCCAAGACTCGCCGAGTAGGGTCGCGGATGTTCATCCTAGTTCACGTCCGGATTCGGCAAGTCCATGGGTGGACTCGGTGAGTCCACGCTGTTTAGTGAAGCCCTAATTTCCAGGGTTTGGGACCTATTTAAAGGCCCTAATGGCCGTCTCTAGCGGCTACTACACCTCAGAGAGAGACCTAGATCGTTTCTGAGGTAAGGAGTGGACATTGTTGATCATTTGTTGGTGTATATTGAAGGACAAGGTGATCAAGGCAAGATAAGGCTAAAGGAAGTGCAAATCTAGTGATTTCAGAGTTTAAGGGCTTCATATTGAGGTAATCTTTCGGGCTTCTCTAGTTTTGAGTGATTATTCATAGAGTTAGGGTTTTCTCTCCCCTTTGAAAGATGATTGTGTAGAGTATTTGGTCCCTACTCGAGTTTGTGCCTTGGATCTGGACTCAATGAGGTCCGGAGACCTTAACCCTTGGAGCTTTATGAGTCATTTTGGGGTTATTGGACTTAGGTTGCCATTTTTGAGACTAAATCACCACTTGATGCCATGTTGTTGATATATAAGCATCAAGATTCGGACTTTACGTGACATTCATGCTTGGGAAGGCGAGATCTATGCATTAGGGGCACAGATCTGACCTCAGGAGGTCAATAGAGTTTGTGCATAGCATGAACTCGCCGAGTTGTTCTTGAGACTCGGCGAGTAGAGTTAGGGTTTCACGTAAATCACTCAGTGAGTAGACTTGCCGAGTTGGGGGATAACTCAATGAGTCAGAAGGGGATTAGAGGACTGGAGTTCAAGGCGGAACTCGAGGATTTGTTCTTGAGACTCGACGAGTTGAGTCGGGGTGGCCCCACAATTCATGCCCGGTGTGACTCGTCGAGCATAGGGAGGGACTCAACGTACCAAGCGGGACAAAGAGTTAGTGGACATGTGTGTATTCACCGAGTCACCGGAGTGTACTCGGCGAGTTGGGTCAAAGTTTGACCGTTGACTTTTGTTGACTTTTAGGGTTTGGTCAACAATGGGGTCCTTGAGTCAAGAGGGGGGTAAAATAGTCTTTTACCCATCTGAGGGTGCCAATAGAGGGTTAAGTCTAGTCTCGGGAGTTATATTTATGACAGTATTTACTTTATGTGAATAGGTGGAGGCTAGGCAATATTTCTACCTAGTCAGAGATTTACCGAGACATCTGAGGTGAGTCTTCTCACTATGCCTTACCCGATGGGGTAATTAGGTGACCCTGAAGGGTCTTACGTGTATGATGTATATGTGATGTAAGTTATATGTGATATGTTTTGTGATATGAGTATGATGTGGGCCGGAAGGTCAAGATGATATGGACCGGAAGGTCAACGGAGTTATGGGATGGAAATCCCCTGAGACACTTGGATCGGAAGATCCTACAGAGTTATGGCCTGGAAAGGCGTATGTGTTAGAGTGGTATTTTGGGGAACTCACTAAGCATTTATGCTTACAGTGTTGTGTGTTATGTGTTTCAGGTACCAGTGATGATCGCGAGAAGGCGCCGGCATGATTCGTACACACACATATTGGAGTTTAAATATTTTGATCTTGGGGTTTTGTACTGATACAATGTTTTTATTTATGAATGCAAATTATATTTCATGGTTCTCAAAAGAGAAAAATTGTTCATATTTTTACAGTGTTACAAGTTGGTATCAGAGCCTTGGTTTGAGGAATTTGGATACATCTTCGGGCGTATCTGAACTCAAACTGGGGATTTGAGGAAAAACATTTAATAATAAAGTAATTTTTTGAAAAAGTGTAAAAAGAGTTTTGAGACAAACAGAGCAGAGCCGTGTGTACGATCAGCCAGCGCCCGAACGATGATTTCCCAAAATACCCTCATAATAGGTGTTATCAGATATGCTATGTTATGTTATATGATGAATTACGATATGCATGCTAGAGTAGACTAAGTATTCTTATTAGGACTAGAGTGGTCTGATATATGATGCCTTAGTCTAGGGGTTTTGCTGCTAGAAGTGCTTAAGAGTGTTTGGATAGCAGCGAGGTACTTATGGGAGATTTGCTAGTGAGTAGCACATGATAGAGAGAGTAGAGTACTTGGGATTTGGGGCTCAAGGAGGAGGACTTGGGATGAATGCTGATGCGGTATGGACGGTAGTTTTGGGCCCGTACTACTGAAGATACCAGGTTGGTGCGCAGTCCAAGTAAGAATCCTTAGGGCACTAAGGAACAAGTGGGGTGGAGTTATCGAGTGCGATTATACTCGAGTGGGTCCACAATATTGTTATGTTGTATTTCAGAGGGAGATCATGGTTGGGACACGCCACACACCAGAGATCAGTGGGACGAGTGATGAAGAGATCTGTAGGATCATCCACGAGGAGGTGGCTGCGGCCATCAGAGCTGAGATTCCAGAGATGTTCGGGTCTATTAAGACCACTTTGATTGAGACTTTTGATGAGCGGTATGTTGCTCTTTCTGATGCTGCTGTTGCCGCAGCCACTGCGGCCGTTGCTGCTGCCAGGCCGCAGGGGGGTGACTCGTTGTTGTACCGGGAGTTCAGCAACACGAAGCCACCAGAATTTGACAGGACTCAGGATCCGATAGCCGCGATGAGGTGGATTTCTGACATAGAGGGTTGCTTCTACACATGTTCCTGTCCGAAGCATCTGAGAGTTTGGTTCGCGCTGAACCAGCTTCACTTGGGGGCAAAGGACTGGTGGAAGTTCGTGACAGCGCACTATTCCTTAGCAGAGCTTGCTGCGGTGACCTGGGAAAGGTTCACCGCTATGTTTCGTGATGAGTACGTTCCCCCGGTAGAAAGGGAGCGTTTGGATCAGGAGTTCTTGACCCTCAAGCAGGGTACTGAGTCAGTTACTGTGATTACTCGGAAGTTTCACGAGAGGGCGATGTTCTGCCCTGAGCACGTATCAACCGAGCAGGCACGTATGAGCCGAAATCTGAGCATTCTGAGGAGAGACATTCGTGAGTTTGTGGCAAACTCATCATACCGGCCATTTGCTGAGCTTCATGCAAATTCCCAAAAGAGGGAGATTGAGTTGGAGACGCAGGCCAGGGAGGAGGCCGAGTCTCAGAGGATGGATCGGCGGCCGGAACAGACTCAACCGGCAGCCAAGCGGGCTAAACCCGCCAATTCGAGGTCTGGGGGTCAGAAGGGCCGCAATTGTGGAAAGTGCGGCAAGCGTCATGATGGAGTTTGTAGGGTTGGTACTTGCTACAAGTGTGGCAAGGAGGGGCATATTGCCAAGGATTGTCCCAAGGGATTCATGGTCTGCTTTCATTGCAACCAGACCGGGCACCGGAAGGCGGAGTGTCCAAAGTTGCGAGGGACGACACAGGGAGCATCTCAGGGATCTGCCCCTGCTGCTGCGAGAGCTAGTGAGACGGCCGGTGAAAGCCGAGGCGCTGAAGGCGTGAAGGAGGGCGTTTCAGCTGACAGCGAAGGAGGTCCGTGCAGCACCTGACATCGTGGTTGGTATGTATTCTATCATGTATTCATTTTTATGTTGGGATATTGTTCTTATATTATGTTGTGCGTAGGTACTTTTCTTGTGAGTTCTGTACCTGCTCTAGTGTTATTTGACTCGGGTGCGAGTCGATCTTTTGTATCATTGGCATTTAGCCGACACATCAGTATTAGTCGAGAGGCGTTAAGTTGACCTCTTAGAGTTTCCATAGCGGATGAGAGAGCGGTGTATGAAACCGAGGTGATTCGAGGTTGTGTACTTGAGATTTTCGGGGTAGATTTTCGGGGTAGATTTTCCGATCGATTTAGTCCCCATTGCGATGGGAGATGTCTGTGTCATCGTGGGCATGGACTGGTTGAGCAGATTTGGAGCGATCATCGACTGCGAGCGACAGCTGGTGACCATGTGATACCCTGGTGGGGGAGTTCTTACAGTGTATAGCGATGGTACACGTTCTGGGTCGGCATTTTGTTCAGCCGCCAGGGCGAGACAGAGTCTTCAGCAGGGATGTGAAGGATTTATAGCATATGTGATGGACACGAGGGTTGATTCAGAGAGACCGAGGTCAGTGGAAGAGGTTCTGATAGTGCGTGAGTTCCCGGATATATTTCCGGAGGAGTTGCCGGGTGTGCCTCCCGTGAGGCAGGTAGAGTTCAGTATCGATTTGGTCCCGGGGGCTGCGCCTATCGCCAAGGCACCCTATCGCCTTGCGCCTCCAGAGATGCAGGAGTTGTCCTCGCAGATTCAGGAGCTGCTAGGGAAGGGATTTATTTGGCCGAGCAGTTCGCCATGGGGAGCACCTATCTTTTTCGTCAAGAAAAAGGATGGTTCACACCGGATGTGCATTGATTACCGGGAGTTGAACAAGTTGACGGTCAAGAACCGTTATCCGTTGCCGAGGATTGACGATTTGTTCGATCAGTTGCAGGGAGCATCTTGGTTCTCCAAGATTGATTTGAGGTCTGGATATCATCAGGTGAGGGTGCGAGATGAGGATATCCAAAAGACAGCGTTCAGGACTCGTTACGGGCATTACGAGTTCGTGGTGATGCATTTCGAGCTTACCAACGCACCAGCGGTGTTCGTGGACCTCATGAACAGGGTGTGCAGACCGATGTTGGATTGCTCGGTGATTGTATTCATCGACGACATTTTGGTGTATTCGAGATCTAGAGAGCAGCATGTGGAGCATTTAAGGGAGATCCTAGGGGTTTTGAGATCGGAGAGGCTTTATGCCAAATTCTCCAAGTGTGATTTCTGGTTGCGAGAAGTCCAGTTCCTGGGACGTCTCGTTAAACAGAAAGGGATATTGGTCGACCCGGCCAAGATTGTGGTGGTGATGAGTTGGGACGTGTCGAGGTCACCAACGGAGATCAGGAGTTTCCTAGGACTGGCAGGCTATTATCGGAGGTTCATCAGGGATTTCTCCAAGATCGCCGTGCCACTCACTAAGTTGACCCGGAAGGGTGTAGCTTTCGCTTTGGGTCCAGAGCAGCAGGCCTCCTTCGAGACACTTCGCCAGAGACTATGCGAAGCCCCGGTGTTAGCCCTTCCGGAGGGAATGGAGGATTTTGTGGTATATTGCAATGCGTCGATATTAGGGTTGGGAGCAGTGCTTATGCAGAGAGGTCATGTGATAGCATATGCATCGAGGCAGTTGAAGCCTCATGAGGCGAGGTATCCTACCCACGATTTAGAGTTGGGGGCAGTAGTGTTCGCCCTCAAGATCTGGCGTTACTATCTGTATGGAGTTCGGTGTACCATATACACGGATCACAAGAGTCTGAAGTACTTGATGGATCAGCCCAACCTGAATATGTGACAGAGGAGATGGTTGGATGTGGTAAAGGATTATGATTGCGAGATCCTGTGTAAGTCCCAAAACTAAGGATCCAATTTAGTAATCAATGAAGTTAATTGCAATTAGATTGAGATTGAGATGAAGAAGAAGTAGAATCAAGCATGCACACATCTATATTCAGTAAATGTCAAGTACATCTTGAGAAAAGTACAACTACTGCAGAGTTCTGACACCAAGCCAAAAGTACAGACTGACACAACTCAGTTGCTATAAATAGTACTCCTCCTACCAGCACAAGAGTGTGCAGCCAAACACATGTGTGCGGCCGCACACACTGTGTGCGGCCGCACACACATGTGTGGCAGCACACATTTCATGACAACATACAATCATTGCAAAATGACACGATCATCTATACAAAATCATGCCTAGCTCAAACCACAAAATTATGTTCTTTCAGTCTCCCCCTTGGTTTGAGACTAGCATAGTCTTGTCATCACTCCTTTGGCTCCTCAGGAGGCTTCTCAAACAACCTCAGATCTGATCTCCCCATTGATCCCATCCACAATCTTCCATTTATGATTGTAGCTACCATTGCAGTGTATTCTTTAGCAACAGCTTCCATTACGTCTGTTCTGCAGATTATCTGGTGACGAGCCAAATTCCGGATATCCCTTTCTCGAAAACGAAGAAGATATTTTGCATTAATCAGCCTCAAAACATGTTCTTGATCTTTGAATTTGATAGCGGCAGTTGCAGTTTTGTCATCGTATGCCCAAAATTCCATATTGTCAAGATATCCCTCCTGGAAGTGCTGAGGGATTGGAATTTCTTTTTGCTTTTTTGTAGCAGGCCATAAGATAATCTTCATAGGTTTGCTTGTTTCTGGGTCGAGAACATCCTTATCCTTTCGATAAAGGGATTTGGCAGCCTTCATACTGGGAAAATTTTCTTTGACCTGCCTATCAAGGAACCTCTTAAAGTTAGATGCACTTGCATCTTGTGAGGGATTGTGAAAGGGGACCCTAGATAATTCTGCTAGATCAGTCTTAGTCCAATAATTGAAATCATGGGTGCTTTTGTAACACTCAGATATTCCTGAGTTTCGCTTTACCACCCACAAATTCGTTTCTGGATCGAAAGCCCACATATGGATACCAGATCTGTCACCATACTCATCGCCAAACTTTCTCTTTTTTAAATCTGTTACAGTTAGAGCAGGGTCTTTTTCTTTGCGATTCTCATTGGTATTTTTCATGAATAGAAGTCCTTCGCGTTGATTTGCAGTCACAATCCTTTTACCCTGTTTAACTGTGATTCAGGCTCTACTTCCTTCTGGTTCTTTTTCAAATCTGTCGACAATGGTAGTTGTTCTTGGAGCAGGTGGGTCAATAGGTAGACCATCAGTTGCAGGAGGTGATTGAGCAGAAGGAGGATCAACTACTCCATGAGGCTGTTGGAAGAGGGCTTTGACTTTTTCACCAAAAGCATCATACAATACGTTCTTGAGATTGAAATAACTAGCTAGAACATATCCAAGACTCGTTTGTAGATCTTTGATTTGTTTGGTCTTTTCTTCATCCTTTTCCCTGAGCTCAAAGATATATGTAGAAAGTTGATCCATTTGAATTGACTTTTCAATGAGCTGTTGGCGGAGAACTCCAATTTCCTCTCGAAGATCAGACGAAGAGAATTTGTCATCATCTGTCCGACCCTCGTTAAATGATATTCCTTTCCCGCGTGAAGAGGTTGGACTAGATTGAGCAATTGGATCTGATTGATGCTCCTTACAATAGATTCTCTTTCACACACCCACTTTTTTTCTCTAACTTTCTCTCTCCTCTCTAGCCTTCTTACCTTTCTAACCGTACACTCCCACATGCACTCCTCTATGTATATGGACCTCCAGCCATACACATGTGTACAGCCGCACACCCTGTGTACGGCCGTACACAGGGTGTGTCGCCGTACACACAAACCGCAAACACATACAACATTACATAAAAATATATTTTCCTAGAAAAGCAAAGTATAAATCATATTTTTGACCCAACATCCTGTATCACCAGGGTAAGGCTAACGTGGTAGCTGATGCCCTGAGTCGTAGGGCGGAGAGTGTTCCGATGCGAGACGTTTGTATGAGATTTACAGTGATGACTCCGGTGTTGGACACCATTCGAGGAGCCTAGGCCGAGGTCGTGAGACCAGAGAACCAGAAGAGAGAACGAGTTATCGGACAAGTATCGGAGTTCGTTACCGATAGCCAAGGGCTTATGACTTTTCAGGGTCGGATTTGGGTACCGTTTGTGGGTGGGACGCGCACCATTTTGATGGAGGAGGCGCATAGATCGAGGTTCTCGATCCATCCCAGGGCCACTAAAATGTACTTGGATCTAAAGAGGGAATATTAGTGGCCCTGTATGAAGAGGAACGTCGCATGGTTCGTTGAGAGGTGCCTAACCTATCGTAGGGTTAAGGCCGAGCACCAGAGACCACATGGTAAGTTGCAGCCATTGGAGGTTCCCGAGTGGAAGTGGGAATAGATTACCATGGATTTTATCACCAAATTGTCAAGGACTGCAAGGGGCGTTGATGCAATTTGGGTGATTGTGGACAGGTTGACGAAGAGCACTCACTTCCTTGCTATCAGTGAGAGCTCTTCCGCTGAGAGGTTGGCAGAGGTGTACATGAGGGAGGTGGTATCACAGCATGGAGTGCCGATCTCGATTGTCTCATACCGAGATGTTCGTTTCACTTCCAGATTCTGGAAGAAATTTCATGAGGAATTAGGTACTAGGCTGCATTTTACTACCGCATACCACCCGCAGACTGACGGACAAAGTGAGCGGACGATTCAGACGCTCGATGATATGCTCCGGGCATGTGTGTTGGATTTCGGCGGGAGTTGGGACACGTATTTTCCCCTGGCGGAGTTTTCCTACAACAACAGCCATCATTCGAGCATTGGTATGCCATCCTTTGAGCTATTGTATGGGAGGAGGTGTCGGACCCCCATTTGCTGGGGAGAAGTAGGGAAGCGTGTGTTGGGTAGTACAGAGATCGTGCTTCAGACGACTGAGCAGATACAGCAGGTCAAGTAGAGGTGGCTGACCACTCAGAGTCGTCAGAAGAGTTATGCGGACAGGCGTCGGTCCGAGCTCGAGTTCCAAGTTGGCGACTTCGTACTCTTGAAGGTCTCTCCTTGGAAAGGGGTGATCCAATTCAGGAAGAGTGGCAAGTTGGGGCCCCGATATATTGGTCCTTTCAGGGTGATCGCGAGGGTAGGTAGGGTAGCCTACCGTTTGGAGCTACCTGCAGAGCTAGGTCAGATTCACGACACCTTCCACGTATCGCAGTTGAGAAAGTGTATAGCCGACAAGTCGGCGGTGGTGCCATTAGAGGATATTCAGGTGGATGTGGACCTGAACTACATGGAGAGACCAGTGGCGATTCAGGATCGAAAGATCAAGGTTCTGAGGAACAAGGAAGTGCCTCTGGTGCAGGTCCAGTGGCAGCATCGGAAAGGGTCAGAGCTTACTTGGGAGCCGGAGCATGAGATGCATGAGCAGCATCTGGAGTTGTTTTCAGAGTGAGACTTCGAGGGCGAAGTCTGATTCTAGTGGGGGAGAATTGTAACATCCGGATTCACAGGTATATTATTTTGTTCATTTCATTTTTGGAGTTTGTGGAGGAACTCGGCGAGTTGGTGCCAAGACTCACCGAGTAGGGTCGCGGATGTTCATCCTAGTTCACGTCCAGACTCGGCGAGTCCACGCTGTTTAGTGAAACCCTTATTTCCAGGGTTTGGGACCTATTTAAAGGCCCTTATGGCCGTCTCTAGCGGCTACTACACCCCCACTACAAGAAAAAGAGCCTTTTACGACGCGCAAACCACGACACTCAGTGATTTATGTTACGCAAAAGAGAGTGACATTAAAGACATGTCATCTCTTCAAAAAATTTAAGGATTTATGTCACGCATTATTGCGTGCCCTTAGGTTAGTGTCTCATGTAAAGAAAATAAAAACACGGAGTGCACTTGTGCGTCCACTAACAGTGTCGCTTTATAATTATTTAATGAAACACGCCTTTTAGGCGGGACTTATCAAACACGGAGGAAAAAAAATCCCCAAAATTTTGGAAGACCCGCTCATTCTTTCCTCTCCACTGCCGATGACCTTCAATTTCTCCCCTCCTTCTCTCTGTAAAACCTAGCAGCCGCCACCATCAGAAACATTGGCTTCGTTCTGTGTTGTAAGAACGCGAGTCTGATCCTTCATTAATATCTAAAGGGGGAAAATCCCCAAAATTTTGAAGAACCCCGCTCACTCTCTCCTTAGATCTCCACCCGACGGATCGACCTTCATTCTTCCCCCTCTCTGTAACACCCTCGCTTCTTTCAAGAAATCGAGGACCATTCTCTTTCGATCGTATCTTTATGGTGACGATTAGACACAATAATCTCAACATAAAATTGGTAACTGAACCCCTCTTCACCTCTACCCTACTCCATCTACAACGAATCCTCACATTTACAAACCCTAGTCCAGTTGCGCTTCTAGCCTTGGTGTTATTTCTTCATCTGTTCAGCAAATAAGGGGAACACAAATTCTCATTAATCCCTCAACTTCATCTTCTCAATCAAGCAAAAAGGATTCTGATTTTTTTTCGTGCATCTGCATCATCTCTGCTGCAATTTCACATGGTATTATCGCTTTCTCCTTTATGCCTCCCATTTTTCTTGCATCTACTTCTCAAACTTTTGATATTTTCCTGCATTCGCAAGTCAAACTTCTTATTTTTTGCTTGCATCTTCTTCTCAATTAAGCACAAAAGTATCACATTGTTTTGCAATTGATGTGAGTTTATAGTTGCATCATTTTTTCTTTTTGTGCAGCGAGCTTTACTTGCTGAGCCAGCTGCTCGATTAGAAATGACACCAATGGTCTGCTCATTATTTATATCTCTCTCAACTCTCAACTCTCAAGCGTCTTTGATTTGTTTTGCGATAATATTTACCATTTTGTCCTTGGCTCAGGCTGCTAATGCTGCTTGGAACATGGGGGAGTGGGATCAGATGTCTGAGTATGTATCTAAACTGGATGATGGTGATGAAAGTAAACTCAGGGTGTTTGGGAACAGTTCTGAATGCAATAAAAATTGCATCCAGATCATCTGCAACCCCAAAAAAGGCTTGAAGAGCAAGGAAGTGTTTGGCAACTGAGCTTGCTGCTCTGGTTAGTTTCCAAATTCCAACATCAAACCATAAACCCTAAACCCATGTGTGTACTGACTATGTTAAAATGTCTCTGAATTAGAAGAGGTATTCTTATTTCCTTTAATCATTTTGCTACTAATTTAATGAAATTTCTGTTCTAAAGGATCATCATAATTCATATTCATGTTATTCTTGTTTTTGACAGGTCATCGATTACTATACTCTTCTAGTTGGAAACTCTATTTCCTTAAATGCCATGTCATCATTAACTATTCTTAGTTGCTATTCCAGCACATTCGCAAGTATCTACGCGAGTTACTTTCTTTAATATCAGAATTATGGTCATCATTCAGTCTCCCAGCAGCTAATCGTCATGTTCATGGACCCCCGGAAAGTGTGCTTCTATTATCTATCTTTTGTACAATACACAGGTGTCAAAGGGCAATAATGTAATTTGACTTTCTGATCAGATCCTGCACCTAGTTGAACAACTTTGTCTGGCCCTAAATGATGAGTTCAGGAGATATCTTCCTATAATTCTTCTATCTGGAGATGGAAAGACTCCACATTATATGAAAGTTGATCGGGACAAATGAGCTGATGAAGATGATGATGCAGGTATGGTGATTGTTACTAATTTTGTCACCCAGCATTTCTATATTTAATCATGTTATATGTATATTGTATTCAGAAGTTTAGTTAAATATGTTTTTTAGGTCCTACTGCTGACCTTGACATGGGAATAATGGATTTCTCAGTAAGAAAATAGTTTCTTAAAATATTATTACTGAATTTTCTTTCTTTTTATATCACTAATGACTTATCCTCATACAGAAATTTGGTGACGTGGGAGGCATGGGCATGCCTGACATATCTCATGTTTATTGTGTAGAGTGGCCCTGCCATTGACATGACAACAGAGGATACATGGGGCGTCAACTACCGAGCCCTACAAGATCTGTTTGAATTAACAGAGGCAAGGATAGATTTAATAAAGTATGAGGTTGGAGTTCAAATGCTTGAAATATACAATGAACAAGTCAAAGATTTGTTGGTAATTGATGGCTCCAATAGAAGATATCCTTTCAATTCTCTACCCTTCCTTCTCATGTTTATTATTTTTTTTAATTTTTTTAAATCTTGACAACCTACACATTGGATATATGAAACAAGTCCCAACTTAATGATCTTAATGTTCCGGATGTGTCTTTGGTTTCTGTTAAATGTACACAAGATGTTCTTCATCTCATGAGAATTGGTCTTAATGTTCTGGATGCGTCTTTGGTTTATGTTTATTGATTCTAATTTAAACAATTTTGTACTTCAATTTTGCTCCAACAACATCAGCCATTTCGTTTCTCTTTTCTCCCATTCCCATACCACCTCTAAAAAAATTATGTGCTTCATTTTTTTGGTAATCAGGTGAAGTAGAACCTGGGATTGTTAAAATTCTCTGTGATGAAAAGTTAATTTGTTTCTAAACTCCTGAATTGAATCATAATTTTTCCCCTCTTCCTTTATCATGTCGTATATCCTTCTCTTTGCATTCTTAGATAGTTACACATATCTGTTATAAGGGCACATAATTCTAATTTTCTATCCATAGGAAGGTTATTACATTTACATGTCATCTGTTAAAATGTGTTTGAGTGAGTGGTCCTGTGTTGTCCTATTTCTATCTGTACATTTCTTATCTTGTATAACAGGCTCTTGAGTTATTATTTACAGCTTGTCTCTAAGACTAAGATATTGTTCATCCTTTAGTGTTTTTTTTCATTTATTAATAAATTTCTCAGTTTATTCATTCCAGATAAAAGTCAGATTTGATTTCCAATTTGGTGTATCTCCCAAGATTTTGGACCCTGTATACCCAGTACACGAGTTTCCTCTTCCTCTACATTTAGCAGAATCAGGTCTCGGATAAGATGGCATTCATCAGGGAGCACTTCCCTATGGAGTTAAGCTTATAGCATTTCCATTATTCTTTCTAATTAAAGCAAGACTGGACATTTGAGGTCATTTGTCTGCTACCCTTCTCTTCTAAGTAGTCATCCTTTTCGTTGTTGTGTGTTTGTGCATGATGTGTGTTGGCCTTCTGCTGGGGCTGGGAGAGTAAACAAGGGATCAAATTTATATATTCATGATGCTAATATTGCTGACAAGATAGAGAACCAGGATGGAAAGAAGCTGAAAGAGAAGGATATGCTTATAAATATTGCTGGAGGAATTTCCTTTATGCTCAAACACTTCAAGCTATACATTCTTTAAGGAATCGTTTATCCATATTTTAAAAGATGCTCAATTACTTGAGACTAAATCGGGGATTAGCAACAGATTAAGTCATAATCAATCATCGGTTAGCGCCATTATATGCTCAGGCCTTTTTCCTGGGATTGCATCTGTAGTGGTATGTATGCTTAATGCTTATTTATTTAATTTACAATTTACAATACAATTGATAGATATATGAATCCATATGTTACTTAATTTTGTTCTTTTTTATTTTTAATATGTGCAGCATAGGGAGACATCAATGTCCTTCAAAACTATAGATGATGTCCAAGTCTTACTCTATGCAGTATGTATTAAAGAAATAGCAATGCACTTTCATTCATTTGTTTCATATTTTTTTCACATTTCTCTAATGATATTTTTCCTTGAGTCATAGAATGATTGGTTCATATCTTGTTTTTTGATATTTATACGCAGTTTTTTTCTTACGTCGGTGGTGGCGAAGTTCAAGATTAAGGGAGACTTGTAATCATGTTTGGCTTTCCTTTCCAGTAAGAAACAGAGTTGTATGATTATTTGTTAGTTTTATAGGAATGTATAACACATGTTAGCAATGTATTATTTTTGTTTAACATTTGAATGATTTTTTGTATGACATTATAATTTGTGCAATTTATTTTATATTATGCAATGGATTGTATTTTTTGTATATGGTATTTTATTTCTGTTATAAGAAATTAAATGAAAATTTAATTTAAAAATTAATAAATATATAAATTTATTTTTTTTAAACATTTAAATTTACGATATGCAAAAATGTATGTCATCTTCATTTATGACATGGCCTTTCTTGACAGGGGCTTTCTTGATACGCATTGCGTGTCATTAACACGCGCGTCGTAAGGTTACGACACGCGAATGCGTGTCGTCTTCCTTTATGACAGGGCCTTCCTTGATACGCATTGCGTGTCGCAACCGCGCGTCGTAAATGCGCGTCGTCTATAGACGACGTGCAAAAGCGTGTCGTCTCTCTTTATGACAGGGCCTTCCTTGACACGCATTTGCGCGTCGTCTGAGCGTTTTACGACGCGCAATGAGCGTCGTAAAAGACCTTTTTTCTAGTAGTGCCCAGAGAGAGAGCTAGATCATTTGTGAGGTAAGGAGTGGCCATTGTTGATCATTTGTTGGTGTATATTGAAGGTGAAGGTGATCAAGGCAAAAGAAGACTAAAGGAAATGCAAATCTAGTGATTTATGTGACAACCCGATATTTCAACTCTATGTAATGACCTAAAAAGTCAAGTATTGTAACCACTTTTATGATAATGAAATTAACTTCGAAAATAAAATGTCCAAAAAGTTTCTATTTAATTACCTACTATGTTAGATGTCATTAAACCGTGATCGTCCGTGAAAAGAACGCCCAAATCCGACTTCGTAAATTGAAGTTATGATTTTTCCAAGTTCGGCTTAGCGACAGACAGCTAAAAACTCGAATCGGAGATCGAGCGACTTTTGACCAGAATGACCTAAACGAGAATCAAAGGTCTCGACAATGGTATTTCAGCGGTAAAAAGTCTGGCAAAAACAGACGTCAGATAAAGAAGTTATGAATTTCTAACGAAATTTCCATAACGCGACCTTTTAAAAATAAATAATAAAAATAATTTCAAAATTTGCCGACGGAATCAAAACAAAAGTTGTAGAGAATAGTCTCACCTACGCGTGGATATAAAGAACGTCGAAAACGGAGTTCGTATGAAGAAGATATGAATTTTAGAAGTTTATTAAATAAATAAAATATAAATTTTATTATTAATCCTTGGTATTATCCGAAGGAAGAGTCAGCAAGTCTATCCGAGTTACGCCCAGCGTACAGGCATACGCCCAGCGTACTCAAGGGCTAGGCTTCAGATCGTCCACGTCTTGCCCTATGCGAAGCTAGCAGCCCGTCCCATCCGAACTCCGAGGCAGTTGAGGATCCGGTCATGCGTGATGCACGCGTACGCCCAGCATACCGAGGCGGTTCCCACCCCCTATAAAAGGGATGCGAGGGTTCCGAAGAAAAGTGCCATTCTCTCTCATTTCTCTTGCGTTGTTGCCTCGTTTTCCGTGCCCGTGCTAAACCGAAGCCCTGATCACTTTGCTCAAGTCCCGAAGGTCGTTTGTGCTCCCGAGATTCCCGAGAATCCCAAGAAAATCCGTTTTCCCGAGAAGAAATTATGCCCGGTTTTCATCTCACCTTTCTTCGATCTTTCAAGTGAGTTCATACCCCTTAATTAAACCTTTTTAAATATTCTAAATGCTTTTATATGCTTTCAAGGGGGGGAATACAAGTAAAACACACGATTATTATCGTGTGTTATATAAAGATTTATTATACACTTTTATTCAACCGAATCATATGTGGTTTATAAACTTTATAGGGAACTTTCGTATATAAAATAGATTACGATAACATTATATCTTTTGAAATGTAAAATGTTGTCATATATGTATAAATTAAACATTTTGCATAAATTACATGTATACGGGTCTATCTTAGACACTATAAAAATCTATACTTTCATAACAAGTGATTCATTTTCTAGGTATTTCTAAACAAACGAGACACACTTTTAGAAAGCTATAATAGGTATAGTTTTACGAGAATATTGCTAACTTTTACATACTAGAAACACAATTTTCAAGAAGTCACTTTCATATACAAGAACAAACGAACATTTTAACACGTAAATCTGTTTTTATACTAAGATTTGTGAGACATTAACTTCACGTATTTTCGAGTACACATTTCAAGTCCTGTATTATATACTAGAATCCCTTGGAGGGGGAGCATGGTGTTTGTGTATAGATCTATACGGGCTTGACAGCCCGTGCCCTGACTGTTAGCTATAGTCCACTATTTGGGGTGACAAACGTCATAACATTCCAACGCCTGAAGAACGTTGTGTATAGGCAATCCGAGTCAATAGTATGGTTATAAAACTCACATGGGGTATTAAAAATACAATGATTTATGAGGTTTTTCAAACATATTGGATATTTTACACGTACATAGATTTTCTAGAAACAAACATTTGTCTTGATAGAAGGCTACATTTATGCTAGTAGAAAATATGGGATTTTCTAGAAACAAACAAAAACCAAACATTTCATTTCATACAAACATTGTCATTTAATACTTATGAAACTCACCAGCTTAAATGTTGATCTACTCTTTCAAAACTACTTGTATGTCCTAGGGATTCAGTAATTACAAGTATCAAAACAGCTTTTGAAGAAGGGACGTTGCGTCGTCGGTTTAATTTCATATTTTGGCATCATACTATAATCGGTTTTGAACATGTACTTTTTAACAATGTAAACTTTCAATTATATATATGATGGTTGTATTGCTTTCTTTACTATGTATTCATTTGTTATGCTACCACATGAAGTCATCCGCCCCCGAACGTTTCCGTCGTTCCGGTTTGGGGGTGTGACAATTTCAGAGTTCAACGGCTTTATATTGAGTTAATCTTTCGGGCTTCTCCAGTTTTGAGTGATTATTCATAGAGTTGGGGTTTTCTCTCCCCTTTGAAAGATGATTGTGTAGAGTATTTGGTCCCTACTCGAGTTTGTGCCTTGGATCTGGACTCAAAGAGGTCCAAAGACCTTAACCCTTGGAGCTTTATGAGTCATTTTGGGGTTATTGGACTTAGGTTGCCATTTTTTAGACTAATTCACCATTTGATGCCTTGTTGTTGATATATAAGCATCAAGATTCGGACTTTACGTGACATTCATGCTTGGGAAGGTGAGATCTATGGATTAGGGGCACAGATTTGACCTCAGGAGGTCAATAGAGTTTGTGCATGGCATGAACTCGCCGAGTTGTTCTTGAGACTCGGCGAGTAGAGTTAGGGTTTCACGTAAATCACTCAGTGAGTAGACTTGTCGAGTTGGGGGATAACTCAGTGAGTCAGAAGGGGATTAGAGGACTGGAGTTCAAGGCGGAACTTGCCGAGTTGTTCTTGAGACTCGGCAAGTTGAGTCGGGGTGGCCCCACGATTCATGCCCGGTGTGACTCGTCGAGCATAGGGAGGGACTCGACGTACCAAGCGGGACAAATAGTTAGTGGACATGTGTGTACTCGCCGAGTCGCCGGAGTGCACTCAGCGAGTTGGGTCAAAGTTTGACTGTTGACTTTTGTTGACTTTTAGGGTTTGGTCAACAATGGGGTCCTTGAGTCAAGAGGGGGGGTAAAATAGTCTTTTACCCTTCTGAGGGTGCCAATAGAGGGTTAAGTCTAGTCTCGGGAGTTATATTTATGAGAGTATTTACTTTATGTAAATAGGCGGAGGCTAGGCAATATTTCTACCGACTCAGAGATTTACCGAGATGTCTGAGGTGAGTCTTCTCACTATGCCTTACCCGATGGGGTAATTATGTGTGACCGAAGGGTCTTACATGTATGATGTATATGTGATGTAAGTTATATGTGATACTTTATGTGATATGAGTATGATGTGGGCCGGAAGGTCAACATGATATGGACCGGAAGGTCAACAGAGTTATGGGATGGAAATCCCCTGAGACACTTGGATCGGAAGATCCTATAGAGTTATGGCTTGGAAAGGCGTATGTGTTAGAGTAGTATTTTGGGGAACTCACTAAGCATTTATGCTTACAGTGTTATGTGTTATGTGTTTCAGGTACCAGTGATGATCGCGGGAAGGCGCCGACATGATTCGTACACACGCACATTGGAGTTTAAATATTTTGATCTTGGGGTTTTGTACTAATACAATGTTGATACAATGTTTTTATTTATGAATGCAAATTATATTTCATGGTTTTCAAAAGTGAAAAGATGTTCAAATTTTTACAGTGTTACAAAGTTGTGAACCAAGACTTTATGGATTTATTAAACCTCTTTTAATTATACACTTTAATTAATTAATAAAACCATAAGGGTGTGATTTGAACTTTTCAAAACAATATTAGGGTTTTAGAATTTAACATTTCTAAATTAAACTTTTAATCAACTTTTAAATTCCAAAAAACTTGAGGGCAAGTTTTGAAACATTTCAAAACATTAGGGTTTTAACTATTTAAATTTCAAAACAAAACTTTTGAGTTCAAACTTAAACTATAAAACCTAAAGGGGAAAAATTAAAACTTTTTTTTTCACAAGATAATTCAAATCTAAAGTACAAATAATCAAACTTTATCTAATAAAATAAGTGATTATCTAAATTTTGACAATTATCTTCTATTTTGGTAAAGATAATCACCAAATATTCATAAAATTCGGATTTTATAACAACATGTTTATGGTAATTATCCAAAACCAAAATAGGAAGAAAATCGCGAATATGAGCTGTCAGACGCTTTGAGTCGTCGGGTCTGGACTTGGACTCGTCGAGTACAGCTGACTCGGCGAGTTCACCAAGTGACTCGGCGAGTTAAACACTCAGAAGCAAAAAATTTCAATTTCAGTGTTGATTTCGATCAAATATGCATCAATACAATAGAAGCCAATCAAGGCTCTGATACCATTGAGGGGTTTTAGCCATAAGAACATCCTATGTGCTCATACAAACCCTAATGCCTAGATCTAGGTTTCTCTATTGTACATGCAATTCATCCAAGACTTTAAACCCTAGATCTAGCATACAATTAATCAAATTAACTTATGAATGGGTTTTAGATCTTACCTTGATTGTTATGTAGCAATAACAATCCCAAATCCTCCTTGTAATGACTTTAGAAAGCTTAGAGTCACAAATATCACTCCTCTAATGGTTCACAAACACCAAGAGCAAGAGGATGAAGAACAAGGAGAGGTGAGGCTGCCCAAAACGTGTGAAAACCCTAAGGAACAAGTTCACCCCGTTTTTGAGTCTCTAGGATCCTTTAAATAGTGAGGCTATTAGGGTTATCTAACAAGGAAACCCTAATTTGGATGCTTAAGCCCTAAGCAACCCATGGACTCCTTCCTTAGAGGCCTAGGACGATTTCCAATGGGTTTCCCCATAGAATTCATCCACCCCTCTAATATGGAGTCCATTAGCTGAATATTCAACTATCACACAATTGACAATTCTAGTCCCTTAAGTTTAATTAATGTCTTTTAGCCACAAACTTAATTCTTATTAATTCTTGACTAATATTAATTAAACAATATGATTTTTCCTTTAATATATTATTCTCATAATATATTAATAAATCATAATTAATCCTCTCTCTCCATAATTCATCCTATCAAGTTGCTTTGGTGAAGGCAACCCAAAAGGACCATGCACCATCGGGTCAAGTACATTCCAAAATAGTTATGGACTTAGACACTAATCCAACAGGAGAGGATTAAGGGAGAAACCACCAGGTTTATTCAGGATAGCAGCAGATTGCTGATCCGTTACGGTCAGTTTTGGGTTCTGATGTCCAGAGGGTTCCGGCAGACGGTGATGGAGGAGGCTCATAAGTCTCGCTTTCCTTTTCACCTAGGAGCCACCAAGATGTACCGTGATTTGAGTTCGAGTTATTGATGGCCCGGTATGAAGCGAGATATTGTTTGGTTTGTTAAGAGGTTCTTGACCTGTAGGATGGTCAAGGTCGAGCATCAGAGGCTGCATGGTAAGCTGCAGCCTCTGGAGATTCCCATGTGGAAATAGGAATGGATCGCGATGGATTTCATCATGAAGTTGCCGAAGACGGCAAAGGGGTTCGTTGCTATATGGCTCATCGTGGATCGATTGACCAAGAGTGCCCATTTCCTATCCATACGGGAGAGTTCGTCGGCAGAGAAGTTGGCCGACCTGTATGTCCACGAGATTGTCTCTCGCCATGGGGTCCCAGTTTCCATTGTTTACGATCGGGATGTCAGATTTGCTTCCCGTTTTTTGTAGAAGTTCCATGAGAAACTGGGTACAAGACTGCATTTTAGCATGGCGTTCCATCCGTAGATTGATGGGCAGAGTGAGCAGACCATTCAGACGCTCGAGGATATGTTGACGGCGTGTGTCATTTATTTTGGTGGGAGTTGGGATTCCCACCTACCGCTTGCAGAGTTCACCTACAACAACCGCTATCATTCCAGTATTTGCGTCCCGCCTTTCGAACTGTTGTATGGGTGGAAGTGTAGGACCCCAGTCTGTTGCGGCGAGGTTGGGCACAGGGTGATGGTTCGGACAGAGGTAGTTCTACAAACTACTGATATGATACAGCAGATTAGACTGTGACTAGAGACCGCTCAGAGTCGGCAGAAAAATTATGCCGACCGACTTCGATCTGAGCTGGAATTTCAGGTGGGCGACATGGTTCTCCTAAAGGTTTCACCCTGCAAGGGTGTGATCCACTTCAGGAAGAGGGGAAAATTGGGTCCCTATTACATTGGGTTGTTCAGGATTGTTGTCAGGGTTGGCAGGGTGGCTTATAGGCTAGAGCTTCCGGAGGATCCTAGCCGGATCCACAGCACATTTCATGTTTCGCAATTGCGAAAATGCATTATGGACCAGGAGGAAGTGGTATCGTTGGACGATATTCAGGTCGATGAGCACCTGAACTATGTGGAGAGGTCTGTGGCTATTTTGGAAAGGAAGAAGAAGATCCTGCGGAACAAGGAAATACCTTTAGTAAAGGTACAGTGGGAACATCGGAGGGGATCCGAGTGGACATGGGAGCCGGAGGCGGAGATGCAGGAGCATTACCCGACATTGATTATTCCCGCGGACTTCGAGGGCAAAGTCTAGTTCAGTGGGAGAGAGTTGTAACGCCCCGATTCTCAGGTATTGTTCAAATAAGATTTCTTGGGTTAAGCCCTACTCGACGAGTTAGTTGTCCTACTCTTCAAGTAGCAGCGGGGTGGGATCGCGAGTTAAGTGACCGACTCGACAAGTCCATATTGGGACTCGGCGAGTAGGATCTGGCAGATGAAACCCTAAATTTCGGGGTTTGACCCTATTTAAAGGATCCTCAGCCTTCTTGGGCCTCTTTACAATTCTAGAGAGTCTTGGAGAGCCCTTATACGTGTATGTGTGTGCCATTGTGTGTGTTTGAAGCTTGGAATAAAGGTTGGCTAGGAAAGAAAAGCTAGAAGTGCAAAGGAATTGAAGCAAGAAAGGTGTGGGAAGCAGAAATTACCTTAGCTAGCATCCCTTGGAGGTATCAATTTTCCATCCTTACTTCCCTTTTTCCTTTTTTTGAGTTTTTTTGGGGGGTTTTCATGGATTTTGAGGTTGATAAGGTGGGCTATGGGCTAGATTTGAAGTTGTAACTTCAGATCTGGACCCTCCTTAAGTTTTAGAATCATAAAGTTGTTGTATTGGTCGTGACTGAGGCCTTCCTTAGGCATGAGACCCCATTAAGAGCTTAGATTTGGCATTTAGAACTTTTGTAGCTACGCATGCACGTAAAGTTTGCAACTTTACGTGAAAAGCATGCCTTAAAAGCTTGGATCTGTGATTTGGAGCGCTGCATGGCTCCAAATAGGTTTGTATGGAAAAAGGAATGAATGGACTCAGCGAGTCACAAGGTTGACTCGGCGAGTCACATGAAGATGGCCATGAACTCGACGAGTTGAAAGAACAACTCGGCGAGTCCGATGAAGATTTCCATAAGACTCGACAAGTTGAAGAACAACTCGGCGAGTCGGATGAGTCTTCGCCAGGATATGTTTACATGTGTATCCATCGAGTTGCAAGGAAGAAACTCTAAGGGTGGCCTTCAGGTTTGGTCGAGAATTGAAGGAACTCGACGAGTCACCCCGATGACTCAGCGAGTAGCCGAGGGTACTCGGCGAGTTGAGGTCAACATGGACTGTTGACCTTGACTGAGGACTTTGACTTTGATCAGGGGTTGAATAGTGGCTTATGGAGTACCTTATAAGGTTAAGGACTTATGAATATATTATACTATGATCATAGGTGGTGGAGCCTGTGTTGTAACAACCCAAATTTCGAGGCCAAAAATATCATTTTTAAAATTTAACATGTATTAAAGCGTGTTACTAAAACATTGTCAAAGCTACATTAATTATAAAACATAAGGTTATGTCTCAAAACAATATCATCGGAAACAAAGAAAATCAGAGTACGATCCCATAAAATCCAGTGAGGAAACCATGTGTGTGATGCGCTGCTACACCGTCGGCTCTTTCCCCTTCGACGAAGAGGTACCTGAAACCACAACTAAAACTGTAAGCACGAAGCTTAGTGAGTTCCTCCATCATACCATATAACATATAATATCATCAATATCTTTCAACCGGTAACAGCCATTGGTATCTTTCAACCGGTAACAGCCATCGGTATCTTTCAACTGGTAATCATCATCGGTATCTTTCAACCAGTAATCCTCATCGGTATCTTTCAACCGGTACTGGGGACTATATCACCCCCTATCGCTAGCATACAATAACGAGATATGAACATACAATCAGGCATAACTGGGTACTGACCTACCCTACGGTCCTAGAGACCGATGTCAGAGAAAACTAACTCCTACTACAGACAGCATATCATACATGCATATCTCGTAACCAAGGCACATAACCAAGCCAAGATAATTATAACGAAGACAACCATCTACTAGATACTTCTTTTTGGTGGCCCGGCATTATGGCCTCAGACCCACCCCTACTAGAAGGTAACTCACCTCGAAAGGCTGGTTGCAAAAAAGTTGATCCGCAAATGTCTGACTGCTGCTCCGGTGATCCTTCGGCTATATTTCCATAAAACACTTAATCAGACATTGATACTATTCCCAGGGTAAAATGACTATTTTACCCCTGACCGATTCCAAACCAAAGTCAAGACAAAGTCAAAGTCAACTTCCAGTTGACCTGGCTCGCCGAGTTGGCTTGCCAACTCGTTGAGTCCATATCCAGTCGATTGTCCTTACTCCCGTCCCTACTCGTCGAGTTAGGCATTGACTCGTCGAGTTCTCTTCCTAACTGATACTCAATGGTCCTTCATCCAACTCGTCGAGTTGATCTTCATCCGATGAACACTCTAGACAGTGACTCGTCGAGTTAATAAACAACTCGTCGAGTCTATTCTTGAGGCAAGAAGATTGCCTTGGACCCGCCGAGTCAGGGCGTTGACTCGCCGAGTCCCTCCATTGTTTAGTCTAGCGTCCGACTCACTGAGTCCACCTATGGCTCACTACTCTACTTACATACTTAGAAGGGGAAAAATCGGGGACTCGCGACTCGACTCGCCGAGTCCGAAGAACAACTCGCCGAGTCGCGTACATGCAATCTCTATACACTCGATTCTGCTTGAATCCAATGCATTCCATTCATAGATCTGGGTTCCTAGGGCTCGATTAACACGTAAAGTTTCCAACTTTACGTGTATATAATCATCAATGGGGATTTTAAGGCTCAAAACACACTAAAAGGGGGTAGATTTAGGGCTTTCATGCAATATGGCCCCATAAAGGTATTAGATCTAGGCTCCTGGAACTCGAACATAGCCAGATCTAGTGGCTATTCAACCCATTATGATCCCTATACTACTATCAAGCTTGGAAATGGTTCAAGGATAGCTTTAACGGTGTTCTAATGGGGATTAAAGCATAGAAACAGAATAGATCCGAATTGTACCTCAATGAACTCTAGATTAGGTCCTAGATCCTTTCTTTTCACCTTCTCTTTTGATCTTTCCTTCCTTCTGTTCTTCAATCTTCAAGAAACAAGCACAAAAACCTTCAAATCACAAGAAGAGGGTTAGGGCTCGGTATAGGATGCTCTGAGGGTGAAGGAGACTAGCTTGGGATGCATAAAGGGGGTTGAAATAGGGTGTGGGATGCGTAAGGGGGGTTTAAATAGGGTGCAAACCCCTGAAATTAGGGTTTCTTCCATACTAGTGGACTCGCCGAATCCAGAGCATGGACTCGCCGAGTCTCCAACTTAAACGTGCTCAATATCTCATCGCTACTCGTCGAGTCTAACCTACGACTCACCGAGTCCAAGGCTAAAAATGTAAACTACTCAGATAAATCATACATACCAGGAACCAGGTGCTACAAATCTCCCCCGCTTATTTTAGACTTCGTCCTCGAAGTCTGTTGCTCGATCCTGAAACATCTCGGGGTAATGCTCCATCATTTCCTTCACCGGCTCCGAAGTCCAGTCCGAACCCTTCCGGTGCTTCCATTGCACCTTCATGAGTTCCACCCTCTTATTCCTCAAATCCCTTGACTTCCGGCCGAGGATTGCCACTAGTCGCTCAATGTAATTCAGGCTGCCATCGACCTGAATATCCTCCAGGGGTACTACTGTTGAGTCGTCTACCAGACACTTTTGCAACTTAGATACATGGAAAGTGTTGTGTATCTGACTGAGTTCAGCTGGTAGGTCCAGCCTATACGCCACCTTGCCCACCTGGGCCAGAATCCTGAAGGGTCCAACGTACCTGGGGCCCAACTTGCCCCGTTTCCTGAATCGGGTGACGCCCTTCCATGGTGACACCTTCAGGAGAACCATATCCCCGACCTGGAACTCCAGGTCTGATCGGCGCTTGTCGACGTAACTCTTCTGCCGACTCCGTGCAGTCTGAAGCCTGCTCCGAACCTGCTGAATCCTCTCGGTCGTCTTGAGCACCACTTCGGTGCTCCCCAGGACCCTCTGACCAACCTCACCCTAACATATCGGGGTCCTGCACCCCCATCCGTACAACATCTCAAAAGGAGGACAGTTAATACTCGCATGGTAGTTGTTGTATGAGAACTCAGCCAAAGGAAGATAGGTATCCCAGCTACCACCGAAGTCTAGCACGCATGCCCGCAACATATCCTCTAGAGTCTGGATGGTCCGCTCACTCTAACCATCTGTCTGCGGGTGAAAAGCAGTGCTAAAATGTAGACGAGTACCCAGCTCGTCATGGAACTTCTTCCAAAACCTGGAAGTATACCGTACATCTCTGTCTGAAATCACGGAGACCGGCACTCCGTGCCGCGCCACCACCTCTCGGATGTAGATATCGGCCAACTTTTCAGCCGAGATACTCTCCTGGATCGGTATGAAGTGGGCGCTCTTGGTGAATCGATCCACGATGACCCATATAGAATCCACTCCCCGTGCGGTCCTGGGAAGCTTGGTGATAAAATTCATCGTGATGTCTTCCCATTTCCACATTGGGATCTCCAACGACTGCATCTTGCCGTGTGGCCTCTCGTGCTCGGCCTCTACCTTCCTGCAGGTCAGGCACCGCTCCACGTACCAAGCTATATCCCGCTTCATGCAGGACCACCAATAGTCTAGAAGAAGATCCCTATACATCTTCGTCGCCCCCGGATAAATGGAGAAGCGAGATTTGTGCGCCTCCTCCATCAGAACCTGGCGCACACCCCCGTGATATGGCACCCACACCCTATGATGTAGTGTTAGCAATCCTCTATTGTCATAGTCGAAGGAGGAAACCTGTCCTAAAATCCTCTTGCTTTTCCGATGTTCCTCCTTCATGGCCTCCTGCTGGGCCTCCCGAATCCGCTCCAACAGCGGAGTCACCACTGCCATCCTTAGGCAGATATCTCGGATCGGTGCTGCCTTGCGGCTAAGCGCGTCAGCCACCACATTGGCTTTCCCCAGATGGTAAAGGATCTCACAATCATAATCCTTTACCACGTCAAGCCACCAACGTTGTCTCATGTTCAGATTCGGTTGGTCCATAAGATACCTCAAGCTCTTGTGGTCCATGTAGATGGTACAACGAACCCCATAGAGGTAATGACGCCAAATCTTGAGAGCGAACACAACAGCCTCCAGCTCCAAATCATGCGTCGAGTAGTTCGCCTCGTGAGGCTTCAGCTGCCTCGAAGCGTAAGCAATAACGTTCCCTCTCTGCATCAACACTGCGCCCAAACCTGAGATGGACGCATCGCAGTACACAACAAAATCTTCCATGCCCTTTGGCAGGTCTAAGATTGGTGCCTCGCACAATTTCTGTCTCAACGTCTCGAATGCGGCCTGCTGCTCGGGGCTCCAACGAAAAACCACGACTTTCCTCGTCAGCGTGGTCAAGGGTACGACTATCTTGGAGAAGTCCTGAATGAATCTCCGATAGTAGTCTGCCAATCCTAGGAAGCTCCGAATCTCGGATGGAGACCTCGGGACCTCCCATTTCATCACGACCTCTACCTTGGTCGGATCCACTGATATTCCGTCCTGGTTGACAAGGTGCCCCAAAAACTGCACCTCGCGCAACCAGAACTCACACTTGGAGAACTTAGCATATAAACTCTCTCTCCTCAAAGTACTCAGAACCTCACGCAAGTGCTCCTCATGCTGCTCTCGCGTCTTGGAATAAACCAAGATATCGTCAATGAAAACAATCACGGACCGATCCAACATCGGCCGGCACACGCGATTCATGAGATCCATGAACGCGACATGAGCATTGGTGAGCCCGAAAGGCATCACCACAAACTTGTAATGACCATAGCATGTCCGAAAAGCAATCTTCTGCACATCCTCCTCTCTGACCCTCATCTAATGATACCCTGATCGCAAATCAATCATGGAGAACCAAGATGCTCCCTGAAGCTGGTCGAAGAGGTCATCGATCCTCGGGAGTGGGTAACGGTTCTTCACTGTTACCTTATCCAGCTCCCGATATTCTATACACATCCGATGCGACCCGTCTTTCTTCTACACAAAAAGAATCAGGGCTCCCCAGGGTGAATTGCTCATTCTAACGAATCCCTTTTCTAACAGCTCCTGCAGCTGTGTAGACAACTCCTGCATCTCAGGAGGAGCCAACCGATACGGTGCCTTGGCTATCGGGGCCGCACTAGGGACTAGGTCGATCCTAAACTCCACCTGCCTCTCTGGAGGTATCCCAGGCAACTCCTCGGGGAATACGTCCATAAACTCCCGCACCACGGGCATGTCGCCCACTGTCACCTTACCCGCCTCCCGGGTGTCCACAACATAAGCGAAATACCCTGCGCAACCCTGCTGCAGGTAACGCCTAGCTCTCGCTGCTGAACATACAGCTGGTCCTCGTTGTGGCCTCTCGCCCTGAACTACCAACTCTCCCCCACTTGGGATCCTGATCCACACCAGCTGATGTGCACAATCTATCACTGCCTCATTGGGGCTTAACCAATCCATGCCTATAATAACCTTGTTCCCCCGCAACGGTATGCGAACCAAGTCTACCAGGCAACGTTCCTCGAAAAGCCTCAAAACAAAATCTCGGTAGACCTCCGATGCTTGCATGGATCGGTTGTCTGCAATCTTGACCTCTAGATGACAGTCCAACATGCCCGAAGACTCAGGAAACTTCTTGCTAAGCGCAAGAGAGACAAATGATCGGGTAGAACCCGAATCAAACAACACCTAAACTGGGATACACAGAGCACATATCAATATCATAACATCATACAAATAAATCAGAGGGAAAGAATCATACTCATCACCACATCGGGTGCAGCGCGTGCCTCCTCAGCTGTCAGCTGAAATGCCCGGCTCCGAACCACTGGAGCCTCCGACTTGGCCTTCCGACCATCCATAGCCCGTGTTGTCGCTGACGCTGGCGCCACTGCCGGCGTTGCTGCTGCTGCTGCTGTCAACCTGGGACAATTGTCCTTTTTATGGCCCCTCTGATTGCAATGGAAGCAAATCAGGTCTGATGTCTGAATCGCAGAAGTAGGGGCAGTACAATCTCTGCCAAAATTCCCAACCTTGCCGCACTTATAGCAGCCTGAACCCGGCCCAATGCGACAAACTCCCTCATGTGACCGACCGCATTTCCTATAGCGGTCCCGCCCTGACTCGCCTTTCGGCCTACCATCGGGTCCCTTGGGCTTCTTCCCCGAAGCCCCCATCGTCTGCCCCTCAGCGGCCTTCCTCTTCCGTATGTGCTCCAAATCAATCTCTCTCTCTAGCCTTGGCAATCATGAAATCCAAGGTACGGAAAGCAGAGAAACTAACATGCTCATGAATATCATCCCGTAGCATGTCATGGTGTTGGGTCCTCCTCATATCCTTATCCTCCGCATACTGGGGCACCAACAAGGCCCTCTCCCAGAACTTGGCGGTGATCTCCGCCACAGTCTCCGCAGTCTATCTCATATCCAAGAACTCTCTGGCCAGCTGTTGAAGCTCCACAGCTGGCGAAAACTCAGCCCTGAATCGGGTCACAAAATCTGACCACGTCATAGCCTCAATGGCTAGGACTCCAACCGTATCACCAATCAACTCCCACCAATCTCTGGATCTATCCCTCAAACAACCTGCAGTGAAACGGACCTTCGAACCTTTCGAGCAGAAGCTCGTCAGCTGCACAGACTCAATGTCTGCGATCCATCTCCTAGCAGCAATGGGGTCCTTCACCCCATGAAAATCCGGTGCACCACTCCCACGGAAGTCCTTAAAGGACAGTGTACGTGTACCCACCTGGCTAGACGCCAGATCACTCCTGAATGCCCGGAGGCGATCCTCCATCAGCTCGATAATCCCTTCCTTGATCGACCCGAAAATGACCGGGGTCGCCTCAAGGGTACATCTCGTAATCTCAGACACGATAAACTCGCGTAACCCATCATCGACATGCTCGGATCCCGCTCCCGAACCAGATCTCGATCCCCCTGCTCCATGACGTGTGACCACCATTCTTAAAATAAAAACACAATTGTCAGGATCACATATACCCCTGAAAGGTCTCACACATTCTCCAAGTTTCCAGGTTCCATCTCGACCCTCCTTGAATCGAGTACGGATCCTCTGCTTTCAGTAGTACGGGCCCATACTACCTTCCACATCTATCCGTACTTTCCTCAAGGATTGCCTTTACTTCACCAAGTCCCTTTCACTGATACTCTTCCCACTGATCACATCCTACGCTTCTCTAGGGCACTCTCCGACCTACTCCCCGCCATCAACTGCATTAGGAGTCCTTACCGCGTTCCCCTAACTAGCTTGAGGATACTGCTACATATCCGTTCACTAGTTAGTCGAAGTTGGCCAGAACCCCCATAGCACAAAGCAAGCAGCATTCGTGCATTGAGTAACCAAACTAGGCATAACCTACGCAGGCCATCCTACTGCTGACTAAACAGTCCTAGCTTACAGCTCATACAACAAGCATATAAGGCATCCTTCCTAGATCCTTAGCCCTAACTAGCATGCAATTCTCAGAATCATATATCAGGTACACAAGGCATCCTCCTACATCCTTAGTCCTATTCTAGCATGCAGTTTTCTGAATCAAAGCCATACAACATAACATAACAAGTATGGGTATCTTAGGAAAAACTTACTTGAGCCCGGCCGGTCGCACGCATCACACACTTCGTCTTTCTTAAAACTTCCCATTTTAAATTTAAGAAAACCATTTTCCTTGTAAAAATTCTTTTAGTCCCTCGTTTTGAGTCCAGACACCCCCGAGGGTGTGTCCGAATCCCTCAAACTAAGGCTCTGATACCAACTTGTAACATCCCAAATTTCGAGGCCAAAAATTTCATTTTTAAAATTTAACATGTAATGTCTCAAATCAATATCATCGGAAACAAAGAAAATCAGAGTACGATCCCAGAAAATCCAGTGCGGAAACCATGTGTGTGATGTGCTGCTACGCCGCCGGCTCTTTCCCCTTCGACGAAGAGGTACCTGAAATCACAACTAAAACTGTAAGCACGAAGCTTAGTGAGTTCCCCCATCTTACCACATAACATATAATATCATCAGTATCTTTCAACCGGTAACAGCCATCGGTATCTTTCAACCGGTAACAGCCATCGGTATCTTTCAACCGGTAATCATCATCGGTATCTTTCAACCGATAATCCTCATCGGTATCTTTCAACCGGTACTAGGAACTATCTCACCCCCTATCGCTAGCATACAATAACGAGATATGAGCATACAGTCAGGCATAACTGGGTACTGACCTACCCTACGGTCCTAGAGACCGATGTCAGAGAAAACTAACTCCTACTACAGACAGCATATCATACAGGCATATCTCGTTACCAAGGCACATAACCAAGCCAAGATAATTATAACGAAGACAACCATCTACTAGATACTCCTTTTTGGTGACTCGACATTGTGGCCTCAGACCCACCCCTACTAGAAGGTAACTCACCTCGAAAGGTTGGCTGCTGAAAAGCTGATCCGCAAATGTCTAACTGCTACTCCGGTGATCCTCCGGCTATATTTCCATAAAACACTTAATCATACATTGATACTATTCCCAGGGTAAAATGACTATTTTACCCCTGACCGATTCCAAACCAAAGTCAAGTCAAAGTCAAAGTCAACTTCTAGTTGACCCGGCTCGTCGAGTTGGCTTGCCAACTTGTCGAGTCCATATCCAGTCGATTGTCCTTACTCCCTTCCCTACTCGTCGAGTTAGGCATTGACTCATCGAGTTCTCTTCCTAACTGATACTCAATGGTCCTTCATCCGACTCGTCAAGTTGGATGAACAACTCGTCGAGTTGATCTTCATGCGATGAACACTCTAGACTGTGACTCGCCGAGTTGTATGAAAAACTCGTCGAGTCTGTTCTTGAGGCAAGAAGATTGCCTTGGACCCGCCGAGTCAGGGCATTGACTCGCCGAGTCCCTCCATTATTGAGTCTAGCTTCCGAATCACTGAGTCCACCTATGGATCACTGCTCTACTCACATACTCGGAAGGGGAAAAATTGGGGACTCGCGACTCGACTCGCCGAGTCCAAAGAACAACTTGTCGAGTCGCATACATGCAATCTCTATGCACTCGATTCTGCTTGAATCTAGTGCATTCCATTCATAGATCTGGGTTCCTAGGGCTTGATTAACACGTAAAGTTCCCAACTTTACATGTATATAATCATCAATGGGGATTTTAAGGCTCAAAACACACTAAAAGGGGGTAGATTTAGGGCTTTCATGCAATATGGCCCTATAAAGGTATTAGATCTAGGCTCTTGAAACTCGAACATAGCCAAATCTAGTGGCTATTCAACCCATTATGATCTCTATACTACTATCAAGCTTGGACATGGTTCAAGGATAGCTTTAATGGTGCTCTAATGGGGATTAAAGCATTGAAACAGAATAGATCTGAATTGTACCTCAATGAACTCTGGATTAGGTCCTAGATCCTTGCTCTTCACCTTCTCTTTTGATCTTTCCTTCCTTCTATTCTTCAATCTTCAAGAAACAAGCACAAAACACTTCAAATCACAAGGAGAGGGTTAGGGCTTGGTATAGGATGCTCTGAGGGTGAAGGAGACTAGCTTGGGACGCATAAGGGGGGTTTAAATAGGGTGCAAACCCCTGAAATTAGGGTTTCTTCCAGACTGGTGGACTCGCCGAGTACAGATTATGGACTCGCAGAGTCTCCAACTTAAAGGTGCTCAATATCCCGTCCCTACTCGGCAAGTCTAGTCTATGACTCGCCGAGTCCAAGGCTAAAAATGTAAAATACTCAGATAAATCATACATACCAGGAACCAGGTGGTACATGTGTCGAGTGATCCGAGAGTTGGAGTTTACCTTCCGAGTCGACACCTATGAGGTGAGTTATCCTCACTATATCGATAGGGTCTACGACACCAAGGCCGACCCTTTAGTTGTTATTGTTATGGTATGCTACATGTGATTATGATCTGTTTGATCGGAATCAGGGTAGACAATATGTTATGCTTTTATGATCCGTAGGGATTGGTATGTTAGTGACCTGCTAGGTCGGTGCTCTAGTTACGAGAGGATTCTATGATTGATGATCAGTGAGATAGATATGCTTGATGTTTGTATATGTCAGTATATGATAGTTATGCGCACATGGATATTTGCTTGTTGGTTGGGTTGAGGCGGTCCTGCTTTGTGTTGAAGGCCAACATACCCTATGAGCGCCCCGGGGAGACTGTAGGCTCACATGTCATACCAGTCATGCTGAAGGCTCGGGATAGATCTAGAGAGACTATAGGCCCAGTAGGGCGGTCCAGTTAGGCTGATGGCCCAGTATGCATGTTGATTGATTGATTGATTGTTACTGATATGGTATTGTCAGTCTGGTATTGGTATTTTAGGGGTAGCTCACTAAGTCCTCGGGCTTATGTTATGATTTTGGGACACTCTGATGGATATTGATTTGAAAACATTTTTGTAAACAATGATATTTGATTTTATTTATGATTGAAAAAGTTTAAATTTGGCATAAAATTTATGGATGTTACAACTCTCATATTTATAGTTAATCGTAACTTGATAATCGAAGACCAAAGAGGTGACATCCGTATGCTAGAATCCACGGTTTGTGCTCGTGTTCCACGTCTAACGACCAACAACACTTGTCTGAAATCACCTCCCAAAACCATTATCTTTCCACCAAATGGGAGCATCACCCCAGTGATATCTTTCATTGTACGGTCAACCGCCTCCAATGCATGTCTTTTAGCCATCGACGCTTCGTCCCATACGATTACCTTTGCAATCCGAAGTAGTTGAGCAATACCACTTTGTCTTGAAATCATGCAAACTAATTTATTTTCAAGATTGTGAGGAATTTTAAAGCGAGAGTGAGTTGTTCTCCCCCCAGGCATGTTATTAGCCGCAACACCCGATGGAGCGGTTGCAAGTGCAATATGACCACACGAATGAATATTAGCAAGTAGAGCTTTGTACAAAAATGTTTTTCCTATTCCACCAGGACCGTCTATGAAGAACACTCCAGGAATATCATTATGGACATGCCGCATGATCTCATCATATGCAAATTTCCGTTTAGGATTAAGAAAATCTATTGCTTGTAAATGTTCAGATTCTAACATTATAGAACACTCTTCTTGTACCTCACAAAAAACTCCAGATTCTAAATCGACATTTCCATTTATCTGTGGAAGATCAAAATCATCAATATTGTCCCCCATTTATTGTATGAATACCATGATGTCAGTGAGGACCATATTCTGGACTCTCTCAACACTTCCGTATTGTCGCCTATAATCTTCTGAAATAGCATTGTAATGGTCATCCCATAACTTACGAACATCTCCTGGCTCACAAAAAGTCAATATCGTTGCAAATAGCCTTCTAAGAGCATTAGGAAATAAAAAAGAAGTTACCATCATAAATAGTTATCTTTTTATAAATTTGCGAATATCTTAAGATACCATAATAACAAAAAAGGAAAATAAAAACATCCATAATTTATAATGTATAATAAAAAAAGAACAACTTTTATCGTGTGTCCATCTAACACCTTGAATGAAAAAAGACATGAATAGTAATTATATTTACTAATAATTACTCCAACATATAATCCTTAGAGTTTTAATGGTATTTCCATATGTATTAATAATCTAAGGTATCACCATATAAATCATTCTAGCACAACAAAATAAGTCTCTATGATTATTATATTGCATCTAATATATAGTTATGGTAGCCTACTTTAAAGCATTCATATAAAAAAAGTACAAAATATGAATAAATCATAACTCAAATAAGATAGTGCAAAAGAAATTATAGATTTTGTAAATTACCTGATAAGATATGAGAGTTGTTGAGTATGTATGTTGACGAGAAATGAAGTGGATGGGGTGATAGTGGCAATGAAGAGGACTCTGGAAGGGATGATAAAAGAATAATGAATAAGACTCAATAGAGGGGTTACTACCATATATTAGTCATTTTTGATAGTTTTTTTTATTGCTTTTAGAGTTTTCAATATCATTATTTCTAAATTCAGCTTTAAAACGATGGTGTTACATAAATTGTCATCTCTGTTGACTTCTTTTGAGTTTTTAGTCTCAATATTTCCATCTTGAGCTTCTAGCCTTCCATCTATTGCAATTTTGTAAAAATGAAAATAAGATTTCCAGTAGCGTCCTGTTCCCAATTAGGAATGATGTCTTTCCTCCTTTTTTTTTTTTTTTCATAAAGCTACTGTCACACTTTTTCTTTTGAACAGTATCCTACTCTTTTTCTTAGGGTTTGAATTAAATGATGCTGGTGCATGAAGACAATCAAAATCTTTTTATCATACGCTTAATATAAAAAGACAAATAAATTTTAAATTACAATTGAGTAGACCAAGCATTTCTATTGATAACTTTCTTTATATTTTTCTACAATATAATAATATAAAGCATTTTTCCATTTAAATTTACCATATGTAGAGTATTGGGAATATAATCAAAATGAAAACCATTTGCATTATTAATTTAACAATATCTCCTTTATATTGAATATATCCTTTTCATATTGCTTTATGAGAACCATATGCTTATTTTCAAACTTTATACCATGTGGTCATTATAGATTAAGTAACATTCCTCTCATCTACATACTTATTTTCTATCGTATATAATTTTTATATATTAATATAGAAGACAATGTATATGCTCTTTATATGTTAACATAATAAAGATATAAATTGAAAATATATAAAAGAAATATAGATACCACATGATCGTTATAGATTAAGTAATAATCGTCTCATCTATAAATATGACAATGTATATGCATTTTATATATTAACATAATGAAGATACCACGTGATCATTATATATTAACATAAAAGACAATGTATATGCATTTTATACATTAACATAACAAAGATATAAATTGAAAATATATAAAAGAAATATAGACTAAGTCATTTTCCTATATAATAGATGGTAAATTGAATTAATAATTATGAAATGTTTTGAAAATAAACGGAGCTTGCACACATTTTCAAGTTTACGAAAGGTTGATTGAGGTACACACTTTACCATGACAACATGCATTTTTTTATATTTTATATTGTTATCTTTGCTTTCAACTCACCGATTGTCTTTTTTTTATCCTCTATTTATCTTCTTTTATCATATATTGTGAAATTGAAAGATATTAATTTTATTTGTCAAGAGTGTCAAAATTTTTTTTGTAAATGAACCTATATTCTACATTATAATTTATTATACATTTCACTACACAACTCAGTTAAAATACAATGTTATAATAATATAAAAGTTCAGTTTTAAATATTTTAAATAAAAACTATCATTTTATAATCTCAATCGCATAGGAAATTCACTCATAATATTATATCTCGTATTAAATTCAGTGTTTTAAAGAACAATATAACTTTTTAATATACAAAAAGAAATATAGACTAAATCATTTGTCTATATAATAGATGGTAAATTTCAATAATAATTATGAAATCTTTTGAAAATAAACGGAGCTTGCACACATTTTCAAGTTTACGAAAGGTTGATTGAGGTACACACTTACCATGACAACATACATTTTTTTTTATATTTTATATTGTTATCTTTGATTTCAACTCACCGATTGTCTTTCTTTTATCCTCTATTTATCTTCTCTTATCATATATTGTGAAACTGAAAGATATTAATTTTATTTGTCAAGAGTGTCAAAAAAATTTTTTGTAAATGAACCTATATTCTACATTATAATATATTATAAATTTCACTACACAACTCAGTTAAAATACAATGTTATAATAATATAAAAGTTCAGTTTTAAATAAAAACTATCATTTTATAATCTCAATCGCATAGAAAATTCACTCATAATATTATATCTCATATTAAATTCAGTGTTTTAAAGAACAATATAACTTTTTAATATACAAAAAGAAATCTAGACTAAATCATTTGTCTATATAATAGATGGTAAATTACAATAATAATTATGAAATCTTTTGAAAATATACGGAGCTTGCACACTTTACCATGACAGCATATATTTTTTTATATTTTATATTGTTATCTCTGATTTCAACTCACCAATTACCTTTTTTATTTATCCTCTATTTATGCAATAAACTTTCATTTACATACGGATATTTGATAATATATATATATATATATATATATATATATATATATATATATATATATATATATATATATACCATAACATGTAACAATATTAAGAAAATTTTATCATATTAGACAGAGAAAATTTCATATCTATTGATAAGAACATATTTATATAAACAAAGTAATATTCCTATAAAAATTTAAAAACAAATCTTGTAGATATGTAGATATAAAACTATAATCACAACTATAAGGACATAAACAATTAGATCAGGGAATACAACCAACAAAAATAATACACACAAACATTTAAACACATATACATAGATCTATAACACATTTGTCAGATTAATACACATACATACAAAGATATTGCTAAGAACCACCCTAACAACAAAAATAAGAAGAAGTGAAAGTTACTTCAAAGATCTGTAACCGATCTATATTGTCTCTTCCACCCTCCTAGTCATCTCTCTTTCTTTCTCATATCAGAAAAATGTGAAGATGCCTACTTACTCAGATCCACATATCGACATAGGTATCTGCAAAATACCACACAATCTAATGAACATGCAAAACCCTATGTTAAATAACGAAGCTCCAGAAATACGATACCAACGATGACCTTCTCCATGTTCTAAAAATCCCAAATATAATACTAATTTGGGTTTACTTGGCAATTTGGGGTCTCATGAAACAAAATATTACCTGAACATGAGGGGTTCAAACACCGATGAGGCTACTCCCACTTCTTGTTCCCTACAAGCAAAGAAAACAACCATGACCTAATTATATAAAGAAACAATTAAGATACTATGTATTAATAAGCTTTGCTTTTATACCTTGATTATATGAAGCAAATCTGAACATTTTATAAATATGAAATCTTTTGATTGCGGTGAGGAAAGGATGCGTTGGGTGCTTTAAAAAAATGTTCAAAAAATGGCGGTGGTGGCCGTTACATCAATGGATACTTCAACGACTAACGACTGTAGGAGACGGGATTGAAGAGGGAAAGACGTAAAGCTGAGATAAAGATGGACTTTCAGTCTTCGACTTCAAAGATGGAAGATGGAGGTTACGAAGTTGGATCTGGTGCTCATACGGTGGTTAGTCATGGTGATGGATGATGGTGACAACTCGGGTTGTATATGGTGTGATGAAGAAGACATAAGCTAAAGAGTTAGGGTTTATGAGGTGTGTTTTTATGTTATCAATGAGGAGTCCATGAATGCTTTGCAAATCAAAGATTCATATTAAACACGTTGGCAATCCATGTAACTGCCATGTAAGCAATCCGTGTCATTTTGTCTTTTAAGACAGTTGTGCTACACATTGTTGTATATTGTGCACATTAAATTGTATTTAAGAGTTATTGCTTAAAAAACATGTATTTTGTGCATGATAACTTGTATTTAAGAGTTTTCCCATAAATGCTTTATAAGTAGTAAAGATAAAGATAACCGAACAACTGGGACCGAAACCGGTATTGAAACTGACGGTTCAATTACCGATTCTTATACTATCATAATACCAATTCCGGTTCCGATTCGAATTCCGAACCAGTTCAGTTTTGGTTCGGTTCTAACACTCATCCGTAGACTCCATCCTAAAGAAAAAGAACCAAACGTTTCCCACAAGTGCTGCATACAGTGGACACGCGTCCCTCCCTATCTGACTCACAAAAGCAAGCCTTCCTAAAGAACTCAGATTACAGAAGAAACAAAATCATTTTATGGAAAATGGCAGCAGTAGGAGCTTTCCTCAACCATGTCGCCAGGGAATCCTCGGATATCGATCGACTTGCTAACTTTTACCAAGAGGTTACAACTGACATCTATTAACTCCAATTTTCGACTCTATTTACTGTAACGATGATTTGATTTCTCATAGATATTCGGATTTGAACGAATAGAAAGCCCTAAATTCGACTGCAAGGTCATATGGCTAAAGCAATCGCCATCTTTTTGTCTCCACCTGATTGAAAGGGACTCAAACACGAAACTGCCAGAAGGTCCATGGAGTTCCAACGATGCTGTCGCAGACCCTAAAAACCTTCCCAGAGGCCATCATCTTTGTTTCTCTGTTTCTAATTTTGACTCCTTCGTCAAAACCCTAAAGGTATCTTCTCTCTTTTCCCGACATACATGTTTCACCCAAAACTTCAAATTCAACTGAAACACTGTAATAATAACTAATAAGTGATTCAGATTTCAGATTCAAGTATATCTTCTCCATGCATTAAGTAGAAAAACATATTAAGTCGTTCTTTTGTGAAATTCAGGAGAAAGGAATCGAGACACATGAGAAGGCTCAACCGAATGGGAAAACCAAGCAAGTCTTTTTCTTTGATCCCGATGGTGAGTTTTACTCAAAAAAATCTGTTTGTTATGAATTTTTTCGACTTAATGTTGGGACTTAATGGGGAAAGACTTGTTTTCCTTACTTTCTTTATCAATTAAGATATGTACCCATTAATGGCCTGTTTGGATTAGCTTTTTAGCTTATTGTTTATAATTTGTAGCGGGAATAAGCAATAAACATGAGGAGGGATGCTTATTAAAATTAGCTTATTTTGTTTAATAAGCTGGATTTTATCGAAACACTCAAATTAGCTTATCGTGAGAATAAACAATAAATATCTTTTTTTTTTTCTGTCCAAACACCCCTAAGTCCATCAAGAAAAAAAAAACACTACCTCGTTTTTTTTTTCTTTTAGTTTTATTATATGGATGTTTTCTTTGTAAGATATGTTGGACATCATGTGTTGTGTCCCCTGTGTAGGTAATGGATTGGAAGTTGCTAGCGAGTGATGAGCTAGAATAGAAATGCTTTGTGTCCTTTTTGGTAACAAAAAAATGACAATATTATGTACCTTAGTTATGTAATAGAAAGTTAGAAACACCTAAAAGTGTATGATGTATGGTTTTGATAACGTAAATATTTTCTCATAAACTTTAGTAGCTAGTTATATGTTTCGTTAATAATGTTATCAGACTTTAATGGTTCTATTGTTATAATCAAACGAGGGACTATTTGCATCAGGGGATGTAGGATTTTTTTTTGTGAGGCCTTTTGATACAAGAATTTATGTCATGATTTATGCAAAATAGTTATTCTTCTGTCCCATGAGTTGACTATGTCATGTCCTAAAAGCGTCATGATGTTGTCATGTGGATATAAATAAGGTACATCTTCGTCCATTAGGTAGTTGGCATTAGATATTAGATAGTTGGAACTCTTATATCGTATGTAATACCCAAAACCAAATACAAACTACATCAAAAAAAAAAAAAATCCATAACATTTAGATGGAAGTTTTTCTTCCAAAACAACATTTGTACCTTGGAGTGTACTTCGTACTAACAAAAGGGAAACGAGTAATATCATATAACGATAGTTATGGAAAAACTATACATCAACCTAACCGGGTGTAAATTTGCATGCACAAAAACTGTAACACTTAAACAATTTCTAAATTTTGTCATGCATTTTAAAATTAAGCGATTTCTTTGCATTTACTACCTGTACATGCATCGAAAATGAGACATGGAGGTAACAATAAACTATATGTAGCTTAGGTTCTTTTTCTTCTTTTTTAGTTTCTTTCTTTTTTTTTTATTTTATATATAAAATTGAAAGGTTTGGTACTAAATGATATAGACGTTTTGAATGAATTTTGTTCCAAACGAAACATGTTGTTTGGTTTGGTTGTTAAATGTACATTTTAACCTTTGTGACGTCTTTGTGCTGAATGAAATATTGATTTTGATGAAATATCTTAGGTCCCGTTTAATAGTACTGAGAAATATTTGCGAGGGTAATAAATTCTGACTGTGTAAAAAACCATGTTGTTTGATTGTACATCTGACTGAATGTGCTGATTGATAAAAGATAACCAATTTACCTAGCTACTCTATACAATTATAGACGAAGTTGCTGAATAATTTTAAAAACATATAAATTCTCATACAAATGTTAATTAAACATAAATCATAACTAGAAAAATCGAATATTTTTTTATTTAGTTTTATTTTTATATAGTTATAAAAAATAATACATTTTTTTATTATAATCTAATTTTTTTGAGAGAAAATAAAACATAATTATGATATTTTAAAATATAACATACGAAACACAACCAACCCATTTACTTATTGTATGTTTCATATGTACAAAACCAACCCATTTTTATTCCATATCTTTTTTAGAACACATGAAAATTATAAAACTAGAAAAACAAGCATGTGAGATGTTGGGATATATATATAAACTATACTAAATACATGAAGTAAAAAAATGTAATTATAAAGACAATTAATAAGAAACAAGAAACGATAAAATAAGCAACTATCTAGAACAACACCAAGGTTAGAAGGAGATACATGACTCAAGAGCTTTTAAAGCAACAAACTTTGATAACACCCCTAAATTAGCATCCAACTAGCATATTTTGAAGGATTTGGCTTGATATCATCATAAAACAACAAAAATCAACCGGGAAATGGGATTTCTTTTGATCACTAATTTATTCAAAAGATTTATGGGAACTTTACTGTTGTGTTTCCATTCCATCATCTCCTAATCACAAATATCATAAAAGTTATCAATACAATTATTATGCTATATCCACAAGTTAATCATGTATTAAGCAGATAGATTTTGAGTCAATTTTATTGGGTGAAAAAAGGAGCTCGACACAATAACTATAAGAACTTGAATTGAGTTCTTAATAAGCCAACATTCAGAATACATAAGTAGTTCATGTAATTAGCCGCAATTCAAAACTTTAAACAATAGAAAATGAATTGTAACATCCCAAAATTCATGACAAAAAATTTCATTTTTAATTATTAAATAAAACCATAATTATCAAAGCATCCATAAGTCAAAGTATCCAAACATCAAATCAGAGTATAATATCAAAACATCAGAGTAAACATTACAGGCTAAACATCGTAGTGTGTATAATGCAGTCATCCCGAGCTCTTCCTTTTGCTACCAGAAGTACCTGAAACTAAAACTGAAAACCGTAAGCACGAAGCTTAATGAGTTCCCTATACTACCACACACATAATCACATATACTGGGCCCCCGCCCGGCATCAGGCTCTACTTGGCATCGAGCCCCACTCAATATACAGATTTGTTTATCCCAGGTCCTGCCTGTCACTAGGTCTCGTCCGTTATACATATACAATCAAAATCACATAATCATGCTAGCACATAAAGACAACATACGCATATCTATAAGTTCTAGTCCTAAGGCCTCATCTATCATGGGCCCCGCCCCTACTTTGCTAATGGTAAGATATGGAACCCCGTCTACACTCAGTTAGTGGTGAGATACGGGACCCCACTTACACTCACTTCCCTAACCAGGCACATACAAGTATCACACAGACAACAAGTATAACTAAACATGCACACATTCATTGGGCACCGCCCGACATCGAACCGTAGTCCGGAACATACATATTCCTCGAGCCCCGCCCGACATCAGACCGTAATCCGAAAAGCATACAAACATTCATCGGGCACCGCCCGACATCGAACCGTAGTATGGAAAACATACAATCATAAATATGGGCCGATATTGGTGCCTTCGACCCAGTCAAACAGGAGGAAACTCACCTCAATGCTGAATCTCACAGTAAGAAATCTCTTGCGACTGCTTTGACGACTCCCTGAGCTATCAGTACATAATAACACCCAGTCAAATCCCTTAATCTAAGCTTAAGATAAAATACCATTGCGCCCCTTACCTATCTAGTCCATGACTAAGGCCCAAATCCATACATAAAGGCCCAATTACTAGTTAGCCTTTCCAAGCCCACTAATGGCCCAATTTTCCAAATTGGGCCCAACTCCTCAAGTAGGCCTTCCCCTTAAGCCCAAACATATTCTTAGCCCAAAATGTCTGATTTTTGATGGTCCACTAAGGCCTAAAGTAAAAAGTGTAAGGAATGGCCCAAACCAAAGCCCACATATGTGAAGCCCACTTTGATTGAGTACGCAGGGCGTACTCAGTTGTACGCAGCGCATACTGGTTCATGACCTGTACCCTGCGTGTACCAGTTTGTATGCCCAACGTACTCTTTTGTTAAGTCTTTTTTGTTATTCAGCACTTAATGCTTCAAACAAATGGTCCATATTACAGATTTAAGCCCTACTTAACATCTAAGCCCATAAAGCCACTGACTTGGTGGATTTCATCCCCAAAAATGACAACTTTATGACTCTAGGTCCCAAATAACACTGAGAGGGGCAACTTTAAATTCCCAAAACGACATGGACTCAAGGGACTTCATTAATGGGACCTAAAGAGTCCATAAACTCAACTCAAAGGGATCTAAGAAAATAACCACCAAGTTTAAGACTTTATACCTCTAATGAGAGCCAAAAGCTGATGAGTTTTTGGATCTAAAAGCTCACTCTTATCCAATAAACTTTCAAGAGGGAATACATTCTTCAAAAACACCAAAATGCTCTTCTAATGGCTTTCTAAGCTCCAAGAACACACAAGGTAGGATTAGGGTTTCGTGGGAGCTGCTAAGGGTGTAATGCCCCATTCCTGGTATGCATCAGTTCATTTAATGTTAACTTTGTAAAAAGCTACTCGACGAGTTGGTAGCCCTAACTCGTCGAGTAGATGCCGGATTGGACGCGGGGTTCTAAATGGTCTACTCGGCGAGTTGAAGCCTGGACTCGACGAGTAGCTCTATTAGGAGGAAACCCTATTGTCGGGGTTTTGCACCCTATTTAAGCCACTTAACCCCTTTTGGGCCTCCCTTACCAGCCTCTATGTCCTCTAAAACCCTAATTCATTGTGAGCTTCATTCTTGAGAGATTATTGAGGTTTTGAGTGTGTTTTGTGATATAGAAGAGAGTTGGAAGAGCTTGGAGTGGAGAAGATCAAGATCTAGGATTTCATCCATCTTTGGCAACCTTCTGAGGCAAAAAAGCTCTTAGCTTGATAACCCATAGCTTAGATCTCTTTTAGTGTTGATTTATGGGTCTTTTTGATCCCTTTGAAAATGATAAGTTACTCTCCATGGGTTGTATGCCAATGAATCCCTTTTTCTTGTGATATTTAGCCTCTAAAACCATAAAAGAGGTCTTGAACCCGTTTTTTCCAAGAAATGGTCAATTTCCTGGAAGTAGGTTGCTATAACTTGAGTTTTGGTCCATTTGAGGTGTACAAAGCCATCAAGTCTCCAACTTTATAGAAATGGACCATGGAAACGATCTGGATCTGTATTTTAGAGCCTTAGAAGTGTGAAATTAGCTGTTTAGGTTAGATCTGCAATGGACTCGACGAGTTAATATGGGAACTTGGCGAGTCCGATCAAGGACCCTCGATGATGTTCATGAAACTCGGCGAGTTGTCAAGGAACTCGACGAGTTGAATCATCTTGTCCCTTTTTTTACTATGCTAGGACTTGGCGAGTCTGAGGACGACTCGACGAGTTTGTTCGTCCAGTCGCAATGATGGGTAGCTTAGGAACTCAACGAGTCATAGGGTGACTCGGCGAGCCGAGTCGTGATTTTAGGGTTTCTGAGTTCTAGAACTCGACGAGTCAATAGGCTGACTCAGCAAGTTAGGTCAACCTGGAAGGTTGCCTTTGACTAGGATGTTGACTTTGACCAGGGGTTCCTCACTCGATTTTTTGGCCCATATATGTGATATGTTAGTAGGTGAGTGTGGGCGCAGCCCGAATCTCCTAGCAGTCGAGTATGGGCGGGGCCCGAATCTCGTAGTATTATTTGAGTATAGTTATGTGATTGCTTCATAGATATACTTGTTGTCTGTGTGATAGTTGTATACATGTTAGTAGCGGAGTGTGGGTGGGGCCTGAATCTCTTAGACATCGAAGTGTGGGCGGGGCCCGAATCTCCTAGACAACAGAGTGTGGTTGGGGCCCTAATCTCCTAGACAACAGAGTGTGGGTGGGGCCCGAATCTCCGAGACAACGGAGTGTGGGCAGGGCCCGAATATCCATGAGAGTGGGTTGGGCCCGTATCTCCTAGTTGAATGCTATTTGTATGGTATGTGGTAGTTTAGGGGAGCTCACTAAGCTTCGTGCTTACGGTTTTCAGTTTTGGTTTCAGTTACTTCCACTAGCAAAGGGAAGGGCTCGGGATGATCGCATAACACACACCATAGTCTTTAGCCTGGGAGATTTACTCTGATATTTGATATGAGATCTTGATATGTTGACAGATATTATGATATTTTGAGACACATGGTTTATGAATTTATACTATGGCGATGATATTATGGTTTTAATAATGATTTAAAAACAAAAATTTTGGATTGTGTTTTTGGGACGTTTCAAGTTGGTATCAGAGCCTTGGTTTGAGGGATTCGGGCACACTCTCGGGGGTGTCTGAACTCAAACTAAGGAATTTGTATGAAAATTTTGAAAAGAAAATCATTTTTATAAAAAGAACTTTAAGAAAAAGAAAAGAATTTTAGAAAATGGAAAGAATTTTGAAAGAGAAAAAGTGTGTGGTGCATGTAATCAGCCGAGCTCAAGTAAGTACTCCCAAATTACCCATACAAGTTTATGTTATGATATGTTTATCAGCCTTTTGAGAACAACATGCTAGATTAGGACTAAGGATCTTGGAAGGATGCCTTATGTGTTTGTTATATGTGTATCGGCTTTATGAGAATTGCATGCTAGTACAGTTTAGTCAGGGATAGCCTGAGAAGTATATGTTTGATTATGTGCACCAATGCTCGAATGCTGCTTGCTTTGTGCTTTTAGGAGTTCTAGTTGTCTTTTACTAACTGGTAAACGAATGTGTTAAGTTACATATTACAAGGACTAAATAATTTCAGAAGGTTAGGTCCAACTCTATTTCGCAGATCTTGTTTGAGTCCAACCGTTGTAGGGTAGGATCTCTCATTCGAAGAATTATCTAGTCTGAGTGATATGTAATAGTATTCGCGAGCTAGTTAGGGGAAGACGGTAGGGACATCTTATGCAGCTGATGGCGGAGAGTGGGGTGGTGATTACCCTAGGGCAAGCCTAGGATGAGAGTAGCGCATGAAGCAGTAGTAGTAGTAGAAAGGGCTTGGTGGAGTCAAGGCAGTTCTTGAAGAAAGTACGGATAGATGTGGAAGGTAGTATGGGCTCGTACTACTAAAAGCAAATGATCCGTACTCAAATCAAGGAAGGTTGAGATGAATCCAGGGAACTTGTAGTGTATGTGATCCGTCGAGTTATGTTAGTATTCAGATGTTTGTTATGATGTGTTTCAGTATGCTGGTTCTACTCCCTAGACCAGAAGTTGGCAGTTCAGGTGCCGGTGAGGGATTGAGCTCAGGCCCTGGAGATGAGCAGGTAGACGAGCAGACTAGTGAGTTCATCTCCTTAGAGATCACGTGCAGCATAGTAGACCAACTCCTGTGATCTTTAGCACGATCAATGAGGGCATTCTTGAGCTTTTGGATGAGAGGTTGAGTGTTTTCCGCACTGAGGTGGCGGCCATGATGGGGTCGTGTACACTGACTTTCAGCGAGTTCAAAAATTGTGGAGCTCCCGACTATCATGGGGCTCGGGACCCCATTGCGAGTACCAGATGGTTGGCGGATGTCGCCAACGCATTCCGCACCAACAAATGTCTCAAGGGGGACAAGGTTCGACTTTCGTCCTGTCTTCTGAAGGACATGGCACGTGATTGGTGGGAGGAGGTTGGACGAGCCATTGGTGATGATACAGTTTTGGATGCGATGACCTGGAGTGATTTCAGGATCAGGTTTAGGGCTGAGTTCACACCTGTTATTGAGGTGCAGCAGCTTAGTAGGGAGTTCCAGGATCTCCAGCATAGGGGTGTTGATCGGGTAAAATTTTCGGGTTTCGGGTAATTCGGGTCGGGTAATTCGGGTTTTTCATGTTAAGAAAATTACCCGTTACCCGACCCAAATTAAATTCGGGTAATTCGGGTTCGGGTAATTCGGGTAATGGGTCGGGTTCGGGTAATTCGGGTATTACCCGATTTTTTTTTTTTTTTTTGAATAGATTTTATTGGCATCTAAAAATAAATTCAATGAAAAAAATATGTCATGATCTAACTTTGAACATTGAGATTTTTTAGTCAATTTAATCTAATCTAATAGAATAAAAAAATAGTTTAATATTTACACTAGATTTATTATACATTGTTTTAGATGAAAGATTTGTAAACTAAAATACTAGAAATAAGCCAAAATCGAATGACAAAGAAAAATATACACAAATGCATTTTGATTAAATAATAACAACCAAAGTCAACCATTTAAATTACTTGATATTAATGTATATGCATGTATTTTGCATTTACCAAAAAACTCAGGTTTTAAATCTAGAAAACATAGATAACCATTACATATTATAAAAATAATAACATGTCATGTTCAAAAAGACATTCATAAATATACTTGTTCTTCTTGCAACTACTCGTTCTTCTTGCACCTTCACTACTTCATCTTGCTCAATTCTATATAAAAAAAAGTCAAATAGTGTTAGTATTAAAAGGAAAAGATATTAAATTTACAGTCATTAAAATAATCAACGATAAACATTTACCTTTGTCAATTTTTTGATTTTCTTCCCAATCTTTTTCATAATCGATTGTGTCACTTATGCTACCCCGAATCCAATCTTGTGTACAAATTAAACTTTCAACAATCTTAGGAGTCAAAGAACTCCTAAACGGATCCAAAACCCTCCCACTAGTGCTAAAAACGGATTCCGAAGCCACGGTTGAGACGGGAATGGCGAACACATCTCTTGCCATCAATGATAGAATCGGGAATCTTGGACTATTCACTTTCCACCAATCTAGAATACTAAACATTTCTGAGTCGTCTTCAACACTCTCTTGCAAATACTTTTCTAACTCCCCAATTGATTCAACTATGTTCGTCTTCATCTTTTCTCTTAGTTTATTTCTCAAAGGGGGATTAGGTGCCATAAACTCCGGGTTTTGGCGTTTCCCTAGTATCGATGATGAAGTGGTAGACTCGGCGGTACTTGAAGTAGAACTTGGAGAATGAATTCTAATATAATCATTATATAATTCATACATAGAATCCATGATATATTTCTTTTTGGCCTCCACCCCCTTTTCTCCATAACGATCCTCAAGTAGTATAACCAAATACTTTACTTTGTTCCTTGGATCAAGAATCAAAGCAAAGTAGAGCAATAAATTCATTTTTTCTATGTCGCCAAAATACTTATCAAACTTTATTTTCATGGCCAATGCAATATCACAAAGACTAGAATCGGAAATAGCATCATCCAAGAGCGTACGAATGGAATATATATCTTCAATGCATGTGTTTGATGTCACATAAAGTGTCCCAGAAATCCTCAATGTAACATCATGAAAAGGTTTTAAAAAATGACATACATTCCTAACCCTTTCCCAATCGCTTGATGAAGGAATCGACAAACCCGCCTTTTCAATTTCACACCGAAAATCAAATTCCTCAAGATCATATCTCTCAAAAGTTTTTTCGTAAGCTTGGGCAATTTCCAACATCTGGTAAGTAGAGTTCCATCTTGTTGGAACATCTCTCTTCAAGTGTTTTGTTATACCGGGATTAGCAACCTTAGCAAACTCGGTAAACTTATGAATTCTAGAAGGTGATTGTCTAATCCATTTAACCGCCCATCGAACTATCTCAACCGCCTTATCAACTTTTTTTATGCCATCTTGCACCACTAAATTTAAAATGTGGGCAACACATCGAATGTGCATCCATTTCCCATTTAGAAGACACTTGTTGGAGTTTTGAAAACTTTTTTTCAAGAAGTCAATTGCCACATCATTTGCACTTGCATTGTCAACAGAAATTGTTAAAACATTTTCTATTTCCCACTCCATTAAACATTTCTCAACCATTTTTCCAATATCAACCCCACGGTGACTCTCTTGAGAAGAAAAACACAGCACTTTTTTTTTCAATTTCCATTCGTTATCAATAAAGTGGGCGGTGAGACACATATAACATGACTGTTGTTTAGAAGTCCACGTATCAGTGGTCAAACATATTCTACCAATGTTTTTTTTAATAAATTCACGAATTTTTTCTTTTTCATCTACAAACAATTGGTAGACATCCGTTGCACTTGTACTTCTACATGGAACTTTAAACAATGGTTGAGTAACACTATTGTAATACCTAAAGCCCGCACCTTCTACAAAGCTAAATGGAAGTTCGTCAACTACTAACATGTGGGCTAGAGCCTTCCGACTATCATTTTGATCAAATTTCCAAGTTGACAATTTGTTTTCATCACCATATTGGAAAACTAGTTGTGTTTGCCCACCACTAAGTTTATCCAAGTAAGCTTTACATTTAGTCAAATGATAACCTAGATTTTTGGTCCCATAACCACTTGATTCGCACTTGTATTTCCCGCCACCACAATGCTTACATTTGCATCTTTGCACACCATTTTCGTCCTTATACCTTTCAAATTCTTTCCAAACTTTCGATCTTGGATTAAATTCTTTAGTTTTTTTAACATTTTCTTGTGGAACTTGATCATTGGTTGGATTTTCAACTTCAATCGTCTCATCATCCACTTCAATATATTCATCCGTTTTTGACATCTAAAACAAAAAAAAAAATCAAAACAAAAAAACTGTTAAAAACATAATAATGAAGAAAAAAAAGATCATAATAGTTTATTGTCTAAATCGGTATAAGATCATGATAAAAAATTACACAATTTGACTAAGATCATTTAACATATTATCTATCCAACTTACCTGTTTAAGATAATAAAAACTTCGGTAGAAAACAAAATTATTACATGTCTAAAGATGAATAAATTTGAAAAGAGTAAACAACAATTCGTCATTATTCACTATTATTACATTACCCAAAAAGAAAAAAAAAATAGAGCAGGTGATATCTAGAACTCATTTAACTTATTGTGCCAAACTTGGTGTCTCACAGTAATTCTTCTTCCATCATATGTGATAGGTTTTGTGAGAGAAGTTTTATAACAACCCTTGTTATACTACATTCCAATTGTCGTTACTAAACATCTATTTTAAAAAAAGATGTTTAATTCCCATAATGTATCTTTATGACAAATTTATTATACTACATTACAGTACACCGATCCACCATTCATTTGTTTGACATAAAAAAACTCAAGAATGCAAATAGAACACCAAAAGTTGAACATAACCAGGTAACAAGATTCAGAATGCAAACAGGAGAGCAACACAGCATAAAGGAATTAAAAATAAAAAAGAAATAGATGCACACTACAAAACCTTAACTTCAAAATTGAAATCGTTAGTTATATTTGGTGGTCGATTTTTCACACTAAATCAAAGTGTATAGCTAAAATCGAAGTAATCAGATTTAGAAACCAAGATTGCACACCTTAATATCATATGATTAACTAAAATAAATGGCGAGAATTGATGACCGGTACAAGACTGAGAACTAACCTGCGATGACGAGCTGCTGACCGGCGACGACCTGATGACCGGTGACGATGACCTGATGACCAGCGACAACGATTGATGACCGGTGTTGACGATACGAGGAATGACGGACGAGGGTTTTTTTTAATAAAAAAAAATCTAGTTGTGGAGAGTAAAGAGAATAGAATGAGGGGATTGGGAGGGGAATTAGGCGGATTACAGACAATCGGACATATACCATACAGGGATCATAAATGGGTTTTAGTATTGGGCCATTATTTTTAAGGAAAAATCGGGTAATCGGGTAAACCCGAAACCCAACTAAGATACCCTTTACCCGACCTGAAAAAAAATCGGGTTACCCGAATACCCGAAAAAGCTAACCCGATACCCGATTTACCCGACCCGATTTACCCGATACCCGAAAAAATCGGGCGGGTAATTCGGGTAACGGGTATTTTCGACAGGGCTACTCCAGCAGACGACAGAGACAGTGGCAGAGATTACTGCTAAGTTTAGGGAGAGGTCCCTTCTCGTTCCACAATACGTAGCGGACGAGGAGATGAAAAAGGCCCGATACCATGAGATGTTGAGGAGTGATATCAGACAGTTTATGAGCTGGTTCAACTGCAGGACGCTAGAGGATATGATTTTGAGGGCTCGTGAGAGGAAGCCAGAGGCAGTGTCTGGCACGGAGGGCTCGGGAAAAAAGTCTACGGTAGATTCCCGAGTGAAGGGCCAGTAGGGCCAAGCCACTGTGGCAGGGGGCATGAGGGGCCGTGTAGGGCGGGTAGTTTGGGCTGCTTCAAGTGCGGATGAACTGGACATGTCAGCAGTGATTATACTGCTACTACCACCACCACTATTACATCTGATTAGATTTGCTTTCAGTGCAATTATAGGGGACACAATAAGTCCTAGTGCCCAAGTCTAGCATCAGCAGGACAGGTGGTGGCACCCGCTCATACCAATTTAAGGATTACATACGGCCGTCAGGGCCGGGCTGAGGCGCCAGTGGCGGAGAGCAGAGCCTTCCAGTTGACAGCAGAGGAGGCACGTGCAGCCCCTGATGTGGTTACGGGTATGTATCTCCCCCATTATCTCTTTATTATTTCTGATTATTACTCATGTTTGTGTGTTTGTTTATAGGATCGTTCTTAGTGAACGGAATATCGGCAATGGTACGGTTTGAGCTAGGTCTAACCGATCTTTTGTGTCGCGCACACTTAGCAAGCGATTTAGTAGAGCTCTGGGGGAGTTGGATTGCCCTTTGATGTAGGACAAAATTGCAAGAATGGTCCCTGTGGTATGTCGAAAATTACTACTTTGGGCCAAACACGTTTGGACTAGCACCAATAGTCCAAAAGTTATCATTTTGTTGCGGTTTTGGTCCAAAACAGCTTAAAAAATCTAAAAATGACGGATTTGCCCTTTTCCATTTGTTTTTTGCTTTTCTTTTTGTTATTTAATTATTTTATAACTAAAAAAATATAAAAAATAAAATAAAATATTTCTCTCTCTCTCTCTCTCTCTCTCTTCTCTCTTCTCTCTTCTCTCTCTCTCTCTTCTCTCTTCTCTCTCTCTCTCTCTCTCAGGATAACAACGAATATACCCTCTCTTCCATCATCTTCCTCACCGAGCTCTCCATTAAAAGCACATCATAATCTCTACAAGTTGAAGCCGAAAAAGATGAATCACCGAACCAATTCATCAATTCTTCAAATTACAAACATCTTCTCAAAACCCAGACCCTCACCTCTAAGGAAAATCCACTCTCCAGAAAATCTTCCGACATTGCCACCGTTCGACCACCACCCGCCACCACCATAGTCCATCATCTCCATCTCCACCTAAATCAGATCAGATGAACATACACACAAAATCAGATCAGACAAACACACACATACATACACTAAATCAGATCAGATCAGTTAATCACACACATACACACACTAAATAAGATGAACACGTATACACACTAAATAAGATGAACACATACACAAATGAAATTTGATTAAAACACACAGATTAACACAAACATCCATCAATTTTACAATAGATTTAACACAAACGCACACATAGATTAAATACACACACAAACTCGAACAAGACCAACAAGAGATTAAACACATACACACAAACACCACAGTAGATATGAAAAGCATTAGACACCCACACAAACGCCACAATAGAGAAAGGGTTGCACTAAGGTTTTTACAAAGGTTGTCATCAGAGAAGAAGGGAGAGGAAGTCGTCTGTGGCAAACCTCCATAAAGAGAAAGGGTTTCTCTGCCTTCACCTTCTCCGCCTTCATTGAATCACATTTGAGTGTATGTGTCTACTTAGAAATCTGAAGAAGAAATGAGGTGCTGCAAACCCTAGCAACTCGAAACGACCACCGCTATGATCTTCAACCCATTGTTTGGGAGGAACATAGATCTGAAGAAAGGGGGCGACTGGTGAAGGAAGAACTGATAAAGAGAGACGAACTGATTCGGGTTTGTTTTCATGTTCATCGATGTAGGGTTTGCAAAGGCGAAGTCTTCGTCAAAGCAAAGGAGATAGAGGATGACGACGACAGTGGTGGATTCTGGACGAGCGATTTCTTGCGGGCACAGTTGACACAATCGATGCACAAATCTTGAAGGTGGATTTCACAGATGAAGTTGGATTTGGGGCAGGATTATGGTGAATTTCCGATTGAGAAGATGCATCTTTTTCTTGAGCTTCTTTGATTAAGGTTCCTCCCGTTAATTTCTTTTCAACCAACGAGAGAGAGAGAGAGAGAGAGAGAGATTTTATTTTATTTTTTATATTTTGCAGTTATAAAATAATTAAATAACAAAAAGAAAAGCAAAAAACAAATGGAAAAGGGCAAATCCGTCATTTTTAGATTTTTTAAGTTGTTTTGGACCAAAACCGCAACAAAATGATAACTTTTGGACTATTGGTGCTAGTCCAAACGTGTTTGGCCCAAAGTAGCATTTTTCGACATACCACAGGGACCATTCTTGCAATTTTGTCTTGATGTAGAGATAAAAGATGATACGACCGTCAGGGTTGCGAGGGTTCATAGGGGATGTATGTGTTGGGTTTTGATCATTCTAACACTCCTAAGTGTACATGCAACCCTAAATACCTTGGATCTATGTTTTCTCTATTATACATGCAAATATGAACATCCAAGGTATTATCCTAATCTAGCATACATAAACAATGAATATAACAAGGTAGAATACATACCTCTTTGATGTAGAATGTCTTCATGAAGCTTGAGTGCCTAGTGCCCCAAGTGTAACACCTCAAATGGTTCACACAACACCAAATACACTTGGAATAACTTGAGAGAAACTTGAACACTCCATGAAATCGTTTAGCCCTCACCCTCACACATAGTGCACGATTTCTTGAGCCATGGGATTCTTTTATATGGTGGCTATTAGGGTTACACCATGTAACTCATGACTTTAACCATTCCTTATGCTCCATGGATTTTAACCTCCATGGAGCATCCATGGGTCACCCCATGGACTTAGTCCAACATAAGGAATCTTGGATCACAAGCCCACATATATAAGAATGAATGATTTACACAATCAACCCATATATTTAATTAGTCTCCTTTTGATCACTTAATTAATTCCAAATTAATTCTTGATCAATACTAATTAAATAACCTTATTAATATATTAGAACTTATAATATATTAACAAACCTTAAGTGTTATTTCTCTCATTTTAGTCTATCCAAATGCATGATGTCATGCAACCCAAATGGACCATGCCGGGTCGGGTCAAGTCTTACTAATTATAGTTATGGACTTAGACATTAATCCAACAGTCTCCCACTTGGATAAGTCTAAAACTATTATTGCGTATGACTTCAAGAACTGACTGGAAATCGTAGCTCTCAATAGCTTCTGTCGAACTCTGAACTTGTAGATGAACTCTGACCTTTGTCAATGACTTGTCCATTAGATAAGGGATCGTATATTCCTCCATTCTAGATATCATATGTACTGAGACATGGATTATAATCATTCTCTCTGTCCATTTGTTGTTTCCCGATTTCCGATTTATGACGACTGACTAATTGAACAAATCAAATCAGTCCTGGCCCGGCCGAGCACTTCCATTTGTCATCATCAAATCATCAAGGGGCCCACATATATCACTTTTATCCCGAAAGTAAAAGGAATGGATAAACTTCGACTCATATGACTTGTTCTACTACTTGTTGAATCATACACAAAGGCAAGTTTTATAACACCGAGTTACCGTATGCGTTTTCGTGCAATCAATGTACAACCAACTCATAGTAACAACTCATATCTCTAGGTTTGAAGAATATAAGATATTATCGTCTCATGATTACTCATGATAAAATGCATGAAGTGATTCCAATGAGCGCGGGTTGAATCCAATACTCAGAACTTATGAGCACTCATGAGTGTTGTAGCCCTTTGTCCAACATCTTAGACCTCTACAAGCCAACCCATGACAGTCTTGATTCATATCTACTTCCAACATATGACCGACTGTGGATGGTTTGAATAACTTAGTCATTCCGGAAGAATAACCTAGTTTATTCTGGAAGTCAAAACATGCAAAATGAAACCCAAGAATAATTGAATCTAATATGGTCTCAGAGCTTATGAATATAAATAAAACACCTTTTATTTATCACCATATGATTACAAATTATTCATTGTATACTGTTTCAACTATCAACTTTATTCTTGAATTAAAACAATAGTTGTCCCATGCTCCAAGCATGTACACTATGTTTTTCTAAACACTAGTCATGCCACACACCAAGTATGCATACTATGTTTGTCTATGATCTTTACTTTGTGAAATAGATCAATTGAACATAACTCCAATGATTCTTATTTCACAGTCCCAAATCTTTACTGCAAATGCAAGAATTCCAAATTCATGCCATTTACTGAAATCTGTTAGATTCTAAACTTATATGCATTGATCCTCTTGTGATGATTATGCACAAAGTCAGAAAGACTTGACAACAAACATTACAGAGCATTCCAAAGGATATCAGCTCCTTGGAAACATCCTTCTTGCATTAAGTTTCCTAATCTTACATAGATTAAATAATTTCTAACTTTGAAACATTTCCAGATTCCATTTTGACTATCACTTCTGAACACGAGTTGCCTCCTTACATATTATGTCTATATGGTCCTTCCAGAATTATCACTATACTTCCAACTGTCCTTGAGCACCCAATCTTTGGTAAACCTTAGATTGTCCTCGACAATTGATTAATCCTTTTAGTCATATCCAATTCTAGACCTTTTCCCTTCTTAATGCCCCAGGCATTCGGAAAATTTTAGAAAGGATGAATATAGCACATGTAATCGATCCTATATCTGAAGCATATGGGACACGATTCATGATGTCTCACATAAAGACTAAACCAGTGTTTTGCTATAACATTTCCATTTATATTTGCCAAGTTCTCATAATTTAGATTATGAAAAGGAATGCCGTAATCATAATTGAATTTTAGAACGCATATAATGGACCCATATACAGAATTTCCTTATGTTGAGCCATTCCAACATGAAATTCATATATATATATATATATATATATATATATATATATATATATATATATATATATATATATATATATATATATATATATATATCCTTGACTAAATACGATTAAAACCTCAATCTAAGCTTTTAGATTTGAGATGAAGTATAATTTCCTCTCCCTTAATTATATCAAAACAACTTTTTCCCAATTGAAACCTTTTGTTTTCTATAATTAACATTGCTAACTTGCAATACTTATCATAATTATCATGCTCCCACTAACATGATGATTATTAGCATAACACTTATGCTCCCACTAGCTTTGACATGTACTCAGAAATCAGCTGGACTTCTAGAAATCAATACTTCATTGACTTTCTTACCAAAGTTCATATTTCTGATACTAGATTGTTTTGATAAACTTTATCAAAATCATACACCTTCCCTTAGATAGCACACTTGTATATCTAAACAATTATGAAGAGGGGTGTCGTAATCATAATGGTTAGACCTTTTTGCCACTTCTCACAAGTCCAGGTTAGTGTGCCGGTAAACCACACACACTCCACTAACGACTTTGAGAATGCAAATATAACAATTGCTATCTAGCTAAAATCTACTTAGTGAAAGTGTTTCCTCACCATCATTTTCATGAATCGGAGAGAAACCTTATGACACTTAGATTTACTGGTGTATGTGTTCTTATCCATGTGAATTGTCAAAACCATAGTCACAAGACAAGGATAATGAAAAATCCAAACTCATATGGACTGAACTCAATCTTAATTTCTTGCCACCTGGCAGCTCAAGGGCCTGCCATTGCTTCCAAGTTGTTGTGCAACCAATTGAGAACTCTAAGAACTCATATGCAAAGACAAATTTAATTGGAATGAGCACAAAATATGTCAACACGATAGGTTATAAACCTTAATTTGTGTGCTAGTGAAGAACTTTAGGTTTTATTCTTGATTAGTTCTTGAGACTTTCAAGACTTTTAAGACTCCCACTGTCCTCTTGACATATAAGACTTTCTTGTCAGATATTCAAGAGATAGTGTGGGTTCTAATCAAGACAAACACTTCACACAATTGGCCTAAGTTGGTCTTTGTTTTAAGCAAAACATCACAACTTACCAATTTCAAATGTACAAGAGTAGTAAACTTTTACTCTTACATTTGACGAGTGTTTTAAACCTTCTTTAAGGCATGTCACTCAAGTTACAATCTTAGAGTATGACTCTAAGACTTGTATTGGAACGAAGTATGACTCATCTTCTTGATTTAACCATTTCAACAATTCAAGTTCCACTTCTTAGTCATAAGAATGCACTAAGATTTCCTTAGAGAACTAATTGTGCTATGGTTTCATAATCATTAAGATGATCACAAAACTGATACTAAAGTACTCTCCCATCTTTTCAGATTTGAGAAACTTTTATCTTTCTGCCTAAGTTGATTCTTCTAATTTGCTCTGCCTTACTTTGGAACCTTTTCCAATGTCTCAGAATTACACTTAAGCTTGTAAGTATAACCATATTTACTGAGCTTTAGTAAATTATGACGAATAATCTTATCGATCTTTTGTGGTGGACTTGACCAGTGGACAAGAATGTGTACTCGATCCCTTAGTCCTTCACTTGACTCACACATCCATGTGAACAAGTAATTAGTCTTAATTTTCCAATACTTGTAAGTTCTCATTCATCATGCTATACAACTTGCATGATTCCAAGTTCCAGTCCAATTGAAACTTGGGTGATGAGAATCTTTCCTTATTTGGTAAATCTAGACAGTACCACAAATGAAAAAATCAAATTCATATTTCCACTCTTGCTCATAATGGAATCTTATAAGCAACAAAATTTTCCACAGATGCCATTGTAAGGATATTTTAAAATAAATAAAATCAAAATTTTCCTTTTATTTTAGAAAACTTTGCGGAAGAACTTATCCTTACAATCCATATGAAAACTTGTTGTTATTTATTCGTAAGCAATATCTCATAACTCCTAAGAAGTAGCTCAAGAATCTGATCTTCAAACTATGCGATAGAAATCCATCTACGCGATCAGATTCAACATATTCTCTCTTTAAGTTTCTTTACTTTTCTTTGATTCTTAAAACATCTCTATGTGACCCAGTCACATTATGTATCAAGAATCTCAGAATAGAAACTTAGCAGAGTTAGATAGTGGAATTTTTACCTGAAGTAGAGTCAAACTTATTGACTTTAACACCCTTAGGTAAATTGGCAGCTTCGCAACCAATGCCCCTTCCTTTGGCAATATAAACATATGGACCCTTTGGTAATGGTACACGGGACTGTCACAGACTTAGCTTTTCTCTTTACCATTTGGTCAACCGAGTTAACTATGGCCGATCCCTTTCCATTGGGAAGAGAGAGCTTTACTGGATATCCAATGTCACCATTGTCAATGTCCATAAAGTTTTAGGAAGATGATCTTAGCAAATAGATAAGATCATTAAGGGTCTTGTTATAGTCTGTTTCATAGGAATTCCAAAGAAACTCACTATGTGACTTAGAAATTGATTGAGCCACCAACTTTCTCAAGACTTTGACACCCAACTCTCCCGGCTTGTCAATATGTGACTACATCTCCAAGATGTGATCACACCTAGACCTTGCCTTGCCAATAGGGCTTGAGTGACCTTGAACTTGTGGGTTAGAGAGAATAATTGGAGGAGGTGAAACAAGTATGATTTCCATAGGACATTGTCTTCATTTAGGAAAGCTTGTTTCAAGAGATTTGGGAAGATCATAAATGTCCAAACCAGACATCTTTTGGGAGATATTCAAGATAGTTGATTTAAAGTCCTTAATATGACACCCAATATGAAATATTAAGGCTAGGACCCAACAAACTATTTTATAACTTAGAAGAGGGATGCCGTAATCCAAGCTATAAAATATTTGAAGGTAGGTGAATGACGATTCACCAATTTCCACCAAGATAAACGAAATGTATTATTAGGTTTTAATTGGTTTTTGAAACTCCTAGATCTTTGAGATTCATTGAACTTTTCAATGGCATGTTTCAGTCTTGAGTGTGCCCTTTAGGTTTTATGACTGGGATGCCGAGGATCACAAAAGAAGGTGTGAAGTAACCATGCAAACTACTTGGTACCCTTAAGTGTTTACCACTCAATCGATGTGCCGGTTAACCACACACGCTCCATCGATACTATGATAAACATTAAGTTACCATTTGCCTACCTTGTTAAATACGAGTTAGTGTGCCGATTAACCACACACGCTCCACTAACCGACTTAAACAAAGTGCAAAGTGTAATTTCATGGATTAGCACCTTATTCACATTTTCCCAAGAAACTAAGATTGGGTATTTATAAGAGTTAAGTTACTTAGTATTTATCATTAATACTTTTAATGAAGGGAGAATTCTAGTCCTTGTCCTACCCGTTCGGCTAACAACCCTCCACCGGTCAAGGAAGCGGTGGGTGAGAGTGGACACCCATTAAACTGCCATTTTATAGGCAGTAACCTTATACCCCCCTTATAGACCGGCTTCGTGAATGAGGCCTACTAACGGTAGGACTGACCTTACTCTTATACATATATATAAATATTATTAACTTATAATATTATAAAGTATAAGGGTTGAATTTTAACTTTTAAAATTCTAAGGGCTAACTTGGAATTAAAGTATTCATGGGGAAAACTTTACAAATTCCAAAACTTGAGGGCAAGTTTTGAAACTATTGAAAACTCTTGGATTTTCATAACTTATGAGTTTAATTAAAGTTTTAAAAACTTTAATGAAGTGACTCTTGAACATCCATAACTTGAGGACAAGTTATGGAGTCATAAAACAATTTAATGAGGAAAAAGACTCTTCATTTTGTAACCTATGGCAACTTTTATGAGTTTTAAGATTCATAAATGTGACTTATAAGTTACATAAACACATTTTATGAACTTCTTTTAGATTAATTTGGATTAAAACCAACTATCACGTAATTTTATTCATTAATCTAAATTCACTCATAAAACAAGGTAACACAAAAAACTTTTGGTGATCCATAACTTATTCTTAAGTTATGGAATCCTTTAAAACATTAACACCAAATTTTGTAACTCCATAAAAACTTTGAATCAATTTTTTTTAAAACCTTTTCATATCCATAACTTATGGAGGTTTCAAAAAATAAAACTGTTTAGATCAAACTTTTAAAACTAATAAAATAATCATATCATTTTATCTTTTATTAAATTTGACCTAATTCAACTCATAAAGCAAATTATTCAAATTTTACAAATAATTAGTTTTTCACAAGAACAAGTAATTATCTTAAAATTTGACAAACTTCATGTTTTTTTTCCTTTTTTTTCAACTTTGAAAATAAAATATTTGCATAAATATAATAGAAAACAACCCGTGTCTCTGATACCACTGTTGGGTTTTGAGCATTCTAACACTCCTAAGTGTACATGCAACCCTAAATACCTTGGATCTATGTTTTCTATATTATACATGCAAATATGAACATCAAAGGTATTATCCTAATCTAGCATACATAAACAATGAATATAACAAGATAGAATACATACCTCTTTGATGTAGAATGTCTTCATGAAGCTTGAGTGCCTAGTACCCCAAGTGTGACACCTCAAATGGTTCACACAACACCAAATACACTTGGAATAACTTGAGAGAAACTTGAACACTCCATGAAATCATTTAGCCCTCACCCTCACACATAGTGCACGATTTCTTGAGCCATCAGATTCTTTTATATGGTGGCTATTAGGGTTACACCATGTAACTCATGACTTTAACCATTCCTTATGCTCCATGGATTTTAACCTCCATGGAGCATCCATGGTTCACCCCATGGACTTAGTCCAACATAAGGAATCTTGGATCACAAGCCCACATATATAAGAATGAATGATTTACACAATCAACCCATATATTTAATTAGTCTCCTTTTGATCACTTAATTAATTCCAAATTAATTCTTGATCAATACTAATTAAATAACCTTATTAATATATTAGAACTTATAATATATTAACAAACCTTAAGTGTTATTTCTCTCATTTTAGTCTATCCAAATGCATGATGCCATTCAACCCAAATGGACCATGCCGGGTCGGGTCAAGTCTTACCAATTATAGTTATGGACTTAGACATTAATCCAATAGTATGCTATAGTTATTCAATCAACAGTTTTCAGTGGATCTGGTTCCTATTCCCCTGTGCGGGAATAAGGTTATAGTGGGTATTGATTGGCTATGCCCTAATGGGGCAATGATTTACTACGAGCAGCAGCTAGTTAGGGTTCGTACTTCTAATGGGGGAGAGTTAGTGATTCAGGGTGAGAGGCCACATCATGGGTTAACTCTATGTTCAGCAGTGAGAGCTAGGCACTACCTTCAGCAGGGGTGTGCAGGTTATATCGCCCATGTTATGGATACCCGGGATTATCGTAAGGCGACAGTGGACGATGTACCGACAGTGCAAGAATACCTGGACGTATTCCTGGAGGATCTGCCTGGGATACCTCCGGAGAGGCATGTTGAGTTTAGGATTGACCTAGTCCTTGGTGAGGATCTGATAGCCGAGGCACCGTATCGGTTGGCTCCTATCGAGATACAAGAGTTGTCTACGTAGCTGCAAGAGCTGCTAGAAAAGGGTTTTATCAGGCCGAGCAGTTCAACATGGGGAGCCCCAATCCTATTTGTGAAGAAGAAGGACGGGTCACATCGCATGTGCATAGACTACCGAGAGCTGAATAAGGTAACGATGAAGAACCGTTACCCAATTCTAAGGATAAATGACTTATTTGACCAAATTCAGGGAGCATCTTGGTTCTCCAAGATTGATCTACGATCAGGGTATCACCAAATGTGAGTCAATGAGGATGATATGCAGAAGACAAATTTCAGGACTTGCTATGGTCATTATGAGTTTGTGGTGATGTCGTTTGGGCTCACCAATTCTCCAGCCGCGTTCATGGACCTCATGAACCACGTGGGAAAACTGATGCTAGGTCGGTCTGAAATAGTTTTCATTGACGATATCTTGGTTTACACCAAGACTTGGGAGTAGCATGAGGAGCAACTGAGAGAGGTGCTGGAGACACTGAGGAGGGAGAGATTTTTCGCAAAGTTCTTCAACTTTTAGTTCTGGTTGCGCAAGGTGAACTTCATTGGGTATATCGTCAACCAAAAGGGTATTCTGGTCGATCCGGACAAGATAGAGGCCGTGATGCGGTGGGAGATTCCGAGGTCTCCAACAGAGATTTAGAGTTTCCTGGGTCTAGCAGGGTATTATAAGAGATTTATTTAGGACTTCTTCAAGATTTTAGTTCCGTTGACCCGAATGACCAAGAAGTCGGTGGTTTTTCCGTTGAGGGCCTGAGCAGCAGGCAACCTTCGAGACCCTCAGACAGTGGTTATGCGAGGCACCGATTTTGACCTTGCCAGAGGGTGTAGATGACTTTGTAGTTTACTATGATGCGTCATCGTAGGCATGAGAGCAGTTTTGATGCAGCGGGGTCATGTGATAGGTTATGCTTCGAGGTAGTTAAAACCTCATGAGGCTAACTATTCGACACACGATTTAGAGCCGGGGGCAGTGGTGTTCACCCTCAAGATTTGGCGGCATTACCTCTATGGGGTCCAGTGTACCATTTACACGGATCACAAGAGTTTGAGGTACCTCATGGATCAACCGAATCTGAACATGAGGCAGCGTCAGTGGTTAGATGTGGTGAAGGACTAGGATCGTGAGATCCTTTACCACCCGGCCTAGGTCAACGTAGTGGACGATGCCCTAAGTTGCAAGGCGGTAGCATCCCCAATCCGATATATCTGTCGAAGATGACAGTGATTACTCCATTACTGGAGCAGATCCGAGAGGCGCAGGTTGAGGGCCTGAAGGAGGAGCGCCGAAAGTGTGAGCGGATTATAGGCCAGGTGGCCTCCTTCGATTATGACAGTCGTGGGTTGTTGACCATGCATGGGAGGGTATGGGTACCATACTAGGGCAAAGTACGACAGGTATTGATAGATGAGGCCCACAAGTCCAGGTTCTCCATCCATCCAGGAGTTATGAAGATGTACATAGATCTTTGACCTGATTACTGGTGACCCTGCATGAAGTGGGACGTAGCATGGTATGTGGAGAGGTGCTTGGCATGCAGGAAGGTCAAGGACGAGCACCAGAGACTGCATGGCAAGATGCAACCGCTAGACATTACCGTGTGGAAATGGGAGCATATCACCACGGATTTCATTACCAAGCTTCCCAAGACGGCACGTGGGGTAAATTCGATATGGGTCATCGTGGATCTGTTGACCAACAACGCTCATTTTATCCCGCTCCAGGAGAGAATATCGGTCGAGAAGTTTGCCTAGATTTATGTGCGCGAGATAGTGGCACGGCATGGGGTGCCTGTCTCGGTGGTGTCAGATCGAGATGTCTGTTTCACTTCCGGATTTTGGAAGAGGTTTCATGAAGAGATGGGTACTCGTCTCCACTTCAGCACCATTTTCCATCCCCAGGCAGACGGACAGAGCGAGAGGACGATTTAGACTCTCGAGGACATGCTGCGTGCATGTGTTTTAGATATCGGTGGTAGTTGGGATACGTATCTTCCTTTAGCGGAATTTTCGTATAATAACAATTACTACGGTAGTATAGACCGGCCTCCCTTCGAGATGCTCTACGGGAGGAAGTGTAGGACCCCAATCTGTTAGGGTGAGGTCAGTCAGAGGGTCATGCGAAGTATGGGGTGGTACTCAAGACCACCGAGAGGATCCAGCAGGTTCGGAGCAAGATCCAGACTGCTCAGAGTCGGAAAAAGAGCAACACCAACAAGTGGCGTTCAAACTTGGAGTTTCGGAAGGGCGGCATGGTTCTCCTGAAGGTGTCGCCCTGGAAGGGAGTCATACAGTTCCGGAAATGGGGCAATCTAGGCCCAAGGTATATTGGCCCCTTCCGAGTCATAGCCCGGGTGGGCAAGGTAACGTACATATTGGATCATCCTATTGAGCTCAACCAAATCCACAACACTTTTGATGTTTCCCAGCTACAGAAGTGCTTGGTAGATGATTCAGCAGTGGTAACCCTACATGATATTCAGGTTGATGACTGTAACATCCATAAAAATCAGGCCAAATTTAAACTTTTAAAAACTTTAAGAAACTAAAAATTATTACCAATTTGTTTTCAAAACAATTCTATATCAGGGTATCCCAGAAACATAGTTAAAAAAGGTGAGGAGTTGTACGATCACACCTTTGCCTTCCTGCGATCTTCTGATGTACCTGAAACAATAAACTGAAACTGTAAGCTCGAGGCTTAGTGAGTTACCCCCAAATAGGGGTGTAAACGAGTCCAGCTGAGCCCGAGCCTGACCAAGATCGAGCTCGGATCGTTTAATTTTGAGGAAGCTCGAGCTTGAGCTCGATTCGAGCCTTAAAATGAAGCTCGGGCTCGGCTCGTGAACAATTCAGTTGGCTCACGAGCCTAATCGAGCCTCCATGTATATGTGTATATATATATATATATATATATATATATATATATATATATGTGTGTGTGTGTGTGTGTGTGTATATATATATATATATATATATATATATATATATATATATATATGACAAAACTTTGAAAATGGTCCCTGTGGTTTCCAAAAATATCAAGTTTAGTCCCTAAGTTCAAAAAACCTCATAGATGGTCCCTGTGGTTTCAAAACTTTTAAGAAATGGTCCTTCCGCCTAACTCCGTCACCTTTCTACCGTTAAGTGAGGGGCATTTTCATCATTCCAATACACAGGAACCATTTATGAGGTTTTCTCTATATAAATAAAATTATTTAATTAAAGGGCCCCACCCTCTCTCTCTCTCTCTCTCTCCTTCCTTGGCCGTCTTTCATTTGCCATCACTTACTCTGATCATTGATCAAATGGATCTGAAGTAAAAAAAACCTGTCGATTACTCACCCAAATTTGTTTCTTCAAGGACCTATCATTCATGGTGTTGCAGGTTTCTGAGCTCATCTAGATTCATGTCGCTTTCCATTGGATTAAGCTCAATGATTCAGGGGATTCTTAAAGATTTTCAAGATTTAGGTTTAGTGTTAATTAAACACAGTTATGCAGAACCACATAGACGAGGTCAAGGGTTCGGTGGTCATGAGATGGGATCAAACCACAAATCAAATTACACGGAAGATGAGGTGGTCCAGTGAATCAAAACCACAAGGATCTATTCTTTCTTGGGGGCGACAATGGCTCACATAAACCGCCGTGAGGATCGACAACGCCGATCTCTATTTCTATCCCTAATATATGCTTGTTTTAATTAGACACTTGGTCCAAAGATTACGACAACCTTTATCCAAATAGATTTCCTTTATCTCCAATATTAGATCTGGGTTGTTTTTATAGGTTTGAAAACCCATCAGAGATTCCGAAGAGGCATTCTTGGGTTTTAAATCTGGTGGCTGATTCCGACAAGTCATTCATGGGTTTCTTCGGCTCTGATGATGTGTGCGTATAAGTTGTGTGTGTGTGTGTGTTTATTACTTGCTTTTCTTTACAGTCACCTCCGGTTTTCTCAACTGATTCTACGGAGAGGATTTGATGAAAACAAGTCGACAATTTGTGTATTTGTATGAGATAAAGAGAGCTTCATCGGGAGGTTATCTTCGGAATTGGATTGATATTGGTGAGGAAAGTGATTGCAGTGGAGGCAAAAGGAACATGTCCAAATTTTTGTGGAGAATTTGACGATGGAAAAAGGGTTGAGTATGAATCGGAAATTATAGTTTTGGAGAAGGAGTAAGGGAGGAGAGGGTGATGTTGGGTAAGGGTTTGATCGGAGTGTAGATGGTCGGAGATTGGGATGACGATCTTGGGTTTCCAAATCCAAGAACTGTTTCATATTGGGTTAAATTGAGAGAGAGAGAGAGAGAGAGAAAGAGAGAGAGAGAGAGAAAGGGGGGCCCTTTAATTAAATAATTATATTTTTTTTCTTCCTTTTTTTATATAGAGAAAACCTCATAAATGGTCCCTGTGTATTGAAATGACGAAAATGCCCCCCACTTAACGTTAGAAAGCTGACGGAGTTAGGCGGAATGACCATTTGTTAAAAGTTTTGAAACCACAGGGACCATCTGTGAGGTTTTTTGAACTTAGGGACTAAACTTGATATTTTTAGAAACCACAAGGACCATTTTTGAAGTTTTGTCTATATATATATATATATATATATATATATATATATATATAGGCTCGTTTAGGCTCGCGAGCCCACTAACTGAAGCTCGGGTCGAGCTCGTTTAATAAATGAGCCTCATATTTAGGCTAGAGCTCGGCTCAGGCTCGTTTAATTTGATCTCGACTCGAGCTTTTAACGAGTCGATCCCGAGTAGCTCACGAGTAGCTTGGCTCACTTACACCCCTACCCCCAAAATACCGATACACATACAGTCCACATAACAATATCAACAATATCATAACATAACAACTGAAACAGAACAACACGTAACAGTTCCACAACTTCATAGACTGGAATACCCCTAGGCCCACAGTGTGAGTCTGGAATGCCTACCGAGCCCTCAGCTCACATCTGGATTGCCATCGAGCCCTCAGTACGAGTCTGGAATGCCTATCGGGCCCTTAGCTCGTATCTAGAATGCTCCCGAGTCCTCAATATGAGTCTGGAATGCCTACCGGGCCCTCAGATCATATCTGGAATACTCTAGGGTTTGTTGGCTACCGCACGGAGCAGTACCACCTCAACCCATCCCACATAACATGTCGACATGTAACATAACTAATGCACATACATATAATCATACAATATCGCAGGTATTCCTACAGATCTACCAGACTAGCATATCAACTGGCATACATCACTAACTCATACTCAGCATATCAATAACTACTAGAGTATAAAATCCAATGGGCCGGCCTTGGTGTCTTATACCCCTTAGTATAGTGAGGATAACTCACCTGACATTGCTGAAGTCCCACAGATAAAACTCCAGCTGCTGGTTGACAGATCCCCGAACTGTCAACATCAAACAATACCCAATTAATAATTGGGTTCCAAGCCCAAGGTCCAACTCACACTACAAACCCCAAAAGTCAAATAATGGACCAAAGCCCAACATATGGCCTAATTTCACATAATCATAAAGGTCCAATTATGGACCATCTATGGCCCAATTTTCCAAATTGGGCCCAAGTCGTCACACAGGCCTTATCCTAAAGCCCATCTAATTATTTTGCTCCATTAACTTGTTCTTGGATAGCCCGTCAATAATCCAATTGCCAAAGCCCAATAGGATAGCCCAACTCAAGGTCCAAGTGAAATTAGGGTTTCACATAAAATAACAATTAGGGTTAAGTGTTTCTCTCTTAACCTATTAAGGACTTAATCCATTAAGTCCATTATTGCCTTAAGCTAGTTTGCCAATGCTTATTAATTATTATTTTAGATTTAATAATTAATTATCGTATACAATTAAGGTTTTATGCCCTTAGGGTTTTCCAAACCCTAATTAGGGTTTTCCAACCCAATACCAGCCCATTAGTCCATTAGTTGGGCTTTTAGGTCACATTGGGCCTTATTAGCTCATTAGGGTTCCTTTGGACCCACTAGGGCTTCTTTGGGTCCATTAGGGTTTCACTGATTCTACATTTGTCTAAACATCCCCCAAACGAGGTCTAAACGCAATGAAGCAAACCGCCACCCAACACGGCAGCCGGTGGTTTGGAGTTTCCCTATTATTATTCCGGTTACAATTACAATGCTGAAAATCAAAATAACGCACACACACTCACACCTAAATACATAGCAAAAGGCACACACAGCCAGCACCACACAACGGCTGGCGGCGGCAGAGCAACAAAGGCAGCGGTTACCACCATGGTTGGCAGCCATGGTGGTCTTCCTCGGTTTCCGGCCAATCTAACACCATACACGAGTCTAGACAATGACACCACCACCCTCCTAGGGACGTATGGTGGTGGCAGCGGCTGAGCTTGGCGGCAGCATCACCGGCAGCTACATCCTACTAGTTCGGCTTCTTGACATCAGCGACCCCGGTGGTTCACGACCAACTCCTTCACTATTTTCTCCATCTCCAACCTTCGGTGAACCCCCAGACGTCGCTATGATGGTAGAATAATGGCTGGCGGAAGAGGGCTTCCACGGTTGAACTAACAACGTCACAAGAAACCCTTCGCACCTCTGGTCTTCCCGACTGGCTGTCCTCAGCAGCTTCGTCTTCCACAACAATGGCGTAGCGGCGGCTGGAGGAGGATCGTCGGCTAGTCCTCTCGATAGTCTCCAGCTTCTCCGGTCATGGAGAATTCATCGCTAGCCTCGGCTGGTCATAACAGGCAAAGTGGTGGTGGCGATTGGGGAGTCACAAGGTGGTGCAACACTGACTTCAGCAATGGTGGTGCAAGGTGACTCTGCAGAGAGAGGGCGTAGCGGCGCCGAAGTTGGAGTAGGGTGAAGGTGGAGTTGCGGCTGCTCTTCGCTAGGGTTAGGGTTCCATGTGGCGATGGGTTTAATATCCCATGCCCTAAACAAGTTTATCCCATATTAACAGGATCAGTCCCTCCTTCCCCCAATTCTTTCAAAACTAATCCAAATGTTACCATTTCAACACTGACTCCAGAAACTCCTTTCAAATTAAATCCGTAAATTACCCAACAGCCCCTCCTTTTACCATATCTTTCTAATATATGTCCAAAATTTGCTCTTTTAACCCCAACCATTCAAGACCCTTTCAAAATAAGTCCAATATTATTCTTTAACCCCCAAAACTAACATTCCAATATTTATCATTTTATTTTTGGGCTACGATAATATGAAATAATAATAAAATTACTTCTCAGGGTTCCTAGTTTATTATTTAATTACTCTATTTAAAACGAGATGTTACAACTCTCCCCCATTTAAATTTGATTTCGTCCTCTAAATCGTTTCTTATCCTTTCCTTACACACCAGACAACTTGAACTGCTTGGCTACAATCGCGAGCATAACCCCAGCCTTTCCAAGGTAATCACGACCAACCCTCGCAGGGTTCTGAAACCTGAAATTAAACGAATCCCTTACTACATGATCATATTTACTCAACCCGAAACTGGAGACTCAAGATGGTCCGTCTCCTTGATAGACCGCCCACTCTGAATCTTTGTCGAGTTCATAGCACTTGTCTCCCAACTAGCTACTCAATTGCTAGTAACCCTGGGGTTCCCACCTAAAAACGGAATTAAAAATCCCACACTGCGCCTATAATTCTCTTTTCGGCAAGTGGTTAGGTACTCCTTCAAGAGAAACTCATTCTGATAACCAATTCCTAGCGATATAATGAACTACGAGATGTAAATTGGGTGATGAACCCTATTGGATTAACATAACAATGTTTCCTTTGGTTCCTGAATCACATACATATAATGACCGGCTCATACGCTCAAACACTCATACCTGGCCCAATTAGCCTCGGGCTGGAATACCAGGCATGCCCACGACGGGTCCAGTCATCCTCAGGATGCAATACCCTAGGTCAAATTACCACTATATACGAACTCAGGTCTAACTCACAACTTGAGGTTTAGGGAGCTAGCCTTGTATTTCGCACAAACTTTCTGATTTCTCGCAGCCGATTACGACTTGCTCGAACCTCATCTATTTGTCCATTCCGAAAGCGCTCCAACAGATGGATGAACTACTAGGATCACTAGGCCCACAGCCTATGACTGGAATACCCCTACAAGGCCCTCAACATAGGTCTGGATTGCCTCTGAGCCCACAACATGAGTCTGGTATGCCTTACCTGGCCCTTAGCTCATGACTGGAATGCTCCTGATAAACTATCAACCTTATCCAAAAAAGAGAAGGCCTACTCAACGTCCTTTACAACACCAACCTGTGCCACCATGATGAAATCCCACTATGCACGATCCACCTATGGAACAAGTTGCTTATCCAAGAAAAATCCTGCAGCCCTTGGTCGCACACAACCCCCGAATAGAATGATAGTCAAAATCTAGATCCAATTTGTAGACTATAACTCAGACCTGGTCACACATAAACCGAACCAAACTCTAATGTCACCTTGAATACCCACAGATAACCACGAAGAGTCACTACCATGCACATATTTGGGAATCCCTAACTCCATAATTACTTGCCACACTGCCCATACTCATTCAAGACTGATCCGATTCTACTAATACCAAAACTAGTCCAAGAAAACTTCCACGATTATCCTGAAGATTACTGAAATACAAGTCCGATAAGAATCAAAATTGTATTCTACCCTTGAGGGGAAACATACCCCAAAGACTTAGGAAATACAAGCACACTGCACTAGGAAATTGGTGACGCGTTCCTAGCTTCTTAACTATTGTCTCTTGAATTCCTTCGGAGAATTCCCGCTTCCTGAGAGGTTCACCGATTAATGCCTGTCCAACCCCTGATGCTTGAATACTCCCACATAATACCCTTCTTCCCAAGTGTTCCAAACAAATCTATCGCTCTCGAGCTCTTGAAATAATATCATTCAGGGTCTCGCACCCTGGCTCACTCACCAACTCAATTGTCCATAGCTGAACTGCAGTAATCGAAGCAACTCTGGCCCCCAACCGGGCTACAACTATTCCCAAAACATAGTCTCCAATCCCGAAAGCGCAATAGTTCTCACAACCCATCCTTACTACCCAATACAAGATATCCAAGGTGAAACGGATCTCACAAGATACTTATGTCACATCGACCTACCTGCACTCACCTGCACTGAATCATTGTCGCTAATCCCTGTGGCTAACTAACCCCGAGCTGGAATACAACCTGATCCAGGGTCACAAGCCTGTTCAATCCTTTAAGCCCGTAGACTGGAAGGGCCAAATCATTGCCCTAGAAAACGACATTCTAATCTATCAAATAATCATTCTACTTCTAGCTACAAAACCCGAGTCGAACATAATCATCACTCCCCTCCGGAGTCCCTACGACTCGAATCCCGACCTCAGACAAAACCCCCGAAGCCTAAATTTCAGAAACTCTTATGTCATCGCCTACCGCTCGATTCGCGGAACGTAATGAACATGGACCACCCTCTGAACCAATCTCAAGTAACTACAGCTCTCTGCTCATCAAAATACATCTAGTAACAAGTTCCCAACAGTCTTTCGCCCCAGACCTCAGCAGGTGCAGAGCGGGCCTGACCTTCTGGACAGTAGAACATGAACATGTAAAGCAACATCCCTCCACGTCAGATGGCCACCTCATGGCTATAACCGGTTCCTGAACCCTATCAACAGTCGGGGCTTCACATCATCGAAGTCCCGATACTAGAAAGCCTGACTGGGTCCTCCCCTTGCCGTTGTTACATCTGCTATAGCTGCCACAACAATCGTGTCAACACTAGCTGTATAGAGCTCATCGAAATACTCAACCATGACGGTCTTGATAGACCCAAACATCTCCGACAGCTGTCCCCGAACAATCTCGATCACCTCCTCCCAGATGATATCACTGACATGATCCTTTGACAACACTGGCCTATCCTGCCTGCCAACTCTCGATCCAAACCCAGATCCGTCTCGAGATGTCTCATAACCACCATTATGGTAAGACACCAGAAAGGTCTCTAATAATCCATATGATAGGGATGCAACTCCCTACCCAACCCTAGGGGTTGTGACTTCCTCGATACGCGTATGGGTTCTGTGCTTTCAGTAGTACGGGCCCATACTACCTTCCACACCTACCCATATTTGTTTCAACTATCACCACAACACCCTATCTGTATACATAACCTAGAAAGCGCTCAATCCTCACTCCTAGGGAAGGCTAATTGTCTCACAACTGACCTACCAGTCTCACACAATCCACCCATCCATGAAACTTCCACCAACCCTACAACACTAATGCATGCTAGCCATACATAACGCTGGACCGTATAGACTTTCGAATATCCAATCCTACCCTAAGCTCTCAATCAAACAAGAACAAAACGTAAGGCCAAATCAAACATTCTCATGATATAAGATCTTAATTATTTATAACCGTGATGCATACACTAAGCAACTGCAGTAATGATGTCAATCTCATATAAAAGAAACCCTAGGCTAGCAGGCATCATGTAATCAGACAATTCTATCATGCAATTCTCGAAGATCCCTAGCCTAGTACTAGCATGCTGTTCTAACATGTCACATAATTAAATAACTGTATGGTATTTTGGGGTTTACTTACTGGATTTGGCTGATCATACACCCTGCATTCTCCTTTACTTATTTTGAAAACCATTGTAGAAATTATTTTGAAAACCTTTCCTTGATTTGAGACTGAATTCACATGAATGTTCCTCCAATTCACTCAAACCAAGGCCATGATACCAACTTGTAACATCCATAAAAATCAGGCCAAATTTAAACTTTTTAAAACATTTAGAAACCAACAGTTATTACCAATTTGATTTCAAAACAATTCTATATCAGAGTATCCCAGAAACATAGTTATAAAAGGTGAGGAGCTGTACGATCATACCTTTGCCTTCCTGCGATCATCTGATGTACCTGAAACAATAAACTGAAAGTGTAAGCCCGAGGATTAGTGAGTTAGCCCCAAAATACCGATACACATACAATCCACATAACAATATCAACAATATCATAATATAGCAACTGAAACAGAACAGCACGTAACGGTTCCACATCTTCACAGACTGGAATACCCCTAGCCCACAGTGTGAGTCTGGAATGCCTACCGAGCCCTCAGCTCACATCTGGATTGCCATCGAGCCCTCAGTACGAGTCTGAAATGCCTACCGGGCCCTCAGCTCGTATCTAGAATGCTCCCGAGTCCTCAGTATGAGTTTGGAATGCCTATCGGGCCCTCAGCTCATATCTGGAATACTCTAGGGTTTGTTGGCTACTGCACGGAGCAGTACCACCTCAACCCATCCCACATAACATGTCGACATGTAACATAATTAATGCACATACATATAATCATACAATATCACAGGTAGTCCTACAGATCTACCAGACTAGCATATCAACTGGCATACATCACTAACTCATACTCAACATATCAATAACTACTAGAGTATAAAATCTAATGGGCCGGCCTTGGTGTCTTATACCCCTTAGTATAGTGAGGACAACTCACCTGACACTACTGATGTCCCACAGATAAAACTCCAGCTTCTGGTTGACAGATCCCCGAACTGTCAGCATCAAACAATACCCAATTAATAATTGGGTTCCAAGCCCAAGGTCCAACTCACACTACAAACCCCAAAAGTCAAATAATGGACCAAAGCCCAACATATGGCCTAATTTCACATAATCATAAAGGTCCAATTATGGCCCATCTATGGCCCAAATTTCCAAATTAGGCCCAAGTCCTCACACGGGCCTTATCCTAAAGCCCATCTACTTATTTTGGTTCATTAACTTGTTCTCGGATAGCCCATAAATAATCCAATTGCCAAAGCCTAATAGGATGGACCAACTCAAGGTCCAAGTGAAATTAGGGATTCATATAAAATGACAATTAGGGTTAAGTGTTTCTCACTTAATCAATTAAGTCTGTTATTGCCTTAAGCTACTTTGTCAATTCTTATTAATTATTATTTTAGATTTAATAATTAATTCTCATATGTGTCCCAAAAAATTTCCACAACTAAGGTTTTATGCCCTTAGGGTTTTCCAAACCCTAAGTAGGGTTTTCCAACCCAATACTAGCCCATTAGTCCATTGGTTGGGATTTTAGGTCACACTGGGACTTATTAGCTCATTAGGGCTCCTTTGGGCCCACTAGGGATTCTTTGGGCCCATTAGGGTTTCATTGATTCCACATTGTCCAAACATCCCCCTAACGAGGTCCAAACGCAATCAAGCACACCGCCACCTGACACGACGGCTGGTGGCGGCACGAGGCGGCAACCACCACCGTTGGAGTTTCTCTATTATTATTTTAGTTACAATTACAATGCTGAAAACCAAAATAATGCACACACACACTCACACACCTAAATACATAGCAAAACGCACACACAGCCACCACCACGCGGCGACTGGTGGTGGAAGAGCAACAAAGGCAACAGTTACCACCATGGTTGGCAGCCATGGTGGTCTTCCTTGGTTTCCGGCCAATCTAACACCATACACGAGTCTGGACAGTGACACCACCACCCTCCTAGGGACGTACGGTGGTGGCAGCGGCTGAGCTTGGCGGCAGCATCACCGGCAGCTACATCCTACGATTTCGGCTTCTTGACAGCAGCGACCCCGATGGTTCACGACCAACTCCTTCATTATTTTCTCCATCTCTAACCTTCGGTGAACCCCCAGATGTCGCTATAATGGCAGAATAATGGCTGGCGGACGAGGGCTTCCACAGTTGAACTGGCAATGTCACAAGAAACCATTCGTACCTCCGGTCTTCCCGGATGGCTCTCCTCAGCAGCTTCGTCTTCCACATAAACGACGCAGCGGCGGTTGGAGGAGGATCGTCCGCTAGTCCTCTCGATATTTTCCAGCTTCTACGGTCATGGAGAATTCATCGCTAGCCTCGACTGGTCATAACAGGCAAAGTGGTGGTGGCGATTGGGGAGTCACAAGGTTGTGGAATGCCAACTTAAGCAATAGTGGTGCAAGTTGACTCGGTAGAGAGAGGGCGTAGTGGCGCCGGTGTTGGAGTAGGGTGAAGGTGGAGTTGCGGCTGCTTTTCGCTCGGGTTAGGATTCACTGTGGCGACGGGTTTAATACCCCATGCCCCAAACAAGTTTATCCCATATTAACAGGATAAGTCCCTCCTTCCCCCAATTCTTTCAAAACTAATCCAAATGTTACCATTTCAACCCTGACTCCTGAAACTCCTTTCAAATTAAATCCACGAATTACCCAAGAGCCCCTCCTTTTACCATATCTTTCTAATATGGGTCCAAAATTTGCTCTTTTAACCCCAACCATTCAAGACCCTTTCAAAATAAGTCCAATATTACTCTTTAACCCCTGAAACAAACATTCCAATATTTATTATTTGATTTTTGGGCTACGATAATGTGAAATAATAATAAAATTACTTATCAGGGTCCCCAGTTTATTATTTAATTACTCTATTTAAAACGAGATGTTATAATGACAGCCTGAATTACATTGAGAGACCTGTGGCGATTCTGGATCGCAAGATGAAGGAGCTGAGGAACAAGAGGGTCGAGCTAGTGAAGGTGCAGTGGCAACACCGTAAGGGTTCGGAGTGGACATGGGAGCGCGAGGAGGATATGAGGGAGCACTACCCAGAGTTGTTTTCAGATGCAGCAGACTTCAAGGATGAAGTCTAAAACAAGTGGGGGAGAATTGTAACGCCACATTCCTGGTACACATTAGTTCATTTAATGTTAATTTTTTAAAAGCTACTCGACAAAGTTGGTAGCCCTAACTCGTCGAATAGATGCCAGATTGGACACGGGGATTTAAATGCTCTACTCGGCGAGTCGAAGCCTGGACTCGTCGAGTAGGTCTGTCAGAAGGAAACCCTATTGTCGAGGTTTTGCACCCTATTTGAGCCACTTAACCTTTTTTCGGCCTCCCTTACCAGCCTCCATTTCCTCCAAAACCCTAATTCGTTGTGAGCTTCATTCTTGAGAGATTATTGAGGTTTTGAGTGTGTTTTGTGATATAGAAGAGAGTTGGAAGAGCTTGGAGCCATCAAGCTTGTGCAGAAGATCAAGATCCAGGATTTCATCCATCTTTGGCAACCTTATGAGGTAAAAGGCTCTTAGCTTGATATCCCATAGCTCAGATCTCTTTTAGTGTTGATTTATGGGTCTTTTTGATCCCTTTGAGAAGGATAAGTTACTCTCCATGGGTTGTATGCCAAGCAATCCATTTTTCCTGTGATATTTAGCCTCTAGAACCATAAAACAGGTTTTGAACCCGTTTTTGTCCAAGCAATGGTCATGTTCATGGAAGGAGGTTGCTATAACCCGAGATTAGGTCTATTTGAGGTGTGCATAGCCATCAAGTCTCCAACTTTATAGAAATGGACCATGGAAACGACCTGTATCTGTATTTTGGAGCCTTAGATGTGTGAAATCAACTATTTAGGTTAGATTTGCAAGGGACTCGACGAGTTCATATGGGAACTCGGCGAGTTCGATCAAGGATCCTTGATGATGTTCATGAAACTCGACGAGTTGTCAAGGAACTCGACGAGTTGGATCATCTTGTCCCTTTTCTGACTATGCTAGGACTCGGCGAGTTTGAGGACGACTCAAAGAGTTAGCTCGTCCAGTCACGATGATGTGTAGCTTTGGAACTCTACAAGACATAGGGTGACTCGGCGAGTCGAGTCATGATTTTAGGAAGTCTGAGTTCTAGAACTCGACGAGTCAATAGGCTGACTCGGCGAGCTAGGTCAAACTCGAAGGTTGACTTTGACCAGGGGTAAAATGGTTATTTTACCCTAAGAAGGCTTATTAGATTTTGAATAAGTGTTGTATGGAATTGGTAGCCGGAGAGTCGCCGGTGCAGCAGACAAGGATTCCTCACTCGAGTTTTCAGCAGTCATTCTTGCGAGGTGAGTTCCCTTTCAGTAGGAACGGGTTAAAGGCACCAAGGCCGAATAGTATATGTGATATGTTAGTAGCTGAGTGGGGGCAGGGCCCGAATCTCCTAGCAGTCGAGTGTGGGTGGGGCCCGAATCTCATAGTATTATTTGAGTATAGTTATGTGATTGCTTGATATATATACTTGTTGTCTATGTGATACTTGTATGTATGTTAGTAGCGGAGTGTGGGCGGGGCCTGAATCTCCTAGATAAAAGAGTAGGGGCGGGGCCCAAATCTCCTAGATAACGGAGTGTGGGCGGGGCCCGAATCTCCTAGACAACAGAGTGTGGACGGGGCCCGAATCTCCATGAGAGCGGGCGTGGCTCGTATCTCCAAGTTGAATGATATTTGTATTGTATGTGGTAGTTTGGGGAGCTCACTAAGATTCATGCTTACGGTTTTTAGTTTTGTTTTCAGGTACTTCCATTAGCAAAGGGAAGGGCTCGGGAAGATCACATGACACACACCACAATCTTTAGCCTGGGAGATTTACTGTGATATTTGATACAATATTTTGATATGTTGACAGATATTATGATATTTTGAGACACATGGTTTATGATTTTATACTATGGCGATGATATTATGGTTTTAATAATGATTTAAAAACGAAATTTTTGGGTTCTACTTTTGGGACGTTTGAAAGGGTGAGAGGGAGACATCTCTTTAAGGACAATAATGTTCTTTATATAGGGATCAACCCTAAAAATTTGGGTTTGGGTACCCTGAACATACGATGGGCGTACTTCGTGTATGTTGGGCGTACGCCTCCCACACTCGCGTCTACTTATCCCTCCTACGATGGGCGTACCCCAGCTTACAATGGGCGTACTCTCACGCATGCCACCTTTCATGCATCGGATTGTCTTGCCACTTATCTCCATTAGGGACCAATATTGTCAATAACTTCAAAGTGCCATAACTTCCCCATTCGAGGTCCGTTTCCAACAAACCTTATATCCATGATAAGGTGGTGAGAAACCCTACGTTCCTAACAACACGCACAAGCCTTAAAAACCTTTTGAAAAAAACTAAAACCCATAAAAGACCAAATCATCAAATTACAATTATACCCTTGGCCACCAAAGACACAATCGAACACTTGAATCACTTATGCCCTAACGCCCACATCCGAAATAGGCCAACTCCTTTCTTTCCCAAGGCCCTAAAACTTATGACAACTGATGATTGGGTCGCAGCCCCGAGTAACGTAGCACTTTCAAAACTGGGTGTTACAACTCTCCCCCACTTAAATTAGATTTCTTCCTCGAAATCGTTCTTTACTAACACCCCAATCAAAACCACAATATGAAGATAACCATCCCTAAGCCTCCGAAGGAAACCACTTTTACCTTCCTAAACCAGAAATTCGTATTGTTCTGACTTCCTGAAAGACCCCCCACGTTGGGCTTAACCATGCTTAGTCATGCTCGAATGACAGACCAAAAGCACACTTCCAATCCTAATTATCTCGATGCCACCATCAAAAATAAAATCACTGACCATAACCAGCTGTAGAATACTTATACTTGACAGAAGGCTCAGATTATCCTTCGAGTAGAAGATCCATCCCTACAATGGTTAGACTCAAACAAGAGCTGCACAACAGGGTCAAATCAATTACCCTGGGAATATTTAATCCCGCTGCAAGTGACTTAGCACTTTCGATCATCAAGCTACTCCACATGCTCAAATCCTCACATTACTACTTATGCCCGAACATCATGCTGCTTCTTATCTACTTTCCAAATGAACCGAGTGTTGGATTAGGTTTCTAAGTTCATAACTATTTCTGGTATGTACTTGACCCGGTTGGCATGGTCCATTTGGGTTGCATGACATCATGACACTTGGATAGACAAAATGAGAAAAGAACACTTATGGTTTATTAATATATTATAAGTTCTAATATATTATTAATACTATTTAATTATTATTGATCAAGAATTAATTTGGAATTAATTTTGTGATAAAAAGAGATTAATTAAATATATGGGGTTGATTGTGTAAATCATCCATTCTTATATAGTGGGTTGATGATCCGTGATTTATTGAATTGGGCTAAAACCCATAGGGTGCTCCATGGATAGTCCATGGAGGTTAAAACCCATGGATCATGGAGGAAATGAAAAGCCATGTCAATTAGGGTTTACATGGTGTAACCCTACTTATGACACACTATATAAAGACCCAATGGGCTACCAAAATTGGCACTAAGTGATTAACAAGAGGGCTAGCCGATTTTGAGTGTTTGTGTACTTCTCTCAAAGTTTTTCCAAGAGTTTTGGTGTTGTGTGAAACACTCGTGGCATCACATTTGGGCTGCTAGGCTCACAAAGTTCTTAAGGAATCCAAGCAAGAAGAAAGGTATGTTCTTCTACTAGCTTTTATGTTTCAAGTTGCCCATGCTATGCTAGTTAGGTTAAGAGCCTTGGAAAAATCAAATTTGCATGTATCTTAGTAAAACATAGATCCAAGGTTTCAACGGTTGCATGTACACCTTAGGAGTGTTAGAATGCTCAAAAACCCTCCAGTGGTATCAAAGCCTAGGCTTGTTTTCTTGTTACTTGATGCAAATTGTTGAAGAAACTCGAAATTTTTGCATTCCGCTGAGTGAACTTGCCAAATACATAGGGGACTCGACAAGTCCATGCATATATTCATCCTACTCATCGAGTAGGTTCATGCACTCGACGAGTAGGAGGCCCAAAGTGTAGTTTTCTGAGTTTTGTTGCTGGAAATGGACTAGAATCATTACCCTAAACTGTTTTGGACTTATAAAACCTATTTTTTATGTGGTAATGATTATGCTAATCCATTTACAATGGCTATTATCAAAATTTCAAGTTTTATATGTGTTTATATGATTCTTGAAATTGTTGATATGAATATTTATACACTTATGAGTTTGGTAGATCATAGAAATTATTTGCAAAATTGTTTGTTAGTTTAATTCTTGATCTAAATGTTTTTAATGGATTACCAAAAGTCTTTCTTTTAAAGCCCATTAAGAACACATAAGTTACATAAAATGAAGAGTCTTGATTTTAATAAACTATTAACTCATAAGTTATGAAGTTGAAAAGTTTTGAATAGTTGAAAAACTTGCCCTCAAGTTTTGGAACATGTAAAGTCACTTTAGAAAACTTTAGCTCCAACCCCTAGGATATTAAAAGTTAAAATTCAACCCTTACTTTATAATATTATAATATTATATATATATATATATATATATATATATATATATATATATATATATATATATATATATATATATATATATATAAGAACAAGTCGTTTTACCGTTAGTAGGCGTCATTCACGAAGCCGGTCTATAAGGGGGGGGGGGGGGGGGGGGGGTATAAGGTTGTTTCCTATAAAATGGCAACTTAATGGGTGTCCACTCTCACCCACCGCTTCCTTGACTTGTGGATGGTCGTTAGCCGAACGGGTAAGACAATGACTTTAATTCTCATTAAAAGTATAATCATATTATATAGTAACTAAATGTTTTATAAATTCCCAATCTTAGTTAGTTTAGGAAAATGTGAATTTGGTGCTAACCCATGAAATTACACTTTGCACCTTCCTTAAATCGTTAGTGGAGCATGTGTGGTTAACCGACACACTAACTTGGATTTAAGAAGGTTGGAAAAGGGTGCCTGAAGGTTTATCATAGATTGGTGGAGCGCGTATGGTTAACCGACACATCGATTAGGTGATAAACATTAAGAGTACCAAGTAATTTGCATGGTTATTCACACCTTGTTTTGTGATCCTCGGCATCCCGGTCACAAAACTTGATGGGCACTATCGAGATTGAAACATGCCATTGAAAAGTTCAATGAATCTCAAAAGAATCTAGGAGTTTCAAAAACCAATTAAAACCTAATAATTCATTTCGTTTTCATGTTGGAAACTGGTGAATCGTGATTCACCTACCTTTAAAAATTTTATAGCTTGGATTACGGCATCCATCTTCTAAGTTATAAAATATTGTGTTGGGTCCTAGCCTTAATATTACATTCGGGTGCCTTATTAAGGACTATCTTTATATCTAATCTAAGACTTGTCTTTCTTCCTTTTCAGATGTCTTCCAACAATGCTGCTTCTGGCTCAAATCCTACTGTCTCCTTCTTTCTCATGAACCTTTGTGGGAGAGTCATCTTTGATGGGACTAATTTTAATGATTGGATTAGGAACATAAGGATGGTCACTCGCTATGAGGACACGTAATATGTCCTCGACAAGGAGCTGAAGGATCTTGATGAGTCTACTGCTACTCCCGAGGAGATCGTTGACTTTAGGGCACATGAGAGAGAAGCTACCAAAGTGGCATGTTTCATGTTGGCCATGATGACAGTCGAGCTCCAAAAGTCCTATGAGGACTTTTATCCTTTTGTGATGCACCAGGATTTGATGGACATATACTATTAGAGTGTTCGTCAAGAACGATATGAAATAATCTCCTCCATGGTAACAACCCGAATGAAAGATGGTGAACCCATCACGGGCCACATGCAGAAAATGCAAAGGTTTGTGAGCCGTCTGCTGAAGTTGAATGTGAACTTCCATGAGGAGTTGGTTATTGTTATCATACTGCACTACTTACCTTCTTGTTATGATCAATTCCGAATGACCTATCATATGAACAAGGAGGAGGTCACACTCAACAAAATTCCAGGGAAGAAGAGGAAGAGCCCTTCGAAGGGTACCAAGGGAAAGTATCTTGATGACTCCTCTTCAAGTAGAACCAAAAGTGGTTATGTCATTCCTTCTGCCAACCCTAAAGAGGCTGAATGCTTCTATTGCCATGAAAAGGTACACTGGAAGCGAAACTGCCAAAGTACTTCTAACATGTTAAGGATAGGAAAGTAAAACCCAACCATGCAGGTATTTACACAATATTGTCTAATAACTCACCCTATTCTAATTCTTGGGTCCTTGATACAGATTGTGGTATTCACATATGTTCTGATTTGCGGGGACTAAGAAAAAGTGAGAATGTGGAGCACGGGAAGATAAACTTAATCATAGGAAATAGGAAAGCTTCACCTGTCACCAAGATTGGAGTTTATTCTTTGTTGCTAAGTAGTGGGTTAACATTAGATTTGAATAAATGTTGTTACTTGTCTGAAATGTCGAGAAATATTATTTCCTTTCACGGTTTGTACAAACAAGGATTTACTTTTACATTTGATGATGAATGTGGTGGTCTTCATGCTTTCTATAATAATGTTCTTTATTTTAAAGAATTACCTTGTGATGGTGTATATGAAACTGTGTCGAGTATAGGTAACCTAGGAAATAATGTGTTGTCTATCGATTCTTCCACTAGCTTGGATAAAGCATCATTTGAAGGGTTTTGAGCATTCTAACACTCCTATGGTGTACATGCAACCCTATAAACCTTGGATCTGTGCTTTCTCAATTATACATGCAAATATTCAGTATTCCAAGGTTTCATCCTAACTAGCATAATATGAAGCAACTCTACTACAAAAGTCTAGTTAGATGACATACCTTTTGATTGAGCTTGAAGTCTTGATCTTTAAGAGCTTAGCCCCAATAGTGTGGAAGCCTCAAGTGGAATCACAAATAACCAAAAATACCTTGGAAAACTTGAGAGAATAAAATGCACACTAGAAATCGGCCCACTCTTGCATCCTCATACACTAGTACCATTTCATGTGTCAAAGACCTCTTTATATAGTATGGAGGATTATGGTTACATTCATGTAAACCCTAATACCCATGACCTTTCGTTTCCATATGAACCATGAGTTAAAAAAAAAACTCCATGGACTATCTATGCAAGCTTAGCCCAACCTAAATGAACTTGGCCCATGCTATATATATAAGAGTCCATCTTTAATTAGTTCCTTTTGATCACTAAATTAATTCATGATCAATACTAATTACATAATATGATTCCATATTAATATATTAGAATTTATAATATATTACTATAAATCATAAACATACTATTCTCAAAAGACTATCCATATAAATTGTTTCGGTGAAGTGCTACCCAAATGGACCATGATATTCTCGGGTCGAATACATACCAATAATAGTTATGAGCTTAGAAATCTAATTCAACAGTCTCCCACTTGGATAAGTCTAAAACTATTATTGCATATGACTCCAAGATCCCGACTAGCAATCCTAGCTCTTAAAGCCGCTGTCGAACTCTGACCTAGTCAAATGATTTGGACATTAGATAAGGGATCATATATTCCTCCATTCTATATATCATATGGACTAAGACATGGATTATAATCATTCTATGTGTCCATTTGTTGTTTCTTGATTTCCGATTTATGACGACTGACTAATTAAACAAATCAAATCAGTCCAGGCTTGGCCAAGCACTTAGGTGTGTCCTCACTAAATCATTGAGGGGCCCACATATAACGCTTTTATCCCTTCAAGGGTAAGAGGAATGGATAAACTTCGACTCACATGCTTGTTCTACTACTTGTTGAATCATACATAAATGCACGTTCTATAACATCAAGTTACCAATGCGTTTTCGCACAATCAATGTATAAACAAATCATAGTCAACAAGTCATATCTCTAGGTTTGAAGAATATAAGATATTATAGTCTCATGATCACTCGTGATAAAATCCATGAAGTGATTCACATGAGCGTGGGTTTAATCCAATACTTAGAACTTATGAGCACTGAAGAATGTTGTAGCAACTCTTGCTATGTCCAACACTTTAGACTTCTACAAGCCAACTTCATGAAAGTCTTCATTCATACATACTTCCAACATATGACTGACTGTGGAGAATTTGAATAACCCAGTTACTCGGGAACTCAAAACATGCAAAGTGAAACACAAGAATAATACTAATGCAATATGGCTCCAAGCACCTTTGAGAGTAAATAGAACACCTTTTATTTAAACACCATATTGATTACTCATTATTCATTGTATAATGTTTCAAATTTATCAACTCAATAGTTGAATTAAAAAAATAGTTGTCTCATGCTCCAAGCATGTACACTATGTTTTCTAAACAATAGTTATGCTATACACCAAGTATGCACACTATGTTTGTCTATCATCCTTACCATGTGAAATAGACCAATTGAACATGATTCCAATGATGCTCATTTCGCAAACCCAAATCCTAACCGTAAATGTAAGAATTCCAAATTCCTGCCATTTACCGAAATCTATTAGATTCTAAACTTATATGCATTGATCCTGTCATAATGAATATGAAAAAAGTCACAAATACTTGGCAACAAACATTACAAAGTATTCCAATGGAAATCCTTCCATGGAAACGAAGTCTCAAATTCAAAGTACATTGCTTTGAACATCCTTCTTGCACTAAGTTTCATAATCTTACACAGATTTAATGAATAACTTCCACCTACGGGAACATTTCCATATTCCCATTTTGACTATCACTTCTGAACAAGAGTAGCCTCTTTTCAGAATATGTCAATATGGTCCTTTCCAAAAATTTACACCATACTTCCACTGTCCATGAGCAACAAATATTTGGTGAACCTCAGATTGTCCTTGACAATTGCTTAATCATCTAAGTCATATCCAATTCTAGACCTTTTCCCCTCTTAATGCCCTAGGCATTTGGAAAATTTAGAACGATAAATATTATAGCACATGTAATCGATCCTATACCCAAAGAATATGGGACACGATTCATGATGTCTCACATAAAGACATGATCCTAGATTAGTCTTTTGCTACAATATTTTTTATTTTTATTTGCCATGTTTTCATAATTCAACTATGAAGAAGGATGTCATAATCATAATCGAATTTGTGAATGCAATATATATAGAATTTGCTTAAGTTGAACCATTCCAACATAAAATTCATATATATATATATATATATATATATATATATATATATATATATATATATATATATATATATATATATATATATATATATATCCTTGACTAAAGATGATTAAAATCTCAATCTAAGAATTGAAATGAAGTATAATTTCCTCTCCCTTAATTATAGCAAAACAACTTTTTCCAATTAAAACTTTTGTTTTCTATAATTAACATTGCTAACTTGCAACACTTATTATAATTATCATGCTCCCACTAACATGATGATTATTAGCATAACACTTATGCTCCTACTAGCTTTGACATGTACTCAGAAATTAGCTGGACTTCTAGAAATCAATACTTTATTGACTTTCTTACCAAAGTTCAAATTTCTGATACGAGATGCTTTGATAAAACTTTATCAAAATCATACACCTTTCCTAAGATAGCACACATGTGTGTCTAAACAATTTTAGAACCATGAAAAGGGATGTCGTGATCATAGTCACAATTGTTTAGACCTTTGCCATTTCTCACATGTCCATGTTAGTGTGTCGGTTAACCACACACGCTCCACTAACGACTTTGAGAATGCAAATATCACAATTGCTATCTAGTTAAAATCACTTAGTGAAAGCATTTCCTCACCATCATTTTCATGAATCGGAGAGAAACCGTATGAAACTTAGATTTTATGGTGTATGTCTTCCTATCCATGTGAATTTGTCAAAACCATAATCACAAGACAAGGTTAGTGACAAATCCAAACTCATATGGACTGAACTTGTGCAGTCTTAACTTCTTGCTACCTGGCAGCACAAGGGCCTGCCATTGCTTCCAAGTTGTTATGCAACCAATTGAGAACTCTTAGAACTCATATGCAAAGCCAACTTTAACTAGAGTGGGCATAGAAGTAGGAATATGTCAACACGATAGGTTATAAACCTCAAGTCGTGTGCTAGTGATAAGCTACAGGTTTTATTTTTGATTAGATCTTGAAACTCTTTTAGGATCTTTTAGACTCCCAATGTCCTCTTGAAATATAAGACTCTCTTGCGAAGACTTTTTCCTTGACAAACAAATATTCAAGAGATAGTGCAGATTCTTATCAATACAAACACTTCACACAATTGGCCTTAGTTGGTCTTTGTTTTATCCAAAACATCACAGCTTACCAATTTCAAATGTAGAAGAGTAGAACACATTTTACTCTTACATTTGACAAGTGTTAATAAACCTTCTTTAATATGTATCACTCAAGTTACAATCTTGGAGTATGACTCTAAGACTTGTTTTGGAACGAAGTATGACTCATCTTCTTGGTTTAACCACTTCAACAATTCATGACTCCTCTTCTTAGCCATAAGAATGCACTAGGATGTCCTTAGAGGATGAATTGTGATATGGTCTCACAATTATTAAGATGATCATAAAACATGATACTAAAGTACTCTTCCAGCTTTTCATATTTGAGAAACTTTTATCTTTCTATCAAATTTGATTCTTCTCATTCGTTCTGCCATACATCGAGACTTTTCCAATGCTTCAGAATTATACTTAAACTTGTAAGTATAACCATATTTACTAAACTTTAGTAAATCACGATGAATAGTCTTATCGATCTTTTGTGGTGGGCTTAACCAGTGCACAAGAATGTGTACTCGATCCCTTAGTCCTTCACTTGACTCACATATACATGTGAACAAGGAATTAATTTTCCAAAGATGAAAATTCTCATTCATCATACAACTTTCATGATTCCAAGTTTCGGACCAATTAAAAACTTAGGTGATGAGAATCTTTCCTTATTTGGTAAATTTAGACATTGCCACAAATGAAAGAATCAAATTCATATTTACATTATTCCTAGAAACATACAAACATCAATTTTCCATAAATGCCATTGCAAGGAGATATAAAATATAGTAAAACAAAATTTTATTTATTTATAAATGCGGAAAAAAAAACTTTTTCCTTACAATGCAACTTTAAACGAAAACTATGCTATTACATATTTTCTAGCAATCTATCATAACTCCTAAGTATTAGCTCAAGAATCCGATCTTCGAACCATACGATTGAAATCCAACTTCGCGATTAGATTCAACATACTATTCCTTTAAGTTTCCTTCCCTTTGCTTGATCCTTCTAAACATCAAAATGTAAGCGAGTCACACTTTGTATTAAGAATCATGAATTAGGAACTTAACAGAGTTAGATAGTGGACTTACCTGAAGCAGAGTCAAACTTTTTGATTCTTCCTTCTTTCAGATCTTTCAGGTAGCCAGGACAGCTTCGCAACCAATGCCCCTTCTCTTGACAATGAAAACATGTAAACTCTTTGGGAATGGTACACGGGACTATTACAGACTTAGCTTTTCCCTTTACCTTTTGGTAAACCGGGTTGACCAAGACCGATCCCTTTCCATTGGGAAGAGAAAGTTTTTCTGGACTTTCAATGTTAACATTGTCAATTGTGACAACCGTCAAATTCTGGTCAAGTCAAAGTCAAATAAAGTCAACAAGTCAAACTGGTCACCTCAGTTAACCCTTGTATACTAGGGTTTACGTTATGTAATTACTAAAAAACTCGCTATTTTTATGAGAAAACATCAATTGGAAAATTCGTATGTTTGAATTTCTATAGCCGTGAATATGCTAAACATCGAACCAAAGCGATAAAACACTATTGCACACTCATCGAGAGTGTGTAAGGTCCTTGATCATGGCTTAACGAGGCTTACGGACCTTGCGTTGCGGAGCCAAACACTCACAAATGTCTCACACGAAACCTCTCTCAATCGTTTTCACTCTATCTCTCTTTATCTAGAATCTCTCCCAAATCTCTCTAAGTATGAGAAATCTCTCCCAAATCTCTCTCTATATGAGGAATCTCTCCAAGTATGTGAAATCTCTCCCAAATCTCTCTTTGTATGAGAAATCTCTCCAAGTATGTGAAATCTCTCTTTGTATGAGAAATCTCTCCAAGTATGTGAAATCTCTCCTAAATCTCTCCAAGAATGTGGAATCTCTCCCAAATCTCTCTTCGTATGAGAAATCTCTTCAAGTATGTCAAATCTCTCCCAAATCTCTCCAAGAATGTGGAATCTCTCCCAAATCTCTCTCCATATGAGAAATCTCTCCAAGTATGTCAAATCTCTCCCAAATCTCTCTCAAAACCTCTTTTGGTTTTTCGTAATCAATTGGGGCGTCCCGACACTTGATTTGGTGAAAAACCATGCGAAACGGGAAGATACCTTGGAAAATAGCCTCTTAGGGTCGGAGTCCTTCTATAGGGATCAAACCCTTCTTGAACCAAGGTCAAAGGAGTCAGGCCGAGGAGACCGCTGCCATCCAAAGCCGCAGCCAAGGAGACCGCAGCCATCCGAAGCCGCAGCCAAGGAGACCGCAGCCGTCCAGTCGCAGCCAAGGGGACCGTAGCCATCCAGCCGCAACGAGCCTCGCCTTCTGACCGCATCAAGCCTTCAGACCGCAGTCCCTTCTCCTCGGATCCTCCTCAGCAGCCGAGCCACTCCGGTTCCAAGGCTGTTGATGACCACACCCTTGCCTAGAACTTCGGATTTCACCCGGTTTTCGACCCCAACTCCGTTTTAAGCCCGTTTTTCATCATTTAACGCGGGATTTTCTCCAAAAATCATATTTTAACATATAAGACCCTAAATATTCATAATTTAGACATATTTTTATGGAAATATTTATTTAAGAATAGAATCTATTAAGTGAGATCTTGAAGTGGAGTGTGGATCTTGCCATAATATTTGACACAAACAACCACCCCATACCCATTTCTTTGACCAGCTATTGTACTCCCCACCACTCCTAGTCACCTCATGGTACTACCCCACTCATTTCTCAGCAACTCACGTCCAAATGAGTTGGGAAATCCTCTCTCTCACTCTTCACTTCACTCAATTTCCTCATTTCCACCAAGTATCAAACACCAATTTTCTCTCAAATCCTCTCACTCAAATTCGAGACTTAAAGGCTGGTCATCAAGTTTTCTCTCATTTTTGGTAAGTTTCATCACCCTCCATATGGTTATTACACTCCTTTTTACTCAAATCATTGATTCCTTACACAAACATCATCACATTCATGTTAGATCTTCGAATCTTCAAGTGATCCTTCAAGTGTTCTTGAGTTGAACACTTCTCTTCTTCAACACTCATCTACTGAAACCACTCAAGGTGAGTTCATACCCCTATATTTTCATGTTTTCTTCAGTTTTTAGAGGGGGGGGGGGGGGGGGAATACAAGTTAAAACATCAAGAACAACAATAAACTTTCCCAACAACTTTCATCAGAAAAGTTGGACTCCATTCACGGACTGTTTTGGGCAACTTAAACATTTTAGTTTTCAAAACTGTTTTAGGTGCATGTAGTTCCAGTTCTTAGCTTTAAAATGACTACTTGCACATCTCCATACTATTTTTCTACAGTTTATGGTGATTTTTACAAAACTGCCTAACATTTCGAACATCAATCCAGACCAGTCTGTGATTATGGACTTTTTCACATAGGTTGGAGGTCATTAAAATTCATAATAAAAATTATGAACAAACAAGACTCATTTCCCAAACTCCCAGAATTTGCGGATTCTGATTTGGACCTTTGATGATTTTTCTATAAATTTTCTAAGAACAGTAAATGAAAATATTAACAAGAGAAAAATGCTATCAATTTCATTTCACCTTGTAACATGTTGAGCAAGGTGTATATCCTTATGTTAAAATATGTTCTTACAAATAGATGACATTTTGACTTAGTATGTAGCCATACATCCGAAAACAAATGGATTTTTACCTACAAAAGTGTGGTAATTAATTTGTTGTTATAATGCATGTTGCTTCACTTTAGTAAAAAGTACATATACATATCGGTAAACAAAAGGGTTTTTACCTTCACAAATACACTAGTTAACCATAATAAACAAAATTATAACTATTACATTTAAATGTTTTGATAAACTATAATAGGTATGGTTTATGTTTCCATTAACACATCAAACACATTTCAGAAGGTTTTATTCTCACAGAAAAAGGTTTTACACTCACGCACACCACACGTAAACTTGTTAACTTAAATTGTGAGACATTTTCTTCCCGTACGTCTGAGTGCGGGATCCAAATTCCTGGTAGCTATATCCAGAGTCTCTTGTCGGGAGAACGTGATAATTATTTATAGATCTATATTGGGTTAGACACCCCACACCTGAGCTGCATGCAATAGCTAGACCGGCAGGTCTGTGGTTACAAATGTCATATCAGTTTCACGACGCCTGAGAAACTATAACATCCCAAAAATACAGGCCAAAATTTTCATTTTTAAATACGTCATTATAAAACCAACAGTGTAATAAAACATTTGCAATATCATGTCGTGTCAAAACCAAAGTAGAAATAATCAAACATGTTATCATAGAGCAATATCAGAGTGTAATCCCAAAGATCTCATGTATGGAAGACCATAGTGTGATGCACTGCGATCAAGCCGGCTCCTTTCCTTTAAGCACGAAGTACCTGAAACCAAAACTGAAAACCGTAAGCACGAAGCTTAGTGAGTTCCCCCATCATACCACATACCACACAATCATATAACATACATATATACTGTCAGGCATATCTAGGTGCCCGACCTCCCCCTTTGGTCCTCTCGACTGGATACTGCCTAGCATATCTGGGTGCTAGCCTCCTCTTCGGTCCTCTCAACCGAATAATGCCTAGCATACCTGGGTGCTGGGCTCCCCTTCGGTCCTCTCGATCGGACACTACCTAGCATATCTAGGTGCTGGCCTCCCCTTTAGTATCTTTCAACCGGTAACCGGGGACTATTTCACGCCTAACACTACCACATAAAAGCATATCATAAACACATAAGTCATATACTGCCTAGCATATCTGGGTGCTGGCCTACCCTTCGGTCTTGTCTACTGGTAAGTGGGGACTATTTCACCCCCTGCTACTACCAACTAATATCATATCACATATATCATAATCTTTCTAGCATAATTGGGTACTAATCTACCCCTTCGGCCCTATCGACCGGTAACCGGGGACTATTTCACCCCCTACTACCACTATCACATAACATCATATCATGCTAGCACATAAACATAACAGGTAGTAGCAAACATAGCCAATTATCACAAAGACAATCATCTAACAACAATTCCTACTGGTGGGCCGGCATTGTGGTCGTAGACCCACCACTACTGGAAGGTAACTCACCTCACACTGCTGAAGTCCCGTAGACATAATCCCACACTGCTGAAGTCCTGCAGACTCAACCCCGGCTGCTGGCTGACAGATTCCCGAATTGTCAACACCAAAATAACACCCAATTAATAATTAGGCTCCACTACATAACCATGAGTACATACTTTGGATAATTACTACGTTACCCTAGGCTTGGCTTATTTAAGCCCAAGGCCCAATCCTTAGGCCTAAAGTCCACTAGGAAATCAAAGCCCAGCATATGGCCCAATTTTCTAAATTGGGCCCAAACCCTTACAAGGTCTTACCATAAGGCCCAACCATTTAGTCCAGTCCAACATTCAACATTCTAATGGCCTAATATCACATAATCATAAAGGCCCAAACTATGGCCCATCTATGGCCCAATTTCCAAATTAGGCCCAAGCCCCTTACATGGGCCTTACCCTAGGCCCATTAAATTACTCTAGACCATTTGCCAGATCTAGGATACTCCATTTAATAACCCAATCATCAAGGCCCAATAGAAAGGCCCAACAATAACCCAAGTGAAATTAGGGTTTCACATAAAATGATGATTAGGGTTAAGTTTCCATTAAGGACTTAATCCATTAAGTCCAATATTGCTTTGATTAATTTCCACCAATGATTGTTATTTAATATTCCAAGTTATCAAATAATTCCCGTGTGTCCTGATTAATTCCCCAAATTAAGGTTTTATCGTCATTAGGGTTTCCAACCCAAATACTAGTCCATTTATTAATTTGTTGGGCTTTTAGGTCAATTAGGGCTTTATTGGGCCTATTAAGCCCACTAGAATAATATTAAAGCCCATTAGAGTCCATTAAGCTTTATTGGGCCCATTAGAGCTTACAAGGCCGACTAGGGTTTCAAGCACCCCTCCCAAGCAAATCCACTCACAACGCAAACACACCGCCACCCGACACGGCGGCAGGAGGCGGCATCCACCACCCTAAGGTGGTGGTTTTCAGTTTCCTTCCATTATTTCCATTTTACAATTTACAATGAAAATACCAAAATAAACACACATGCCTATTACACTAAAATAACAAACACACACAGCCACCTTGTGGTGGCCGGCGGTGGCAGATGGTGGCAGCCACCACCCTATGGTGGTGGTGATGCCTTTTCCGAGGACTCCGGCCAAACACCCACACACACATCGACTGAAACATGCACTTCTTCATTCCTTTACTCAGAGAGGGAAGCCAACCACCCACTTTGTGGCATAAGCCAGCGGCAACAAGGTAATGGCCACCACGGCGGCTGCCATGGTGGTTTCCACGCTTTTCTGGCCAACAGTAAGCAGGCATACACGCACGGAGACGAGCTGAGCAAGGAAACGCAACCCAACTCGACAGGTGATAACCCACACGAACTCGACAGCCCTTTGGGGTTGTGACCATGAATGGAGCAACAGAAACGAGCCCTTGGCGGCGGATGGAGCAAAAGGAAAAGAAAAGAACGGCGGCAACATGACGAGTTCGAAATGGGCAGCGGTCACAGGCCATCTCCGGCCATACACGACATAACCGACGGCAACAGGTGGTGGAATGGTGGCCTTCGTCGACAAAATAGTTGGCGGAGACGAGAGCTATCGAACTCGGAGATGCCATCGGCGGTTAAGGGGCTTCTATGGTGATGGCGGCAATCGGAAATAAAGGAGGAGGGTAGCGGCCTTGCTGATCAGGAAAACGGGGAAGTGAAAAGGGTTGGTGGCGGCCGCATTTGATTCTAGGTTTAGGGTTGCAAGTGACAGGAAAAGCAAGGAATTTATACCCAGATCCCAAAAATTTTCCCATAATAACATGACTAGTCCCTCCTTGTAATATTCTTTTCAAAACAAATCCCACATTTACCAACTAGACCCCGCCATCAAAAAATATTTCCAATCAAGTCCAAAATGTTACCATTCCTACCCTGGCTTCAAGAATGTTTTCCAAATCAAATTTCATAATTTACACAACAACCCCTCACTCAATGAGTCCTTTCAACATAGGTCCAGAATTTACTCTTTTAACCCCAGTCACTCTAGATCCTTTCAAATTAAATCCCATAAATTATCAGACAGCCCCCAATATCTTAATTATGACATAATCAATCCTTCCACCTCATTTCCTTTTAAATTAAATTCAAATAATTACCACAGAGCCCCTTTCTTCATAAATATTTATAAAATGTGTTCCAAAATCACGTTTTTAACTCGCGACTTCTAAAAATGTGGCAATTAACTCCTCGAACCCAACACCCTGCATATATAATTACTTATTTTAGGCTACCATTCGTTCATTAACTTATTTATTTAACTAATAAATAAACGGGTGTTACAGAAACATCGTGGCAGGTTCATTCAGTCATAGTATGGTTATAGCGACTCACATAAGAAGTTAACAACTCATAAAGTTTACGGGAATTTTCATAATCAAAAGGGGTTTTATGTCAATTTAAAATCACTTTCTATCTCAATATGTACGGATATTACTGTACACTTTTGGTCTTGGTATTTTAAGACTACACGTCATTCATTACGGGATTTTCCCTCAAATCAGATAGGGTTTTATGCCGATTTAAAACCACGGTTAGATCATTAAGTATGGAAAATACTTGTTTATTCTTGGTCCTGGGATTTAGGACTACATAACTTTTAAAAGGAAAATATAGGATTTTTCTTGGTGACACATAACACATTACAAAGAACGGTCTCCAAACTCTTAATCTCAAAAACTTATGAACTCACCAACCTTTTCACTGACACTTTTTCAAACAACTTGTATTCTCAGGAATTCAGTGAAACAGGAAATCAACAGCGTTTTGAGGATGGGACGATAAATCGTTAAACAGTTCATTTTGTCATCATAATGTAATTGATTTGAATCATGTAAACATATACTTTGGTGTAACTTTTTCAATTATATTTATGATGGTTGTATTTACTTTGAGCACTATTATACTTGTTGTTGTGATACTATACATGAAGTCCTCCACCCCTAGACGTTTCCGCCATCCTTGGTTTGGGGGTGTGACATCAATGTCCATGGAAGTTTTAGAAATAGACCTTCCACTCAAATTTGCTTGACCATTGCGCTAAATCATTTATGATTCAGCAGCAACAAGCAAATAAGATAGATCTATTGGGGTCATGTCATGATCTGTCACATAGTAGTTCTTAATGAACTCACTATATGACTCAGGAAGTGAATGAAGAACCCACTCAATAGCCAACTTCCTTGGGACAACGACACCAAACATTCTCAATATGTCAATGTGTGACTTCATTCCTAAGACATGAGTGCACACAGGTCTTCCATCTTTATGTTTCATTGCAAACAGAGCTTGAGTGATCTTGAACTTTTCAAGTCTTCGAGCTTGTGGGACAGGGAGAAAAATTGGGAGGAGGTGGAGGAAGATAAGTATGATTTCCATGATATTTAGGAAGATCATAGTTGTCTGAACCAGACATCTACAATGGGAGAAATTCAAGTTATTTGATTTAAGTCCTTAATAGAACACTCAATATGAAATATTAAGGCTAGGACCCAACATAATATTGTATAACTTGGAAGAGGGACTCCATAACCCAAGCTATAACATATTTTAAGGTAAGAGAATGACGATTCACCAATTTCCACCATGAAAAATGAAATAGATATTAGGTTTTAATTGGATTGAAACTCTTACATCTTTTGAGATTCATTGAACTTTTCAATGGAATGTTTAAATCTCGATTGTGCCCTCTCACGTTTGTGATTGGGTTGTCGAGGATCACAAAAAAGGTGTGAATAATCATGCAAATATACTTGGTACTCTTAACTTTTATCACCTAATCGATGTGTCGGTTAACCACACACGCTCCACCGATTCTATGATAAACCTTAAGAAACCATTTGCTAACCTTTTTAAATCTAAGTTAGTGCGCTGATTAACCACACACGCTCCACTAACGACTTAAGAAAAGTGCAAAGTGTAATTTCATGGGTTAGAACCAAATTCATATTTTCCTAAAGTAACTAAGATTGGGAATTTATAAAAGGTTTAATTGCTTTATATTTATCATTATACTTATAATGAAAATTATAGTCCTTGTCCTACCCGTTCGGCTAACGACCCTCCACTAGTCAAGGAAGCGGTGGGTGAGAGTGGACACCCATTAAACTGTCATTTTATAGGCAGTAACCTTATACCCCTCTTATAGACCGACTTCGTGAATGAGGCCTACTAACGGTAAGACTGGCTTTATTATTATACATACATACATACATACATATATATATATATAATTATTAACTATTAATATTATAATAGTATAAGAGTTGAATTTTAACTTTTAAAATTCTAAGGGCTTAACTTGGAATTAAAGTATTCATGAGGGGAAATTTTAGAAATTCCAAAACTTGAGGGCAAGTTTTGAACAATTCAAAAACTTTTGGTTTTTCATAAATTATGAATTTATTTAAGGTTTCTAAAACTTTTAATGAAGAGACTCTTGAACATCCGTAACTTGAGGACAAGTTATGGAGTCCATAAAACTATTTATGAGAAAAGACTCTTCAATTATGTAACCTATGGCTTTTTAATGGATCTTTAAAAGAAATGACTTTTGGTAATCTATAACTTGATGACAAATTATGGACTCCATTAAAACACATTTAGATCAAGAATTAACTAACAACAATTTGCAAATAATTCCTATGATCTACCATAACTCATAAGTGTATGAACAATCATATCAACAATTTCAAGAATTACATAAACACGCATAAACTTGAAATTTTGATAATAACCTTGTAATTGGTGTACCATAATCATTACCACATCAAAAACAGGTTTTATAACTCCAAAACAGTTTAAGGTAATGATTCTAGACCAATTCCATCCCTAAAACCCGAAGATATGATGTCATGGGGTCCAGCTCGTCGAGTGCACGTAGCAACTCGACGAGTTGGATGAATTTGCACATGGACTCGTCGAGTCCCTTAATGGGCTCAGGGAGTTAGCTGACCAGAAAGCATATAAAATTTGATTTTCAGCCTATATAAGCAAGTATAATTGAAAATTAGCCTAGGCTCTAATACCACTGAAGGGTTTTGAGCATTCTAACACTTCTATGGTGTACATGCAACCCTATAAACCTTGGATCTATGTTTTCTCAATTATACATGCAAATATTCAATATTCCAAGGTTTCATCCTAACTAGCATAATATGAAGCAAGTCTACTACAAAAGCCTAGTTAGATGGCATACCTTTTGATGGAGCTTGAAGTCTTGATCTTTAAGAGCATAGCCCCAATAGTGTGGAAGCCTTAAATGGAATCACAAATCACCAAAAGCACCTTGGAAAACTTGAGAGAAAAGAATGCACACTAGAAATTGGCCCACTCTTGTATCCTTACACACTAGTGCCATTTCATGTGCCAAAGACCTCTTTATATAGTATGGAGGATTAGGGTTACATTCATGTAAACCCTAATACCCATGACCTTTCATTTCCATAGGATCCATGGGTTAAAAAATTCCATGGACTATTCATGCAAGCTAAGCCCAACCTAAATGAACTTGGCCCATTCTATATATATAAGAGTCCATATTTAATTAGTTCCTTTTGATCACTAAATTAATTCTTGATCAATACTAATTAAATAATATGATTCCATATTAATATATTAGAACTTATAATATACTAATATAAATCATAAACATACTATTCTCAAAAGACTATCCATATAAATTGTTCTGGTGAAGTGGAACCCAAATGGACCATGCTACTCTCGGGTCGAATACAAACCAATAATAGTTATGGGCTTAAACATCTAATCTAACATCATTATGGCATTGTCGTCTTGGACATGTGAGTCTTGTTTACTTGGAAAAATAACAAAGTCACCTTTCACTGGTACTTGTGCTAGGGGTGAAGGTTTGTTGGATCTTGTACACACAGATGTGTGTGGTCACTTCAGAACCACCAAAAGGGATGCTAAATGCTTCTATATGAGTTTTATTGATGATTACATCAGATATGGTTATGTCTACTTAATCAAGCATAAGTCAGAAACCTTAGAAAAGTTCAAAGAGTTTAAATAGGAAGTGGAGAATCAGCTGGGCAGGAACATTAAGATTCTTCGATCCGATCGAGGCTGTGAGTATCTTAGTACATAGTTCCTTGACTAGCTTAAGGACTGTGGGATTGTATCACAATTGACACCTCCCAGAACACTACAGCTTAATGGTGTGGTTGAGAGGTGTAATCGAACCTTGTTGGACATGGTTTGTTCCATGATGAGTCGAGCTTCACTACCAATCTCATTTTGGGGGTATGCCTTAAAGACTGCTGCCCATATTCTTAATCTAGTCCCTACCAAAAAGGTTGCCAAAACACCCCACGAGATGTGGACTGGGAAAGTTCCCAATTTGTACCACATCAAGATTTGGGGTTGCGAGGCTTTCGTGAGGCGTGAGAGTCACGATAAGCTCGAACCTCGAGGTGAGCAGTGTATTTTCATCGGCTACCCATAAAAATCCTTTGGTTACCTCTTCTATAGACCCAGTGATAACGTGGTCTTTGTAGCAAGGAGAGGAGTCTAACACGAGAGAGAGTTCATAAGCCAAGGAAACAGTGGGAGGCAAATTAACCTTGAAGACATTCAAGAGTCAAGTGGTGAAGAAGCCTCAAACCCTAGCAATCAACCTGAGGAGGAAACTCCTGTTGATCTAAGTGACAAGTATGTACCTTAGAGGCATTCCACGAGAGTTAGGAATGCACCTGAGCATTACTATGGTTTCCATATTACTGCGGAAGGTGATACACTTATCATTGATAGTACACTGGTAAGTTTGGATGAACCTAACAGCTACAAGGAAGCCATGGCAGGCCCCGAGTCTACCAAATGGAAAGAGGATATGGACAGTGAGATACATTCCATGTATACAATCATGTTTGGAACTTGGTTGACAATGTACCAGGTCATAAGACAGTCGGATGCAAATGGATCTTCTAGAAGAAGACTGACATGGATGGTAATGTATACACTTATAAGGCGCGACTGGTTGCAAAGGGATTTTCTCAAACTCCGGGAGTTTATTATGATGATACCTTTTCACCAGTAGCGAAGATTAAGTCTATTAGGGTTATGCTAGCCATTACTGCATTTCATGATTATGAAATATGAAAAATGGATGTCAAAACCGCTTTCCTTAATGGAAAGTTGGCTAAGGATGTTTACTTGAGTCAGCCAGAGGGTCTTGTTAGCGCAGAGTACCTTAATAGAGTGTGTAAGCTTGAGAAATCCATCTATGGATTGAAACAAGCACCTCGCAGATCGAATCTTTGTTTCGATGAGAAAGTCAAAGAGTTTGGTTTTTTGAGGAGAGAAGACGAGTCATGTGTAAAGTATGTGGATGACATACTACTCATAGGAAATGACATCCCAACTCTGCAAGAAGTGAAGTCCTGGCTTGGGAAGTGTTTCTCTATGAAGGACCTTGGAGAAGCTATCTATATCCTAGGGACAAGGATTTTGAGAGACAGGAGTAAGAGACTAATTGGACTTAGTTAGAGTACCTACTTGGATAAGGTGCTGAATAGGTTCAACATGTAGGATTCCAAGAAAGGTGAGTTACCGATCCAGAGTAACGCTAGATTAAGTAAGACTCAGAGCCCGAGTACACAAGCTGAGATAGTTGAGATGAGTCGAGTATCGTATGCTTCCGTTGTAGACTCGATCATGTAAGATATGACTTGTACTCGTCCTGATGTGGCCTTTTCTTTGAGCATGGTCAGCAGATATCAAGGGAACCCTGGAAAGATTCACTGGACTGCGGTAAAGAACATTCTCAAGTACCTACGGAGGACTAAGGACTGGGTCCTTACCCTTGGTGGGAGTGATAACTTGAGAGTAGTAGGGTATAGTGATGCTAGCTTCCAGACTGATATGGATAATTTCCGCTTTCAATCAGGCTGGGTCTTTACTATAAACGGAGGAGCAATTACTTGAAAAAGTTCCAAGCAAGAGACAGTGGCTTATTCAACTTCCGAATCAGAGTATATAGCAGCAAGCGAGGAAGAAAAAGAGGAGATATTGCTGAAGAACTTCATTGGAGACCTTGGAGTAGACCAGCTATAAAGGAGCCTATGGAGATTTTATATGATAGTGAAAGTGCACTTACCTTAGCCAAGGAACCAAGGGATCACGGAAGATCCAGACACATCGACAAAAAATTCCATTTCATTAGGCATCGAATAGAAGAAGGACTCCCCGTAGCAAAGAGGGTATCATTGGATGAGAACCCAACAGATCCCCTCACGAATGGACTGGGTAGGGTTAAGCATCTTCAGCATGCGAGGCGCATTGGGCTAAAGGATGATATTAGTTTTAGAAATTAGATAGCTTTTGAAATTTGTAAAGTGTAATTGACATTTGATGATAAATAAAAGTTTTTCTTTATTTATAAGTAAAGTGTTGCTATCTTCTGTCAATCGTTTACTATCATTTCATTTTTTGCATGTTTTGACTTCCAGAATAATCATGTTATGTTATATCATATTATTCAAACCATCCATAGTCAATCATACCTTGGAAGTAGGTAATGAAGCAAGACTGTCATGAAGGGTCTGCAGTTTGTCTGAGACAAAGGGGCTGCAGTGTTCATGAGTACTCCTGGAATAGTGATTCGAGTATCAAATTCAACCCACACTCACTTGTATCACTTCATGGAATTTATCTCGTGTGATTGTGAGACGGTAATATCATATATGTCTTCAAACCTAGAGATGTGACTTGTCGACTATGAGTTGGTTATACATTGATTGTACGAAAACGCATTGGTAACTTGATGTTATAAAACGTACCTTTGTGTATGGTTCAACAAGTAGTAGAAAAAGAATATGAGTCGAAGTTTATCTGTTCCTTTTAGTCCTTGGAGGATTAAAAGCGATATCTGGGCCCCTTGATGATTTTGTTTTGACCTATGTACCGGGCCCGGTCAGAACTAAATTGATATGTTCGATTAAGTTCTATGTCAAAAAAATCAGAAATTAGGAAACAAACTGTTGGACAATAAGTACGACATTGTTCCATGTATGTGTCCGGCTGATATCTTGAGAGCAGACGATTATATGATCACTTATCTTAAATGACACGTCATCTTAGTTCCACGACACTTTGAAAGAGCTACGATTTTTGATCGGTTCCTGAAGCCATACTTACAGTTATAGATATTAGACTTATCCAAGTTGGAGACTATTGGATTAGGTGTCTAAGTCCATAACTATATTTGGTATGTACTTGACCCGACTCGGCATGGTCCATTTGGGTTGCATGGCATCATGCATTTGGATAGACTAAAATGAGAGAAATAACACTTAAGGTTTGGTAATATATTATAAGTTCTAATATGTTAATAAGATTATTTAATTAGTATTGATCAAGAATTAATTTGGAATTAATTAAGTGATCAAAAGAAGGCTAATTAAATATATGGGTTGATTATGTAAATCATCCATAATTGTATAGTGGGCTAATGCTCCATGGATTATCAAGTTGGGCTAAAACCCATAGGATGCTCCATGGTGTTTTTGTACCCATGGATCATGGAAATGAAAGGCCATGACAATTAGGGTTTACAAGGTGTAACCCTAATTGTGACACACTATATAAGCATCTTATTCTTGTCAAAACCGGACACCATGAGAGACTATGAATGAATGGTGAAGCGCTAGACGATTTCATGAAGTGTATCATTTCTCTCTAAGTTATTCCAAGTGAATTTGATGTTGTGTGAACCATTTGAGGTGTCACACTTGGGGCACTAGGTTCTCAAGCTTCATGGAGTCAAGCTACATTAACTAGGTATGTATTCTATATATTGTTATTACCCAAGTATCAAAGATTGTATGCTAGTTAGAGTAATACCTTGGACTATTCATATTTGCATGTATAATAGAGAAAACATAGATCCAAGGTATTTAGGGTTGCATGTACACTTAGGAGTGTTAGAATGCTCAAAACCCAACAGTGGTATCAAAGGCTAGGCTAGTTTTCTCTTATACTAGATGCAAACTTGTTTTTTTCAAAGTTGAAACTGTCCAGTCCATAAAAGTCGACGAGTTTATGCAAAAAATTCGATGGGTTCATCATTTTGGGCATGAACTCGACGAGTTTTGGGTGCTGACAGCTTACTCTTTGAAGTTTTTGGCTAGAATTGGACTAGGAACACTACCCTAAGCTGTTTTTGAACTTGTAAATCTGTTTTTGATATGGTAATGTTCATGCTAATCGAATTTCAAAGATAATTGTCAATAGATTCATGTTTTGTATTAGTTTAAGGATTAGGATAATTACATGAAAAAGTTTGATTTGAATTATCTTGTTCTTATGAGTTGCTTAGATTAATAGAAAAGTTATGTGAAATTGTTGTTTTCAATCCAAATTAATCTAAGAGTTGATTCTAAAATGTGTTTTTGTAACTTGTCCTCAAGTTATATGAAAAGTCAGATTTAAGATTCATAAAACTCATAAAGATTCCATAAGTTATGAATAAGGAAGAGTCACATTCTTTTAATAGTTTAAAGTCTTCCATAACTTGTCCTCAAGTTATGGAACTTGAAGAGTTTTTGGATAAAAACTACTTTAAACACATAAGTGATGGAAATTGAATAGTTTTGAATAGTTTCAAAACTTTCCCTCAAGTTTTGGAATTTGAAAAGTTTTCCCTTATGAATACTTTAATTCTAAGTTAAGCCCTTTGAATTTTAAAAGTTAAAATTCAACCCTTATACTTTATAATATTATAAGTTAATAATATATATATATATATATATATATATATATATATATATATATATATATATATATATATATATATATATTTAAGAGCAAGTCGTCTTACCATTAGTAGGCCTCATTCACTAAGCCGGTCTATAAGGGGGTATAAGGTTACTGCCTATAAAGTGGCAGTTTAATAGGTGTCCACTCTCACCCACCGCTTCCTTGACTGGTCGAGGGTCGTTGGCAGAACGGGTAGGACATGGACTATAATTCTCCATTAATTATAAGTATTAATGATAAATATAAAGTAACTAAACCTTTTATAAATTCTCAATCTTAGTTACTTTAGGAAAATGTGAATAAGGTGCTAATCCATGAAATTACACTTTGCACTTTGTTTAAGTCGGTTAGTGGAGCGTGTGTGGTTAACCGACACACTAGATTGATTTAACAAGGTAGGCAAAGGGTAACTTAATATTTATCATAGTATCGGTGAAGCGCGTGTGGTTAACCGACACATCGATTAAGGGGTAAATATTAAGGGTACCAAGTAATTTGCATGGTTACTTCACACCTTGTTTTGTGATCCTCGGCATCCCAGTCACAAAACCTGAAAGGAACACTTGAGATTGAAACATGCCCTTGAACAGTTCAATGAATCTCAAAAGATCTAGGAGTTTCAAATCCAAGTAAAACCTAATTAAATTATTTAGTTTTCATGGTGGAAATTGGTGAATCGTTATTCGCCTACCTTCAAATATTTTATTTCTTGGATTACGGCATCCCTCTTCCAAGTTATAAAAGAATTGTGTTGGGTCCTAGCCTTAATATTTCATATTGGGTGTTATATTAAGGACTTTAAATCAACTATCTTGAATATCTCCCAAAAGATGTCTAGTTCAGACATCTATGATCTTCCCAAATCTCTTGAAACTTAACTTCCTCCACCTCCTCCAATTATTCTCCCTTACCCACAAGTTCAAGGTCACTTAAGCCCTAATGGCAAGCAAGGTCTATGTGTGCTCACATCTTGGAGATGAAGTCACATATTGACAAGCCGGGAGAGTTGGGTGTCAAAGTCTTAAGAAAGTTGGATGTTCAATCACTTTCTAAGTCACATAGTGAGTTCCTTTGGAACTACTATGAAATAGACTATGAAATGACCCTTAATGATCTTATCTATTTTCTTGGTACTGTTGCATCAACAATGATTTGGAGCTTTGGTATAGCAAATTTGATTAGTAGATCAACTTTCCAAACCTTCAATAGACATTGACAATGGTTGCATTGGAAACCCAATAAAATCTTTCTCTTCCTAATGGAAAGGGATTGGCCATTGTCAACTCGGTTGACCAAATGGTAAAGAGAAAGGCTAAGTCTGAGATTGTCCCATGTACCATTCCTAAAGGGTCCATATGATTCTATTGCCAAAAGGAAAGGGAATTGGTTGCGAAGCTGCCAAATTTACCTGAAAGATCATAAGGCTGGTAAAGTCAATAAGTTTCACTCTGCTTCAGCAAAAGTACACTATCTAACTTGATTAAGTTTCTATTCTGAGATTCTTATTACATGATGTGACTGGGTCACATGTTGATGTTTTAAGAATCAAAGGAAAAATGAAGGAAACGTAAAGAAAGAGTATGCTGAATCTGATTGGGAAGATGGCTTTCTATCGCTTGATTGAATATTGGATTCTTGAGCTACTCTTAGGAGTTAAGATAGATTGCTAGGAAACATGTAATAGCATAGTTTTCATTCAAAGTTGCATTGTAAGGAAAAAAATTCCACAAAGTTTTAGAATAAAAGGAAAATTTTTGTTTTTATTTATTTTAAAAATATCCTTACAATTGCATTTGTAAAAAATTATTGCTTATATGATTCCATTAATAGCAAGAGTGGAAATATGAATTTGATTCTTTCATTTGTGGTAGTGTCTAAATTTACCAAATAAGGAAAGCTTCTCATCACCCAAGTTTTCAGTTGGATAGAAACTTGGAATCATACAAGTTGTACAATATGATGAATGAGAACTTTCAGCTTTGGAAAATTATGACTAGTTCCTTGTTCACATGTATATGTGAGTCAAGTAAAGGACTAAGGGATCGAGTACACATTCTTGTTCACTGATCAAGTCCACCACAAAAGATCTATAAGACTATTCGTCATTATTTACTAAATTTTAGTAAATATGGTTACACTTATAAGTTTAAGTGTAATTCTGATACATTGGAAAATTTTCGATGTATGGCAGAACGAATGAGAAGAACCAAATTAGGCAGAAGGACAAAAGTTTCTCAAATTTGAAAGATGGGAGAGTACTTTAGCATCAGGTTATATGATCATCTTAATGATTAAGAGACCTTATCACAATTCATCCTCTAAGTGCATTCTGATAGCTAAGAAGAGGAGCTATGAATTGTTGAAGTGGTCAAATCAAGAAGAGAGATTCATACCTCGTTCCAAAAACAATTCTTAGAGTCATACTCCAAGATTGTAACTTGAGTGACATATATTAAAGGAAGGTTTCTTAATTGTAGTCAAATGTAAGAGTAGAAGTATCCTACTCTTGTACATTTGAAGTTGGCAAGAGACTATTATATGTCAAGAGGACAGTGGGAGTCTTAAAGATCATGAAACAATTTCAAGATCTAATCAAGAGTAAAAAACCTGTAGTTTAACACTAGCACACGACGTGAGGTTAATAACCTATCGTGTTGACATATTTCTATTTTTGTGCCCATTCCAGTTAAAGTTGGCTTTGCATATGAGTTCTGAAAGTTCTCAATTGGTTGCATAACAACTTGGAAGCAATGACAGGCCCTTGAGATGCCAGGTGGCAAGAAATTAAGATTGAGTTCAGTCCATATGTGTTTCGATTTGTCATTATCCTTGTCTTGTGACTATGGTTTTGACAATTCATATGGATAAGAACACATACACCATAAAATCTAAGGGTCATAAGGTTTCTCTCCGATTCATGAAAATGATGGTGAGGAAACGCTTTCACTAAGTAGATTTTAGGTAGATAGCAATTGTGATTTTTGCATTCTCAAAGTCGTTAGTGGAGCGTGTGAGGTTAACTGGCACACTAACATGGACTTGCGAGGAATGGCAAAGGTCTAAACAATTGAGACTATGATTATGGCATCCCTTTTCATAGTCCTGAAATTGTTAAGACACACATGTGTGCTATATAAGGAAAGTTCTATGATTTTGATAAAGTTTTTATCAAAGCATCTCGTATCAGAAGTCTGAACTTTGGTAAGAAAGTCAGTAAAGTATTGACTTCTAGAATCCCAGCTGATTTCTGAGTACATGTCAAAGCTAGTGAGAGCATAAGTGTTATGCTAATAATCATCATGTTAGTGGGAGCATGATAATTATTATTAGTACTGCAAGATAGCAATGTTAATTATAGAAAAACAAAAGTTTGAATTTGTGAAGTTGTAGGGGTTGAAAAGTTGTTTTTGCTATAATTAAGGGAGAGGAAATTATACTTCATTTCAATTCTAAAAGCTTAGATTGAGGTTTTAATCATATTTAGTCAAGGATATATATGAATTTTGTGTTGGAATGGCTCAACATAAGGAAATTCTATATATGAGTCTATTATTTGCGTTCTAAAATTCGATTATGATTACGGCATCCTTTTTGATAATCTGAATTATGAGAATTTAGCAAATAGAAATATTGTAGCAAAAGGACTTGTCTAGTATCATGTCTTTACGTGAGACATCATGAATCGTGTCCCATATGCTTCGCATATCGGATCGATTGCATGTGCTATAATATTCATCCTTTCTAAAGTGATAGTCAAAATGGGAATATAGGAAGGTGGAATTCGTTCAATAAATATGTGTAAGAATAGGAAACTTAATGCAAGAAGGATGTTTCCAAGGAGTTGATCTCCTTTGGAATGGTCTGTAATTTTTTTGTCAAGTCTTTGTGACTTTGTGCATAATCATTACAAGAGGATCAGTGCATACAAGTTTAGAATCTAACAAGTTTTGGTAAATGGCATGAATTTGGAATTCCTGCATTTGCGGTAAGGATTCGGGACTGTGAAATGAGAATCATTGGAGTTATGTGCAATCGATCTATTTCACAAAGTAAAGATCATAGACAAACTTAGTATGCATACTTGGAGTATGGCATAACTAATGTTTAGACAAACATAGTGTGCATACTTGGTGTATGGCATGACTAGTGTTTAGAAAACATTGTGTACATGCTTGGAGCATGGGACAACTATTTTTTTAATTCAAGTATAAAGTTGATAGTTTGAAACAGTATGCAATGAATGATGGGTAATCAATATGGTGATAAATAAAAGGTGTTTTATTTATATTCATAAGTTCTGAGACCATATTGGATTCAATTATTCTTGTGTTTCATTTTGCATGTTTTGACTTCCAGAATAACTAGGTCGTTCTTCGTGAATGACTAAGTTATTCAAACCATCCATAGTCGGTCATATGTTGGAAGTAGATATGAATCAAGACTGTCAAGGGTTGGCTTGTAGAGGTCTAAGTTGTTGGACAAAGTGGTGCTACAACACTCATAAGTGCTCATAAGTTCTGAGTATTGGAATCAACCCGCGCTCATTAGAATCACTTCATGGATTTTATCACGAGTGATCATGAGACGATAATATCTTATATTCTTCAAACCTAGAGATATGACTTGTTGACTATGAGTTGGTTATACATTGATTGTGAGAAAACGCATTGGTAACTCGATATTATAAAACGTGCCTTTGTGTATGATTCAACAAGTAGTAGAACATGCATATGAGTCAAAGTTTATCCATTCCTCTTACCCTTGAAGGGATAAAAGCGATATCTGTGGGCCCCTCAATGATTTAGTGATGACACCCCTAAGTGCTTGGCCAAGCCTGGACTGATTTGATTTGTTCAATCAGTTAGTCGTCATAAATCGGAAATTGGGAAACAAAAAATGGACAGAGAGAATGATTTATAATCCATGTCTCGGTCCATATGATATCTACAATGGAGGAATATATGATCCCTTATCTTATGGACAAGTCATTGACAGAGGTCAGAGTTCATCGACAAGGTCAGAGTTCGACAACGGCTTTTGAGAGCTACGATCGCCAGTTAGGTTTTAAAGTCATACTCAATAATAGTTTTAGACTTATCCAAGTGGGAGACTGTTGGATTAGTGTCTAAGTCCATAACTATATTTGGTATGTACTTGACCTGACTCGGCATGGTCCATTTGGGTTGCACGACATCATGCATTTGGATAGACTAAAATGAGAGAAATAACACTTAAGGTTTGGTAATATATTATAAGTTCTAATATATTAATAAGATTATTTACTTAGTGTTGATCAAGAATTAATTTGGAATTAATTAACTGATCAAAAGGAGACTAATTAAATATATGGGTTGATTGTGTAAATCATCCATAATTGTATAGTGGGCTAATGCTCCATGGATACTGAAGTTGGGCTAAAACCCATAGGATGCTCCATGGTGTTTTTGTACCCATGGATCATGGAAATGAAAGGCCATGACAATTAGGGTTTACATGGTGTAACCCTAATTGTGACACACTATATAAGCATCTTATTCTTGTCAAAATCGGACACCATGAGAGACTATGAAGGAATGGTGAAGGGCTAGCCGATTTCATGAAGTGTATCATTTCTCTCTAAGTTATTCCAAGTGCATTTGATATTGTATGAACCATTTGAGGTGTCACACTTAGGGCACTAGGTTCTCGAGCTTCATGGAGTAGAGCGACATCAACAAGGTATGTATTCTATCTATTGTTAATACCCAAGTATCAAAGATTGTATGCTAGTTAGAGTAATACCTTGGAATATTCATATTTGCATGTATAATACAGAAAACATAGATCCAAGGTATTTAGGGTTGCATGTACACTTAGGAGTGTTAGAATGCTCAAATCCCAACAATAAGATCTAATATATTAATAATATTATTTAGTTATTATTGATCAATAATTAATTTTGTGATAAAAAAGAGACTAATTAAATATATGGGGTTGATTTTGTAAATCATTCATTCTTATATAGTGGGATAATGATCCATGGTTTATTGAATTGGGCTAAAACCCATAGGGTGCTCCATGGATCGTCCATGGAGCTTAATGTTGGATATAGTGTCTAAGTTCATAACTATATTTGGTATGTACTTGACCCGACCCGGCATTGTCAATTTGGGTTACATGGCATTGCAACACTTGGATAGAAAAAATGAGAAAAAGGACACTTAAGGTTTATTAATATATTATAAGCTCTAATATATTATTAATATTTAATTAGTATTGGTCAAGATTTAATTTAGAATTAATTTGATGATCAAAAGGTGACTAATTAAATATATGGGGTTGATTGTGTAAATCATCCATTCTTATATAGTGGGCTAATGATCCATGGTTTATGGAGTTGGGCTAAAACCCATAAGGTGCTCCATGGATAGTCCATGGGGGTTATAAACCCATGGATCATGGGAAATGAAAAGCCATGTAAATTAGGGTTTACATGTGGTAACCCTACTTGTGACACAACTATAAAAGGTTCCCATAGGCTTCCAAAATCGATACTAAGTGTAAGAAGAAGAGGGCAAGTCGATTTTGTCTCATAGTGAACTTGTCTCAAGTTATTCCAAGTGTTGTGGTGTTGTGTGAAGCATTTGAGGCATCATATTTGGGGTGCTAGGCTCACAATGTCATCAAGGAATCCAAGCTACTAAAAGGTATGTTGTTCTACTTGATTTTTGTATTACAAGTTCCCCAAAACATGCTATTTAGGATGTAAACCTTGGAAAATCAAATTTTCATGTATATTAGAGAAAACATAGATCCAAGGTTTCTAGGGTTGCATGTACACCATAGGAGTGTTAGAATGCTCAAAACCCATCAGTTAAAACCCATGGATCATGGAGGAAATGAAAAGCCATGTCAATTAGGGTTTGCATGGTGTAACCCTACTTGTGACACACTATATAAAGACCCCATGGGCTACCAAAATCGGCACTAAGTGAAGAACAAGAGGGCTAGCCGATTTTGAGTGTTTGTGTACTTCTCTCAAAGTTATTCCAAGAGTTGTGGTATTGTGGGAAACAATTGAGGCATCACATTTGGGGTGCTAGGCTTACAAAGTTCTTAAGGAATCCAAGCAACAAGAAAGGTATGTTATTCTACTAGCTTTTATGTTTCAAGTTCCCCATGCCATGCTATTTCAGTTAAGAACCTTGGAAAAATCAAATTTGCATGTATCTTAGTAAAACATAGATCCAAGGTTTCTAGGGTTGCATGTACACCTTAGGAGTGTTAGAATGCTCAAAAACCCTTCACTGAGACCTCCAAGGTCCCAACTATCTGGAATACCTTAATTCCACCCGGTTGTTGAGCCGAAGAACACCCTCCCAGTTGCTCTCCGCGACTTCCGAAGACAACTTCGGCTATCAAAACTACCCTATCCACATTGCCACTCTTAGCTCCATAAATCCTGGAATCCCCGATCCAATATCTCGACCCAACGATTTATGCCAAGTCTCGCCTGCATTGCTATAAGCACACGGGTCTTGCCCATGGGTCCCACCCAAACCATATCATGGAGCGGCTCTGCCTACATGTCCCACGTATCTAGGGATACACATGCCCAACCCCGTCTTGAAGCCCCTCGAGCTATCCCTTCCTGATTCCAATCATGTTGTGGCCCTTCCACGATCCTACGAACTGACCCTCCCTGGCCTAACATATCTGAATGAATATGTGAATGCTAAGACTCATTCCGCAGTCTAACAACACTCTCCCACACTATATGACCACATGAAAAATGCTATGGCTGCCTTGCAGTCGTACAATACTTTCCCCCTCTATCTCAACCAACGCCCATGACCCTATCGCTAATTTGCCAATCCGAACACATCTCACGGTCGAGCACGCACGCGGTCTAGTATCCTGATTGAACTCCCGTCCTGACGGAAATTTCCAACCTGATTCCCCAACACCAACTATCAAACACCAAGAAGACGCGAACCCAATGTTTGGGAGGTTTCCCAAACTCCCAACTCACACACTCCTCAATCTAGACAGCCACTGAGGCCGCCTTCCTCTCCAACGAGAATGCGAAGCTCGTCCTGTTTCCGCACCTACTTCTGATCCTAAATACCTGAACAATTCTACCCCACTTTGATTCAACTCAAATCTTACAGCACACAAGATTGGAAGCATTCTTAATCCTTCTTGCCATCCAATGATCAATCCGCTGGCAACCAACACTTATCACTGTTAGTGTTCCAAAACTAATCAATACTAAAGCAATACAACTCTTGAAGACTAACGGAACACTTCCCGAGTTCCAATCACACTTCCTACAGCTACTGCAACCTGGGAACCCTCTATATAAGGAGATGACCTCGCACTACCACTCTAAAATTTAGTAGCTAGTTATATGTTTCGTCCTGTGAGGTTTTGATAATGTAAATATTTTCTCTTAAAATTTAGTAGCCAATTATATGTTTCGTTAACAAGGTAATCGAAATTTAATGGTTCTAATGTTATAACCAGGAGCTAAGGAGGTATTTGTATCAATGGATGTAGGATTTTGTGAGGTCGTTAATACAAGAAATTATGTCATGTTTTCTGTAAAAGAATTATTCTTGTCTCCCATTGAGTTGGAACTGTCATGTGTAAAAAACGTCATGATGGTGTCATGTGGGATATAAATTAGGTACATCTTGCTCCATGAGATAGTTGGCATTTGAGATTATAGTCGATCCATAATTAAATTTGAAATCTTATACCACGTGTAATACCAAAAACCTAATACAAAGTGTTACTTAGAATATTTTCCCGCACCGGACTCAATAACATTACACAAATAAATATACAAAGTACAAAGATCTATCTATGATTGGGCCATACACAAGAATACAATACAATGAAACATATTGTACACTATAATACGTCTAACATCCCCTCCCCCAGTCTAACATCCCCTCCCCCCAGGCAGTCGAAACAGGAGGTCTTGAGCGAACGTTCTAACATCCCCCCCCCCCCCGGGGGGGCAGTTGGAACGGGAGGTCTTAAGCGAACGTTCAGACTGGATCTGAAATTGAGAAATAAGGAGGAGGGTAGCTCTTTGGTGAAGATATCAGCATATCGAGATGAAGAAGGGACACGCAAAACACGAATTTGTGCCATGGCAACCTTATCACATAATAATTGAATGTCGATCTCTATGTGTTTGGTGTGTTGATGTTGAAACAGATTGGTAGGCAAATAACAACACTCACATTATCACAGTAAACCATACTAGCGAAAAGTGGTGCATATAGGAACTCACGTAACACATTACGAAGCCGGCAGGTCTCGGCAACAACATTTACAACACTACGATATTCGTCTTCGGTACTAGACTAAGAAATAGTACCTTGTCTCTTTGAGAACCAAGAGAGAATGTTATCGCTGAGAAAAACATAGTAGGCAGATGTGGATCGTCTAGTGGAAGGACATCCAACCCAATCTGCATTAGAGTAGGCTACGAGACCATAAGAAGGAAATGCATATAATTATAGGCCATGATCGAGTGTGCCACAGATGTATCTGAGAATGCGTTTGAGAGCAGCAAAGTGAGGCTCCCTGGGATCATGCATGAATAAGCAGACATGTTGAATAACATATATAATGCAAGGTCTAGTATATGTGAGTTACTATAAGGCACCAGCAAGACTCCTGTAGAGGGTCGCATAGGGTCGCATCAGAAACTGGTGGACCGGTGCCATCGAACTCGACAGAAGTGCTAGTGGGGGTGCAGTTAAGCATCTTCGCGCTGTTAAGTGGCATACTTTTCTTAGGATAGAAACATACCATGCGTGTTGCGAGTAATCGTAATGCTAGGAAATAATTCAGAGTGCCTAAACCTGTCATGGAAAACTCTGAGCGAAGGGTAATGATGACTTGTTAAAGAAGATCTATAGAAGAAGCAGTCAACACAATATCATCAACATAAGTCAGGTGTACGCCGCGACGGTATATAAATAATGATGAATCAAATTTGCTGTTGGTGAAGTTAAAACTGGTGATAAACTAAGCAAACCGATGGTACCATGCACGGGAACCTGCTTGAGTTCGTAGGTCGAGGTATAAGTACCCAAGTTCCATTGGAAATAAGTGCATTATCTTCTTCTTTCATGGCATTAAGCCAGTTTAGATCATGAAAGGCTTTAGAATAGTTAGTTTCGACGAATGGGAGAGGAAAAGATTTCCGTGTGAAGATTTAGCTTCTAGATAGCCCTTTGTCACTTAGAATATTTTCCCGCACCGGACTCAATAGCATCACACAAATAAATATACAAAGTACAAAGGGCTATCTATGATTAGGCCATACAACATTGGGCCATACACAAGAATACAATACAATGAAACATATTATACACTATAATACGTTTAATATGTCTAACACAAAGTACATTAAAAAAAGTTTTCTTTCGTAACAGTATTCATAAAAAAGTTTTTATTTCCAAACAACATTTATACTTTGATGTATACTTTGTATTAAGAAAAGGCGACATGTACATCATAAAACCATAGTTATGGAAAAACTATATAGTAACGTAATCAGGTTTTACATTGCGCTGCACAAAAATTATAAATTAAGCGGCATCTATGCATTTACTACTCGTACATGCATAAAAAATTAAGAGGATTGAAAGTAGCGACAAGTTATATATAGCTTATGATTTTTCTAATAAAGTCGAATGGTTTAGCAGTGAATGATTCAAAAGCTTTGCTAAATGTATATATTCAATGACAAAATTACCATTTTCTTGATGATTTTAAGTAGAATGAAATATTTCATGTTCATAAAATATCTTAATGAACATGTTTATTAAGGTTGCTCCATGAGGTAGTTTGCCTTTTACTCAACTAACCACAAAGAAATGGTTTTTCAAGTGAAATAGCTTAAAGCTTGGAGATAACTTTCATGCAACAATCCAAGAGGCTAATGAGTTGAAAGTATTTCAAAGAGACGAGGTCGGGGTCTATAACTTTGGGAATTAAGGAAATGTAGGATAAATTGCATCCTTTGCTAATAACTATAGCCATAGTCCATCCAAAGATATAGTGGGGCTGAGGACAAAAAGAAAAATTGGACCCAAAAAATCATAAATATAATAAAAATTAACTCGAAAATAGACACATTGTTATAAAATTCATAAAATTTACTATTAATTATGAATATTAAAAAACAAAAATATGACCATAACATTACAAAAACAATTAATGTAACACCCAAAAATTCAAACCAATTTAAACTTTTAAAAACATTTCAAACCATTAAAAATCATTACAACTTTGTTTTCAAAATGTATAATATCAAAGTTTTCCCAGAAACATAGACAAAACATGAGGAGTTGTACGATCACGCCTTCGCCTTGCCACGATCCCCTGATGTACCTGAAACAATAAACTGAAACTGTAAGCCTGAGAGCTTAGTGAGTTCCCCCAAAATACCGATACACATACAGTCTACAAAAACATATCATAACGAACTAAAACAGCATGCAATGGGTCCACTGCTTTACAAGTTGGATTACCCCTAGGCCCTCAGTACGAGTCTGGAAAGCCTACCGGGCCCTCAGCTCGTATCTGGAATACCATCGAGTCCTTAGTACGAGTCTGGAATGCCTACTGGGCCCACAACTCGTATCTGGAATACCATCGAGCCCTTAGTACGAGTCTGGAATGCCTATCGGGCCCTCAGCTCATATCTAGAATACCATCGAGTCCTCAGTATGAGTCTAGAATGCCTACCGGGCCCTCAGCTCATATCTGGAATACTCTAGGGTTTGTTGGCTACCACACGGAGCAGTACAACCTCAACCCATCCCACATAACATATCAACATATAACATAACTACCAAGCATGCAATAATCATATAATCATCGCAGGTAGTCCTACAGATCTACCCAACTGGCATAACCACTAGCATGCAACACTAACTCATACTTAACATCTAACACTACTAGGATAACATATCCGTTGGGCCAGCCTTGATGCCTTAGACCCCTTAGTATAGTGAGGATAACTCACCTCGCAACTGTCGTCTGAAACTAGAAAGCTCAACTCCCGGATCACCATCACGAACTCCACCACCTATAGTTACCATAAAACCCTTTTTCATAAATCTCCAAATTACCATATTACCCTCAGAAGTCAAGTGGTCAACTCTTGGTTAGAGTCAAAGTCCACAGTCAAAGTCAACAGTCCATGTTGACTCGACTCGTCGAGTGTAGTTCACCAACTCGTCGAGTCCTTCCTGAACTCGAGAAGTTGTGAAATCTGTGATTACGTCGAGTTCCCTTTTTAACTCGCCGAATTCATACGTGTCCAAGAATTAGGAAAAACCCTACACGACTCGCTGAGTCTTCGATCGACTCCTCGAGTTTAAGGCAATCTTCAACGGACTCACTGAGTTTATTCATCAACTCGACGAGCTCATGACCATCTTCGTATGACTCGTCGAATTGGCTATGCAACTCACCGAGTCTTTGTAGACCATCATCCATGCAGACACTTTTTAAGCCATGCCAAGGTTCCAGATTACAAATCCAAGCTTCTAAGGCATGTTTCTCACGTAAAGTTGCAAACTTTACCCGTATGCTAGACCCTAAAGGCTCTAAATGACCAATCTACACTTCTAATGGGACTTTACACCTTAGGAGAGTCTCATCCTTGCAAGAGTTGGAGACTTTAAGGACTTAGGACTCATAAGAGGTTTAGATCTGAAGTTTCAACTTCAGATCTAGCTTCCATACCAAAATCCCCTTATGAATAACTAAAGGAAGCCCTAGTTTTCACATATGAATGATTCTATAAGAAAAGAGGTTAAGGTAACAGCTTATTACCTTCAAGACGTGCCCCAACTGAAGTAGACTCTGGATCCACACAAAATCCTTGATGCTAGCCTCTTGATCTACAAATTTCCTTTACGAAAGTCACTTGTCAAACCTCCAAAACACTCTCCAAGCTCTCAATCACAGAAATTATGGTTTCTGGCTCTCAAGGGGTGATAGAGGACAGTGGGAGGAGCTAATGGTCCAATATATAGGGTGCAAAAACCCTGAAACTTAGGGTTTCCACTGCCAGCTCCTACTCGTCAAGTCCCCCATGCCGACTCGACGAGTCATTCATTTATTGACGTGTCCTGGTCCGCTGCTACTCGACGAGTCATAGCGTCAACTCGTCGAGTAGACCTTAAACATGAAATCTAATGGAAAATTAATGATACCTGACAGTTGGGATGTTACAATTCTCCCCCAATTGACTTAGACTTTGTCCTCGAAGTCTGCTGTAGCGAGAAACTCCGGGTAATGCTCCCACATCTCAGCCTCCGGCTCCTATGTCCACTCGAATCCCCTCTGATGTTCCCATTGTATCTTCACCAACGGGACCTCCTTGTTGCGCATGATTTCCACTTTCTTTTCCTAGATGGTAATCAGCCTCTCAACATAATTTAGGTGCTCGTCAACCTGAATGTCATCCAGCTGCACCACTGCCTCCGGGTCCATAATGCACCTTCGCAATTGCGAAACGTGAAAGGTGTTCTGAATCCGGCTGAGCTCGTCGGGTAGTTCCAGTCGGTATGCCACTTTACCAATCCTGGCGATGACCCTGAACGGCCCAATATAGCGAGGACCCAATTTTCCTCTCTTCCTGATGCGGATCACGCCCTTCCAGGGCGAGACCTTCAGGAGTACCATGTCACCGACCTGAAACTCTAACTCGGATCGGTGCCGGTTGTCGTAACTCTTCTGCCGACTCTGAGCAGTCTGCAGCCGCTGCCTAATCTGCTGAATCTTCTCAGTAGTCTACAAGACCACCTCCGTCCGACCCATCACCCTGTGACCCACCTCACCCAACAAACCGGGGTGCGACATTTCCACCCGTACAACAGCTCAAATGACGGGGCGCCAATGCTGGAATGATAGCTTTTGTTGTAGGCGAACTCTGCAAGTAGTAGGTGCGAATCCCAACTCCCACCGAAATCAATGACACATGCCCTTAACATATCCTCGAGGGTCTGAATGGTCCGCTCGATCTGACCATCAGTCTGCGGATGGAATGCCATGCTAAAGTGCAACCGCATGCCCAACTCCTCGTGAAACTTATGTCAGAAGCGGGAGGTAAACCTGACATCCTGATCAGAGACAATGGAAATAGGAACCCCATGGCGAGACACAATCTCGCGAATGTATACATCGGCCAATTTCTCGGCCGATGAGCTCTCTCGAATGGCCATGAAATGGGCACTCTTGGTCAATCGATCCACGATGACCCATATAGCATCAAACCCCTTCGCCGTCCTCGGCAACTTGGTAATAAAATCCATCGTGACCTATTCCCATTTCCACATGGGGACCTCCAGGGGCTGCAGCTTGCCATGCAGCCTTTGATGCGTGGCCTTGACCATCCTACAGGTCAAGCACCTCTCGACGTACCAAGCGATTTCTCGCTTCATGCACGGCCACCAATAGCTCAAACTCAAATCCTGATACATCTTGGTGGCCCCCGGGTGAATAGAGAAATGATACTTATGAGCCTCCTCCATAACCGTCTGCCTAACCCCACCAGACATCGGAACCCAAACCCAACCGCATCAGGTTAATATTCCCCGACTATCCTGCTCAAACTGGGTATTCTCACCCTTGATCCTCTCCAGTTTCCAATTCTCTGGTCGCATGCCCTCAACCTGGGCATCTCTGATCAAACTCACAAGCGGAGAGTCTACTGCTATCCTCATATGTATCGCTGGGGTGGAAGACCCAGCTGAATTGTGGATCAGAGCATCCGCAACCACATTCGCTTTACCAGGGTGGTAAAGGATTTCGCAGTCGTAGTCCTTGACTACATCCAGCCACCTGCGCTGCCTCATGTTCAGGTTTGGCTGATCCATGATATGTCTCAAGCTCTTGTGGTCCGTGTATATGGTGCAACGGACCCCCTAAAGGTAATGTCTCCATATCTTGAGGGCGAAAACTACCGCCCCCAGCTCCAAGTCATGCGTAGGGTATCCTGTCTCATGCGTCTTCAGTTTCCGCAACACATAAGCTATCACTCATCCTCTCTGCATGAGGACCGCCCCTAACCCTATGATGGATGCATCAAAGAACACCACAAAATCCTCAACTCCCTCAAGGAGTATCAAGACTGGGGCCTCGCATAACCGCTGTCGGAGGGTCTCAAACGCCCTCTAATGCTCAGGGCCCCACCAGAAATCCACCCCCTTCCTCGTCAGATGAGTGAAGGGTACCGCAATCTTGGAGAAGTCCTGTATGAACCTACGGTAGTACCCTGCCAATCCCAAAAAGCTCCTGATGTCTGAGGGAGATTTCGGAACCTCCCACTGCATAACCGCCTCAATTTTGGTCAGATCGACCAAAATCCCCTCTTGGTTAACTAGATGTTCGAGGAATTGGACCTCTTGTAGCCAAAAGTCACACTTCGAGAACTTGGCGTACAATCATTCTTGTCTCAGAACTCCCAACAAGCCTTGCAGATGTTCCTCATGCTGCTCTCGGGTCTTGGAATACATCAAGATATCATCTATAAACACTATAACCGAGAGATCGAGCATTGGTCTACAGACCCGATTCATCAGGTCCATGAACACCGCTGGCACGTTGGTGAGCCCAAATGGAATCACCACGAACTCGTAATGTCCATAACGAGTTCGGAATGTGGTCTTCTCCACGTCCTCCTCTCTGACCTTGACCTGATGATACCCAGACCTCAAATCTATCTTAGAAAACCAAGATACACCCTGCAACTGATCAAAGAGATCATCTATCCTTGGGAGTGGGTAACGGTTCTTCACCGTTAACTTGTTCAACTTCTGGTAATCAATACACATCCAGTGCGAACCGTCCTTCTTCTGGACAAAGAGAATCGGTGCTCCCCATGGAGAACTGCTAGGTCGAATGAACTGCTTGTCCAACAGTTCCTGTAGTTACGACGACAACTCCTGCATCTCTGGTGGTGCCAATTGGTACGGCGCTTTAGCGATAGGGGCAACACCTGGTATCAGGTCGATCCTGAACTCAACCTGCCTCTCCGGAGGTACTCCGGGTAATTCCTATGGTAATACTGATGGGTTTTAGCCATAAGAACTTTCCTATGTGCGCATGCAAAACCCTAATGCTCGGATCTAGGCTTTCTAATAAACATGCATTGAATCCAAGTCTTCTAATGACTAATTAGGTTAAATAACAACATTGAAACAGATCTAGAATCATACCTTTGAGTTCCTTGTTGATCTTGAGGTCTTGGAGCTTCTAGAGTCACAAATGTCACTCCTCTAATGGCTTACAAACACCAATAGCAAGAGGATGATTTTGGAGAGAGGAGAGGGGAGGAATTTCGACCAGAGGTTCCTTGCTTTAGGAGATGTGTCGAATTCCATCAGCCATAGGGTCTATTTATACTTGTAGACTCCTTAAGGGTTACAACCTAAACCCTAATTGGATAATCTTCTCTTAAGGCTATCCAAATCCATTCCTAGATAACCATATGGACGATTTTAGCTATCCTAAAGCTCTTAGAATTCGTCCATACCATATCCAAATGGATTTACAGTCTAAAGCTTAACTATCAAACAATTGACAGTTTATACCCCTTTATTTAATTAATCTCTTTAAGTCACCAAATTAATTCTAATTAATTCTATGACTTATCAAATAACAATATATTATTCATTATATTATTCCCATAATATATTAATAATATTTACTCTCTCTTATTAAATCATCCTATCAAGTTGCTATGGTGAAGGCAACCCAAAAGGACCATGCACAACCGGATCAAATACTTGCCTAATATAGTTACAGCCTTAGACACTATTCCAACAGTCTCCCACTTGGATAAGTCTAGTAACTATACAAGTACAATTCGGTTTTCAATCATAGCTCTCAAAGACGCTGTCAACTCTGATCTAATCAATCTTGTCCTTCAGATAAGGGAACGTACAGTCCTCTGTTAGATATCATGCTGACAATCCTATGGAATGGTTAGTCAAGCATTTAGGTTTCTCGATCTCTGATTTATTTGACATAGAACTTAATCGAACACATCAATTCAGTTCTGACCGGGCCCGGCACATAAGTCAAATCCAATCATCGAGCGGCCGAGATATCGCTTTTACCTTCTTAGATAAAAGTTACAGATAAACTTCGACTTATATGCATTTACTTATTCATTAACCAACTATACACAACAATGCGTTTTATAACACCGAGTTACTGATGCGTTTTCGCATTATCAATGTACAACCAATTAACAAATAATAAACCATATATCTAGGTTTTAAGACTATATGATATTATCGTCTTGCGATCATCCTTTTATATCTTATTCCATAAGGTGATTCCAGCAAGCGCGGGTTTATTCCAATGCTCAAAACTAGTTCATAAGCACTCATGAACGTTGCAGCAACCCTTTGCTATGTCTAACACCATTTAAACATTCTACACACCAATTCATGACAATCTTCATTCATATCTACTTCCAACATATGAACGATTGTGGACCATTTGAACAATTCGATTATTCCTAATAAACTCAATTATTCTGGAAGTCAAAACAGGCAAAGTGAAACAATAGTTAAACAATTAACATAAGATAGTAACTTTACTCATAAATAAAACTCCTTTATTTATTCATCAAATGTCAATTACATTTATCTATTACACGTTTCTAATACTATCTAATCTATGCTAATATCATCCTTCAGCCCAATACTCCTAGCATGCTGTAAGTGCTTAACCCTACTCAGTCCCTTCGTAAGCGGATCTGCTGGGTTATCTTCTGATGATATCCTCTTCACTATGAGTTGTCCTTCTTCTACACGATGTCTAATGAAGTGATATTTTCTGTCGATATGTCTTGATCTACTATGATCCCTCGGTTCCTTGGTTAAGGCAACCGCACCTTCGTTATCACAGAAAATCTCTACTGGCTCCTTTATGGCAGGTACAACTCCAAGATCACCGATGAAGTTCTTTAGCCATATTGCCTCCTTCGACGCTTCGCTCGCTGCAATGTACTCTGATTCGCACGTTGAATCAGCTACGGTTTCCTGTTTGGAACTCTTCCATGTCACTGCTCCTCCATTTAGGGTAAAGACCCAGCCCGACTGCGAACGATAGTTGTCCTTGTCGGTCTGAAAACTGGCGTCACTATACCCTCGCACCTTCAAGTCATCACTCCCTCCGAGGACTAAGAACCATTCCTTCGTCCTCCGAAGGTACTTAAGGATATTCTTCACCGCAATCCAATGTGCTTTGCCAGGATTCCCTTGATATCTGCTAACCATGCTCAAAGCAAAGGCTACATCAGGGCGAGTACAAGTCATAGCGTACATGATTGAGCCAACTGCGGAAGCGTATGGTACTCGGCTCATCTCTGCTATCTCAGCTTCGGTACTCGGACTTTGAGTCTTACTCAATTTGGCATTACTTTGTATCGGTAGTTCTCCCTTCTTTGAGTTTTCCATACTAAAACGTTTTAGTACTTTCTCTAAGTAAGTATTCTGACTAAGTCCAATTAGTCTCTTACTTCTTTCTCTTACTATCCTTATTCCCAAAATGTAAGAAGCCTCTCCGAGGTCCTTCATAGCGAAGCACTTCCCGAGCCAGGACTTAACCTCCTGCAGAGTCGGGATGTCGTTTCCTATGAGTAATATGTCATCGACATATAGAACGAGAAAGCTTACTATACTCCCACTGGCTTTGACATATACACAAGATTCGTCTTCGCTTCGTACAAATCCAAACTCTTTGACTTTCTCATCGAAGCAAAGATTCCATCTGCGAGACGCTTGCTTAAGTCCATAAATGGACTTCTCAAGCTTACACACTCTATTCGGATGCTTTGGATCCACAAACCCCTCGGGCTGAGCCATGTAAACATCCTCAGCCAACTTCCCATTAAGGAAAGCAGTCTTGACATCCATTTGCCAAATCTCATAATCATGAAATGCGGCAATAGCTAGCATCACTCTAATAGATTTAATCTTCGCAACTGGTGAGAAGGTCTCATCATAGTCAACTCCGGGAGTTTGAGTAAAGCCCTTCGCGACCAATCGCGCTTTATATGTGTGCACGTTTCCATCCACGTCGGTCTTCTTCTTGAAGATCCATTTGCACCCAACGGTCTTACGTCCGGGCACATAATCAACCAAATTCCAAACTTGGTTATCATACATGGATTGGATCTCGCTATCCATTGCCTCTTTCCATTTCGCAGACTCCGGGCCTGCCATGGCTTCCTTATAGCTATTAGGTTCATCAAGATTTATTAGTGTACCATCACTAATATATGTGTCCCCTTCGGTAGTAATATGAAAACCATAAAACTGGGGTAGAACTCTAACTCTATCGGAACGTCTAAGAGGTAAGGATTCGTCAATCGGTTCAACCGGAGTTTCCTCCTCGGGTTGAGTGCCAGCGGTAGAGGTTCCTTCATCTATCGACTCTTGAATCTCTTCAAGTTCGATTTGCCTCCCACTGTCTCCTTGGCTTATGAGTTCTCGCTCCTTGCAACGAAGACTACATTGTCCTTCGGTCTATAGAAGAGATATCCAAAGGATGTCTGCGGGTAGCCGATGAAAATACATCGCTCACTTCGAGGTTCAAGCTTGTCGTGAGTATCTCGTCTTACGAAAGCCTCGCAACCCCAAACTTTGATATGTGCCAACAAGGGAGCTTTCCCTGTCCACATCTTGTGAGGTGTTTTGGCAACCTTTTTAGTAGGGACTCGGTTAAGGATATGGGCGGCAGTCTCTAAGGCATACCCCCAAAAAGAGATAGGTAGTGAAGCACGACTCATCATAGAGCGAACCATATCCAATAGGGTTCGATTACGCCTTTCTGCCACACCATTCAACTGCGGTGTCCTAGGAGGCGTCAATTGCGAAACTATTCCACACTCCTTGAGATAATCGTGGAATTCAAGACTTAGGTACTCTCCTCCTCAATCGGATCGAAGCATCTTGATTTTCCTGCCCAATTGATTCTCCACTTCATTCTTGAACTCTTTGAACTTTTCAAAGGTTTCTGACTTTTGCTTGATTAAGTAGATATACCCATATCTACTATAGTCATCGGTAAAAGTCACGTAGAAGCGGTTCCCATCCTTCGTGGTTGATCTAAACGGTCCACATACATCGGTATGTATTAGGTCCAATAGACCTTCACCCCTTTCACATGTACTCGTGAAGGGTGACTTAGTCATCTTTCCAAGCAAACAAGACTCGCATGTGTCATCTTCCCTAAGGTCGAATGACTCCAACACTCCATCCTTTTGGAGTTGGGCTATGCGTTTCTTGTTGACATGTCCAAGACGACAATGCCACAAGGATGCTTTATCCATACTAGTGGAAGAATCAATATTCAAAACATCATTTCCTAAGTTATCAACAATCATAACAGTTTCATATATTCCATTACATGGTATAGCTTCAAAATAAAAGACACCATTTAGATAAGCTAAAATAGAACCATTCTCATTATTAAAAGAAAATCTAAATCCTTGTCTATACAAACCATGAAATGAAATGATGTTTCTTGCCATTTCTGGAGAATAGCAACAATTGTTCAAATCTAAAACCAAACTATTCCTAAGCACTAAAGAATACACTCCAATCTTGGTTACAGGCGACGATCTTCTGTTCCCCATGATTAGATTGATCCTTCCTTGCTCCACATCCCTACTTCTTCTTAGTCCCTGCACATTAAAACAAATGTGATAACCACAACCGGTATCAAGAACCCAAGAAATAGCATGATTAGAATCGTTAGATTTGATTGTGTATATACCTGCGAAAGATGGCTTGATCTTTCCCTCTTTGATTGCTTGCAGGTAATCTAGGCAGCTTCTCTTCCAATGTCCTATCTTGTGGCAGTGGTGGCACTCTGCCTCCTTCGGGTTAGAGCAGGGCTTAGCAGGATCAACTTTGGTCCCACTAGAAGAGGCACCATCTCGGGCTTTCGCCTTGCGATAGTTCTTCGATGAAGCTTTCCTCTTCTTTCCCTTACCTTGACCAATAGCCAAGACAGGAGCAGCGGGCGGATTGGGAGTAGGTGCAACAAACTTGTCTTTGAAGTTGCTCTCAGCAACCCTCAAGAGACCTTGGAGTTTGCTTAGGGTGACCTCTTCTTTGTTCATGTGGTAGGTCATCCTAAATTGGTTGTACATCGGAGGCAAAGAGTGAAGCACCATGTCGATTGCCAAGTCTTCACCGAAGTCAACATTTAACTTGCGAAGGTGGTCGACATACCTTTGCATCTTTTGCAAGTGCACGGTAAGAGATTCTCCATGACCCATCTTTGCGGAAATCATGTTAGTGAAAATCTCATACCGCTCTTGTCTCGCGTTTTGGTGGTACCTCTCCAATAAGTCTTGGTGCATCTCGTACGGGTACATGTCCTCGTAGGACTTTTGGAATTCGGAGTTCATGGTGGCGATCATGATGCAATGTACCTTCGTTGCATCTCGCTCATGAGTTTCAAAGGCGGTGATTTCGGCTGGAGTAGCGATTTCGATGTTGATTTTTTCGAGCTTCTCATCAAGGACATACTCCTTGTCCTCATAGCGAGCAATGGTGCGAATGTATCTTATCCATTCGCTAAAGTTCGTTCCATCGAAGGTGACCTTTTGGCAAAGGCTCATCAACATGAAAGAACTAGCAGCAGCGTTGTTTGCGTTTGACATCTACAATTAGAAAAGGACAAAGATAGATTAGAATAAGAATCCCTAATTATCACCCAATAAGAAAAATTAGGGCTAGGATCCAACAATAACATTTACATATTAGAAAAGGGATGTCGTAATCTAACATGCAAATAAATTGAAGGTAAGTGAATGACGATTCACTAATTCTCCATCACAAAAAACTAAACTATTAGTCCTAAGTGTTTTTGAGAATTCCTAGGTTCGGATGAGATTCATTGAAACTATTCAATGGCATGTTTAAATCTCGATATGCCCCTCTCGTTTGTGACTGGGATGCCGAGGATCACAAAGCGGGTGTGAATTACCATGCAAATTCACATGGTGCCTTCATTGTAACGATCATCTATTCGATGTGCCGGTAAACCACACACGCTCCATCGAACTATGATAAACAATGAATCACCCTTTGCCACCTTCGCTTAGAACCAATTAGTGTGCCGGTAAACCACACACGCTCCACTAACATCTTAGCAAGGTGCAAAGTGTAATTTCATGGGATTGCATCAATTCACTTTTCCTAAAGTAACTAGGATTGGGAAATTTTAAAAATATGTGTAGTTACTTTATATTTCTTATTATACTTTTAATGAGAGGATGAGGTTGCCCTATCCTACCCGTTCGGCTAACGACCCTCCACCAATCAAGCAAGCGGTGGGTGTGAGTGTACACCCATTAAGCGCCATTTTATAGGCCGCAACCTTATACCCACCTTATAGATTGGCTTCGTGAATGAGGCCTACTAACAGTAAGACTAGCATTTAGTTATACATATATATATATATATATATATATATATATATATATATATATATATATATATATATTATACCAGTAATATCATATTAGTATAGGAATGTATTTTAAAACTTTTAAAATCTAGGGTTTTGAAATTTAAGTTGTCTAAATTAAAACTTTTAATCACAAATACAAATTTCAAAACTTGAGGGCAAGTTTTAAACATTTAAAACATGGAGGATCAAATAACAAATAATTCCAATTAACAATTAATATCCTAATTATCTATATTTGATTTATTCAAGATTTCTTTTAAGATAATTACCAAAATAATCAAAATAATTAATTAATTATCATATAAGGAAATTAAATATTTTATTATAAGATAAATATCTTTAATTAGATCAAGATTGCAGTTATATTTATCATAAAAACGAATTAACATTGATCTAATTAGTTTATGGAAAGTTTAGATAAGATAATTACAAAGAAATCCCGAATCTGGCCATTCCTGACGCCTGGACTCGTCGAGTGCACAAGGGGACTCGCCGAGTCAGGCCTACTCGCCGAGTCCACCTTGGGACTCGCCGAGTCAGTGACTCAGAAACCTAAAAATCGAATTTTGCAGGTTTGTTTCAGTTAATCAAGCAACAATTTAAAGAAAACCAAGCTAGGCTCTGATACCACTGTTGGGTTTTAGCCATAAGAACTTTCCTATGTGCGCATGCAAAACCCTAATGCTCGGATCTAGGCTTTCTAATAAACATGCATTGAATCCAAGTCTTCTAATGACTAATTAGGTTAAATAACAACATTGAAACAGATCTAGAATCATACCTTTGAGTTCCTTGTTGATCTTGAGGTCTTGGAGCTTCTAGAGTCACAAATGTCACTCCTCTAATGGCTTACAAACACCAATAACAAGAGGATGATTTTGGAGAGAGGAGAGGGGTGGAATTTTGACCAGAGGTTCCTTGCTTTAGGAGATGTGTCGAATTCCATCATCCATAGGGTCTATTTATACTTGTAGACTCCTTAAGGGTTACAACCTAAACCCTAATTGGATAATCTTCTCTTAAGGCTATCCAAATCCATTCCTAGATAACCATATGGACGATTTTAGCTATCCTAAAGCTCTTAGAATTCGTCCATACCATATCCAAATGGATTTACAGTCTAAAGCTTAACTATCAAACAATTGACAGTTTATACCCCTTTATTTAATTAATCTCTTTAAGTCACCAAATTAATTCTAATTAATTCTATGACTTATCAAATAACAATATATTATTCATTATATTATTCCCATAATATATTAATAATATTTACTCTCTCTTATTAAATCATCCTATCAAGTTGCTATGGTGAAGGCAACCCAAAAGGACCATGCACAACCGGATCAAATACTTGCCTAATATAGTTACAGCCTTAGACACTATTCCAACAAATACATCAACGAACTCTCTAACTACCAGGACCTCTGAAATTGATGTTTGATCTCTCACCCGCATATCTACCACATACGCTAGATAACCCGCACACCCGTGCTGAATGTACTGCCGAGCCCTGGCAGCTGAACAAAACCCTGATTCCACTCTGGTGCCCTCGCCATATACAATCAGTTCTCCCCCACATGGGGTTCGAACTACCACTTGCTAGCCCTCACAATCAATCATAGCACCGAACCGACTGAGCCAATCCATGCCTACAATCATGCACACCTCCCCCATGGGGATCAGAATCAAATCTACCAGAAAGGACACCCTGAAGATCTCCAAATCACACCCTCGATAAACCGAAGTAGCAGAAACCCCGTGTTCATTGGCGATAAACACTCGCAACTGACACTCTAACTCGCCTACGGGCACAATGAACTCCCTACTAAATAACTGAGATACGAAGGACCGACTTGCTCCCGAGTCAATAAGACCAAAGCAGGCAAAGAGTTCACTAAAAACGTACCTAATCACAGGTACAACAGATAAGCATACAACATATATAGTAAACGAGATAAAGGATAGAAACATACCAGCAACCACGTTCGGTGCTGCCTTGGCCTCTTCGGCCGTAAGCTGAAATGTGCGCCCCTGAGCCTTCGGAGGCTCTGCTCTACCCTGTCTCCCATCGGTAATCCTCAACGTAGCTGATGCAGGAGCCTGTGTCGGCTTGGCGGCAAGTAGTGGGCAGTTGGCCCTCATGTGGCCAACCTGATCGCAGTGATAGCAATACCTCATACCCTGAACTGGGACGGCCTGGCGACAATCCTTCGCAAATGTCCCTCTTTGCCACATCTGTGTCACCCACTACCCATTCGACACACACCAAAATGACCCTTGCCACACTTCACACAAGTGCAGCTCTGCTGACCCCGAGTCCTAGTATCAGCGGTCTTAGACCACTTCAGCGCCGGTTGAGACTGTGACAGGGCCTACCGCTACTCTCTCAACTATAGATCAATCTCCAACTCACGCCGTCTGGCGGCCTCCTGCAACTCTAGAAGAGTATCACATCGTTGGGTAGACACAAACTGATGGATGTCCGTCTTGACCATGCTCAAATAACGGGTCATCTGAGCCTGTTCTGAAGCAAACTCTGGGCAAAACATCGCCCTCTCGGTGAACATACGAGTGATCTCCGTCACCGACTCCCCATCCTATCTCAAACTCAGAACTCTAGTGCCAAAAGTTCCCACTCAACCCACGGAATGTAACGGGCGCGGAACATGTCCTTGAACTGCTCCCAAGTAACAACAACTCTCTGATCATCAGTGTACGATCCAGTCGCAAGTCTCCACTAGTCCTTGGCCCCAGACCTAAGCAGGTTCAGAGCACACCTGACCTTCTGGTCAGCAGGACATGAGAAGGTGAAGAAACACCCCTCCACATCTGAAATCCATCTCATAGCCTTGATGGGATCATGTGTCCCATCAAAAGTATGGGGTTTCATGTTATCAAAGTCCCTGTACTGGAAACCACTACCAACTCCTCCCCCTGCCGCTGATACAGCTGCTGCGGCGGCTGTCTCTGCAAGGGCTGCATAACGCTCATCAAAGTACTCCACCATGTCGGTCTTAATCGACCCAAACATCTCTGGTAACTGTGCCTGGAACGCAACAACAACCTCATCATGCAGGATATCTCGGATCCTGGCATCCAACTCCTCTGTACCCATCTGCACCACTGGCTCAGGTGCTGTTGGCCCCTCCTGGCCTCTGTCCCCTGATCCTGATCGCGAACCGGATCTAGCCACGAAGCGTCTCGTCATCACCATTCTAAAACATACCACAAGATATCAGATAATCCATACAAATAACTAGGAGCCAGCTCCTGACTAACCCTAGGGATTGTGACTTACTTGACACGCGTATGGGTCTTGTGCTTTTAGTAGTACGGGCCCATACTACGTTCCATACCTACCCATATTTGTCTCAAGCGTCACCACAAGGCCCTAACTGCATACACAACATGGCGAACGCTCATTCCTCACTGCTAGAGGAATACTAAATATCTCTTAGCTGGCCTCTCGGCCTCACACAACCCACCTATTCATGAAACTTCCACCAACCCTATAGCACTAGTGTATGCTAGCCATACATAACGCTGGACCCTATAAACTTTCGAATATCCAATCCTACCCTAAGCTCCCAATCAAACAAGAACATAACATAAGGGTAAACTAAACATTCTCAGGCTATAAGATCTTGGTTATGTATAACCGTGATGCATACACTAAGCAACTACAGTAATAATGTCAATTTCATATAATGGAAACCCTAGGCTAGCAGGCATCATGTAATCATACAATTCTATCATGCAATTCCTGAAGATCCCTAGCCTAGTACTAACATGTTGTTCTAACATATCTCATAATCAAATAACTTATATGGTATTTTGGGGTCTACTTACTGGCTTCGACTGATCGTACACCCTGCATCCACCTTTACTTATTTTGAAAACCTTTTGAAAAAAAATCATTTTGAAAATCCTTTCCTTGAATTAAGACTGGAGTTACCCGCATGTTCCTCCAATTAACTCAAACCAAGGCTCTGATACCAACTTGTAACACCCAAAAATTCAAACCAATTTAAACTTTTAAAAACATTTCAAACCATTAAAAATCATTACAACTTTGTTTTCAAACTGTATAATATCAGAGTTTTCCCAGAAACATAGACAAAACATGAGGAGTTGTACGATCACGCCTTCGCCTTGCCACGATCCCCTGATGTACCTGAAACAATAAACTGAAACTGTAAGCCCGAGAGCTTAGTGAGTTCCCCCAAAATACCGATACACGTACAGTCTACAAAAACATATCATAACGAACTAAAACAGCATGCAATGGGTCCACAGCTTTACAAGCTGGATTACCCCTAGGCCCTCAGTACGAGTCTGGAATGCCTACCGGGCCCTCAGCTCATATCTGGAATACCATCAAGTCCTCAGTACGAGTCTGGAATGCCTACCGGGCCCACAGCTCGTATCTAGAATACCATCGAGCCCTTAGTACGAGTCTGGAATGCCTATCGGGCCCTCAGCTCATATCTAGAATACCATCGAGTCCTCAATATGAGTCTGGAATGCCTACCGGGCCCTCAGCTCGTGTCTGGAATACCATCGAGCCCTTAGTACGAGTCTGGAATGCCTACCGGGCCCTCAGCTTATATCTGGAATGCTCCCGAGTCCTCAATATGAGTCTGGAATGCCTACCGGACCCTCAGCTCATATCTGGAACACCATCGAGCCCTTAGTACGAGTCTGGAATGCCTACCGGGCCCTCAGCTCGTATCTGGAATGCTCTCGACTCCTCAATATGAGTTTGGAATGCCTACCGAGCCCTCAGCTCATATCTGAAATACTCTAGGGTTTGTTGGCTACCACACGTAGCAGTACAACCTTAACCCATACCACATAGCATATTAACATATAACGTAACTACCGAGCATGCAATAATCATATTATCATCACAGGTAGTCCTACAGATCTACCCAACTAGCATAACCACTAGCATGCAACACTAACTCATACTCAACATCTAACACTGCTAGGATAACATATCCGATGGGCTGGCCTTGATGCCTTAGACCCCTTAGTATAGTGAGGATAACTCACCTCACAACTGTTGTCTGAAACTAGAAAGCTCAACTCCCGGATCACCAACACGAACTCCACCACCTATAGTTACCATAAAACCCTTTTTCATAAATCTTCAAATTACCAGAATACCCTCAGAAGTCAACTGGTCAACTCTTGGTCAAAGTCAAAGTCCACGGTCAAAGTCAACAGTCCATATTGACTCGACTCATCGAGTGTAGTTCACCGACTCATCGAGTCCTTCCTGGACTCGAGAAGTTGTGAAATCTGTGATTACGTCGAGTTCCCTTTTTAACTCGCCGAATTCATACGAGTCCAAGAATTAGGAAAAACCCTAGACGACTCGCTGAGTCTTCGAACGACTCGTCGAGTTTAAGGCAATCTTCAACGGACTCGCCGAGTTTATTCATCAACTTGACGAGCTCATGACCATCTTCGTATGACTCGTCGAGTTGGCTATGCAACTCGCCGAGTCTTTGCAGACCATCATCCATGCAGACACTTTTTAAGCCATGCCAAGGTTCCAGATTATAGATCCAAGCTTGTAAGGCATGTTTCTCACATAAAGTTGCAAACTTTACCCGTATGCAAGGCCCTAAAGGCTCTAAATGACCAATCTACGCTTCTAATGGGACTTTACACCTTAGGAGAGTCTCATCCTTGCAAGAGCTGGAGACTTTAAGGACTTAGGACTCACAAGAAGTTCAGATCTAAAGTTTCAACTTCAGATCTAACTTCCATACCAAAATCCCCTTATGAATAACTAAAGGAAGCCCTATTTTTCACATATGGATGATTCTAGAAGAAAAGAGGTTAAGGTAACAGCTTATTACCTTCAAGACGTGCCCCAACTAAAGTAGACTCTGGATCCACACAAAATCCTTGATGCTAGCCTCTTGATCTACAAGTTTCCTTTACAAAAGTCACTTCTCAAAGCTCCAAAACACTCTCCAAGCTCTCACTCACAGAAATTAGGGTTTCTGGCTCTCAAGGGGTGATAGAGGACAGTGGGAGGCGCTAATGGTCCAATATATAGGGTGCAAAAACCCTGAAACTTAGGGTTTCTACTTCCAGCTCCTACTCGTCGAGTCCCCCATGCCGACTCGATGAGTCATTCATTTATTGACGTGTCCTGGCCCGTTGCTACTCGACGAATCATAGCGTCAACTCGTCGAGTAGACCTTAAACATGAAATCTAATGGAAAATTAATGATACCTGACGGTTGGTATGTTACGGTTGGTATGTTACATTTAACTTAAAGAAAAAATAATTTGTCTAGCATTTTTAGATAAGTTAATTTTTATTTTATATAAATATACATCATATGGGAGAATTTCGTATATACCCTTATTAAACGTCTAAATATCATATTTGCCCGACCTAAACTTTATAATATTTGCCATTCTTAATGTTTTAAAATATCGTATTTGCATAAATCTATTTTTTAAATAAATTTTAGTATTTAAAAAACATTTTTATATTTTAAAATCATTAAAAATAAAAAAAGTAACAAAATGGACCACAATACCCTTGTTTTTAAGATTTTTTAGCATGATCGTTAATATATAACCCTTACTGTGTCTTCTTTTTTTAGCCTTTTGCCAATTTTTTGTTGCAATCCAGTAATTATGAGGTAACTTTATGTTTTTATTTGTTAGTTAATTATGAGCCATTGATCTATTTTGGGTGTGTTTAGCATGGAGCGTTTGGGAGTGTTTGAGAGCTTTTAGCTTCTAGCTTTTGACAAAACGCTCTGTTTTGAACAGAAAGTCTCGTTCGACACTACAAGCTTCTAGCTTTTAGTTTGAACAAAACGTTTCAAATCCAAATACTACTCCATGTAGCGTTTAACAAAATGCTACAAGCTACAAACTACCCGCTACAAATTACTTGCTACCAGTTAGTTTTGTCGAACGCGCCCTTTGTTGTCTTCATCTTGTAGCCGATGAACCTTTTGCCCGATTCAACACGTATCACAAGCATTAGTCTTTTAGTAGCCTCCACCCTTGAGAATACTATAATTATTCAGATTCATTATCCAATAAAAAGAAGAATACAATTAAAAATAAAAATAAAAATCTTCAAAGTTATGATTACTTTGCTTCGTGAATGGGACGTGAACAGAGAAGTACACTATTTGACAAGCTTACTAAGACAACGAGACCATTTGTACTTATGAGGGGGGATTTTAAATACACCTGGAATAGAAGTCAAAACCACTTGTTGAAAACTATTAATGGTAAAGTTAATTCAAAAATATTAAATATGTAATAATGGTTTTATTGAATGACAGATTACGGATTTCAAAACTATTTTAATATATTTGTTTAGAGTAAATTACAGAAATGGTTCTTGTGTTTTGGTTTTATATTCAATTTTGTTTCCTAATTTAAAAATTAATAATTTTGTTTCCGCTCTACCGCAACAGACGTTGACAGCTCTTCCTCCACCACTGCAAACTTCACCTTCTCTCTTCTATTCTCTCTCTACACCGGTGGTCCGTCTGCGGTCGTGGCATATCGACAAACTAGCGTTCGACGTACCGTTCAAGGCACCAATCGACGACGTTCCTTAATTTCCTACAGAGACCAACCTTTGGCGCTCACCATCGACACCATCATCCATCTGTAAGCCCTAAAAATCATGTCCCTTGGATCGTTTATATTTAATTAGTTTCTCTCCTGGCAGCAATGAAGGTCGTCTTTGATAAATATGAGAGAGTTTCTGTTGGGTTTCTCTAAATTTGCTCCATTTACAAAATCGATGATGGGTTTGAGGCAAAACCTGTGTAACAGCCATCTGAATGTGATTGGGTTCAGTTGTGATGGACACAAGGTGACTTTTTATCAGTTCTCACTTCTAATCTGCTTAACCATTTGGTTAGTAAAAAAACTGAAAATTTTCAATTTGTTTACTTACATTATTGATATGTTAAATTCTTAAATTTTTTTCCTGCTCCAAAAGTAGACAGGTACTCTAAAAGAACTATCTAGAACAAACTTTCCAAAAATTGCACCTAACCTGTTTGATGAAATGCCTCAATGAGGCATAGAGTTTTATTTTGAGAAACAAGAATCTTTCAAAGCATTAATGGTCTTCTTTTGTGAATCTTCTTTAGTATTTCAGTTGTCATTTTATATGTCTTCTATTTCTTTTTACCAATACCAAATTTGGCAATCTTAAAAACATAATTCTTTTCGGGTTTGTTGAATTGGTTTTTCATTTTATTTTAAAAAACATTGACCATATTTCATGAAGATGAAAATGAAAGCATTTGACACTTGAATTAAGATTTGGGCATTCTTTTTGGAATTCAGACCAAAGCTTTTCTTTATATGCTGCCTGCCACTACTTATATTCAGTATTGGGTATGTTATTCTTTTTTTTTTCAATTTCAGTTTTTCTTTTTCATATTAGGTTATAGTAAACATATGTATATTTCCACTTTTTTGTCACTTACTGTTGGGACTGGGGATACCAAATCTACCTGCAAATGTCATACAATTCACTTACAATCCTCAACGGTTTGATTGGATTCCTGAGTTGGAAAGAGGTAGTTATAATTTTCATCTTTTGGTATGTGCAAATTAATAGTCGAATTGCACAGGAACGTTTTTTTTTAATATTTTCATTATATTTCCTCAGATGGTACTCGAATAGCATAGGAACGATTTTTCCTTTATTTTCATTATATTTTCCACAGATGATACTTTACAATGTTGAAGTAGATCTATTAGAAATTAAAAGGATAAAAAATCTGTTTTAAAATCTTAAACATCATGTTCTCCTGAGAAATAAGCAATCAAATGCAGCGTTTGTCTAATGTTATGATTTTCGCACCCCAGGTGTCTGATGGAATGTGACGGAGGAAAAGGCAAATTCATATAGTGATTTTGATAACTTTCATTACGTATTGGTTTTGGATTATGTTTGGGTGTTTCTTTACTAACCAGCTATGTTTATCCAGCGTATACAACTTTCGTATGAGAAATTGAAGGGGAAGGAGAAAGCCATGAGAATAAAGAAGGGTATTATGGTAATATGTCATCAATCTTCAACAATAGTGCACATTTCTTTGGCTTCTTAGTAATATATCTGAATTTCATTTCATGGCAACATGTTTTTTATCAGGTTTATCAATTCTTTCTTCCACTCCAAAGTAGCCCACTTTCTGCTAAAAGATCAAATGGCATGAACATAATCAGGCTCTCTAACTTCCATTAGATAACCCAATTACTAAAAATGTTAACAAACAGCAACATAGTGATGAAAAAAAATCCTATTACACCAAGTCCTTTATACCCACAAATTTGAAGACCATTGATTCAAGTTTATAGCGATTTCTCACGTTCCACTAATTTTAAGTTGGTTTGATTTTTTACTTCTTCGTATCTCAACTTCCATTTTTTGTTTTCCGTTGTCTAATTCTTCTGATCTTCATTTCAAATTGTATATAACGGATCAGGTAATGCACCTATCTTCTTGAGTTTGAGTAGTAAAAAAAATGGCCAAAATTGTCTCAACATATTCCAAGTAAGTATTAGCAGATTTTGGGATTTTTAGTTTTATTCATTTCCACTTCATGATAATGACCTATATTATGCATTTTGGTTATAGGTATCTGTAAGGAGAAAACATAAATAGATTGCAGCAGATCAAGGGACCTATACCGACCGCAAGGATTCTGCTGACATGGATGGAGGACAGGGGCAAAATGGGAATAAAGTTTAGACCTTTGGGATGAACATCCATGAAGAAATTGGCCAGACGATTCACTATTATGAGAACTTTGTTAACTGATAGCAACCTCCGCCCCCCGCGGAGCGAGGGAACACCCTCTAGTTTTAATAGAGTTTGTATAGATTCTATATAAATTTTTTTTATTTTTTCAATATATATATATATATATATATATATATATATATATATATATATATATATATATATATATATATATATATCAAAAATACAAAAATAGTCCTTATGGTTTGCCAAAAGTCACAAAGCCGGTCCCTAGTAATTTTTTTACGAATATGGTATTTGTGGTTTCCAAAACTTGCATGAATGACCTTTTTGCTGATGTCGTATTATACATAATTTGATTTTTATTAATAATTTTTATTTGTTAACCTAAAAAAACTATTTTTACGTGTTTATTTTTATATATTTGTCGGTATAATTCAAGGTGGTTAACCTTTTCTTTTGTTTATTTTTTTAAATTACATGGTTTTTTATATAAACTTTTCGGTTTAAATTCGAGTTTGTTTACGTTTCGAACAATAAAAAATAACGATCACAAACAATTAAACGAACAATAAAAAATATAATATGATATTTTTTCACAACTATAACAAATAAAATTATCATTTTCATTTACTACCGTTTCGTCAAACAATGTCATATTTTAACTTTATTAATTATCAGGTAAATTAACTACATGAATATTACAATGAATATTACAATCATTACGTGGTGCATTCGGTGGAATATATGCATTAAGTCGAACATTATACAATATTTCCCATCCAGCGGCACGTTCTGATCTGTGGTGACGCCAAAGTGACAAAACTGTAGGCATTGAATGTAATTCTTGTAAATCAACTTTTACGTAATGGTCATTTTAAATGAAGGTGATAACAATAGATCTATGATGTGAAATATCTTGCGGACCATGTCAAAGTGGAAAACAGGTCGACGAACCTCGTTTGTATAAAAAATAGACAATTACACAATATTTATTAGCGATGAGAAATCCAGTATCCGACATAATCAATCAATATTCACTTTTTGCATAACCAAATCCAATGAAACTCAACGAGTGTTGTACATTGTTTATGTCATCCTGAAAAATCATTGAATATCATCCCCAATTTTTTAATAGTTCGTTGTTTAAGTCTGAGCGGATTTGACGCCAATAATTTTGATTATACCCGAGGGAGACAGCTATTGCCAGAAATCCACAATTTCCATCTCCCTCCACATCTTCAATGTTTGTAACGTATGGATGAAATTCATTTGGAATTTCACTCATAAGTGAATTTGAATAAAATGTTGAAGGTTGTTGAAATGAAAATGTATTGTGCCTCTCTGGTTCCTGGTTTAAATCAAACTGATTAGACCCATTTTAATCCGACATAGACGTCGCAAAACTATGTCTACGAGGATATTGAGTCGTTGGATCTTGAGTAGGCGGAACAGTAGGTCTTGTTTGTGTACTCAACCACGGATGTCCACTTGGTACTTTGTTTTCGTGAGAAGTAGGTTGTCGAAGCGAAGTTGTTGATGGTGAAAAAATATCTTTTAACTTCCGCATCCAACTGAACTTACTAGATCTTGATTGTTTTTTCAATTGTGTGTTAGACGTTTGGCCTTCAACATCAACATCATCATCTTCTAGTCGGATGCATGGATCTAAATTAAATTTTTTCCAAATGTTATGAATGTAATCAAGTGGTACTGGATTTTCATTTTTTAAATATACCGCTTGTTCGTGCGCACATGGTAGCCCGTGACTAGTACGCAGTTAATATCCACAAATTTCAAGGAATTTGATTTGTTCAAATTCCTTGAAAATTATTTCAAGTGCATAAATTGAAACATTACCAACCAAATATCTGAAAATTAGATGGACGAAACGATGTCGTGCAATAATCATGCTCTGTCCTAAACTTGCTTTGATTGCATAGTGTTGAGACTGAACAACATCATGAATTCTTGGTAATACCGTCACTAAATCTGATTGTGATGAGTCCAAGTATAATTTTACTTTGGCATGGTGACTCTCCACTCTATTGGTTGTGTAATTCCCAAAATGGAGAAATACGTCGGTCCAAACAGATACAAGCTTTTCTTTATATTGTGTCAACCATGTTTTCTTCAAGTAATTACTTCTGAAACATAATACACTTACATCAATTTTGAATATATATATATATATATATATATATATATATATATATATATATATATATATATATATATATATATATATATATATATATAAACTAACAAATCTAAAAGATATGTTAAATTTACCTTTATAGTCCACCAAAATGTTTTCGACTTGTAAGAGATTGGAATTGTATGCTTCCTCAGTTTCAGATTCAACTAATTTTTTCCAACCTTTATAAAAGGAGGTCCAACAACGACGATGCACTAAAAACGTTTTGTATTTTCTCTTAATGCTTGTATCGATATGCCATCTACAAAGTAATCCTTTAGCTTCTGGAAATACATTATTGCATGCGTTCATGCAAGCCAAGTCTCTATCCATGACAATTACACGTGGAAACATGCAACTATCTATTGTTGATATTAAACACTCTAGTGCCCAAGTGTAGTTGGATTATGTTTCCTTATGCATGTAGACAAATGCTACGCAAAATGTCTGATTAGTTGGAGTTACACCAACTATTTCAAGGAGGGGAATCTCGTACCTGTTTGTTTTGTATGTCGCATCCATCAACATGACATGTGGGAATGCGCGTCACATCTCCAATGATCTTTGGTGAGCAAAAAGCAAATCTTGAAGCTCGTTAGTTGACTTATCGGCATGACTATAGTAGATATAGCCATTCTCAGCTAAGAAAGACATAACAACTTGCATTTGAGTTTTGCCACTATTCTCCTTCATCCTGAATTTTTGGTGTGAATTATATATAGTTGGAAGAATAGATAAATTTTCTACATTTTCTTTCTTTAATGTAGATAATATATCTTTTGGTTTCACATTTTTTCTTATCAAATCTTCCACTAATTGGGTTTCATCTACAGAAAGATGCCTTGGATATGGGTGACCTTCGAAATATAAGGCGGGCTCATGATTCTGCATTTCACATATGGCTTTTAATGACCAACAATTATCTTTTGATGAATATTTGCCTTTTAGTGCAAATGGACAATTAATTTTTTTGGTACCGGTATTTTTTGTGGATGTTTTTTTACTTTTGTATGTACTGCTGCGATCACATTGAAAAAAAATATTTGAGTTAGCAATGAATCTTTTTATTACAATAACGTAACCAAGTCCACGCCCCGTATTTTGCACCTAGTCTATTAGTTGCTGACGAGAATTAAATACCTAAAAAAAAATATTAGATACAAGTAAACTTATTGATTAATAACAATATTAATAAATCTAAAACTTTATACCATGCTAGTTTCAGATTCTGATGTGTCACTGATGAAGTAAGTATTTTCATTATCGTCATCTTGAGATGCATTGTTTGTATGAATATCATTAGCCTAATCAATACATACAAATATAAATATGTGATATATAAAAACATAAATATATGAATAATAATATACGGACATACCTCGTAATTTAACTGATCAAACGATGGCAAATATTCTGGCCAACTCATTTTCTTTTACTTAGCCTATCGTTTTTCAAACTATCGTACAAAATAGTTATATTATTTTGATTTGATCGTAGTGGTATTCATTTACACCGCACTAAAATAAAGATAGAATATTTATTGTAAATGTAAGGTAGGTTAAAGGACCATAAATGTAAATATAGTTATTAGTTTTGGCTAATACAAAATGGAATGATAGGGTCAATTGCACGATGAAGATAAATGGAAGGGGTGGGGAGTATAGATTTGTTCATATTAGTTTATTTAACCTTAAACGATAAATAACAATCACGAACAATTAAACGAACAATAAAAAACTTAATATGATATTTTTTCACAACTATAATAAATAAAATTATCATTTTCATTTACCACCGTTTTGTCAAACACTGTCATATAGTTATATTCATTTAGACAACACTAAAATAAAGATATAATATTTATTGTAAATGTATGGTAAATTAAAGGACCATAAATGTAAATATAGTCATATTATTTTGATTTGATCGAATCATTTACACCGAATTAAAATAAAGATAGAATATTTATTCTAAATACATGATAAGTTAAAGGACCATAAATATAAATATAGTTATATTATTTTGGTTTGATGGTAGTGATATTCACTTAAACAACACTGAAATAAAGATATGATATTTATTTTAAATATAGGGTATATTAAAGGATCATAAATGTAAATATAGTTATATTATTTTGATTTGATTGTAATGGTATTCATTTAGACCCCACTAAAATAAAGATAAGATATTTATTATAAATGTAGGGTAAGTTAAAGGACCATAAATATAAATATAATTATTAGTTTTGCCTAATATGAAATGGAAAGGTGGGGAATGTTATTATCTTTTAAAATAGAGAAGGGTATAAACGGAAAATATTACATCCGTGTGTGTATATATGTGTGAAAAAGTTGAAATATATATCTATATTGTTTATTATTTCTTGAATTCTCATTGGTGCATTTAGGCACACAATACTTGCTAAAAACATTTGAACCTAGCTCTCTCTCTCTCTCTCTCTATATATATATATATATATATATATATATATATATATAGAGAGAGAGAGAGAGAGAAAGAGCTAGGTTCAAATGTTTTTAGCAAGTATTGTGTGCCTAAATGCACCAATGAGAATTCAAGAAATAATAAACAATTAAATAAATCATTTAAGGGTATTCTGGACATTTTGTACTTTTTAATTAAGAAATCATTTAATTGAAATCCTGCAATTAAGGAAATAAAATCAATAATTTTGACCTAGTCTCTCTCTTGCATCGTGTCTTATATTCAAGGAATTACCAAGATGAATGACCGACACCCCACAACACAACCGATCAAGACCTTGATTTCTTCTTTCTTCTTCTAGTCGACACACATCACAGATAGAAGGAGTCGATCGCTTCTTCGTTTTTTCTGATGCGCACACACGAGATGGAGAAGAGAAAGCACGACCCTTTTTCTTCCCTCCTGACGATCGATTCTTGATCTCGCATAATATGGAGAAGAGAGAACACGAAGTACATGCTGTTTCTTTTCCTTGGATATCCCCAAATATGGACCCTATTTGTAAAGGAACAATTTCCAGTTACTCGTTTTGTCATCTATGATCAACATAGATCACAGGTTAAATTCAGTTCTGTAAATACTTTGGCAATTTGCAGGAAATACTCCTAATTCCCATGGACAATCGAAATGTCTAGTACAAATCTGTTAGAATTCATCAATGCCCACCATGTGTTTGATGTAATTACTGAAGCAGGAGTACAACAAATTATCTCTATTAATGTTATAATTTGTGTGCTATAATGTTATTGGAATTTGATTTTATGTTTGTTCACAGGTTTTCGTTACAATAATGATTCAGTGGCTGTGATTAAAAAAATGGGGGTTCTACCATTTTCAGTCAAAACTGAAGCCACATAAACATTTATGCTTTTTTTTTTCTTCGATCGTATGGAAACCGAACACAGGAGATATACCCTCCTGTGTAACTCATTTGATGTTGATGGTTCTGAATTGGTTTTTTTTTTCGTTCATGATTCATAGAAAATGTGGTGATTTAGGGAGCGCCCTTAAAGTGTTTGATGAAATGCCAAAGAGAAATATGACAATCTCACATTGTATACATGGTTAGTGATGGAATCACCGGTTAATGAGGAGATGTTGGTACGTTTACATGAAGTTTATTGATCTTTGATTAAGTTTTTTGAGTTGGGTTTTTGTAATTTTTTATTTTTTTTTTTTCAGAAATTCAGAGACACCATTCTTTGATGGCAGAGAACTTGTAGCTGGAAGTATTGATGATTCAATCTATGTTTATGATGTTGAAGCAAACATCTATCATAATCATAGATTTGATGTTGAAGCAAACTGACTTTTCCTTATGTTTATGTTGTTGAAGCAAACAGACATATGGGCTGATCATAGCTTTAACCTTGTTTACCTTTTTATAGTATTTCCATTATGAAAGAATAGTTTATTATATAAGAGTATTATTGCTTTATTCTGATAGAATTTGTAGTTAATTAATTATATGTTTAATGTGCAGTTGTTACAAGTATATCACTACAAAGTATTTGACAATGAATTTGTGATAGAAATGGCTTGAAGAATGGCTTGAAGACCTGATGGGAAAGGCTCCTTGTATAAAATCAATCTCATGCAATACAATTCTGACAGAATGTCAATGTCACAAAATGTCAATCTCATAGAATGCTAGCATATTTTGAATTGGCTTAGAGGTCAAACATACACAAGACATCTAGAATGTTGTTATTTTTTAAGAATTATACTTGGTATTCTTTCAGAATGTTTGTTATAATTTAATGAATCACAATCGTACAGTGTAATTATTTGGTATATTATTAGTTCAAGAATCGATTTTGTGTATTCTTTCAGAATATATTTACTAGTTTATGGTTGACATTCTGTTATTCTGACAGAATAAAATCGAAAAATATGTTTACTACTTTATGGTTAAAATTCTATCATTCTGACAGAATAAAAATCGGATTTTTAATTTTAAATTAATTTAAATATTTAGATTTTTAAAAATAAAGGAATTAATTATCCCTAAAAATCCGAAAATTTCCTTTTTTAATATAGGTTAATTGACTTGAATGCCCTTATGCTCAAATTTATGTGATTATATGGTACATGATATCCTATTCTACTATCATAGACCCTCAGATTATGGCATTTGATTATATTCCATCCAATGGTCCAGATCTATGCATTCTGGCACACAATAGTTACTAAAAACAAAATAATCTAACCCTATATATATATATATATATATATATATATATATATATATATATATATATATATATATATATAGTTTGTATGTATAGGTAGACGCAAATGTAACCATGACGGAAATATAAGGCGTTGTGTGTGTGTATATATATATATATATATATATATATATATATATATATATATATATATATATATATATATATAAGTATTTGTATTAAAAAAGAAAATAATTAAAACTGAAATCAATATATAAAATGAAGGACCTAATGTAAAACTTATTTATGCTGCAAATATACGAGGCTTGTATATTATTTACTAGGTTAAAACCCGTGGAACCCACGGGTGTTGATTTTGAATTGAATTTAAAAATGAATTATTTAATAAAATAATATTTCATTAAGTTTGACAACTTATGATTTGTATTATTGCATTTTTCAATAAATTTTTTATTTGTAAGTATTTAGTTACAAACTAAATGGTAAGTATTTAATTAGAAATAATGATTTTTGAAAACGCTTATTTTTGGTGGATGATTCTTGTTGGACATACGCAGATGATGCATTACCAATGTGTGTAATGAAGTTAACATAAAATACAACAATACGTAATTATAAATAAATAAAGTAATATCATGGATTAAGTGTGATGTGCTAAAAATGAATAAAATATGCTACACAAAAGTTGGCTACAAATTTCGAAAAACTTCCTTATAAACAACATTGGAAGTTTTATTTGTGAGTTTGCCATGTTTATCTAAAATTAATAATTTTAATCCCTCTCTGCTTTGAACTCTAGATAATGCAACATACAATTGTCCATGTGAAAAAACTGGATCTTTCAGAAACAAACCAACCTTTGATAACGATTGTCCTTGACTTTTATTAATAGTCATTGCAAAACATACGGCCAAAGGAAACTGTCTTCTTGTGAATTTGAAGGGAATCTTTTTTTTTGGAGTTAAAGACATTCTTGGAATAAAAGTCCGGTTTCCAATATTAGTTCCAGTTATTATACGTGCCTCAATAACATGTTTCCCCAATGATAACACCTGTAGTCTTGTGCCATTACATAAGCCGTTTTTCTGATCAATATTTCTCAGTAACATTACTGGAACACCAATTTTTAAAACTAACTTATGATTTGGTAAACCGGATACTTTAAGACCATTTAATACATCAGGAGAGTATAAATTTGCATCAAATTGATCATGGACAAATTCGGATTCACATATGTTGTCTGAACTTAAATATTCAACTTCATCTCCTGGAAACTTCTTAAGCAGACGGTCGTTTATTTCCTGGACAACTTCATTTTTTGGAGCAAGTATCGCTCTTTCTTGGAAATAATTTATATCGCTATAGTTCTCTAAATTGAAGGATATACAAACTCAATTAAGGAACCTATAGGATCATGTGAATCATTAATGAGAATATCACCTGAAATATCGATAATCGTTTCACCGTCGTTAGGACCACCAAGTTTTCCTTCTCCTATATCCAACAACCAATTTGCAAAATCTCTTATTTTTCCTATATTTGATTGATCCCTTCCAACAGTTAGCCTCATGTTTTTTGTTAATCTATGGACTTTGCAATGTTGCCATAAATATGAAGAACTCAAAGAAGCATTTACAATGTTCTGTCTACTGCCACCCGGAACAACAGGTAGAATCTGTCTAAAATCTCCTCCAAAGACAATAACTTTCCCTCCAAATGGAATATTTGAGATGGTTGAATTTCCGCACCTTAACAAATCCTTCAAAGTTCGATCTAAAGCTTCAAATGCATGCTTATGGACCATAGGTGCTTCATCCCAAATTATTAAAGAGGTTTTTCTTATTAAGTTAGCCAACTCACCGTCTGGATTTATTTTACAAAAAGAATCCTCTGTAAGTTCAAATGGAAGTATAAATCGAGAGTGTGCTGTTCTACCACCGGGTAATAATAAGGAAGCAATACCGCTTGAAGCAACATTTAAGACAATATTACCTTCAGATCTAATTGCTGCAGATATTGTTTTCCATAAAAAAGTTTTGCCCGTTCCACCATAACCATAAACAAAGAAGACACCTCCTTTATTTTCTTGAACAACACTCATGATGTTTAGCAAAATGTTACGTTTGTAGCACCTGGTTCCCGGTATGTGAATTTTATTTGAGCATTGCGTTAATTTAGCCTTAGACTCGGCGAGTCATAGGGTCCGACTCGCCGAGTAGGGACGGGACTCAGGACGCGTTTTAAGTAGGCGACTCGACGAGTCCATATCCTGGACTCGGCGAGTCACCGCTGCGGGATGAAACCCTAAGTTTCAAGGGTTTGCACCCTATTTAAACCCTCATTCCGCCCCAACTCGTCCCCATTCACCCCAGAACTCCCCCTACATCGTTTTCCCCTTGTCTTCTTGAGAGTTTGAAGTATTCTTGGTGTGTTCTTGAAGGTTTTGAAGTGTAAGAGGAGTAGATCAAGAGGAGGAGAAGGAGATCAGCCACCCTTGTGTCATTTCAACATTTCATTTGAGGTATAACCCGTTTTCCCCTTGGTTCTATGCTTAAAACTTCATTTGGGTCCTTCTTGGTCAATTTCCCAAGTTGCATGTTTGTTATATGTTGTAATAAGGCGTTTGGCCTTTGGATCTATGTAAGATTGAGCTCCAGGAGCTCAATTCTGTTAGCTTTTTGGCCCCATAAGGCTTGTTAGCCCTAGATCTACCATTTTGGGACATTTTGAGCCTTATAATCCTTATTGGTGGATATCCACACGTAAAGTTGGAAACTTTACGTGTGATTCGTGTCCTAGAAGCCCAGATCTATGAATGGCATGGTCTGGAATCGAGCAAATCGGTATATTTAAGGAGTGCATGGCGACGACTCGGCGAGTCGCATAGGTGACTCGGCGAGTCTGGTCGCGAGTCACAGAATTGGTCCCTTCTTCGTGTGTCGAGTTGAGCCTTGAGTCACAGGGGGTGACTCGGTGAGTGGGGAGCTGAACTCACCCATGTTAGGACTCGGCGAGTCAATGCCCTGACTCGGCGAGTCCAAGGCAATCTTCATAGCTCAAGAACAGACTCGACGAGTTGTTCATACAACTCGGCGAGTCTTAGCATAAAGTGTTCATCGGATGAAGACGAACTCGACGAGTTGTTCATACGACTCGGCGAGTAGGATGAAGGACTTGAATATGGTTAAGAAGATGAACCCGTCGAGTCGTCGCCTAACTCGACGGGTAGGATCGGGATTCAGGGCAGTCGTTTGGGCAGGGACTCGGCGAGTTGGAAAGCCAACTCGGCGAGTCGGGTCAACTGAAAGTTGACTCTGACTTTGACTTAGGGCATGGTCATGGGTGAAATGGTCATTTTACCTAAAGGATAGTTAGCAGTGTTTGATTGAGTATGTCGTGGAAATTGCAGCCGGAGGACTCCCGGAGCAGCAGCAGTCAGTTAGTTCCCGATCGGTTCAGCAGCTACTTCGAGGTGAGTTACCTTCCAGTAGCGGTGGGTCTAAGGCCACAATGCCGACCCACTAGTAGGAGATGTATGGTAGATGATTGTCTTTGTGATATCATCTAAGTTTGCTATTACCTGATATGTTATATGCTAGCATGATATGTTGTCTGTGATAGTAGTAAAGTTCGGTCGTTAGGACCGAAGGGTAGTCAGACACCCCAGATATGTCTGACAGTATGTGATGATATGTTTGCATGCTGGCTTGTTATGTGATCATAGTAGTAGGGGTGAAATAGTCCCCGAGGATCGGTTGTCAGGACCGATGGGTAGTCAGCACCCCAGAATGGCTTGACACGGGTAAGACGGCACCCCAGAATGGCCGTATGGGTAGGTCAGCACCCCAGAATGGCTTGACACGGGTAGGTCGGCACCCCAAAATGGCCGTACCGGGTAGTCAGGCACCCCAGAATAGCCTGGCAGTATATATGTTATGTGTTAGTATGGTATGCGGTACGTTGGGGGAACTCACTAAGCTTTGTGCTTACGTTTACAGTTTTGTTTTCAGGTACCTCTGCATCGAAGGGGAAGGAGCCGGCGCGGTAGCGGCACGTCATACACACACTCTTTGGTTTCCGCATTTATGAGATTTACTGGGACTGTACTCTGATAATTTGATGGGATGTATGGTGTGGCTTTTTAGAACACGGTTGCAATGTGTTATGGTGTGAACAAACAATGTTTCTTTTATTTAGACAATGTTTTTATTTATTAATGTTTTCTAAAGTAATATTTTAAAAATGAAATTTTCGGACGTAAAAATTGGGTCGTTACAAGTTGGTATCAGAGCCCTGGTTTGAGGGATTCGGACACACCTTCGGGAGTGTCTGAACTCAAATCGAGGGATTAAAAGATTTTCTAAAAGAAAATGTTTTCTAAAATTGAGAAAAGAGTTTTGAAAAGGAGCGAAGTGTGTGACGTGCGCGACCGACCGAGCTCAAGTAAGTATTCCCCATAGTACCCATACAAGTTTATGTTATGTTATCAGCTTTATGAATATTGCATGCTAGAATAGGCTAAGGATCTAGGAGTGATGCCTTATGTGCCTGCTTATTTGTTCCAGCTTATTGAATATTGCATGCTAGAATTGAGTAGACAGCAGTAGGGTAGCCTGTTTAGGTTATGCCTGGTAGTATGAGCTTAGCACCTTATGCTAGCTCAGTTCCTGAAAGTGGATGGAGTTAGTTGAGATTGTTACCCTTATCTGAATGCTGCTTGCTTCGTGCTTGGTGGGATTCTGAGTAATGGGAGTGAGCCACTAGGTAAACACGTCACACCACATGTAATCAGGGTTGAATAATCCCAAAGTGTTGGAACTGGCCCTATTGCGCAGCTCTTGTTTGAGTCCAACCGTTGTAGGGACGGATCTTTTACTTGAAGGATTATCTAATCCTCATTACATGTGATGGTGCTTAGGTGGTGGCTAACTGGCATTATGAGGAGACCTACAGCAGCTGAGGACCAGTTGTGTTGAACTTGGGTTCTCCCTAGGGCAAGCCTAGGGTGAGAATATCGGAGAGTAGCAGTAGTAGAGGGGAGTTGGTGGGGTCGAGGAATTCCTCGGAGAAGGTACGGATAGATGTGGAAGGTAGTATGGGCCCGTACTACTGAAAGCAGAGGATCCGTACCCGAGCCGAGGAAGGCCAAGACGAAACCAAGGAACCTGTAAGTAGTTGAGATCCCTCAGGAAGTAGCAGTACCACTAATGATTATTATTGATGTTTTGCAGAATGGTGGTACTTCGATCGAGACCGACAGATGGCGGGTCAGGAGAGGGGTCAGGTTCGGGATCTGGCACCGAGCCGATTGAGGAGAGGCTACGTGAGTTCATCACGTCGGAGATCACTAGGGGCATCCTTGAGTCGACCCCCATCATCTTTGGGTCGATCAAGGAAGGGATCGTTGAGATGATGGAGGATCGCCTACGGGCATTCAGGAGCGACTTGGCCTCTAGCCAGTCAGGATCTCGCACACTGTCCTTCAAGGACTTCAGGAGCAGTGGTGCGCCGGATTTCCATGGGGTGAAGGACCCCATTGTCGCCAGGCGGTGGATTGCGGATATCGAGTCCGCCCAGTTGATCAGCTTCTGCCCTGAGGGGTCGAAGGTGAGGTACGCAGCAGGGTGTTTACGGGACCGGGCCCGAGATTGGTGGGAGTCAGTGGGTGACTCGATGGGAGCCTCGGCTGTCGAGGCAATGACCTGGTCGGACTTCGTGACTAGGTTCAGGGCAGAGTTCGCGCCAGCGGTCGAGCTTCAGCAGCTGGCCAGGGAGTTCTTAGATATGAGGCAGACGACAGAGACCGTGGCGGAGATCACCGCCAAGTTTCGGGAGAGGGCTTTATTGGTGCCCCAGTATGCAGGTGACGAGGATATGAGGAGGACTCGTTACCACGACATGCTACGAGCTGACATTCGGGAGCATGTTAGCTTTTCGGCTTGCCCTACCCTGGACTCCATGATTGCCAGGGCTAGGGAGAGAGAGATAGATTTGGAGCACATCCGGAAACGGAAACTTGAGGATGGTCAGGCATCAGGGGCTTCGGGGAAGAAGCCCAAGGGATCAGATGGGAGGCCGAAAGGCCAGTCGGGACCGAGCCGCTGCAGGAGGTGCGGCAGGCCGCACGAGGGGGCGTGCAGGATGGGATCGTCAGGCTGCTACAAGTGCGGCAAGTTTGGGCATATCAGCAGGGATTGCACTGCTCCTGCGACCGTTATTCAGACATCGGAGTTGCTGTGTTTCCACTGCAACCAGAGGGGCCACAAGAAGGCCAATTGCCCCATGTTGACAGCTTCAGCGCCAGTGAAGGCGCCAGCTCCAGCGACCCTGCGGATCACGGATGGCCGTCAGGGCAAGGCAGAGGCTCCAGTGGTGAGGAGTCGGGCATTTCAGTTGACTGCCGAGGAGGCACGCGCCGCGCCCGATGTGGTGACGGGTATGATTCCTTCCTTCTATTTTTATTTTCGTTGTTATGATATTGATATGTGCTCTGTGTGTTTGCGTGTGTATTAGGATCGTTCCATGTGAACGGCATCCCGGTTCAGGTATTGTTCGACTCGGGTGCATCCCGATCGTTCGTTTCTCTTGCTCTTAGCAAGAGATTTCATGAGACTTCAGGCGAGTTAGTTTGCCCATTAGAGGTAGAGATTGCCGATGATCGATCGGTGCGAGCATCGAGGGTGTTTCGAGATTGTGTCCTGCGACTGTTTGAGGAGTGTTACCTGGTAGACTTGGTTCCCATTCCATTGCGTGGGAACAAGGTGATTATTGGTATGGATTGGTTGAGCCCTAATGGGGCAGTGATAGATTGCGCGCAGCAGCTAGTGCGAGTCAAGACCCCAAGTGGGGGAAAGTTGGTGATTCATGGAGAGCGGCCGCAGTGTGGACCCACTGTATGTTCAGCAGCGAGGGCTAGGCGCTACCTTCAGCAGGGATGCGCGGGTTATGTCGCGTACGTGATGGACACCCGGGAGGCGGGTAGGGCGACCGTGAGCGAGGTCCCGGTAGTTCGAGATTTTGCTGATGTTTTCCCGGAGGAACTACCTGGGATACCTCCGGAGCGACAGGTGGAGTTCAGGATTGACCTCATTCCCGGTGCGGCTCCGATAGCCAAAGCACCGTATCGGTTGGCGCCTCCCGAGATGCAGGAGTTGTCTACGCAGCTGCAGGAGCTGCTGGACAAGGGATTTATTCGGCCGAGCAGTTCGCCCTGGGGAGCCCCGATTCTGTTTGTGAAGAAGAAGGATGGGTCGCATCGGATGTGTATAGATTATCGGGAGCTGAACAAGGTAACGGTGAAGAACCGTTACCCGCTTCCGAGGATTGATGACCTCTTTGACCAGCTTCAGGGCGCATCTTGGTTTTCCAAGATTGATTTGCGTTCGGGTTATCATCAGATGAGGGTCAGGGAGGAGGACATGCAGAAGACCGCGTTTCGGACGCGCTATGGCCATTACGAGTTTGTGGTGATGCCGTTTGGGCTCACCAATGCTCCTGCCGCGTTCATGGACCTCATGAACCGTGTATGCAGACCGATGCTGGATCGGTCTGTGATAGTCTTTATCGATGATATCTTGGTTTATTCCAAGACCCGGGAGGATCATGAGGAGCATTTGAGAGAGGTGTTAGAGACCCTGAGGAGGGAGAGCTTGTATGCCAAGTTCTCCAAGTGTGAGTTTTGGTTGCGCGAGGTGCAATTTCTGGGGCACCTCGTCAACCAGAACGGGATTCTGGTCGATCCGGCCAAGGTCGAGGCCGTGATGAGATGGGAGGTTCCGAAGTCCCCATCTGAGATTCGGAGCTTCCTAGGATTGGCAGGCTACTATCGGAGATTTATCCAGGATTTCTCCAAGATAGCCGTGCCCCTGACGCGGCTGACGAAGAAAGCCGTGGTCTTTCGGTGGGGACCCGAGCAGCAGGCTGCATTTGAGATGCTGAGACAGAGATTGTGTGAGGCGCCGATCTTAGCCCTGCCAGAGGGCGTAGAGGATTTCGTGGTTTATTGCGATGCGTCCATTTCTGGGTTGGGCGCGGTGTTGATGCAAAGGGGGCATGTCATTGCTTACGCTTCGAGGCAGCTCAAGCCTCACGAGGCGAACTACCCGACGCACGATTTGGAGTTGGGGGCGGTGGTATTTGCCCTCAAGATTTGGCGACATTACCTCTATGGGGTTCGGTGTACCATCTACACGGACCACAAGAGCTTGAGGTACCTCATGGACCAGCCGAATCTGAACATGAGGCAGCGTCGGTGGTTGGATGTGGTGAAGGATTATGATTGCGAGATCCTTTACCACCCGGGAAAGGCCAATGTGGTGGCCGATGCGCTTAGCCGCAAGACGGCGCCGATCAGGGACGCCTGTTTGAGGATGACTGTGGTGACTCCCCTGTTGGAGCAGATTCGGGAAGCTCAACAGGAGGCTATCAAGGAGGAGCATCAGAAGAGCGAGCGCGTAGTAGGTCAGGTTTCCTCCTTCGATTATGATAGCCGAGGGTTATTGACACTACACCGTAGGGTGTGGGTGCTGTATCACGGGGGCGTGCGCCAGATTTTGATGGAGGAGGCGCACAAGTCCCGATTCTCCATTCATCCCGGGGCGACGAAGATGTATAGGGATCTTCGTCTAGACTATTGGTGGCCCTGCATGAAGCGGGATGTGGCATGGTACGTCGAGCGGTGCTTGACCTGCAGGAAGGTCAAGGCCGAACATCAGAGGCCGCATGGCAAGATGCAGCCGTTGGACATTCCACTGTGGAAGTGGGAAGATATCACGATGGATTTTATCACAAAGCTTCCCAGGACCGCACGTGGAGTGGATTCGATTTGGGTCATCGTGGATAGATTGACCAAGAGTGCTCACTTTATTCCGATTCCGGAGAGCATATCGGCCGAGAAATTGGCCGACATTTATATCAGGGAGGTTGTGGCACGGCATGGGGTGCCAGTATCGGTGATCTCAGACAGGGATGTGCGTTTTACTTCCAGGTTTTGGAAGAGATTCCATGACGAGTTGGGCACTCGTCTGCATTTCAGCACCGCCTTTCACCCGCAGACAGATGGACAGAGTGAGCGGACCATCCAGACTTTGGAGGACATGTTGCGGGCGTGTGTTTTGGATTTCGGTGGTAGCTGGGATACCTATCTACCTTTGGCTGAGTTCTCCTACAACAACAGCTATCACGCGAGTATCGACCGCCCTCCTTTCGAGATGTTGTACGGACGGAGGTGTAGGACCCCGATATGCTGGGGTGAGGTTGGCCAGAGAGTTATGGGAAGCACCGAAGTGGTGCTCAAGACGACTGAGAGGATACAGCAGGTCCGGAGCAGGCTTCAGACTGCTCAGAGTCGACAGAAAAGTTATGCCGACCAGCGTCGATCCGATTTAGAGTTCCAGGTCGGGGATATGGTCCTCCTGAAGGTGTCGCCGTGGAAAGGCGTCATCCGATTCAGGAAGCGGGGCAAGTTGGGCCCGCGATTCATCGGACCGTTCAGGGTCTTAGCCCGGGTGGGCAAGGTAGCATATAGGCTGGATCTGCCAGCCGAGCTTAGCCAGATCCACAGCACTTTCCATGTTTCGCAGTTGCGGAAGTGCCTAGTGGACGATTCTGCAGTAGTACCTTTGGAGGATATTCAGGTTGATGACAGCCTGAACTACATCGAGCGCCCAGTCGCCATCCTCGACAGGAAGTCGAAGGATTTAAGGAGCAAGAGGGTGGAGCTAGTGAAGGTGCAATGGCAGCACCGCAAGGGTTCAGAGTGGACTTGGGAGCCGGTAGACGAGATGATGGAGCACTACCCCGAGCTGTTCCAGGATCAGGCAGCAGACTTCGAGGACGAAGTCTAAAATAAGTGGGGGAGAATTGTAGCACCTGGTTCCCGGTATGTGAATTTTATTTGAGCATTGCGTTAATTTAGCCTTAGACTCGGCGAGTCATAGGGTCCGACTCGCCGAGTAGGGACGGGACTCAGGACGCGTTTTAAGTAGGCGACTCGACGAGTCCATATCCTGGACTCGGCGAGTCACCGCTGCGGGATGAAACCCTAAGTTTCAAGGGTTTGCACCCTATTTAAACCCTCATTCCGCCCCAACTCGTCCCCATTCACCCCAGAACTCCCCCTACATCGTTTTCCCCTTGTCTTCTTGAGAGTTTGAAGTATTCTTGGTGTGTTCTTGAAGGTTTTGAAGTGTAAGAGGAGTAGATCAAGAGGAGGAGAAGGAGATCAGCCACCCTTGTGTCATTTCAACATTTCATTTGAGGTATAACCCGTTTTCCCCTTGGTTCTATGCTTAAAACTTCATTTGGGTCCTTCTTGGTCAATTTCCCAAGTTGCATGTTTGTTATATGTTGTAATAAGGCGTTTGGCCTTTGGATCTATGTAAGATTGAGCTCCAGGAGCTCAATTCTGTTAGCTTTTTGGCCCCATAAGGCTTGTTAGCCCTAGATCTACCATTTTGGGACATTTTGAGCCTTATAATCCTTATTGGTGGATATCCACACGTAAAGTTGGAAACTTTACGTGTGATTCGTGTCCTAGAAGCCCAGATCTATGAATGGCATGGTCTGGAATCGAGCAAATCGGTATATTTAAGGAGTGCATGGCGACGACTCGGCGAGTCGCATAGGTGACTCGGCGAGTCTGGTCGCGAGTCACAGAATTGGTCCCTTCTTCGTGTGTCGAGTTGAGCCTTGAGTCACAGGGGGTGACTCGGTGAGTGGGGAGCTGAACTCACCCATGTTAGGACTCGGCGAGTCAATGCCCTGACTCGGCGAGTCCAAGGCAATCTTCATAGCTCAAGAACAGACTCGACGAGTTGTTCATACAACTCGGCGAGTCTTAGCATAAAGTGTTCATCGGATGAAGACGAACTCGACGAGTTGTTCATACGACTCGGCGAGTAGGATGAAGGACTTGAATATGGTTAAGAAGATGAACCCGTCGAGTCGTCGCCTAACTCGACGGGTAGGATCGGGATTCAGGGCAGTCGTTTGGGCAGGGACTCGGCGAGTTGGAAAGCCAACTCGGCGAGTCGGGTCAACTGAAAGTTGACTCTGACTTTGACTTAGGGCATGGTCATGGGTGAAATGGTCATTTTACCTAAAGGATAGTTAGCAGTGTTTGATTGAGTATGTCGTGGAAATTGCAGCCGGAGGACTCCCGGAGCAGCAGCAGTCAGTTAGTTCCCGATCGGTTCAGCAGCTACTTCGAGGTGAGTTACCTTCCAGTAGCGGTGGGTCTAAGGCCACAATGCCGACCCACTAGTAGGAGATGTATGGTAGATGATTGTCTTTGTGATATCATCTAAGTTTGCTATTACCTGATATGTTATATGCTAGCATGATATGTTGTCTGTGATAGTAGTAAAGTTCGGTCGTTAGGACCGAAGGGTAGTCAGACACCCCAGATATGTCTGACAGTATGTGATGATATGTTTGCATGCTGGCTTGTTATGTGATCATAGTAGTAGGGGTGAAATAGTCCCCGAGGATCGGTTGTCAGGACCGATGGGTAGTCAGCACCCCAGAATGGCTTGACACGGGTAAGACGGCACCCCAGAATGGCCGTATGGGTAGGTCAGCACCCCAGAATGGCTTGACACGGGTAGGTCGGCACCCCAAAATGGCCGTACCGGGTAGTCAGGCACCCCAGAATAGCCTGGCAGTATATATGTTATGTGTTAGTATGGTATGCGGTACGTTGGGGGAACTCACTAAGCTTTGTGCTTACGTTTACAGTTTTGTTTTCAGGTACCTCTGCATCGAAGGGGAAGGAGCCGGCGCGGTAGCGGCACGTCATACACACACTCTTTGGTTTCCGCATTTATGAGATTTACTGGGACTGTACTCTGATAATTTGATGGGATGTATGGTGTGGCTTTTTAGAACACGGTTGCAATGTGTTATGGTGTGAACAAACAATGTTTCTTTTATTTAGACAATGTTTTTATTTATTAATGTTTTCTAAAGTAATATTTTAAAAATGAAATTTTCGGACGTAAAAATTGGGTCGTTACAACGTTGCTCATTTGTTAATGAAAGAAACATACGATCATAGTCATTCTTTATAACGGGAATGTCGTAATCTAGCTCCTCGGTGATAAGTCGATTATTTGAAGAAAAAACGGATTCAACATCTGGGTATGGCATGTTTTTGAAGTTTTTGAGAGTAGAGTTGTTTCGAAGTAAAATTTGTTCTATTTCGAACAAAGTTAAGATTTTAAGTTCATGTACTCCGAGTGACAATTCTGCACGAAAATATTAAATAATTAATAAAATATGTGTTCAATATTTAATAATTTTATTACTAAATATTTAATGGGTGTTGGATAATAAAAATAAATTAATTTAAAAAAAACATAAGAAAAAAATGCAATACCTGCAGACTTAAATCTTTGTCGTTGGTTATATAGAATTCCATCTGCTAGATATTCCCATGTATTTTCCCAAACGACCTCTGGTTTAGACATACTATTACACATCAACAATGTAGCAAATAAGAAGCGTAGATAAAAACCAGATCCATAATGACTTGCTTCTTTAATTGCCTCAATGTATTCCTTGTCATCATCTAATAGCCCGAGTGCATAACAAGCATCTCTAAAAGAAGAATGTGTTTCACCATTTACCGTGCGAATATCATCAAATGATGTTGGACCTTTTACTTTATTTAAAAGAATCCTTAAGAAATATGCTTCACCTAGTTTAGGTGAAACCAAATGAATTCTACCGATGGCTTTTCCTACTTTCCTTCGCTTCCAAAACCGACCATTTGATACCCAAACAAACTTTGTAGGAAATTCAACATATGTGAGTTTCCGTGCTTCACTGTTGATTGAATTACACTTCATCCAAGATGTGAACATTGAAGCCGCAACAGAAGGTTTGTCAAGAACATCATCAATATCATCGTCTTCGCCATATACAATCTGCTGTTGATTAGGAAGATGAAAAGGTAGTTTGAGAACAGAAGGATATCTGCAATGAACATCATATGTAAAAATTCGCCATGATGCTTCACATGGTGATAAATATCTACAATCGTAATATTCAGCTATTTCATCGACTGCATTGTTATTTTCACATTCATTGTTGGTTGGTACAACAGCAACTGTAGCTCTATCAGGACCCTTATTTATGTATTTAAACAAATACTTTATAGAAGATCCCTGATTGCACCATTCAATATTAATATGTGCCTGGTATCTTTTCAATAGATATTTGTTGTATGGAACAACATTTCTATTATCCAACCTTACACCTGATTTTTCAACAAAATGACCATCGTTTCTTCGCCTATATAACGGAAAACCATTATGATCAACAGACGAATGATTACATAATTGTTTTGGAAAGTTTTTAGAACACCTTTTATCCACCATGCATGGACAATTCATATTTTCAGCTCCACATGGATCATGAATCATAAACTCATTCACAAGTGAATACAAATCAGGATCTTCAATTCTGTCTGGTATCTCTGCTGAAATTATCGGATCGATACATTCAACACTTGGTAGCTTGTTGTCAGAATGCATGAATAGACATATATGACTATGCAGCAAACCTCTTTTTTGAAATTCAATGGTATAAACATCTATAAAAGAATTTGCCAAAAAAAGAAAATGTAATTAGATTTTAAAAAAATATTTAAAATATATTAATAAGATCAATGTTTTACAAAAATTTAATAAATATATTTTTAATCACATGCTTGAACTTTGCCGAAAATTTGATTCTCCCTTAAGTCTTTAATGAATGCATCAAGCTTGATCTTGAACAACCTACATAGTATATCAGGCCTGTCTTTTGGTTGAAGTGAAGTATCCTTAAGAAACCTTTTAATCTCAGGCCATTTGGGATTACACGTAAAGGTTATGAAGAAATCAGGATATCCAAACCATTTACATAGTGACATGGCATCCAAATAGTTTTGCAGCATATAGCGCGCACCATCGGTAAAGGACGAAGGTAATATGACACGTTGGCCGACATTCGAGATATCAGTCGTTCCCTGAGCTTTTTGGTTACGTAAATTTTCATAAGAATCACATCTAAGAACATGTTGTTGCCTACGTATGTAGTACAATCTCTCTGTTTCCATCATAGTATAGGCATCTACCAGAAACTGTTGAAACAACCTTTTTGAATTAAGTATGAGAGAGAACGAATGATCTCTGTATTGAATCCTATAAGCGAAATATTCTCTCATTGTACATTTCGCACGCTTGCTTTCGGTCGTAAATGACACACCTCTATGAAGAATGTCAACACTGTAACCATCATCCCCATATGGAAATAGCAATGGATATTGGAGAAGAAGGTACGAAGGATGCAATTCACTGATGCGTTGTAAAGAACCATTTTTTGTTTGAACGACGATGTCCCTCTTTTCGATTGAATCAGAAATGTCACCAATAATTAAAGTAGCAACCTCAGAAGCAGTCGGTAGGTTATATGTTCTTCCATCTTGATCCCTTCTCCCGATAAGTCGTAATTTCATATCAACTTCTGGATTTTTCTGAAAAGTATCTCTTACCATCCTATAAGATCTAACCAAGACATTATTTGAATCCAACATCACCTTAATATCTTCAATAATATCACTATTAATTGATGTTGATTGATCCTTTTCCCCATTAAAATAAATAAATTTATACATAATATTAGTAATATATATATATATATATATATATATATATATATTAATAATAATAAATTATGAATAAGAAGTTTGAAAAAAATACCGAAAAGATCTTTGTCTATTTGTAATTTCGTTGTCAGTGTCATAAATGTATAACTGAGAGAATTTTGGTTCCGATCCTTTTGCTGGTAAAAGACTTCCAATACTATGATAATTTTGACCACTCAATCTGAAAATGTATGGAGCGTTTCCTCTATTGATTGAAGAATCAATTTTACCACCCATCGACGTAAAAGAAAACATTGAACTGTAACGTCGAATGTTTTTCATGAAGTGTTTGCTTTTTGAATCCATATTTCGGAACATTGTTTCATAAGTCGGGGGTGCTTTCTTTAAATCTGGAAGTTGAACTTTGTCGTAAGCACAACATAATGAATAATCTGTGTTCCCCTTTTCTTTACCTCTAATGGATTCATTTCTCCATAACTTTGCATGACATGTTTGACATACAACATTTTGATCACCATGATCCAAATATTCTGTAAAATAAAAGCATTGAATAAAATATCAATGAATTTTATAAGTATATACAACATAGTATTTGAAATGTAAAATGGATATTATTTTTTTGATTACCATTTGAGATACCAACTATAAGATTTTCATTGTTCACGTGATGCATATTTTCTACATCTTCTGTCAAATCAATCAATGGGATAGGGGATAAATGTCTTGTCTTCGTTTTTAATCTATGACATCCTGGATTTAACTTGATTGATGATGAAGAAGTGGTTACTGTAGATGCATTTTTTGATGTCATTTCATTTGAAAGTACATAGCACTGTCTTCTGTTTGGTATTTTGGGATTGGCATATTTATCGATACTGATGTTATCTGACCAAAAGAAATTATAATAAGTATAATAAGTATATATACATATATATATATATATATATATATATATATATATATATATATATATATATATATATATATACAAAATGGATAATAGTATATTTTAAAAACAATAAATAATTACCATTTGTAATGTTAGATAACGGATTTTTAACATTTGTAATGTTAGATAACGGAGTTCTAACATTTGTCAAGGAAGGAGAGTATTGTATGGTTGTAGTATGCATTCCAGGTGAAGTAAATGAATTGACATGTTGAGTTTGCCCAACAATGTTGGTCGATTGATCTGCAAATAACAACAACTTATAAAACTTTTAAAGATATGTATAAAACAAAGTAACAGTAAAACATAAAATATAAAATAATAATAGGATGTAGTTAATTATATTATTTAAGAGATGCAATATTGATGTACTTGGAACGTTCAATGTTGTTTTCATTTTCTTCGATCTTTTATTTTCCAAATATATTTTTCTTTGTCTTCTTTTCTCTCGGGCTTGCATGTGGTACATGTTATTCTTTTTTTTTTCTGCATAAGAACACATAAGATATGATATGAAATGTGAAATTAGGTAAATAATACGATTATATAATACAATGGAATAAATAAGCGTACCTTTGTAAGCATCGGTTACCAATTTAGAAGAATATTGATTTGCAGGGGACGAAGTACTTGACAAATTATCTATTTTTTATGTGAATATATATGTTAAATATTTAAATAAACTTGTTTTTAGTTAAAAAATAAGAAATAATAATAATAAAGTAAATTTATTTGAAAAGTTACTTTTGTTAATTGAAGTATTAACCGCTGTAGTTGTTGAAGTATTAATTTTTGTAGTCTTTTTAGAACGGAAATAAATTTTATGTCTGCAACTTTAAAAGATAAATAATATTATTTTAAAAATTGAAATATTTAAGAAATATCAAATTAACATTATACGATGGATTATATAATTTTTTATGTATTTGTTTAACACAATGGTTTTGTAAATCTACAAATATAAATTTAGTGATGTATTATTTTATTAAAGAATAACTCAGTTTAAATCATTTTAAGATTTTAAATAATATAAAATCAAACTTTATATTTGTTTATAATTTATATTTGTTTATAATGTGTAAAAGTGTATTTAATTAAATATATTAAAGTTAACATGACTTTTGGTATATCCAAAGCTAAATATGGATAGAAGGGATCCAAATAATAGTCAATACCCACACTTACTGTCAGATGTGAAATGTGTTGTATATGCAGAAAGAAATCAGGTCAAGAAATCGCAATAATCTCACATCAACTCTCTTTTTATAGACATCTTCGTCTACACTCACTCTCTCTATATTTCTCTTTCTGTGTGTGTGTTCCTATCACTCACTCGCCGGTTAGCCCTCAACTTATTTCATCGATTCAGCCACCATCGATTGTCTTCAACAACTCATGAAATGGAAACTTGAGGATTTCATCTACATTGAGCTATCCTCATACGACATAGTCTCCGTTTCCATGAGAATAGACGATCCTAACCCCGAATCTCCTTATTCTACTGCCTACCTCAATTCCTTCCCTGATGTGCATCACCGGTCTTCATCGTCATTTCGAACCTAGGGCTTATTTTATTTCGAATTGTTCTTTCCCCAATTTCAAACAATTAATTGTTGGGATGATATGAGGGGGTAAAATCCTAGTTCTCCATGGAAACCATGAAGAAAAAATCGTTGGAATGAATGTCTATTTAAAACAGGTAACACATTTTTTTCCGAGTATGTACATATTTGGAATAAACTTGAGTTTGTGAAATCTGTTTCACAATAGATAACACATTTTTTACAGTATTTGCAGATATTGTGACAGATGAAAGAGATTCAAAAACCTTGTTTCAAACGATTAGAGCTTTAACAACTTGATGGAACTGTACCAGGTAAATAATATTTTCTTAGATTAGATGGCTTTTGATTGATGTTTTTTTAGTTTGGTTGGAATTGGAATTCAATTCTGTTCCAACACTTAGTTGCAAATGAGTATGGGAATGGAATACAATAAATCAATTGACTTTCAATGTTCATAAATAAATCCATACAGAAACCAATGTTATTATAACTCAAAAGACTAACCTGGTATATGAATATTGAAATCTTGCAGGAAGTAAGAGGGCTTTAAAATGAAAAGCAGTTAACATCTGAACTGAAATGAGGAATACAACTTCTATGAAGCAGATTGCTATAACTTTGAGGAAATAAGAATTGCATATCCAATTCAAAGACAAAGAAGACGAATGAGGATTTTCAAAATGATTGTTTTCACGTTATGAGGTATATTTAGAGATATAACCTTATTCACATAATAATATCTTTATAATATACTACCAGATTTTATGAATTTATTGTTGTTGAATTTTTATTGGATAAGTATATGTTCCTGATTTTATGGGATTTAATAGATCACAAATTAATTACATATTAACATATGATTTGAATTTAATAAGGGATTACCGAAATTTAGGCTACAAAATAAAAATAAAGACTAAAAATCATAATAATTAATCATAACTTTGCAAAAAGTTTATTTTATACAACATTGAATGTTATCTGTAACTATATCATGGTTATTTTTAATCCATTTTTATTTTATATTAAAATACCATTTGTATTATAAATACATTGCTATAAAATGCTTTCAAAATGCAATTGTTGCAACATTTTCACCTTACTAAAACAATCCCATTTTGACCAAAATATGTTCGGTTTACACAATTTTTATCAAATGCCAACACAAGCCATATGTTTACGAATTTCACTTTGTCAAATTGTCTTATTTTGACAAGAATGTGCTCATTTTAGTCAATTGTACTTGATATAAACTTTTTTGTTTAAAATGCTATAAATTGCTTTAAAATGCTCTTTTTGCATGTAAATCAACGTTTTTAAAAAAACCATTGTCACCTTATGGCAAAACAACCATTTTTACCATAAAAAAGTAGAATGCCATAATAATTTGGAGAAAAAAATAAAGTACAATGCAATAATAATACTTTGTCGTTTATTATAATGTAGGATCGATAATAATAATAAAAAAAGAACTCCATAATAATTTGGAAAACAGAATAAAGTAAAATGGTGCAATTAGGTAGGTTTCAAGATAATTCCGTAATAACAATAAAAAAATTAAAATATAGTTGTCAAATTTATCAAAAGAAAGCATCTAAATGACTAAATTGACAAATGTATTATTAGTTCAAGAAATTAAATTCATGATCCATCAAAATGTTAGACACTAACGTGACCAAAATAATAAGTAAAATTGCCAAAATGTAAACATAATCTTCCTTTGTTCATTGTGTTACAAGTTTTTTAAAACTTTATATCATCCTTTATTGAAAGCTATAGGTTCAAACAATTTATTAATTTATTAATTTTTTTTGTGACTACGTCAAGTAGAGTTTTGTTCAATTAAAATATGCTTATGACAACATTCACATAATTTAAACAAAATGTTAACTATTACGGTTCTACATAATCTGGACACAAATGCAAATCAAATCAAAATTGAAACTATGCCTTAGTTAAACTTTTAAAAGAAGATTATATTTAATTAAAGAGATTTTAGCTTTTTATCCCCAAATCAAAATATCTTTTAAACCAAAGCATCATCAAAATATATAAAGCGTGTGTTAAAATCAAAACCAACTAACTTGTCCACTTTAAAACAATAAAATATCCAAATATATTCAAAACAAATAATAAATGACATCCTTAATTTCTAAAAATAAAAAGCATACCAAACATTCAAAATATCTTTAAAACCAAAGCAACATCAAAATATATTAAACGTGTGTTAAAACATAAATTAACTAACTTGTCCACTTTAAAACAATAAAATACCCAAATATATCCAAAACAAATAATAATTGACATCCTAAATATCTAAAAATAAGAAGCATACCAACCAATCAAAATATGTTTAAAACCATAAGCAACATTGTTTATATAGTAAATGTGTGTTATAACCAAAACCAACTCACTTCTCGACTTTTGGAATTAAGAGTGGAGTTTTCTCTCCGATTGATTTTCTTTTAGCCTTAGTTGAACTTAAATCATCTCCAGAATCAACGTCATAAATGTCTTGGAGGTTGCGCTAGTTGATATTTTGCTAGGTCTTGTTGCGGTTGATTTATCAACTGTTGATGGTGTAAAGCTTTCATCTGTTTGTGAGATGACATCCTAAATTTATTTTAAAAAAATAAGTATTTAATTGGAACAATTAAATATAAATAAAACTTAAGGAAAGAAATTGAAAAACCTTTTGAACAGGCTGTACAACATCATCTGATTCCAAAGACACTTGATTTAAGGAGACAGATTCAATACTCTACAAAAGTAAATGGAAATATGTTAATCGTTATGTGTTTACATAGTCAACAAATATAATTGCTGAACCCTAAAATGTTTTGTACCATAAGTTCTAATTTACTTTCCAATTCTGAAACAATGGATACATCTTCTGTAAGCTTGAGAATGGTGTAGATATTATTATAGTTGTTGACATTGTATTTTGTAATATCTACAAGAAAAGCAAACTTGCGGTTTTTCAACACGTTAAGTTGCATTGGAAATAGTGCATCACTGTCTCCAGCCTGTAAGAAGATTTTTAATAAATATTAACAAATTAAATGTCTTATGATATTAATATATGACAACACAATATACCGCTTCATGTATCTTTTTCAACTCATATGCACTTATATCTAACAACCTCTTTGCTTTTCTATCAAAAAGAGTCAATCCAATGGTGCCAGTACCATCTTGTACGTTGATTGGAATTATATACCTTAAAAAAACAATTAGATAAATATAAATTATCTATAATGTTTGAAAGAATTAATATAAATATTTAGGTGTTTACTTGATAATTGTACGAAAATCCGAATTATTGCAACTTGGATCTTTACACTGAACAACAATAGTTTCTGTAATTTTCTGAGGGTTGGTATACGAATGATTGTGTCTTGGAACTGAAGTTATTTTTTTCCACATTTGTAGCATGCTTCGTAATACCAGTGTAGATTCTGTCTTATATTAACGATTGAAGCAACTAACAAAAATTTCATTTCCTGTATTTAATAGCATCTAAAGTTAGGAAAATACATAGTGTAAAAAAAGTAAAAGGATATCAAACAATGCATTCTACCTTCAGCGGTTCTGTGATTTCACAAATTGTTTTTAATGGGAAAGTTCCCTTAAAGTCATTTATATATGAAGAAGAGTAGCTTTGGAGTGAAGTAATGCTTTTTTCAGATTTACCAAGATTGTCATCAGATTTCAATCTGTAATGTTTAAAATGATTTCATAAATCATAGGATTTGTGTTAGTCTAAATTAAACAAATAACATAAATAAAAAAAATAACCTTTTCTTGTACTCATTAATTTCAACAATGTCAGAATTTATGAACATTTTGGTTACTTCAAAATGACTTTTAGCTTGACCGACTCCTGTAATATTAAAATAGCAAATCAATAACTATTATAGAAAAGCAAATATATATATATATATATATATATATATATATATATATATATATATATATATATATATATATATATATATATATATATATGTGAATACAAACCATCCCAAATGTTAAGCTTAACAAACTGCATCACTATAACAACACAATTAACCGTCAGGTTCTCTTTTAGGTATTGTGACAGCTGGTATGCTTGAGTTCCAAAGATAGTAACCTTAAGATGTACAGACCTAAATAAACAATGAAAATTGTTAATACTATTAAGTTGTGATTTAATTAAAGATAAAAAACGATTAAAAATAATATAAACTCACTCTATGTTGCTAAGTGTGAGTTTGATATAATGCTTGGATGCTACAGGATTTGATGTTTCAAGCGGTCGAACTGAGACAATCTGTCCAATAACATCTACACAAGAATAACACAAGTTATAGTATTATTTAATATTAAAACATTAAAATAAAAAATGTATAATAAAGAACACAAGTCAAAAAATAAATTGGAATAAAATTTAATAACTAACCAGAGAATGCGTCCCGTGGGCATGTTTGTTCTATGATTGAATTAAAATCAATAAACATAAATCCATTCACTGGTCCGGAAAAGTCATCATATTTTTTAAGGATACTTTTCCAATCCAAAGTTATTGTTTGCTTATGACCTATATAACTAAAATCATTAAGAACAGCCGCCATATTGGGTTTTATAATTATATAAGTGTCATTTTCCTTTAATAAATGATCAAATCTGGAGAAATTCTGATTGAAGACACGAGAATGATATTGTGTTCCCTGTTCAATCAAATAAATAAGAATAATGTGTTTGTTGCAACATATGTAATATTGAATAGAACACAAAAATATAAGAAATACAACAAACCTCCTCGTCCATTATGATCATTTCAATTGAAGAAACCATATTATTTCTTGTAAAGTTCCACATTTTCAGCACGCGTATCTTGATGTGTGAATTATCATCAATTTGATCAATGTTTTTTAGGTAAACTTTCTTCCCTATATTCATTTTCTGCAAAACGATTGAAACCATATAGAAATGTTAGCAAATACCATATTTGTAAATTAATATATGCAATTATATAATATATAACCATATACAAATGTTAGCAAATAGCATATTTGTAAATTAATATATGCAATTATTGAATATATACAAAGACATAGTAAACTGGTTACTATTTAGTAGAAATATAGGAAATAAGATAACATAAAAAAGTGTTTGAGAATTTGTTGATTGTGTGATTACTCTTTTCTATTTCAATCGAAACACAACATTTTATACCAAAATTGCCCCTGCAAGTTACAATTAGATAAGATGACAAATAGTAATGACAAGTTAGATATCATGAATTAGTAGTCAAATGTTTTTTTTTTTTTATAATCCATTAATGAAGTATACTTTTAATTGTTGCAGATTTTTTCAGTTTTAATTATTGACTTTGACCTTATATGAAAATGTTATGGATGGTAGAATTCATTTTTACTGAAAATAGTTTTGTAATTTATAGATAATAGTTTTGCTTTAAAACTGAAAATATTTTGCAAACGTTGATGATGAGACCAAAATTAAAAAAGTTTTTAAATATTGGACAAAACACAGAAAATAGAAAACCACAAGAAAATTTTTTGTAATTTACATAAAATATATTAAAATACAAAATTGTATTTGTGCTTTGTGACTTATACTATGTTTACTCTAAAAACGGATCATTTTTTTTAAAAAAATTTCGGTACATTTTCAAGGGTTCAAATCTCTAACCGACTACTATGCAAGTAGGTTCATTATAGCTTCCATTTCAGACTGTCCCTGTCTACACAATCAAAATGGTTTCCAGAAGTTTAGATTTCTTTAAAAAATTGGTAGAATTAATCAAGATTACAAGTAAACATACCATGATTCGTGGAACTACATGTGGTACCCTTTTATATATATTAACCACGGTTAATATATATAAAAGGCTAATGCCAAGAAAACACTTTTATTTTCACATTGTACTTTGAAAAAAAATACAAATTATACCATTGTATTTTCAATTTTTTTTCTTATTAATATGTTTGTAGTGTAACTAAGTTAGCTTAGTTGATTTTATTTAAGCAATTATACTGTTTAAACGGGGACTGTTGTTTATACATTCAGTATACAATAATGAAAATCAGAGTAAAAAAGTATAATCATAAATGTCATAAACATAAAAAAACGAATTATGAAAGTAATTTTGGTATGTTAATTCATTGTCAAATGTAAATAATGTAAACAGTAAACCTCTAAAGTTTTTAAAGTGGAAGAATTTATTACATAAACATCAAAACTATGAAGAATATATGCTGCTATGGGAATTTTTACAAATGCATTAATTTAGTTTGCTAACCTTGTGTAGTGGTTGTTGTCCTCGAGGATGAATATGCAACAAATGATGAGAAAACGAAGGAAATTATAAGTCGGACAGAGAGAAGGATTGAACACCGTTTGTAAAGAGTTCTCTGAAGCAGAATGGCGAAGAAAATAGTAGCGTAAACAATGAATTCTGCTATATATTTCGGTATATGATTTTATTGGGTGAGGATTTTTTGGAATTTATTGGCTGGATAATAATTATCTTCCCATTATATTAAACAAACTTCCATATTTGCATTGGATTGGATATGAACGACTTTTAAATTTCAAATTAACATTTCTGCATAATCATCTTTACGTATAGTTTTAAAATTCTGCAGATTTTTCGGATTTCATTATTTCTGCATAATCATCTTTACGTATAGTTTTAAAATTTTGCAGATTTTTCGGATTTCATTATTGACCTTGACTGAATAAGAAAATCAACTGGAGGGCAATTTGGTAAATGTGTATGAGGAAATTAAGCGGGAAAAAACTGTATAGGGATGCTGGAAGATTGACATGTGGACATAATGTACTCTTTTATTAGGATAGGAGATATTAAAAAAGAAAAAGACTAAAACTGAAATTAAAATATAAAACGAGGGACCACAAATGTAAAGCTGATGTATATTGTTGAATTGGAATATATTGATTTAATAGTGGTTGTGGTTTTGACTCTAATTACTTGGGTGGTTTTGACCCAAATTTTGGGTGTCAACACCCTTTCGAATATAGGATTGATAAATTTGCATAAAAAACTTTAGATATGAAACAACGACCAGAGCAATAAAACCTCGTGTGAATGATTCCTTCTATTTATAAATGAAGGGTATTATCGTCTATTTAGTTGTTTTTTTTTAGTTTTAATGATTTAAAATTATAAAAAATGATTATTAAATAATAAAAAATATTTAAAAAAATAGATTTGGGTAAATTTGATATTTTAAAACATTAACAAGCGTAAATATGATATTTAAAGTTTAGGTCAGGCGAATACAATATTTAGTCGTTTAAATAAGGCATATATGAAATTTTTTCAAACCATATATTCTAGGAATTTTGGATTATTTAGAGACATGAGTCTAGATGATGTTATCCACTATTTTGGTCATGCCTGACTACATCTAATAACTATAGATTACTCCCTTTTTAAAATATGGCGATAAAAGAAAAGAAAGTGCAAGCAACGACTCCAAAAACCCGCTAAACCCTCAACTTTGGCGGTAACATGTCAATCAAAATGATGTTTTATAACGGTACCGCTTTTACCTTCCTAAAAAACGCAGCCATCAATGGTCGATTATGTGCGCCTAACTTAATAATTTTGGAATTAGCTAGATTTACCTTTTTTATTTAACAAAAACTACTAATTTTTTTAGTACATACGGATATACATCGCAACATAATCACAAAATTCGAAAACCATTACAAATATCTTCTAGACAAAATTGCAAAAATGGTCCCCGTGGTATGCATTTTTTTGGGGTTTTAGTCCAAACCCCGATTTTTTTGGCTTCGTGGTCCTTTTGAGCTAGTTTCATTGTGTTTTTGGTTAATAGTGAAATGACTGTAATACCTTTGGGTTATTTATTTTTCATTTATTTTTTCATTTCTTTCATTTTTTAAAGTCTAAATACATATTTATTTATTTAACTAATTAAAAAAAGTCCCTCTCTCTCTCTCTCGTATGTGTGTTTGTTTATCTCCGACGAGGCCAAGATAGCCCTAGGTATCTCCTCCCTCTTTCTATTCTTCTTCTCGTCACAAAACCCTCATTTACAGACATCGCCAGCATTCCTCAACCCCTCTTCTGTCGATGACAACCTCCTCAGCACCATCGATTGCTGCTACTTTATCTTAGATTGGAAACAGCCCCGGTGAAGGAGTTTCAGATAAGAAAGAGCTCGTCGGAATCACCGACTGGATAAACTCCAACCGCTTCAACCACCCTCTCAACCCTCCTACTTCATCGTGATAGCCCTATGTATCTCCTCCCACTTTCTATTCTTTTTCTCATCGCAAAACCCTAGCCTCCAACATCGGTAACTAGCAGCGGCTCTACAAACCCTAGTAGAGACGGCGATTTGTGGTTTCTGTGAGAGATAGAAAGAGAAGAAGAAGAAAAATGGCGTTTCAGATCAATGTGTGAGAGAGAGAGAGAGAGAATCGATTTTTGGGTTTTGTGTGTGTATGGTGGACGGTGGTCGAAAATAGAAGAAGACAGGAGGGTAATTGGTGGGCGCTTCTTCTTCCCCATTGAACAAATCCGACAGGGACTGTTTGTGATATGGGATTGCTTCAGCTGGCAACAGTGGTGATCAGGAGGTGGTTGGGTCGTCTTGCCATCAAAATAAAGGGGATAAAGGGGGTGGAATCGAGGGTGGCAGCAACTATGGTTGATGTTACGTTTTTCCGATGAGAGAGAGAGAGAGAGAGGACCCAATTAATTAATTATTTTCTTTTTCATTTAAATTAAAATGAATAAACATAAAAAAATATCAGAAGGACATTTTAGTCTTTTCAGTTTTCTAAGCGACCAAAAACACAATGAAACTAGTATAAAAGGACCACGAAACCAAAAAGTCAGGATTTGAATTAAAACCCTAAAAAAATATATACCACAGGGACCATTTTTGCAGTTTTATCTATCTTCTAATATGTTAATTGTTTCTTTGGTAAATTTACTTAGAATATTTAACTTTTAAAAATAATAATATCGTTCAACAAAAAGATTACAAACTTTCCAAGGCAATAAGCTATAATCGTTCAAAGATTAAAAAAAAAAATAATTAAAAAAATCAACATATACGTCTCTCGCCATCCACCTCACAAAAGTAGTTCTCGCTTCTTGGAATATGGCGGCAGTAGGAGCTTCGTTCAACCATGTCTCAAGAGAATCCTCAGATATCGATCGACTTGCAAACTTCTACCAAGAGGTCATAATTTAACATCTATCAACTCCAATTTTTTATTCAATTTACTTTAACTCTGTTTCGATTTATCGCAGATATTCGGATTTGAACGAATAGAAAGCCCTAAATTCGAATTCAAGGTAATATGGCTAAGGCAATCACCATCTTTCTGTCTGCATCTGATCGAAAGGAACCCAAACACGAAGCTACCAGAAGGTCCATGGAGTGCTACCGATGCTGTTGCGGATACTAAGAACCTTTTCAGAGGCCATCATCTTTGTTTCACTGTTTCTAATTTTGACTCCTTCGTCAAAACCCTAAAGGTATCTTATTCTTACTCTCATCGCTATTCTTAATTGATTAGTTTCAATTATCACCAATTTCTTTTCAATTCAGTGACTTATTTAGATTTTCAATTAACGTATGATTAACTTTGTTAGAATACCGATATATGCATATGCTTGAATTGGTGAAAATCTCGTTTTTTTTGTAAAATTTAGTAAAGACGTCAATGGTTGCATAAATGATAAATGGGTAATATGTCCATTTTGATGCATAAATTGTTCAAACATTAGAATTAGAGGAAGTATAATATTGTAATAAGAATAATGTCCGAATAAAATAATCTAATTTATAGTCTTAACAAGGCTTTGGAAATTACAATTTCTAAATTTCATGTTTGTGATTGTGAAATCCAGGAGAAAGGTATTGAGATACATGAGAGGACTCAACCGAATGGAAAAACTAAGCAAGTCTTCTTCTTTGATCCTGATGGTGAGTTTTACAAATATATCTCTTTAAGTAAATTACACGAATGGTCCCTATGATTTAGGGTAATTTGCGCGTTTGGTTCCTAACTTATTTTTTTAACTTGGAAGGTCCCTACTGTTTGTTTTTGTTACGCGCTTGGTCCCTATCTTATCTAAAAAGACTATTATACCCTTGATTTTTTTAATTTATTTAAATAAACACACCCCTAATCCCAACCCCTCACCTTACCTCACTTACTCCATCATTTTTTTCTTTTTAAATAATAGTCTTTTTAGATAAGACAGGGACCAAACGCATAATAAAAATAAACAGTAGGGACCAAACGTGTAACAAAAACAAATCATAGGGACCTTCCGAGTTAAAAAATAAGTTAGGGACAAAGCACGCAAATCACCTCAAACCATAGGGACTGATAAGTTAAAAACTAACTTGAAGATCGATTAGATCTTTAAAACAGGTAAAGTAATGTAACAGAAAATAATACGAACAAAAGAATGAATCAAAGATGTCGAATGATTAATCAACAATCCTCAGAAGAGCTCGATAAAGAACTACTACTGTAGAGGATTAAAGGGTTTACAAGAACGATGAAGAAAATAATCTATGAACTATCGTAATCGCTATCGTCTTCTTTTTCGTTTTCTATCGTTAACCTAATATGCATGCAAGCACATTAATTTATACTAAACCCTATCAGCTCACGGTTGGACAGGCCCAAACCGGAGTACAAAACTTGGACTATTAACCGAGCCCAATAGACGCAATACAAATAAACCCTTTACCTGTTTTAAAGATCTACAGTAGTAGTTTTTAACTTAATTCTCTACAGTAGTAGTTCGTATTATTCTACAGTAGTAGTTCTTTCTGAAGCTGCTCTTCTGAAGATTGTTGATCCCTTCTCCAGGGCTCAGCAAGATTCAGTCGCTTCTGCCACTGCCGCTATAGATGCCTCGACGAAAGCTTGTGAGGTAGCGACCGAAAAAGTCGATAAACTATTCTCTGACGCCTCTTCCCTGTTAAAGTCCTTACAGGAGAGTGCCGATGCTACAAAGACAACGTTGGAACCCATTGTTCAACAGTTGGCCACGTTTGTCTCCACGGAGTTGAAGTCATTTGCCACCCTTCGCCAATCGATCAGTGACGACAACTCGGCCCTTCGTGCCTCTATCGACGAGCGCCTCTCTAAACTCCAAGAGAATCTGGCCGCCGAAAACTCGTTGATGGACGTTCTAGCAAATAAGACCACCGCTCTCAAGGTCAAGAGTGCTCAACTTTCCAACTCTCAGCAACAACTTGACGCTCTTCGATCCGAACGGGAGGTAATCAGGACGTGTGTTTCGGATGTACACTCAGCTATATCCAACATTCTGGAAGCACACGATCCGATCCTGAACCATTCTGTGAGGCGAACCCTTGCAGAAAAACTCGCTCCTGCCCTGGATCTGCTCAGTAAAATTGAAGGGCTACCTAGTTTCGTGTCCACTCCGAAACAAGGGGGAGAAAAGGAGTCCGGATCGCAACCACCTCCTTCCTCAAAGGCAACTCACACAACCGAACCTCCTTCTACAGGTCAAACCTTTGGTTCGAGTGTGAAGGACAAAGGCAAGAAACTTGCTGAGGATGAAGAAGAAGAAGACAACGAAACCATTGCCGACTTGCTTAAATGCAAAAGTCGTCGCAATGTTGAAGATGATAACGTTCGTGTGGCGAGAGAAGCTGAAGAAGCTAAACGCAAACAAAAAGAAGCCCACGACCTCCTCGAGAGCAGGAAGACTCTTTTCCCTGCTTGGACTCGAGAGAGGATGATAAAGGAGGCAATCGATACTCCGAGCATCTTATGGCTCGAACCGGTAATCTCCTTTGACTGCTACAACCGAACCTCCTCCTACAGGTCAAACCTTTGGTTCGGGTGTGAAGGATAAAGGCAAGAAACTTGCTGATGATGAAGAAGAAAAAGACAACGAAACCATTGCCGACTTGCTTAAACGCAAAAGTCGTCGCAATGTTGAAGATGATAACGTTCGTGTGGCGAGAGAAGCTGAAGAAGCTGAACGCAAACAAAAAGAAGCCCACGACCTCCTCGAGAGCAGGAAGATTCTTTTCCCTGATTGGACTCGAGAGAGGATGATAAAGGAGGCAATCGATACTCCGAGCATCTTATGGCTCGAACCGGTAATCTCCTTTGACTGCTACAACTCTGTCGACTCTCAGTTCGACATGCCCTTAACCCGAAAGGCGTTCTTCTTTCACGCCTTTGCCAACGTTGCCGAGGTCCCTCATCCTCATCCGGAGGTTGATCGGGAATTGATTGAGTTCTATCTGAAGGCCGTTCAACCACAGTACCAAACCTGGAACGCTCAGAAGATCATCAACGTTCGGGTTCTGAAGCCATATACTGAAGGGAGATTTATCAACGTTCGGTTCAGGGTGGTCAGAGGATCTACGAAAACCGAACATCTCATCTCTTTAGCAGATCTACCGAACCTCAACCCCCATGACTGGATCGTTCTGCACAACATCCTTCTGACTAATGAAGCTGAATATGGTCCGATCATCGACCATCTTAAAAGGATGTTGGTGTGCTACATCATGGAGGTCACCCTGATGGATCAGGAGATTGCAACTGTCTTCAAGAAGAAACCGAAGATCTCTCCTGTTGGCTCGGCCAGTGATCTAAACCAGATGAAGATGGGAAAGATTGACCCAAGGCGAAACTCGGTCATGTTCACTAGGAGTGAAGGACAGAAATGTCTCTTTGCCTTAGCGGATAAACATCTTTATACCACTGCTTGTCTTGAGCATGTGCTGGGGATCATCCACAGGTGCAAAGAAAATACAGCGGATGATATCAAATACTTTGACGACATGATTCAGTAGTACATCCGATTCAGACAGACGATTCTCGCCCTTATTTCTCGTCTGTTTCAGACTGTAAAGAAGAAGGTTCCTGCCGCACCTGCTCTGACATGCTCGATAAAGAACTACTACTGTAGAGGATTAAAGGGTTTACAAGAACGATGAAGAAAATAATCTATGAACTATCGTAATCGCTATCGTCTTCTTTTTCGTTTTCTATCATTAACCTAATATGCATGCAAGCACATTAATTTATACTAAACCCTATTAGCTCACGGTTGGACAGACCCAAACCGGAGTACAAAACTTGGACTATTAACCGAGCCCAATAGACGCAATACAAATAAATCTGCTACCCAACAATCTCCCCCTTTGCGTCAAATTGGAGCGAGATCATTACTTCTTGCTTGGGCCAGCAGCAGCATGAACCTTCTTCTTTACAGTCTGAAACAGACGAGAAATAAGGGAGAGAATCGTCTGTCTGAATCGGATGTACCACTGAATCATGTCGTCAAAGTATTTGATATCATCCGCTGTATTTTCTTTGCACCTGTGGATGATCCCCAACACATGCTCAAGACAAGCAGTGGTATAAAGATGTTTATCCGCTAAGGCAAAGAGACATTTCTGTCCTTCACTCCTAGTGAACATGACCGAGTTTCGCCTTGGGTCAATCTTTCCCATCTTCATCTGGTTTAGATCACTGGCCGAGCCAACAGGAGAGATCTTCGGTTTCTTCTTGAAGACAATTGCAATCTCCTGATCCATCAGGGCGTCCTCCATGATGTAGCACACCAACATCCTTTTAAGATGGTCGATAATCGGACCATATTCAACTTCATTAGTCAGAAGGATGTTGTGCAGAACGATCCAGTCATGGGGGTTGAGGTTCGGTAGATCTGCTAAAGAGATGAGATGTTCGGTTTTTGCAGATCCTCTGATTACCCTGAACCGAACGTTGATAAATCTCCCTTCAGTATATGGCTTCAGAACCCGAACGTTGATGATCTTCTGAGCGCTCCAGGTTTGGTACTGTGGTTGAGCGGCCTTCAGATAGAACTCAATCAATTCCCGATCAACCTCCGGATGAGGATGAGGGACCTCGGCAACGTTGACAAAGGCGTGAAAGATGAACGCCTTTCGGGTTAAGGGCATGTCGAACTGAGAGTCGACAGAGTTGTAGCAGTCAAAGGAGATTACCGGTTCGAGCCATAAGATGCTCGGAGTATCGATTGCCTCCTTTATCATCCTCTCTCGATTCCAATCAGGGAAAAGAGTCTTCCTGCTCTCGAGGAGGTCGTGGGCTTCTTTTTGTTTGCGTTCAGCTTCTTCAGCTTCCCTCGCCACACGAACGTTATCATCTTCAACATTGCGACGACTTTTGCGTTTAAGCAAGTCGGCAATGGTTTCGTTGTCTTTTTCTTCTTCATCATCAGCAAGTTTCTTGCCTTTATCCTTCACATCCGAACCAAAGGTTTGACCTGTAGGAGGAGGTTCGGTTGTAGCAGTCAAAGGAGATTACCGGTTCGATCCATAAGATGCTCGGAGTATCGATTGCCTCCTTTATCATCCTCTCTCGAGTCCAAGCAGGGAAAAGAGTCTTCCTGCTCTCGAGGAGGTCGTGGGCTTCTTTTTGTTTGCGTTCAGCTTCTTCAGCTTCTCTCGCCACACGAACGTTATCATCTTCAACATTGCGACGACTTTTGCATTTAAGCAAGTCGGCAATGGTTTCGTTGTCTTCTTCTTCTTCATCCTCAGCAAGTTTCTTGCCTTTGTCCTTCACACCCGAACCAGAGGTTTGACCTGTAGGAGGAGGTTCGGTTGTGTGAGTTGCCTTTGAGGAAGGAGGTGGTTGCGATCCGGACTCCTTTTCTCCCCCTTGTTTCGGAGTGGATACGAAACTAGGTAGCCCTTCAATTTTACTGAGCAGATCTAGGGCAAGAGCGAGTTTTTCTGCAAGGGTTCGCCTCACAGAATGGTTCAGGATCGGATCGTGTGCTTCCAGAATGTTGGATATAGCTGAGTGTACATCCGAAACACACGTCCTGATTACCTCCCGTTCGGATCGAAGAGCGTCAAGTTGTTGCTGAGAGTTGGAAAGCTGAGCACTCTTGACCTTGAGGGCGGTGGTCTTACTTGCTAGAACGTCCAATAACGAGTTTTCGGCGGCCAGATCCTCTTGGAGTTTAGAGAGGCGCTCGTCGATAGAGGCACGAAGGGCCGAGTTGTCGTCACTGATCGATTGGCGAAGGGTAGCAAATGACTTCAACTCCGTGGAGACAAACGTGGCCAACTGTTGAACAATAGGTTCCAACGTTGTCTTTGTAGCATCGACACTCTCCTGTAAGGACTTTAACAGGGAAGAGGCGTCAGAGAATAGTTTATCGACTTTTTCGGTCGCTACCTCACAAGCTTTCGTCGAGGCATCTATAGCGGCAGTGGCAGAAGCGACTGAATCTTGCTGAGCCCTAGAGAAGACATCAACAATCTTCTGAAGAGCAGCTTCAGAAAGAGATGATTGAGAATTGGAGGAGGAAGCAATGAGCAAGTCGACCTTCTCATGCAACTCCTTAATGTGCTTCTTTGTTACTGGAGCATCCTCATCATCGTCGCTTTGCACCTGAAACGGACTGTAATAGACCGAATCAAATGTCATGTTTTTCCCGCCAAGGAAAGTATTATCTCCGTCAGAGGCATGACCGGGAGATGGTGGTGGTGGTGAAGCTGGTGGTGGTTCGGTTGTATGGGTGGGTTCTGGTTGGGTTGTTTCGGGTGTAGGGGTAGGTGTAGGTGTAGGTTCGGTTTGTTTTTGAGTAGGGGTGGCTTCAGGTGGTTGTTGGGTTTCGGTTGTGTGTATGGGTTCGGTTACTGGCGGTGGTTCGGTTGCATCGGTATGAACCCCCGTATCAGATACGTTGGTTGTAACCTTTGCAGTAGCTGTTGTTGTTGCATCGGTGAAAATGGGTAGTGATATAGTGAATGAGGTTTTGGGAATATGGGTAGTGGGGTTTATGGTGGGAATGAAAGTAGGAATTGTTTGAGTAGGAGAGGGAATTGGAGAGGTATGGATTTGCATATCAGGGGTAGGTGATCTGGGTGGTGTGTTGCCCCTTGGAGGTGTGTTGCCTCTTGGAGAGTCGTCCGAATCCGAACTCTCACCCTCCGACTCACTTGAAGAGGAAGCGATAATGAGCTTTCGCTTTGGTTGAGTCTTTTGCTTCTTCTGTTGCGGGGACTGAGCAGCTTTAGTGGGTTTCCTCTTCCTAGGAGAAGGGCCTTTAGCCCCTTTCGCCACTGGCTTCCCTTTATCTGTCTTTTTGCCTCTATGAACAGGCTTATCAGCATCATGAATGGACTTGAGCATCTCCTGCGTGAGATCCCTCGGACCAGACCTCTTGAACTCCTTGTAGGTCCGGATGATCCTGCTGTCAGCTGGAACATCAACATACATGGTCTCCGGGATGGAACCATTGAAAGGGAACTTCGATGCATCTGAGACGATAATCTTCGTGGTATGGAATGTACCAATCGAAGACATCGATGCGCCGACAACAGTGGGGACATCGTTCTTATCCATCGCCCACTTAGTAATGAGGGTCCAAAACCTGGCATACGACACCTCAGAATGTCGTGAAGAAGAAGATAAACTCTGGATAAGTTGTTGCCAGAGAACCAACCCATAGTCGACGTTGACGCCGTTGTAAACTCCGTACATAATGGACAGGAAGAGTCGACTGGAGCCATCTGAACCTGAGCTCCGTTCTGAAAGACCCTTGAAAAGTACAGTGAACATGCTGTTCCACTGTGGCGGCAAACACGACTTTTTGAACTTAGCGACGGAAGTTAGCACCTCCGTGTACCCCATATTGTAGAACATATTGAAGAGATGCCCCATCAGAATAGTCTCCGGATTAACCCTTGAAGGGTCAGCTGCAAACCCTAGCAGTGAGCCAAATCGTTGCTTGGAAATAGAGGCTTTGTGATCAGAAACCTCGAAGAAAACCCTATCGACCGCTTTATCATAATGTGCAGTTGCATAAACCTGCGATAAAAGCTCCATGGGCACTGATTCCACCCTTGAAAGTGTAGGTGCTATTGGTGAATACTTCAGGCACTTGATGATTGGAGACATGTAAGAGTCATATGCCTGAGGGGTTAAATCGATTACCAAACACTGTTGAGGGCGAATGGGAAGGATGTGGGAAGTAGCGTGAACGGAGGATGATTCTGCCATTGTTGAAGTTGGGAAGAAGATGATGAACAGTAAGGGTTTCAGGGAATTTTTGCTCTCTTGGGAATTTTGATGCAGTAAAGAGGTAAAAGGGAGATGATGTCGCCTTTTATACTGGGGTTTAAGGAGAGAGAAATATCTTCCCAAATCTTCTATCGAAATACGAAAGGTTATCCCGGAATTTGACTGATGCGTGATAGTTAAGGTAAGCGATGATCACGCATGAGAGAGAGTGTCAGATTCCTTGGAACACGCCTCCCATCAAGCGCCGTTTCTGGTAAACCGTTTCAAATTCACACACGCGCCTTTCTGTGCCAGAGAGGAACCGTTTCAAATTCGCACACGCGTCTGCGACGTCAGTTGAAGATTGGACGTTTCAAATTCGCATGCGTTCCCGTTTTACCGTCGTTTGAAATTAAATCAATTTGATTCTTGCCTGAGTCAGCAACCCTTCATCTTATCCTTGTAACGACATCTTTTGAATAATACACCCACGTGGATTAATTTTGACCACGTCTTTATAATTAATCACCGATCCAATGAAAAAGCCTGTAATTATTAGAACCAGAATTTTGGAAAATCAAAGATTTTCGTGCTAAGGGTGTAAAAAGAAAAGAGATAAAACAAATCTTTTTAGGAATAAATGTGATGTCAATAATGACACGAAACAAATGATCCTGGGCACGAATCTCTTTCTTCAAAGTCAAGAGAGACCTTAAAGTGTTAGTGTGGTTTTCCCGTTGAATAACGATCAAACACTTATTAAGAAGTGTTGAAAGGCTTCTTTTAATTAGGCTCCTTAGGGTGTCTTTAGCTTTGATTCAACAGTCCTAATCTTGAAATAAGATAGAAAGTGAACAAAGTACTTGTGAGACCAGTGTAGTGTGTTGAACAAGTAGGTAGGTAATGATTTTAAAGTGACTTGGAAAATATAAAATCTCAAAAAAATAAAACTGGATCCCAAGGGAAGAAATGTTATGGTGTTTAACAATTTCATAGGAATCACACAAAAGAAAAAACTTGAGATTTCATTAGGATACGTCCGTCAATTCATTAGTGAAAATTTGAGCAAATTAATTGTTCACCGTCAATTCAGATTTGATATTGAATTTTGGGTTCACTCAGCTCGTAGTGGCACGAAACTAAGATCATAAACACAGTTTTTGAGTAACCATAAACCTCAGTGGTAATTTCTAAGAGTCTCAAGGGTTACATTGATGAAACGAATTTAATGGAGAAATGTAATGGAGATGGTGTAAGAAAGAAAAATACCTCTGCTATAAAAGTAGGACCAAGCAGAAAACTCTTATCTCATGTGAGAACAGAGTTAGGTAGCTCTTGATTAGAATAAATGTGATAGCCTAATTGGGAAAACAAGGTTTGTGTATACCAAGTCATTAAGGCTGTTATTCAGAATCTGATGAGACTTTGGGCACATACAGCAGCATGCTTCTAGGGACACTTAACTAATCCATCAAAAATTTCCCCATAAATGAACAAACACACATATAAAAATTAAAGACAAAAAGCAAATGAAGAACAAAATATTTTTGGAGTTTTGATATATATAAAAAAAATAAGAAAAATAAGACTAAGAAAGAAAATAAAAGATAAAAAAAAAAACTTTGGAAAAGAAAAGAAAAACAAAAAAAAACTTTGGAACCGAACCCGAGCGCTCGGTTGGTTTCGGTTGAGAAAAATTTTGAAAAACCGAACCCGAGCGTTCGATTGGTTTCGGTTTTGAAAAATTTTGAGAAACCGAACCCGAGCGTTCGGTTGGTTTCGGTTTTGAAAAATTTTGAAAAACCGAACCCGAACCTTCGGTAGGTTTCGGTTTTGAAAAATTTTGAAAAACCGAACCCGAACGTTCGGTTGGTTTCGGTTTTGAAAAATTTTGAAAAACCGAACCCGAACCTTCGGTAGGTTTCGGTTTTGAAAAATTTTGGAAAACCAAGGAATTTAGACTTTCAAAAAGGAAATACTTTTGACAATAAGATAAACAACTTTGTACATGAAATTTACAACCAAGAAAACTACCTTTGGATTGATGGGCGAGTACAAATGATTCAACCGAACTCGAACGTTCGGTTTATTTCGCTTCTTACGTTTGAGATCGAGAGGTAGTTTGTGGTACTGATTCTGATTCCATCATACCTAGCCCTTGTAGAATTTTGTTGAATGAGGCTTCAGGAAGAGCTTTGGTAAAGACATCAGCCTATTGATTAGTGGTTCTAACAAAGTGTACTTCTACGTTTCCATCTTTCACATGATCTTTGATGAAGTGATACCTCAGTGCTATGTGCTTTGTCTTGGAGTGTTGCACTGGGTTATGACAGATCCTAATTGCACTTTCAGAGTCGCAATATAGTGAGATCTTTTTCATGTTGAGTCCATAGTCTCTGAGTTGACTCTGGATCCAAATCACTTGAGAGGTACAGGATGCAGCTGCAATGTATTCTGCTTCAGCTGTAGACAAAAACACACACGTTTGTTTCTTTGATTGCCAGCTAACCAACTTCCCGTCAAGGAATTGGCAGCCTCTAGTGGTGCTTTTCCTGTCTAATCCACAACCTCCAAGGTCTGCATCTGAGTAGGCTTGAACGAAGAAGCCTGAGTTGGATGGATACCATAGACCTAAGGAGGTAGTTTGCTTGAGATATTGTAGAATGTTCTTCACTGCAAGCATGTGAGGTTCGCGTGGGTTTGCCTGAAATCTAGAACAGTAACAAACTGAAAACATTATGTCAGGTCTGCTAGCAGCGAGATACATCAATGAGCCTATCATCTGACGATAAAGCGTAATATCAACAGCCGGTTTGTCTAAGGATGGGGTGAGCTTGGTGCCGAACGCCATTGGAACTTTAACTTTGGAATCTCCCATCATGCCAAATTTTGCAAGGAGAGTCTTCGTGTAAGCTTCCTGATTAATAACGATGCCTTCGGGTCCCTGTCTAATATTTAAACCAAGGAAAAAGTTAATAGGACCCATTGAGCTCATTTCAAATTTAGTTTCCATCAGCTTTCTGAAATCAGCCGTTAAGCTGGGATTCGTAGAGCCAAAGATGATATCATCGACGTAAATTTGAACGATCATAAGGTGGTTACCTTCCTTCTTGCGAAAGAAGGTTGGGTCAACCGAACCTTGTTTGAATTTGGACATCTTTAAGAATTTAGTCAGCGTTTCATACCAGGCTCTCGGAGCTTGTTTCAGTCCATACACGACTTTATCCAAAATATAACAATGATTAGGATACCTTTCATTTACGAAGCCAGGAGGTTGCTCCACATACACAGTTTCTTCGAGTTCACCATTAAGGAATGCACACTTGACGTCCATTTGGTAAACCTCAAAATTTTTGTGGGCAGCATAGGCTAGAAATATTCTTACAGATTCCAGCCTAGCTACAGGAGCGAAAGTCTCTTTATAGTCAATGCCTTCCTCCTTACAGTATCCTTTCACTACCAGACGTGCTTTGTTCCTTATAACGTTACCTTCCTTGTCCATTTTGTTCTTGAAGACCATTTGAGACCAACAACCGAGGCATCTGGAGGAGTTGGAATAAGTCGCCAAACTTTGTTCCTTTCGAATTCATTTAGTTCGTCTTGCATAGCTTGAACCCAATCAGAGTGATCAAGAGCAGTGTTAACTGTCTTTGGTTCAACTTTTGATACGAATGAGTTAAACATGCAGAATTCGACTTTTGAAAACAAGGAAGTCTGTTTTGCCTTGAGTTGTGATCGAGTCAGAACCTTTTCAGATACGTTACCAACAACTTGAGAGACAGGATGATCTCTGGTCCATTTGGTGAGAGGAGGGTAGTTTGGATCAAAGGTTGGATCTAATTCAGCGTTTATCATTTCTTCTGGTTCGGACTGGCTTTCATAGTCGTAAGACATATCAGCATGTTCCCCCTTGATAGATGATCTTACAGGAATATCTTGAGAATCTTGAGCTACAGTGGTTTCTTGTGGTGCTAAGCTTTCGGGCATTGATGCACCTTCGGATGGTGAGGCACTTTCGGTTGGCAAAGTGCTTTCGGGAGTAGTTTGAGACCTTAGCTCCCCCTCAACTTGTGAGCTCGGCTGGGATGATGATGGTGGATTCTCCCCCTCGACTGAAGCATTGTGTTGTGGAGGCTCGTCAGAACTTGATCCTCCTTCATTCATTCTCCTTGCAGCGTCTTCAACAATTTGCTTCATGTGATCTACGTTGTGGTCTGCTGCACTAGCTTCAGAGAGAGTGGCATTCTCTGGTTCATCAAAAAGCTCCATGAACTTCTCGAATAGATTAGCGATCGATGCTGTGACTTGGCCAGTTTGAGGAAAGATTTCTCCAGCTGTGTCTTCGTTGGCCTTTAGCTTTTTGACATAACTATCATCAAAAGTCACGTAGTAAGTTTCTTCTATTCTCCTCGAACGCTTGTTTAATACCCTGTACGCTTTAGAAGTGAGAGAATAGCCCAGAAATATTCCTTCGTCGGCTTTGACATCGAACTTGTTGCGGTGTTCTTTGGAATTGAAAATGAAACACCGCGAACCGAACACATGGAAAAACTTCACATTTGGCTTCCTGTTGTTGATGATCTCATAAGGAGTGAGAGTGAAGCGCTTGTTGAGATATGACCTGTTTTGTGTAAAACAAGCAGCAGAAATAGCATCAGCCCAAAAATAAAGAGGTAAGGAAGCGAAACTTAGCATGGTTCGGGCGGCTTCACACAAAGATCGGTTTCGTATTTCGACAATCCCGTTTTGTTGAGGTGTGTAGGGAGCTGAGAAGTTGTGACTAATTCCCTTTTCTGCCAGGAATTCTTCGAATTCTCTATTTTTAAATTCCAGACCATTGTCGCTCCTGATGTTGCGAACGACCTTCTTCAGCTGTACTTCAATCTGCTTGATGAACACCTTTAGCTTATGAGTCGCTTCAGATTTAAGCTTTAGAAAGAACACCCATGTAAAACGCGAAAAGTCATCAAGAATAACAAGAATATACTTGCTACCACCGATGCTTTCGATAGATGATGGACCACACAAATCAATATGAAGTAATTCTAGTGGTTCAACAACTTTAGTGTTTATTATAGATGGATGACTTTGACGACTCTGTTTCCCCATTTCACATGCAGCATACAAATGGTCTCTATCGTACTTGAGCAATGGAAGACCTCGAACATGACCTCCAGTAACAAGTTTTTTGATATCTTTAAAATTGAGATGAGAGAGTCTTCGGTGCCACAGCCAGCTTTCGTCAGATTGTGCTTTTAATAACAGGCAGACAGCTGGGTTTCCTTTGATGGGTTTGAGGTTTAGAGGAAACATTTCACCTTTACGCTCCGATTTGAGAATAACTCTTTTCGTTTTCTTCTCAATTATTTCAGAGCCCTCATCATCGAATGAGACTTTGAAACTGGTACCTCCAACAAGCTGAGATACACTGATGAGGTTGTGTTGTAGCCCTTCCACATATGCAACCTTTCGTATCGTGAAATCACCATTTGTAATCATTCCATAGCCTTTTATGGTGCCGAAGGAGTTGTTCCCGAACTTGACGTTTCCACCATTTGAAAGAGACCTGTATTCCCTTAGCTCTTCCTTCCTTCCTGTCATGTGACGCGAGCAGCCACTATCAATGTACCATTCTTCGTCAAACTGCTCGTCACTGATAACCTGCAAAAATTAAGCAGATTTAGGAACCCAAAGTTTCTTGGGTCCTCGTGAACATTTCACAGGAACATGAATAATAAGAGAGATGTCAACAAGGTATGTTCTTTTTATTAGTGTTGTTTCATCTTTCCTTTTGATGGTGAAAACTTTAATTTTATTGGGATTTGTCACTGTTGGTTTGGACTCTGGTTTAACTGATGAAACCTTTGATTTTCCTTTCGGTTCAGTTGATGATTGAGGTTTTTGAGGGTGAACAGAATGGGATTTAGAATGTGGTGGAGAGGAATTAGAAGCATTTGAAGAATTAGAAGAATTAGAATGAGAGAGCTTAGATTGAGATGACTTCTTGGTTGAAGATTCTAGGTGACCCTTTTGCTTTTGATCATCAGTGGGACCGACCCTAGAGTTTTGATTTCTTTTGATTTCCGAACCGAACCTTTGCTTTCAGTTGATGTAGTTCTCTGAACCGAACTTCTGCTTTCGGTTGGAATCATTTTCTGAACCGAACCTTTGCTTTCGGTTGATGTTTTTCTCCGAATCGAACCTCTGCTTTCGGTTGTTGTTGCTCTCTTGTGTTTCAACAGGACTCTTCTTTGACTTTAAGTACCTATCTTGATGTGAGAAATAGGCATTCTGAGATTGCCAAAACTGTTTTCTTCCAGAGAGATTCTTCCTGTATCTCTGATTCCTTTGACGTTTTTGATCTCTCATCTGCTTCGGTTGATGATGGATGTTAGCTTTCGGTTTTTGTTTTTCTTTAGCTGGTTCACTCTGAACTGATGAAGTTTCACTTGGGGATTTGACTTCTTTTGTAGGAATTTCTTTTTCCTGAGGAATATCTTTCGTACCACTAGTACTTGGCACATCGAAGCTATCAGGTTTATTCAAAGGTTCTGGCACATATCTGCCTTTGCTTTTCCACGAAGTCCTTTCAGACAAACCTACCGTTTAATCAGCATTGTCAATGGGAGCTGACCAGAAGAACTCGTCACAGCCATCGGCATTGTCTTCGTTTACAATAGCTGTGAGTTCAGCAGTCTGATGTTCGGTTACGCCTGTGACCTTGTACACCTGATTTGGAGTGGTTCTAACCTTTTGGTATACGACTGCCTTCTCTGCAAGGATCGTAGACTTTTGTTGGGACATACGAGCGAACTCCACTGAATTTTCTGAAATAAGATTCTTGTGGTTTTCGGGTTCACTCTTGGCAAATTCTTAGTAGTCAACTGTATCCTCTACAGAAATTTCACTCATATTGTCGTCCTCATTAAGCTCAGATGCATTTTCAACATCAATTTTATTTTCTGAGCTCAAGTTGGCGTTTAAAGAGTCAAATTTTTGTATGGTTTCGGTTCTCAGTTTCAGTTTATCATTTTCATCCAAAAGGTTTTTAAGCATGTCCTTATGGTCCTTGGACTTAATAAAAGATTCGATTTTATCCAGTCCATACATGTACGTCGGATTAACATCCTCAGATGAAATAACACTCTCACAATTATACGCTTCAGCATCAATTTCATCCTCCTTAAACTCAAGGAAGGGTAAAATAATGCGATGAATCTTTTGTCCTATTTCACAATCCAAATGAAGCTGAGTAATATTAGTGTAAAGACGTTTTGCAATCAAACAAAAAACATTTCGCTGTTTCAAAAACTTTAAATTGTCTCTTTGCAAATAAATGTTTTCGTCTTTTATTTTGGTTAATTCCGACTCCTTCAGTTCGATCCACATCCGCCGTTCCTCACTCTTCGAAGACACCCTGCTTAATTGGTCAGTTAGGTTAGAATTGGTGACTCGAGTTTGAGTTAAACTACTATCTAGATGAGAGATTCTTGAATTAACACTTTTTAATTCTTTTTCATACGAGCTTTGTGGGACTTTAAATGAGACAAAAATTGATTGTACCTTTTTGAGCAGTTCATCGAGCTCGTTGAACTGCACGCTGAGCGGTTTGGCTGTAAAGCACAAGTTCTGTTGCTCCTTCGTGTCATCATTCCCACCATCAGTGTTATATCCCCTCATCTGAGATACGTCGGACACCATCAAACATCTTCTTCCACAACTCTCTTCTCTCGCCACATAAGCCTTTCCATGAGACGGCTTCCTCACTTCATCATCTTCAGAGTCGGTTGACCAGACCTCCACGCCACCGAACTCATCATCAGCTACCTAACCCTGCACAATTAACGCATTCATAGGAGGGTTAGCAGTAGATTTCTTCTTCCTGATTTCATCAAGCCTTTTCTACAACAAAGCTTCTTCATCCTTTTCCTCATCCTTTTCTGCCATCTTTTTGAGGACGCAATCTTTTGCATAGTGGTTCTTTCCCCCGCAATAATAGCAGCTCACTCCCGAATCTCCTTCAGCCTTCGGTTCCTTCTTTGACTCTTCAGCCTTCGGTTCATTTTTGACCTTTTCAGAACTGTAACTCCCCTGCCAATTTCGGTTCTTGTTAGTGGGGAATCTCTTCTTGATGAACCTCTTGGGGTTTGACACCATCATTGCATAGTCCTCAGAAGTGAGGTCATAGTCATCCAAGTTGAGGTCTTCGTCCTCCATCACTGCTTTGCTTTTGGACAGGAGGGCCAACGAACCTAGGCTTGAAACCACATTTTTCTCCTGTAACACGATCTTTTCTTGAGATTTTAGGATGCCCACCAGTTTCGCCAAAGAATAGGATTTGAATTGCTCGTGCGCTTTAACTGTGGACACAACTGCTCTCCACTCAGATCTGAGTCCGTTCAAAAACGTAACCTTCTCCTCAATAAGCTTCCTTTCGATGTCGTGTTTGATCATCTTGCTAAGAAGATGATTGAAGCGATCGAATGTTTGAGTCACTGTTTCTTCAGCTCCTTGCTTGAATTCACCAAACTCAGACAAGAGTAAGGTTTGAATGGAGTGTTCAAGATCTTCGTCTGTAGAGTACAATTCACGTAGCCTGTCCCATATCTCTTTTGCAGTCGTGCATAAACTCACCAACCTAAAAATATCGGATTGAAGAGCGAATCTGATCAATCTTAACGTTTTGATATTGCACTGAAATTTATCTTTTTCGTCTTGCGCAATATCTTTAACGTCTTTCAGAAGACCATTATACTCCTTTTGAGTTTTAATAATCCTTGAAGTTGCTGAATGAGAAAAAGGTCCAGTAAAGATTGCTTCCCAGATGAGGTATCCATTATCCTCAGATCCTATAACATAATCTTCAAAGTGATGCGCCCAGACTTCATAATCATGGGTGTACAAGATGGGAATCTTCGTTGTTGATCCAATGTTGTTCGAAATATTAATGGGATTGGATTGCGACTCGTCCATAATTGATCGAATAACCTGTTCAAAGATTAGACTTCTAATATATCGAATTAGGGCAAAATAATAAATATCGAGATACGTCAATTATGAGATGACGACTCAATAAATATCAATAAATGCCGAATAACCCTAATCGAAACCTTTTTCACAGAAAAGAAGTGTATTGATTACACAGCCTCCTGCTCTGATACCAATTGATAAGTTAAAAACTAACTTGAAGATCGATTAGATCTTTAAAACAGGTAAAGTAATGTAACAGAAAATAATACGAACACAAGAATGAATCAAAGATGTCGAATGATTAATCAACAATCCTCAGAAGAGCTCGATAAAGAACTACTACTGTAGAGGATTAAAGGGTTTACAAGACCGATGAAGAAAATAATCTATGAACTATCGTAATCGCTATCGTCTTCTTTTTCGTTTTCTATCGTTAACCTAATATGCATGCAAGCACATTAATTTATACTAAACCCTATCAACTCACGGTTGGACAGACCCAAACCGGAGTACAAAACTTGGACTATTAACCGAGCCCAATAGACGCAATACAAATAAATCTGCTACCCAACAGGGACCATTCATGTAATTTACTCTATCTCTTTGTTATGTTTAATTTTTTTTTATTTTTTATTTTTTTTCCTTCTGTTTATATAAATGATTTTAAAAAAAATATTTAAGAAAAGAACGATATATAAGAAAAAGTTGAGGATGGAAAGAGGTCGTTAAACCTTTCAAATATATAATAGGTAAAACATAATTAACAGTAGATTATGTTTAATTATACATAAAACTGCATTTTTCGTTTGTGTAAATGAATCTTTATACGTTTTTATAAATTATATGCATGAAAATGAATATGTAAAAAAAATTAAAAGAGGATTTCTAAAAATAAAAAACTAATGTTGATCTATAATTTTTAAAACTAAAACAGAAAACAAATACAATACATTTTGATACATTGTAAAGATTAGTATTTCTAATAAGAATAATTTTTAAAGAAAAAAAATTCAAATAAAAGAGTGATTCTTCAATTAGTATTTGAGGCTAATTTTATTTTTTTTGTAAAATATTTAAGATAAAATTACCTAAATGTATTAGTATCAATAATATTCAATATTGGTCTTATTTTGAACATATCAAGTTATCAATGAAATCTTTTCAATGGTATAACTCACTTTGTAATAATACTTTTGGAATTTTGTCTCATTTTTATTTATTTATTTTTGCAATTTTTGCAATTTTGGTCATTGTATGAGGTTTTGTAACATTTTTGTTCTCTTCTTCAAGTAGAATGACTATATTTTTGTACTAAAATTGAAAAAATCATTAGAGTAAATTACACAAATGGTCCCTATGGTTTGGGGTAATTTGTGTGTTTGGTCCCGAACTTATTTTTTTAACTCGGAAGGTCCCTATAATTTAGTTTTGTTTCGAGCTTGGTCCCTAATCAACATAAAAAGACTTATTTGCCCTTATTCATTTCTTTTATCTTTTTTACATTCTTAGTTATTAAAAAATATTAATAAATATGTTGAAAAAAAATGAGTTAAATATTTTGGTTCTTTAAACTGAAAAAACAAAACCATCCAACCCCTCCTTCCCCTTCATTGTGTTATGTCACGGAAAACAACCTCCGGCCACCATCACCACTAACCTCCGACTACCACCATCACCACCTCTGTAATCGGAAAAACACCGCTGATGTTAAAATCTAAGAAAAAAAAACATTAACCCAAAAATCCATTCACAAGATCAAATCTATTCAAGAAATCAAATCCAAAAACCCAGTAAAAAATCAAATCATTATTACTTGGTTACCAAAAGTAGTCAAATTACTTGTTTTAATTTAAAAATGATAAATAATATAATAGAAAATAAAAATAATATTAAGGGTAAATCAGTCTTTTTATGTTGATTAGGGACCATGTTCGAAACAAAACTAAACTATAGGGACCTTCTGGGTTAAAAAAACAAAGTTAGGGACCAAACATGCAAATTAACTCAAACCACAGAGACCATTCATGTAATTTACTCAAATCATTATTACTTGGTTACCAAAAGTATTCAAATTACTTGGAACATGGATAAAGAATGGTACACAGTACACGAACCTTAACAAATGACCAAATGTCAAAGAGAACTTTTGGATCAAAAATGCAAAAATTAGATATACTTTTATACTAAAAGTATAACATGCCACATCAACACTACTTCATTTTTGCCATATCAACATTACTTAGATATTGAATTTGAGTAGGATATAAAATGAAAATATATATAAAAAAAGTGGTGTAATATTAGGTTAGAGGGAGTGGTGCCACTCGTTTTTGCCACATCAACACTACTTCATTTGTCATGCCATTCCACGCCACACTTTTTCTTTTAGTTTTTGGAACAATTTATTTTTGATAAAAACTAAACATTTCATTAATTTAGAATAAAATTACATAAATAAGTTAAATTAAAAAAAACATAAAAAAGATTAAAAAAAGCTATAAGTTATATTTTTTTTTTCTGGATTTTGACATTCACTGACAAAGCTAATTTCTGCTCTTCCTTGGTGAAGTTACTTAAGTCTTGCATTAAAAGCTTCACGTCACGAGCTTTTTCTTTCTTACGCTAGTTTTCTTGAGACAACTCCATGAATTTTGTCAAATTTACATTTAGGCCCCCGATCTCTGATCTTACTTTGTGTTGGTCATCGGAAGTTAACGCTTCACCTTTGCACTTGCGTCTGACCTTGTCCCTTTGCATTGAATGGGTTGGCGGTGGAACCTCAACGGTGTCATCAAAATTAAGGTCGATCCTGACACATGAGCATCCCACGTAGTGTAGTCAGATTCAGATGTTTTTGACCTTTTAGAACCTCCTATATGTGCTTCGGATGCTCCTATGTCACCATTTTTGACAATCTTTTACAACATTCCAAAACTCAATATGTTTCAAAGTTTTATTGTGTTCTTTTTGGAATATTTCTAACGCCTTGTTGAAAATGGTCGCATCATTTTCACCATTTGTCCAATTGGCATTCCAAGTTTTAAATAAATCACCAAATACCGTAACCCCTAAATACCATAACCTCTGGTGTTCCCCCATTTCGTGTAGATCGAGTCTTTGTTGTGGTAGTCTTATTGATTCATTTCTATCTGAAAACGTTTAAGAACTTGCCTCCAAAAAGTTTGACATTATTGGTTGTTGTCGAACTTTGGATCCTACGAACAACCTCTCTTCTATTGGGGGCCTTCCCTTTTTTTTTGGTTGGGATTGGAATTGGGATTAATTGCGATTGCGATTGCGATTAGGGTTAAGTTTCTTGATCTCATTCATACGGATCGAATTTTTTTGTGGATTATTAAGTGAATCCAAATTGCATTGGATAGAAACCAAAATTCGGTCTCATACAATGTGGTGAATAGATAGGTTGGTTCATTTGTGGATAATATAGTGATTACGGGTTTGGCTTGTTTCATGTGATTTTTATTTTTTTGGTTGTTTGAACATTTGGGAAGATATAGTTTTTACTTGTAATTTCAACTGTCTTAAGTTTTATTGTAATTACCTTCCAACTAAATGAAAATTTTAGTTTTATTTAAATTAGTTTGTTTAAATAATAATAAAAAAAACGACTTGTTGCATGGCAAACCATATCCTTAAATCAAAAAAACATTTAAGTGGTGTGACAAAAGTAAGGTGATGCCAATTTGACACCAAAAATAACGTGACATGGGTGACTTAATGAAAATGGAATATAGGATTTTGTGTCGAGTCATAACTTTTTTTGAAATCTAATATCATATAATTTTTTTTTTCAAGTGTGTAATTATTTTCTGGAATATTTGTTAAACTATCATTTATCTGAAATCTTTTCCAAACATCAAGAAAAAAAAAGCATGGCCTAAAGTCCTATTTGTGTGAAGTGAAAAAAAATGTCTCCATTTTTGTCGATGTTCTTTTTTGTACGAAATTTGCTGGACATCATGTGTCGATATCCCTTTGCAGGTAATGGATTGGAGGTTGCTAGCCAGTGATGACCTAGAATAGTGACTTGGATCTGTCCTTTTTGGTCTTTAAAACAAATATAAACATTATGTATTTTAATCATGTAATTAAAAAAAAATCAAAATAGTATGATGTTTGGTTAATAAGAGCTTAAATATTTCTCCATAACATGTTTGTTAATGATGTTATCGAAATTAAAGTGTTTAAACCTAATATGTGTAAATTAGGTGTCTGACATGAGCTCTACTTACATAAGAGCTCATTGATCCTATATTGAAATTAGAACTCTCACAATGTTGGTATTTTACAAGTATATTATCTCATGTATGACCTTATAGATGGTCCTATGACAACATATGAAGGTAAATCATAATACCACTAATGTTAAAAAATATTATGGCGACTTAGGTTGTGTTTGACGCACTATAGTTAGCTGATAAACTTGCTTATTTTTCAAGTTTTTTTTATGTTGTCGTGTTTGGCATGTCAAAAAGTAGCTTATAAGCTAGCTTTTTGAAAAATTATTTAAACTAGCTTTTTTAAAAATTTCTGAATACATCCTTAATTAATTATAGAAAGACATACTTTTACATGTCATTTTATGTAATTTTATATATTTCAGCTAGCTTTTTAGCTAGTTTTACCAAACGTTATTTTTTATTAGATATCAGCTACTTTTTTATTTAACAACTAGCTTTTTAGCTATCAGTTAACTTTTCAGCTAGTCTGTCAAATATAGCCTTAAAGCTTAGATTTTATTCATGGATTATTACTTTTTTTACCATGTTTATTAATTGGTTCTTAGTCTATTTGTTTTTAACCAAAAACATTGAAGAAAAAAACAAAAAACAAATATAATACCTATTTTAAGTGTTTCCAAAATTTAAGAAAATCCATCCAAATAACAACACATTTCGGATTTTTTTTTGAACGGCTGAATTTAAATTGAAAGGAAACTAAGAAATAGGTAGAAAAAGAGATTAAAGAGTAATGGCAACCATTGGATTTTTAATCCAACGTGTCTAACTTAAAAATACATTTTAAAGATTCTAAATGATAACCGGTTGGAAGAAAGAAAAAAAAAATAACATTTTCAAAGATCATATTTTTACGTTATTTTTTGTTGTCAAAACATTGCATTCTGGTTATTTCAAAGCTAGTACCCAAATTATAGTCATGCAAATGGCTTCGATCACCAACTTTCTAAAACTCACCTTGTGTTGATCACATCAATCTATATCTATTTCACAGGGTTAATGTGAAATGAGCTCTTCATATATGTCATTTGTTTTACAACATATATTTTATAATTTTTTTCTGAGTTTAACACTTCGTATTAGAAATTTAAATCTGTTGTTTGTAGTGAAAATGGTCTTTGAAGACCCCTATCACAAAAAAAAAAAAAACCCTTCAACAAATATGTTTTTTTATAGGAAAATTTTCATAAAAATGACCGTAAATTTGTTTTTTTATTGATTTAACCACCGTAAGATTTTTTTTATATATATATATATATATATATATATATATATATATATATATATATATATATATATATATATATATATATATATATATATATATATATATATTAACCAATACGAGTTTTCTTTTATTTTCAAAATAACAAATCCATAAAACTTTCAATTCTATTAAAGCCACGAGAGTTTGAATATTGTTTGATTTAACCATTTGAATAAATTTTTATTTTCGACTTAACCATCGAAAGTTTGAACTTTTTTTAACAAAACCATTATTCACCGAAAAAATTAATTTTCTGTTTGTTATTTACAATTCACTAATGGAAAAAGACGTAGATTGATTTTTCTGAAAAATAGAAGAAACTTTCAATGGTTGACGACAGGCATAGGGTGGAGTCTAACGGACAAAAATGACATACATAAATTACGGACAAAAGTGATGGACAAAATGACGAGCAGAAATGACGGACAAAAATACATGACCCAACGTGCAGGCCCAAAATGCATGGCCCTCACATTTTACTTCTATATTTAATTGTGTCACACTCATACAATAAGAATATATATATATATATATATATATATATATATATATATATATATATATATATATATATATATATATATATATATATATATATATATTTACTTGTTCATCATAACGTGTTGGTTGAACATATCATAATATCTTGAGCTAAAAGGTGATCACGATTCAAATTGATGAACAAATTCTCCACTTAATTTGGATGACAGATAATTATATCTTATAAATAGCGAATGTTTGCATTTCGGGAAAAGGGCAAGAAACTCTAATACCCAACTTTCAGCTTTGATCGATTTTTCTCGTTGAAAACTGACTTTATCATCAGAGTGTCATCTCGGGTCCCCACCCGAGATTGTTTAAGGTATCACCAGGGTCAAGGCTGGACGAAGGACAAAGCGAAGATTCGTGGCAAGTCTCTTTATCTCAACTGTCTTGTAAACCCATGTATTCATCATTGGCACCATCCGTGGGACCCTGAACAAAAACCACAAAGGAAAATATGGCTTTTAGATTCATATCCCATCATTTCCTAACTTGGGAGAACGACTTTTTGTAACCAACATCACTTCTCGGGAGATCGACTTCTTCTCGTCGATAACTGAATCATCCAACGTAACACCCACCACACCATCATGACCTCCACGGCTGATTGTAAAGCCCACACCCACGCCGATGCCACGATACTCCATGATGCCAATAGTAATGCTCGCACCCACGACGATAATCCTCGGAAGTAGAATGAGACTAGATCTTGGAACAATCCAAGGTATGATGACCCCTGGAGCATAACACATGGTATCCTCAAACATAACAAACACAATCCAAGGTATGAACACACCAACTCCGTTCCATCCATATGACACATCAACTCCAATGACGTTCTTCACACCAGGCATGTCTGCTCTGGTAACTATGCCTTTCTCAATAAATGGAAGTGCAATCCACATCCTGAACCAACCTCCTATGTATAATGAAAACTTTACGTCTCTAGGAATGAACTTTCCTATTGCAAGACCTAATATGGAAATAAGCCAACCACTGCACATATCTTATCCTTCCCATGCCAATCACTTTGGGGGGGGGGGGGTGCCATATCTTAACAACTTCCCATTCCACAACATACCCTTGGTTCAAATCAGCCAATCAGTGACAACTGCCTTCCCCGTTCAAGCCCAGTTTCTGGGTTTCCCCTACCCAAATCACCCTTAATACCAATATTATGCTACGCCTCTGCTTCCTTAATATCAATCGGGACACTTATACCAACCCTTCCATCCTCCCTTCCTGGGCATGGATGACACCAACCAACATTAATACCAATACAAATACAGAAGATCCTCAACTTCCCCGTTTGTAGGAGAGATCAAGCAATAGCAATTACCTGCTGGTACCTATTTGCTAACCATGAAATCATATGATGGTTCTACAGATCGAGAGACCATATCGAGGACTATAGATGGATGATGAAAGCCCATTAACTGGAACCACGCTTTTGGTGCACATAATTTGTCACCATATTATCCGGACCAGCGAGATCTTGGTTCAAAAGTCTGTCATCGGGGAGTATTAGAGATTTTGAGCCCTTAGAAGAAGAATTTATGCCCCAACTTTATCCAACAACGAAAGCTCACATTCGAACCTGAGGCTCTTCTTGGGTTTCAACAATGTGCAGATGAAACAACAGAGGCATGCCTTAAAACGTTTAACAAAGCTAATTTGCAGGCCCCTGGTAGGGCCGACAACATGATCGTGGCGGTGTTTACTTACGGTCTGAAAGAGGGTCCTCTATTTTGAAAACAGGTAGGAAAACCGTCAAGTACACGGAAAGAGTAAGTAGATATCTGAGACAAGAAGAAGCGGTGGTCATAAAATCCAGGATAGAAAATGGGGCTAAGAACACTAGACCCAACATGATGGAGAGGTCACAAAGTGGTAGCAGGGGGGAATCACCTCAATAGGGGCCGCATACCTAATCACAGATTCCAACCCTTCAATAGGGATACACATGGGGAATCAAAGAAAGAATTGTTAGCGATCACGGATAGAAAAGACACATTATAAGGGAAGGTACCAGAGAAATATTCTCCAAAAGTCAATAACAAATATTGTAAGTATCACTCGAGTCATGGTCATGATACAACGGAGTGCAACGTCTTATAGAAAGAAATTGAACGTCGCCTAAGTTCTGGGCAATTGAACATATACATTATGGATATGAAAAAGAAAAGTTATAAAGATAAACAATCAAGAGACAAAGAAGAGACCAGCAAGCATAATGAGAAGGATATTTTAATGATTAGGTCAATAGATTTTAAGCGAAGAGATGACCCTAGTCGTCCCAGCGGGGGTGACATTACATTTACCGAAAATAACCCTATCCCTAAAGACCATAGGGGAGACGAGCCTTTCTTATCCAAGGAGTAGTAGACAAACTTCGGGTCCACAGGATATATGGCGATGGTGGCAATTCGTCGGAGGTGATATTCGAACATTTTTTCCAACATTTTCCCGCAAGTACAAAAGCAAAACTCAAATATCCTTCATCCCTCTCATTAGCTTCGACGGACACTCACTTGGGCCTCTTGGCATCATTACTCTACCCCTCACACTGGAGGAGTATAAGGGAAGCGTAAAGAAAACAATTGATCCTGAATTTGTTGTGGTCCGGGAACCTTCCCCATACAACATCATCCTCGGTCGAGCAGGTTTAAGGAAAATCAAATCCTTTTCTTCTACGTTTCATGGGTCAATCAAAATTTTCACCCCTAAAGGGGTTGGGATCATGGCATGCGTCCTATTGACCGCACCACGCTGCAACCAAATAACGGACTCTGAATAGTTTGACCTCTGAGATAAACGACAATGAGATCATGAGGACCAAGAATTCATATATAAAAAGTACCCAGATCAACCAATAAAGATAAGAGTTTCACTTCCCCCGTGACTTAAAAAGGAACTCTGAAAACTCCTTCAAGAAAACATGGATATTTTTGCTTGGACACCTTCTAATATGGAAGGAATATCACAAAACTTGTTTGAACACAAGCTTAGCCTTATCCTAGAGGCTCGTCCCATCAGGAAACAGAAACACATGTTGGCAGGTGAAAGGAGCAATGAAGAGGTCGATAAATTGGTCAAGGAAAAGATTTGAAAAGGATCCCTATTTCCTATGTGGATATCCAACCCGATCATGGTTAAGGAAGGAGACGGATTATGGTGTATGTGTGTAGACTATACAAGTCTCAATAAGTCTTGTCCTAAGCATTACTACCCCCTCCCCGAAATCGACCAAAAAGTTGAATCTCTAAAAGGCTTCTGATGGAAGAATTTCCTAGATGCGTACAAGGGATATCATCAAATTCACAAGGAAAAATTCGATGAAGATAAAAACATATTTCTATACAGATCGAGGTACCTTTTGTTACACCAAAATGCCATTCAGTATAAAGAATATAGGATCCACTTACCAACGCATGGTGGTTAAGGTTTTCAAAGATCAAATAAGACACAATGTTGAGGTTTGGATAACATGGTTATAAAAAGCAAGGAGGAGGAAACCTTTATTAGTGACATTAATGAAACATTTTGTAAGCTAAGAGAAGTTAAGATGAAACTAAATCCAACTAAATGCATGTTCGACGTGGAAGGGGCAAAGTTTTAGGGTATATAGTCTCTAACAAGGGAATCCAATAAAATACCGACAAAGTGGAGGCCCTAGTCACCATGTGACCCCTGAGGACTTTGAAAGAGATACAAGGTATCAATGACAAACTGGTAATGCTAGTCTGATTCCTTGCTAAGTCGACAGAGAAGTTGTTTCCTGTCTTCAAGACCCTCAACGGATATATAGATAAGAAAGATGTACATTGGACAAAAGAAGACAATGAAGCCTTCACCAAGTTAAAAGAGTGTCTCAAATAGCTCCCAATGTTAGGTTGTCTAATTCCTAGGGAAATGCTAATGATATATCTTTCTGCTTTGTCAGAAGCCATTAGCACAATGTTAGTCGCCAAAAGAAAAAAATGAAGCAGGTCCCTATCTACTTTGTCAGTCGAGCATTGAAGGGCCTAGAGATAAACTACCCCCAATGGAGAAGTTGACGTTGGCTCTTATTCATGCAGCAAGACGAGTTAGACATTATTTTCATGCACATCCCATGCAGGTACTCACCGATCAACCTATTCGACAAGTATTATCCAAACCAGAACGCTCTGGAAGGATGGCCAAGTGGGTGGTTGAGCTTGGTGAGCACTACATAGAGTACCGTACAAGAATAAGCACTAAGGGACAATCATTTGCAACTTTCCTTGCTGAGATCCCGCATGATACAGACGCCCAAACCACCCTAGAGTCCCATATGAAAGATCAGAGTAGTCATCAAGATGGTCATCAAGAAAAGGAAAATATCGGGGAAGAAAATTGTTGGATATTGTTCACAAATGGAGCCTCAAACAATGATAAAGCAGGGGTAGGTCTTGTACTCACTAGCCCCAGTGGAGAAACAATCACGTATACATTAGTTTTGACTTCGAAGCTACCAAAAATGAGTTTGAGTATGAAGCCCTTATTACGGGACTGAAGTTGGAACAATACCTTGGAGAAGAACACTTAAAGGCATTTGGTGATTCTATGTTGGTGGCATACCAGGTAAACGGATCATATGAACTACCCGAGCCACATCTACGAAAATATTTGAATGAGATAAACAAAATTATTAGTAGGTTTAAAACATTTATGATTGAGTAGGTACCCAGATCAAAAAACAAGTAAGTCGATGCGCCGAGTAAAATGGAAGCTACAACTTTCACCTATCTCACAAAGGAAGTGCTCGTAGAAATACTACGAGAACGTAACACAAAAGAAAAAGAAGTCAACGACATCGGCTCCACCATTCGAAGAGACTATTGGATGACTCCTAGTCCATGAAATCCTATCCCATTGTTGGATTAGGTGTCTAAGCCCATAACTATAATTGGTATATACTTGAATTGATAGTAGCACAGTCCTTTTGGGTTGCCCTCAAACCTAGCAATTGGACATGATTACTTTTGGAGAGAAAGGTTAATTTATAATTTGATTAATAATTGAAATAAGAAGTTTATTAATATATTATGAAAATAATATGTTAATTATAAAATTGATTATTTATTTAATAATTGATCAGAAATTGATTTGAATTAATTTTGGGATTAATAGAATTAATTAAAAGTGCATGGTTTGAAGTGTAAGTGTTCAATAATTGAGAAAAAGGTTCCAAAACCTTCGATCTTAAGGGTTGGACATTTTTTGGGGATATTCTAAGGTTTCTAGAATATCACATGTGGATAAATAAGAAGCTGGATAATTACCAAATTTGAATTAATATTATTTAATTCAAATTAGGGTTATCCAGGGTTTCCTTATACCGATATATACAGGACCCTAGCTCTTAGAATTTCAGCTAGATCTTCTTTGCAAAGGAATAGCCAAAATTTATAACTTCCCTCTCCCCCTTCAAGTCATCTTCTTGCTAGCTTTGGTATGATTCCATTAGAGACACGACATTTGTGGTGCTAGCTTCCAAGAGATCTACTAGTCAAGGATCATTGTTATTTACTACAATAACAATAAGGTATGTAATTCTACATCTTTTTTTTTGGTATTTTCCAAAATAGCCTATACCATCTAGGGTTTTCTTATTTGATGTTCATAGTTATTGGTTCAATAGTGAAAACATAGATCCTTAGGTTGCATGTAAGCTTAAGGGCTTTAAGTTTATTTGTTTTGCATAAAACCTATCAGTGGTATTAGAGTGTTTGTTTTTTTTGATTGAATAACTATAATTGTTGAATTAGATCAATTAGGGTTTATAGAAATTAAACCCTAAAAGGCCATGAATTTCGACTACGGTTAGAGTTTTTCGAAACCTTAGCCTATCCCCCTTGGATTTCAAAATTAGGGTTAGGGTTTTGAAACCCTAACCTTACTCCCCAAATTTTTGAAAATATGGTTTGTAGTTAGCGTTTCCTATTTTAGTAAATTGTTAGTTTAATTTGATTAAAATGGATAACTATAAAATTGGATAAATCCTACACCCTAATTTTCGAAAAATCGAGGGTTAGGATTAGGATTGAATTATTTGATTAATTTAATTAGTTAATCCTTAGTTGATTTAATATATTTAATTAAATGTTAATTAATAGATAAATATTAAAGCATTTGGTTTATTTTTAAATTTAAATTAATTATTCATTTTCAAAATTTTAGTTATAAACCTAGTATTTTGAAAAGTTTTAAAATACATATTATACTATATGTAAATTTAAAGGATTAATTATTACTAAATGTATAAGACTAAGTCAGTCAAATCGGTAGTATGCCTCATTCATGAAGTCGTACTATAAGCAGAGTTTAGGAAAACAACCTATAAAATGACTGTCATTGGGTGTCCATTCTTACCCACCACTCTCTTGTATGGTGGAGGGTCATGAGCCGAATAGATTTGATAGGACAATAATTCTCATTAAAAGTATAATGCTATTAAAAAGTACTAGAACATTTTTTTTATTAAAATCCCGAATCTAGTCACTTTAGATAAAATGTGAATTAGTATGCTAACCCATGAAATTACACATTACACTTTATAAGTAGTTAGTGGAGCATGTGTGGTTAACCAACACACTAATAGGGACTAGTAAAGTTGTAATGAGTATCTCATAAATTATCATTGTTGATGGAGCGTGCGTGGTTTACCAACACATAAATTGGGCTGATAAATGATAATGAGGTTACCAAGCACATTTGCATGGTTATTCACATCTTGTTTTTGATCATCGGTATCCCAATCAAAAATAGAAGAGCATAATATGAGATTAAACATGCCATTGAATAACTTCAATGAATCCTAAAAGACCTAGGAATTTCACTCAATTTCATTTCTTTTCTGTTGGAATTGGTAAATCGTCATTTACCTACCTTTATAAAATTTACAATTAGATTAAGACATCCCTTTTCTAAGTTGTGAATTTTATAGTTGGGTCCTGTTTAAACATAGAAGTGACCATCTTAAACTTAAAAGAGATTCGAAGCTGTCATCAGGAACCGCAGACAAGCCTCGCACCGCAGTCAAGTACCGCAACCTCCGTGATCATCATCAACACTTAGTCTTAGTCTTTTATCTGTTTCTCTATTAGTACTCTGTTTTGTCCAATGTGCCCTGCATGGTAACTTCTATCAGATAGGACTTTTGTAATCTACGAGACTCTATAAATATAGTTCTCTCTTTCTGAATGAAACACATCTCTACGCATCTTGAATCTTATCACTTATCTTACTTCCTTCTTACTCATCACTTAAATATAATCTTAACTCTTTGAAATCTCTCTTCGGAGCAAGTCTTTCTAGACTTAATCACTAAGTTTGATCTCACTCACTAACTTGGTCTAATTGCATTCCTTGTTAAGAATCAACTTATGTGTATACTTGATATAATAATTGTTGTCATTTATATTTCCTTATATTTCCGCACCTAACCTTCTAACTCTCTAACTCTAACTTATTATTATTGTTGAGCTTTAATGATCCTTTGAGTTAAACTTTATTTCGCATTATCACTTGTTCTAACGTTTGTTCAAGTGTGACTCAAGTTTTTCTCTCAACAATTGGTATCAGAGCCATAGTGGTTGCTTTTTAAAGCAACTCTGATTTCAAAAAGCTTTCTATACCACTGAAGCTCATTTAGTAAAAAAAAAACAAAAAACAAAAATATTTTCAAAACAAGGAAATATGGCACAAGCGTTATCTCTCAATGTTTCCAACAGTGTTGGTGGTTCGAATAGAGATCTGATATTTGTGTCAAACGAATATCATCACTAGTTACAAACAATGGAAAGGTATTTACGAAGACTTGGAAGAGATGTATGGAGATCTGTGGAAGAAGGACTTCATGTCCCTATTCTCACACCAATTTAGACCGATGGCGCCACAACCAGACTAGGAAGAGGTCAACCAGCCCTGAATCGTCCCACCAAAGACGATCTCGATAAAATGGAAAATGATGTTGTTGCCTTTTATGAAATTTATTGTGGAGTTGCTCCCGACAACTTCGACATTATCAGAAATTACAAGTCAGCTAATGAGATCTAGGATGTTCTCAAAAACCTGTATGAAGGAACTGAACAAGCACAAGATAAGAAGCTCACAATTGCACTCAATGAGTTCAACAATTTCAAAGCTCATACCGATGAAAGTTTGGATGACTCCTTCAAAAGGTTCAATTTGATTGTCACTAAGTTATCTAATGTTGGCACAGTCCGAAGCAACCGTGAGACAAATATTCAGTTTCTCAATGGTTTGGGAAGACACTGGACGACTGCTAAGATGATAGTCCAAAGAGATAGAAAAATCTATTCTTTATCTCTCTACAAGCTCTACGGGGAACTACAAGCACAAGAATCCATTGTACTCAAAGAATGTGCTGACTTCGGAGGACCACTTGCTCTTATAGCACAAGCTCCGCATACTTACTCTCCCTCGTATGACAATCCTCTGCAGTCATACGAAGCTGACTCATGGTATGATGATGAAGAAGAATTTCAGAATGATATTGCTTTTGTTAGCCAACAGTTCAATCGACTACCACCTCCTTCTTTTCGAAAAAATCGCCAGTTTAACAAACCTCCACGTAACCGCAACTTCAACCCTCAGAATAATCACTCACGATATCCCAAAAATCCTCACCCACTACCACAACCTCAAACCACTCAACCCAAAGAGGCACCGAAGCCTATCAATTCAACTGACTCCGGTACCTCTTTAGAAAAATAAAGATGATGTTGTAATCTGTCACAAGTGCAATAAGGAGAATCACTTTGCAAAAGATTGCAAAGCTAATATAGTGAAAGATAGAGCATTATACCCGAGAATGGCTCAAGAATTGGAGGAAAAAGAAAAAGCAAGGGCATATGTAGCCCATGTAAAAAGGGACCATCAAGTTTAGTCATCCGGAGATGAAGATGAAAACATTAGCAACGTCAAGGGAGAAGACAAGATCTGCATGCTGGCAACTACGAATGATGATGGGTCTACAAAGCTGGAAAAGGATTACTGCTACATGGCAAAGGATGGGACTTTAAGCATCGCCGAACAGGTAAAAATCATGATTCAAACTCTAAATTATAGCAATCATGACTGTCAACACTTCATAGACAATCTTAATGACACATGTGTTGTCGTCCTTACAGACTATAACAAAGCTCTAGATGAGAAGAACATAGCGTCCCAAGAGATGTTTCACGTAAGAGGATGACTAGATAACAAAAGACTCAAAGTAGCTATGTTAGAAAAGGACTTAGAGTTAGAAAAAGATGCAAGAATGTTGAGTGAAACTCAATTAGAAATAGTTTTGAACCAAATAAATTTAGCTTAGTGTGAAGCTATTGAAAATCTTGTGAACAATGGAACCGTAGACAACAACCATAATTGGGGTTGGTCCAATGGGTACAATACCGCAAAGGACTCATCACCTCGGTTTAACAACGAACGCCCCTATGTACCTCCAGACCGAGAGTTCCATTACTCTGTCAATGATAAAACCTTCCCTGAGGACATCAAAGCGCACTTCGGTCACCTTCATGATCTAAGAAATAATTATGTCATTGAGGAAATCATTCCCGAATCCTCCGATCACACATGTGATCAAAAACCAGTCATTGGCACAATTAATCCCAACTCTCAGGTGTCATCTGTTTATGATGAAGAAATCCTTGTGGAAGACCCAATAGATTTTATAAACTTTCCTTCAGTGCCTTCGGATCGCAGTCTCTCTGACTGCAGTCCTACACCGCAGTCTGACAAACTGCCCTTCATAAAGTGTCCCACAACTCAGTATTACTCTGTAGTAGTCCAATTATCCTTACCACAATCCCCAGTCAAAAATTCAATAACCTTTCAACCAATTCATCACGAACTACTCATAGAACACTTCGAATACGGTCAATGTTCTGAGAATCCTGAACCATCCAGCTCAGATTAGTCAAGTCCTTGTTTTCAAAAACAATCTATGGATTCAAAGAAGCCGCAATTGAATCTCACTGACTGCGGTACACCAAAAACTTTAGCAAAAATGGCCTTAAAAAGGGAATTCCAGTTTTGTAACAAAAGGAAGAAAAGTTTTTTGAAAAGACAAGTCGATGTTTCAAATTCCAAGAGTTTCAGAAAAAACAGTTTTTTCAAACTATCTTTCTAAAATCTCGACTGTCAAAAAATCAAGCAAAAAGGAATGTACAGTTCCTCTAATCCTATCAAAGAAATCTGACAAAACCCAAAAGTGAGAAAAGTCTTTTTGAAGCAATGGTTTTATAATCTATTCCTTAGACAACCCAAAATGGAAAGGAATCTTGCCTACACCAACCCACCTCAAATCACGTCAGTCTCTTGGAATGACACATCCTAGGAAATAGTCATGTGCACACACTGTAACAAGGCACCCTGACTCAAAAAGAAAAGGCACAAATGTTAGAGTTCATCATCAAACCGGTCCTAAACATAATCCCACATCCTTCGAACCGCTGACTAAAAAAGCTCATCTGATTTTCATCAAAAGGGATTTTCTCGAGCCCAACCTCATACCTTCAAAAAACTTCCTTTGGTCAAAGAACATGTACCTTTCAAAACTCACATAATTTTTAGAAACCTCGTATCTATCATAGACCTTGTAACTTTTCAAAATCTCACAACACTCCAAAAACTCACAAGTACCCAGGACTAGGATTCAAAGTTGATACTGAATCTGTCCCTGCAACCTCGGCTCATGTATCCATAAAAATTCCATTTATAGCCCCGGGATCCAAACTTGTTTGGATGCCCAAACTAACCATATAATTCTTAGGCATTGTGCAAGGAGGAACAAGAAGAGGAATGGTTAATTGAGAGAGCTTGCTCCTTGCACATGACTGGAAGGTTAGAATACCTTCGGGACTTCAGGCTAATCAGCAATGGTGGAAATGTCACCTTCGGTAACAACGCAAATGGGATAATCAGAGGTTATGGTGTCCTTACTACGGGAAACTTCTCTATTCAAAAGGTTGCTTATGTAGAAAACCTTAAACACAATCTCATCAGTGTAGGTCAAATATGTAAAGCAGGCCACATAGTTGATTTTGACAATGAGTACTGCTACATAATGACAAGTGATAGAAGCACATGTTTAATCAAATCCAAATCTGAAGGGACCATGTACCCTTTGGATGTCTCTCTGATCATTGGAAAACTGCAGTTCTGCTTTCTATCAAAGGCAGTAACAGAAGTCAGCTGGCTATGGCACCGCAAGTTAGCTCATCTTAATTTCAGATACATCAACAACCTGGTCACCGGAGAACTCGTCCGAGGTCTCCTAATTCTCAAATTCAGCATTGATACACTCTGTCATGCCTGTGAATGTGGGAAACAATCCAAAGCATGTCACCCAATGGTGATTGATTCCTCAATCTCTGATCCTCTAGAGCTCTTACACATTGATCTTTGAAGTCTATCTATGGTAGCCAATCTTCATCATAAAAAAAATACATACTAGTTATATTTGATGACTTCACTCGTTTTGATTAGGTTTACTTCCTAAGACTCAAATCTGAAACTCCGCATATACTGATCAATTTTATTAAAGAAATTGAACTTCATATCAAATTACCAGTGTGCCGCATCCGAAGTGATAATGGAACCAAGTTTACCAATCATCTCTTAAACAGTTTCTTTGTTTCAAAGGGTATTAGTCACAACTTCTCAGCTCCCTACACACTGTAGCAGAATAGAGTAGTAGAGCGAAGAAACCGAACTCTGGTAGAAACAACCAGATCTATGCTTAATTTTGCACACCTTCCTCTATACTTCTGGGCCGAAGCAGTGGCCACAACATGCTTTGTTCAAAACCGAAGCATTATTTGCAAGCGTCTCAGTAAAACTCCTTATGAGGGCCTTAACAACCGCAAACCAAATGTCCACTTCTTTCATATTTTTGGGTGTAGATGTTTTATGATCAACAACAGAGATCATCTAAACAAGTTCGCACCGAAGTCTGATGAAGCAATCTTTCTTGGCTACTCAACAAACAATGTAGCTTATCGGGTTCTCATTAGACGCACATGGTTAATAGTCGAAAGCTTCGATGTCAAATTCGATGAATATTACGTCCGCAACATCGCTCCATCAACCGAAACCAAAGCAATCCTGGAAAGTGATATTCCTGCCTCTTCGGGTCCATTAAACATAGTTGAAGTAAACTATGATGATCTCTTTGAATCTGTAGATACAACTAAGTTATCCGAAGTTCTTGTGTCCCAGGAAGCTCAACAGCAAAATGCCGTTGTATCTGGTCGATCTCTATCCAATGCAGTATCACTCAATACTTCCACCTCGCCGGTTGAGGAGGAAAACTCCACTCCGAATGAAGTGACAACCATCGAGGTTCAAGTACTTGATGACGTAGCTCTAGTTCCTATCCGCAGAGGATCTCTACCCTCAATTGTTTCTTCTGACTCAGATGATGAAAATATAGAGAATATTGACACAAGAACTGACCCAAGGATTACCGCACTCCCAACAATCCAGGGAGAACCTTATCAGGTTCAAGGGGAACTCCAATTAGCAATCCAGGGGGAACCGCCATCATTTGATCAAGAAAACTCTAATCCCACTTTCCCAAATCAAGACAGCTCAGCGGGCTGCTCACAAGTGCAGGGGGAACTACCGTCTCCAACCGCAATGTCTTCAAATGTTGAAGACATCCCATCCACCGCAGCAGCTGACCATCTTCAACCATGACTACACGTATAGATGAAGGATAACCCACCAGGTCAAATCATTGGAAATCCATCTGCATGTATACATACTCGATCTTCAAAGGATTTATCTGATCACTGTCACTATGCAGCGTTCATGTCATCTATCGAGCCTTGAACAATCAACGAAGCCCTATTGGAGACTGACTGGATATCCGCAATGCAAGAAGAACTAGAAGAGTTTAAAAGAAACAAAGTACGACAACTCGTTCTGAAGCCAAAAGGTCACACTATTGTTGGTACCAGATGGGTGTACAAGAACAAATTGGATGAATCCGGTGCGGTACTCCAAAACAAAGCGAGATTAGTCACCAAGGGGTATAGTCAACTTGAAGGTATTGACTATGATGAAACATATGCCCCTGTAGCACGAATGGAAGCCATCCGCATTTTCATAACATACGCAGCTCACAAGAACATTAAAGTACATCAAATGGATGTGAAGAGTGCTTTTCTCAACAGTGAATTGAAAGAGGAGGTTTATCTTTAGCAACCTCTTGGCTTCAAAAGTACTGAATTTCCAAACCACTGTTATAAGCTTGAGAAAGCGGTCTACGATCTAAAGAAAGCTCCAAGAGCATGGTACGAGACTCTCTCTGAATTTCTTGTCTCGTCCGGATACAAAAGAGGAGTAATTGATCCACCTTATTTAGAAAGGCAAATGGTAATTATCTTATGCTTGTACAAATATATGTGGATGATATCATCTTCGGATCAACTGATCAAGGGATGGTGGATGAATTTGCAAAGCTCATGACCAACAAATTCCAAATGAGCATGAATAGAGAGATTAATTTCTTTCTAGGACTTCAAGTGATACAAGTCCCTCAAGGGATATTCATCCATCAGGAGAAATACACCTCTGAGCTATTGAAGAAATACTCAATGGACAATTGTTCCTCGGCAAAGGTCCCCATGGCCATCAGATATAAGATTTCTGCTGATCCTTCCGGAAAATCAGTAGACCACAAAACTTATAGAGGAATAATTGGCTCATTAATGTACCTCACCGCAAGCCGACAAAACTTTGTCTTTACAACTAGAGTATGCGCAAGATACCAAGCCGATCCAAAAGTTTCTCACATGACTGCGGCCAAGCAGATTCTCAGATAATTAAAGGGAAGCAAGTGTCTAGGCCTCTGGTTCCCGCAGGAAACGACTTCAGCTTACAAGCATTCACTGATGCGAATCATGCTGGATGTAGATTGGACAGAAAAAGCACTTCCGGTGGATGTCAATTTCTTGGTGGAAGAGTTGTCAGCTGGTCATCAAGGAACCAGAGATGTGTCTCAATGTCTACCACAGAAGCTGAATTTGTGGCAGCAGCCAGCTGTTGCTCACAAGTCTTGTGGATGAAAACGCAACTTATAGACTACAGATACAGAATGCTGCAGATACCGATTTACTATGACTCAGAGAGTGCCATAGCGATTTCTCATAATCCTATTCATCACTCTAAGACGAAACATATTGAACTACGGTACCACTTAATTAAAGACCACATTCTGAAAGGTAACATTGAACTAATTTTTGTTCATACTCATGAAGAGATTGCTGATGTTTTCACAAAGGCACTTGACTCTACAATACTCAACAGTTTCTTACAAATGTTTGGAATGGTGAATCCAGACCTGCAATTCTTTTTGAATTGATAGGTACCGCAGACCACTCTTGGTCACCATTGCAGTCCTAACTAAATATATCTATCTTACAAAGTTTCAGTATATCTTGTGTACTGCAGTACATTGTATGTACCGCAATATACCATATATATCACAACTATATATTATACCTGTTGGATTAGGTGTCTAAGCCCATAACTATAATTGGTATGTACTTGAATTGATAGCAGCACAGTCCTTTTGGGTTGCCCTCAAACCTAGCAACCGGACAACGAAATTATGAAAGGAGAGATATTAATTTATTATAAGATTAATAAATTAATATAAATGAATTTATTAATATGTTAAAAGATTAATATATTAATAAGAAATCATTTTGTTTAATTAATTGTTAGCCAGAAATTAATTAGAATTAATTTTGGGGTTAAAAGAATTAATTATAAAGTGTAGGGACTAGTTTGCAATTATCTAATAGTTGAGTGGAAGGCTCCAGAACCTCCTTGGAAGGAGGTGGACGAAATCTATAGGGGAAACCCTAAGGATTTCGTCCAAGGAGGCTTGGATAAGGCCTTTGGCTTTCCTTAGGCCCTAAGCAAGGAGCATTAGGGTTTTTCCTAAACCCTAGATCCCTCAACTATATAAGGAGCCTCCTGGTTCACATTTTGGTCACTCTTTCTTGGGAAGAAACCCTTAGGGCCGAAAATTGCATACTCCCTTTCTCTCCTTCTACTTTCCTTCTTGCTAGTTTGGGTGTGATTCCATTAGAGGCATTACACTTGTGGTGCTAAGCTTCCAAGAAGATCAAGATCAAGATCAAGGGAATTATCAATTGTTTACTATAACAATTGAAAGGTATGTAATTTCTAAACCCTAGTTTGTGAATTTCGAAAATAGCCTCTCTCCTCTAGGGTTCTTATTTTGCAATTCAAAGTTGTATGTTCAATAGCTAAAACATAGATCCAAAGTAGGTTGCATGTGAACTTAGGAATTGTATTCTAGTTTATTTGTTTTACCTAAAACTCATCAGTGGTATCAGAGCCATTGTTGTTTTAAATTGAATTGCTATAATAGTTGAATTGCAAATTAGGGTTTATAGCCATTAAACCCTAAAGGCCAAAATTTTCGATTTTAGGGTTTCGGTGCAAAGGGTTTTCGAAAACCCTAGCCTCCATGAACCCTAGTCGAAATTAGGGTTAGGGTTTCCAAAACCCTAGCCTCCTCCCTTTGTAATTTCGAAATATGCACTCCTTTTTTTAAGGTTTCTTTGTTTTGGATAATAGTTGCCTTATTGGATAAATGAGATAAATAAGGAAATTATCCTATCCCCATATTTTCGAAATCTAGAAGGGATATGGATTAGGATTAAATTAAGTGTTTGATTTAATTAGATAATCCTTACTAGATTTAATTAATTAATTAAAAGTTAATTAATAGACAAATATTAAATCTAGTTATTTGGTTGAGAAAATTAAGGAAATTATCCTACCCCCATATTTTTGAAATCTAGAAGGGATATGGATTAGGATTAAGTTAATTGTTTAATTTAATTAGATAATCCTTAAAAGATTTAATAAATTAATTAAAAGTTAATTAATAGACAAATATTAAATCTAATTAATTGATTTACATAAATTTAAAATTTAATAGTTTAAATTGTGAAAAATTTATATAAACCCTTGGAGTTTTAAAATGTTTTAAAACACACCTTATATGTATATTATAATTAAAAGTTAAATATTATATATGTATAAGAATATGGTTAGTCAAATCGCTAGTATGCCTCATTCACGAAGCTAATCTATAAGGGGGTATAAGGAAACTGCCTATAAAATGGTAGTTGAATGGGTGTCCACTCTCACCCACCGCTTCCTTGATTAGTGGAGGGTTGTTAGCAGAACGAATTTGATAGGACAACTACATCTCATTAAAAGTATAATGTTATTAAAGAAAGTACTAGAACATTATTTTACAAAATCCCAACTCTAGTTACTTTAGGAAAAATGTGAAAAGTATGCTAATCCATGAAATTGCACATAATGCTTTATTGGTTGTTAGTGGAGCGTGTGTGGTTAACCGGCACACTAAAAGACACTAATAAAGAGTAGTAATGGGCATCTCATAATTGTCATTTTGATGGAGCATGTGTGGTTTACCGGCACATCAATAGTTAATGATAAAGACAATGAGGTTACCAAGCACATTTGCATGGTTATTCACATCTTGTTTGTGATCCTCGGCATCCCAGTCACAAATAGAAGAGCATAATCCGAGATTAAAACATGCCATTGAATAGTTTCAATGTATCTCAAAGAATCTAGGAGTTTCCAATACATTTAAAACTTAACCTTATTTTTCGTTTTTCATGGTGGAAATTGGTAAGTCGTCATTTACCTACCTTCAAATATTCTGCAAATTGGATTACGACATCCCTCTTCCAATTTGTGGAATGTTGTTGGATCCTAGCCTTGATGTTTCTTTTGGGTGTTACATCAAGGATTCTTATTAACTAACTTGAATTTTCTCCCGTTTTTGTAGATGTCTGAATCTAACCATGGTCTTCCCGAATCTAAAGGAAAAAGTATTCCTGCTCAAAGTCTGTTCCACTATGAAGGTGAAAGATCAATCCCTACCATGTGGACTAACTTGATTCCACTTCCTCCACCTCCTCCTGTTGTTCTCCCAAACCTACAAGTTCGAAGGCTTGAAAAGTTCAAGCTCACTCAAGCCCTTTTGGCAAGTAAACACGAAGATGGGAAACCTGTGTGTGCACACGTCTTAGAGATGAAGTCACACATTGATAGGTTAAGCATGTTTGGTGTCGAGATTTCAAGTGAGTTGGCTGTTGACTGGGTTCTTCAGTCACTTCCTGAATCATATAGTGAGTTCGTTAGAGAGTACTATATGATGGATCATGACGTGACCCTCATTGATCTCACCTATTTGCTTATAACTGTTGAATCAACAATGATTTGGCGTGCTTTTCTGGTGAATCAAACTCCCAAACTTCAAGGAACATTGAAAATGATGACAGTGGAGATCCAGAAAAGGTAAACTCTGAGATTGTTCCTTGTGTCATTCCAAAAGAGTCCATTTGCTTTTATTGCCAAGAGAAGGGGCATTGGAGACGAAGCTGCCCTATCTACCTGAGAGATCTAAGAGATGGGAGAGTCTAGTGTTATGACTCCTCCTTGGGTATAAAATCCACTATCTAACTCCATCAAGTTCCTATTCATTGATTCTTAATACATAATGTGATAAGATTACATTTGAATGTTTTGCAGGATCAGAGAAAAAGAGAGGAAGCTTGATGGAAAAGCAAGATGAGTCTGATCACCGTCGCATGGATTTGAAGATCAGATTTTGAGCTTAGAAAGTTATGATAGATTTGTTAGGAATAAATACATAGTTTTTCAGTTGATTTTGCATTGTAAGGACAAGTTTTCCGCTGCTTTTATGAATAAAATAAAATTTTTGGTTTGAATAATTTTATATATCCTTGCAATGAAGTCGTTATGAAAAATTGATGTATTGTTATCAATAATGGATTTGATTCTTAATTATGTCATTTGTGGAAATGTCGAGAATTTGCCAAATGAGGAAAGATTCTCATCGCCCAAGCTTCAATTGGACAGAAACTTGGAGTCATGCAACTTGATTGCGTGATGAATGAGAAACTTCATATTTGGAAATTAGACTAATTCTTTGACAAAGTGTCAAGAGAAGGACTAGGAGATCAAGTACACTAGGTTCTACATTGATCAAGTCCACCACGAGAGTGATAAAGATATTCGTCATGATTTACTAAAGTTTAGTGAATATGGTTATGCTTATAAGATTAAATATAATTCTGAGTTGATTGAAAGAGTTTCAATCAATGGCAGAACGAATAAGAAGAATCAAGTAGGCAGAAAGATAAAAGTTTCTCTATTCTAAGAAGAAAGGAGAGTAACTTTTATTGTGTTTTATGATAAGTCTTAATGATTAGGAACCATATCTCAATTGATCCTCTAAGTAAGTCTTAGTACATTTGCATGTCTAAGAAGAGGAATCGAGAATTGTGGAAATGGTTAAAATCAAGAAGTCAATCATACTTCGTTCCAACATCAAGTCTTAGAGTTATACTCCAAGATTGTGAATTGAGTGACAAGTCTCAAGAAGGTTTATAACACTCATCAAATGTGGAATTTGGAAAAGTTTTCTTACTCTTGCACATTTAAAATTTGTAAGTTGTGATGTCTTGGATAAGACAAAGACTAACTAGGACAAATTTTGTGAAGTGTTTTGTCTTGATAAGAACCACACTAACTCTTGAATATTTGTTTTGTCGAGGAAAGCTTCCTGACAAGAGAATCGTATATGTCAAGAGGTCAGTGGGAGTTTTAATGATCTTGAAAAGGTTTCAAGAACAAATCAAGAATAAACCTTATCGATCATCACTAGCACACGACTTGAGGTTTATAGCCTATCGTGGATGACATACTCCTTTTCTATGCCATTCCAATTGAATTAATTATGCAAGTGAGTTCTATGAGTTCTCATGTGAATGCATAAAGACATAGCACCTTGATCAATGGAAAGTACATTGATAAGTAAGGATGAGTTGATAAACTGGAAGACATGGTGGGTGCTCGTGTTACCATGAGGCAAGAAATCGAGATTGAGAAAGTTCAGTCCATATGAGTTTGGATTTGTCACAAACTTTGGTTTTGACAAATTCACATGGATAGGAACTTATACACCACAAAATCTAAGTGTCATAATATTACCTCCTTCATGAAAATGACTGTGAGGAAATGCTTTCACTAAGAGAGATTTTAAGAAGATAGCAATTGTGGAAATTGTATTCTCAAATTCGATTATGGTTACGGCATCCCTTTCCATAGTTCGAATTGTGAGATTTAGCAATTAGTCTGAACATTTGGGACTTAGTGACATAAGTTCTGAATTTGTCTAGACACACATATGAGCTTTCTAAAGCAAAGGTGTATGATTTTAAGAAGCTTTGATAAAGGCTTATCAAAGCATTAGGTATTAGAAATATGAACTTAAGGAATTCAATAAGCATTGTTCTCTGGAAGTTTGATTGTTTTCTGAATACATGTCAAAGCTAGTGGGAGCATAAGTGTTATGCTGGTAAGAAAATAATCATCATGTTAGTGGGAGCATGATCATTATGGTAAAGTATTGCGAGTTAGCAATATTAATTATAGAAAACAAAGATTCACTTTGCAAAGTTGCAATGGTTGAAAAGTTGTTTTGCTATAATAAAGGGAGAGAATATTATACTTTATTTCAAAATTCTAAAGCTTAGATCGAGAAATGTTAATAAATTTAGTCAAGGATATATAGTGCATTCTGAAATTTGATTATGATCACGACATCCCTCTTCATAGATCGAATTGTGGGAACAGGACACACAAAATATTATGGCAGAAGGATGATAAAGTATCACGTCTTTATGTGAGACATTATGCATTGTGTCCAATACGCTTCGGGTATAGGATCGATTGCATATGCTGTAATATTTGACCATTCTAAAATTTTCCAAATGCCTAGGGTATTAAGAAGGAAAAAGGATCTAGAATCGGTTCTGACTAAAATAATTAAACAACTATCAAAGGAATATCTGAGGTTCACTGAGGATTTGTCGCTTATGAGTAGTTGGAAGTATAGTAATGAATGGGCCATATCGACATTATTATGAATAGATAAGATTCTGTTAAGAATAAGTCGTCATATGGCAAATACGGAAATGTCTCCATATTGGGAGTTGGATGTTGAGAGTCTGTGTCTAGATTAGAAACTTTTATGCAAGAAGGATGTTCAAAGGAATGTACTTTCAATGTGAGACTTCACGTCTATAGAATTATCCTGTAACAATTTCCGATAGAGTAATTTGTAATTTCATTGGCCAAGTCTTGGTGACTTTTGTGCTATGACTTTGCGAAAGGATCGTTGCATAAAATGTTAGAATCTAGCATATTCTAGTAGTTGCAAGAACCTTGTGTTCTAACACTAGTAATAAGGATTGGGAATTGTGTAATGAGCATCATTGGAAAGGTTTTTCAATTGATCTATTTCACAAAGTATGGACCATAGGAAACCAAAGTGTGCATGTTTGGAGCATGGGACAATTGTGGTTATAATTCAAGTAATAAGTTGATTTTCTCAAACTATAAGCAATAAATAATGAGTAATCAATATGGTGTTTAAATAAAAGTGTTTTTATTTACGCTCAAAAGCTTTGGGGCCATATAGGATTAATATTATTATTGCGTTTCACTTTGCATATTTTGACTTCCCGAATAATAAGATTATTCAAACTCCACAGTCGCTCGTACTTTTGGAAGTAAGTAGTGAATCAAGACTGTCATGAACTGGGTTGTGGATTGTCTAAGGATAGACATGGCAATAGATTTGCTGCAACGTTCATGAGTACTCAGAAATTGAGATTTGAGTATTGGATAAACCCACGCTCAGAGTATTACTTCATGGAATTTATCACGAGTAATACTGAGACGATAATATCTATGATCTTGAAACAGAGATATATGAGCTGTAATTTGCAAGTCGGCTATACATTGGTGATACGAAAACACATCAGTAACTTGGTGTTATAAAACGTATTGTCATGTATGGTTTGATGAGTAAAAGATATAAGCATATGAGTTAATGTTTATTCGTTCCTTTTGCCCTAACGGGAAAAGCGATATCCGTGGGCCCCTCGATGATTTGGTGTTGACTTATGTGCTGGGCCCAGCCAGGACTAATTGATGTGTTCGATTAGAAGTCCTATATCATCACAAATCAAAAATCGGGAAACATAGATTCTGGACAAAGATATTGATTGTATTCCATGTCTTATGTCTAGAGATATCTAGTAGAACGAAGGGTCATGTGATCTCTTATCTTAGGACTCGTAACTGACTGGGTCAGAGTTCGGCAGCAGCTTTTTGGAAGCTACAATTTGTTGGTCAAATTTAGAAGGCATACTAGCAATTATAGTTACAGACTTATCCAAGTGGGAGACTGTTGGATTAGGTGTCTAAGCCCATAACTATAATTGGTATGTACTTGAATTGATAGCAGCACAGTCCTTTTGGGTTGCCCTCAAACCTAGCAACCGGACAAGGAAATTATGAAAGGAGAGATATTAATTTATTATAAGATTAATAAATTAATATAAATGAATTTATTAATATGTTAAAAGATTAATATATTAATAAGAAATCATTTTGTTTAATTAATTGTTAGCCAGAAATTAATTAGAATTAATTTTGGGGTTAAAAGAATTAATTATAAAGTGCAGGGACTAGTTTGCAATTATCTAATAGTTGAGTGGAAGGCTCCAGAACCTCCTTGGAAGGAGGTGGACGAAATCTATAGGGGAAACCCTAAGGATTTCGTCCAAAGAGGCTTGGATAAGGCCTTTGGCTTTCCTTAGGCCCTAAGCAAGGAGCATTAGGGTTTTTCCTAAACCCTAGATCCCTTAACTATATAAGGAGCCTCCTGGTTCACATTTTGGTCACTCTTTCTTGGGAAGAAACCCTTAGGGCCGAAAATTGCATACTCCCTTTCTCTCCTTCTACTTTCCTTCTTGCTAGTTTGGGTGTGATTCCATTAGAGGCATTACACTTGTGGTGCTAAGCTTCCAAGAAGATCAAGATCAAGATCAAGGGAATTATCAATTGTTTACTATAACAATTGAAAGGTATGTAATTTCTAAACCCTAGTTTGTGAATTTCGAAAATAGCCTCTCTCCTTTAGGGTTCTTATTTTGCAATTCAAAGTTGTATGTTCAATAGCTAAAACATAGATCCAAAGTAGGTTGCATGTGAACTTAGGAATTGTATTCTAGTTTATTTGTTTTACCTAAAACTCATCAATACCTATATTTCAAGGGTCTTTTATTTATTGTTATTTCTGATTGTGTTCAAGTGTTCTTCTCAGCTTCTTTTACCGCAGTTATCTAACCATTAATCCGCAATGGAGTCTTAATCTGCAATGAGGACTCAAACCGCAATCACAGTGATGGAATTCTCATCTACTTCATAAATTCCTGAAACATTGTGTGCTATTTAATGATCCTTCATTAAATAAGAAAAAAATTCAGAAAAAAAAATATTTGTTTTGCCGCATATGATGGTTTCAGTTCTTCCTCTCAAAAAAACTTTTTGTCAGACCTATTTTAGGTGTGATACCAAAATAAAACAGTTTCCAATAAAAGAAATCTTTTCCTTAAACTGTCTTTTCCACTTACCCCCAAAACATCAAATCCGCTACAAATTCTACCTTTACTCAACGGACTATCGCCTCTCACCACACGTTCCTCAAACATGGGGTATTGGGCCTAACATTTCATTAAATGCCATCTTTTTGGACCCGAACTCAAGGGTCTTTTATTTATTGTTATTTCTGATTGTGTTCAAGTGTTCTTCTCAGCTTCTTCTACCGCAGTTATCTAACCATTAATCCGTAATGGAGTCTTAATCTGCAATGAAGACTCAAACCGCAATCACAGTGATGGAATTCTCATCTACTTCATAAATTCCTGAAACATTGTGTGCTATTTAATGATCCTTCATTAAATAAGAAAAAAATTCAGAAAAAAAATATTTGTTTTGCCGCATATGATGGTTTCAGTTCTTCCTCTCAAAAAAACTTTTTGTCAGACCTATTTTAGGTGTGATACCAAAATAAAACAGTTTCCAATAAAAGAAATCTTTTCCTTAAACTGTCTTTTCCACTTACCCCCAAAACATCAAATCCGCTACAAATTCTACCTTTACTCAACGGACTATCGCCTCTCACCACACGTTCCTTAAACATGGGGTATTGGGCCTAACATTTCATTAAATGCCATCTTTTTGGAAACTAACAAAAAATATTTTGTTAAATGTTTTTGTGGCTGATAATGATTTCATTAAACCAAAAAAAAAACCAAAGGTTTTTACCCTTAACCACTTTTCTTTAGGGTAAAAACAATAATTATTTGAAATCCGCCACTATAAAAACCTTTTTTCTTCCGAAGAAAGTTTTACGCTTTCTGATTTCTCTCAGGCGAACCTCATCTCCTCCATCTTCTTGCAATCCCAGTTTTTCTGCAAGTTCTCAAAACCTTTTCTCAAAATGGTGAAATCAGGCATTTCCAAGAAACAATCTAAAGCATCAGCCTCTGCTCAACCGACTAGTTCCGATTCTGCTACACGGAACCAATCACCTTCAATTGCCTCTAGCAATTTTAGGGCAGTCTTCGACGATAAACCATTCTATAATGATTCAATTCGTCTCATGATCAAGTACATCTCCAATCATCCATTGTTTGGACCTTTCGGCTCATTCACTGATGTGGTTCCCACTTCAACTCTATTCAAATGTGCATTCTCGGTGTACCAACCACTCAATAATCTTCAAGAAGTTCATCTGAACTTGGTAGATGATTCGTTGGTCATTTTGACAAAGGACACATTTCTTGGTACATCCCTCAACCAAGTTCTTCTCACCAAGTGCTACAGACATTCTCTCAACTCTGTAGCAAACGAGATACCAAAAGAAGCTCAGGGGCATATGTGAATTCAAGAAGAACAGCTGCCTGCGGTATGGCAGTATGTATGCCATTTTGTGACCCACAGTCTATCGGGACGAACCGGAGGCACAGATAACATGGGCCTTAAGTTACTGGAATTAGGTTGGAGCATCTTCACGGGTCATGATGTAAACTACAATCAAATTCTATGGGATGATTTTCTCAAGTACGTCCCTAAGGAGACCCCAAAGGAAAATCCCACAGAGCTCACATTTGCAAGATTTTGGGCTCTCTGCATTTCCGATCTTCATTCAGACGCCAAGATTAGTATAGGAAACGACATCAACTACTTTATCACATGTGATCTCAAAAGGTATGCTCCTTCTAAAGACCAATCAGATGTTCACCCATTTATATTTTGACCACTATTGGACTTGAGACAAAAGAAGTCATAGATCATATTGAGGCTACAGAAGGTATTGACCCATACCTTTCTACTCCACCTCTTCCCAGTCAGAATATACTAGCCTCTACTAACCCCCAATCCAGAGCATACACAGCTCCATCATCTACCACCTTATCTCATTTACCCTTAGCTCACATGCAAAAGCAGTTAGCCACATCCAAGCAAGGCCCCCGCATCATTGTAAAGAAACATACAACTCCAAAGAAACGTAACCCCTCCAAAGAAGCTGAACCAGCCAAGAAAAGGAAGCTTAAACACGTTGTGTCTTCAGATGACGAATCCAATTCCAACCAATCTCCTATCTTTGAACTCGAAGACGAGTCTGACGATGACTCTTTACCAATCGCTATTCTCAAGAAAAGGAAAACCAAACCCTCTAGCCAAAGGCGTGACCGAACAGATACCACGGTCTCTCAAAAGACTCTGGTAGTCCTTGGGGTTGCCGCAGACCCATTCTCTTCAACCATTCCTAACTACTCAGATACAGTAAGTGTATCTGCTTCATCCAAACGTGGAGACTCTCCCCCAACTAAATCCCAAGAGGATTTAATTGGTTCTTCCCGCCCTAAGGTCTCCAGGGCTTCCAGACTTCATTTCTTTCAAGAACCGGGGTTGTGCTCCATTCTAAATCTTGTAATCCAAACACTCGATACACCTACCCAACCACAGGGCAATTCTTCAGCCCATGCCAGAATATAGCCGAGGCCAAACTTGACCACGGGTCAAGGAGACCGAGGAAGCTCCAGAAATCCTACTCTGCTTACATCTAATACACGTGGTTTAGGCACGGTGAGCAAAAATGTGCAAGGATCCATGAAAACGAGGGACACCTCAGTGTATTTTCAAGGACTTGACGGTTGTGACTCAGATGATACCTTTGCTTGCTATCGTCCCATGACCGAATCCGGTATCAAAAAGTTTGAAGCATTTAGAAGGGCATTAAAAGCAAGAAAAGAATAGCAATCTAAACAACTTCAGCTCAAGGCACAAGAAATTCAATCAGTAGCCAAATACTAGGCTGATGCAATCAGCAATGCTCACACCGTATCCAACATCATCAAAATTCAAGACTGGATGACCGCAATGGATGAGACCGTTCGCGACGCTCAGTCCAATCCAGATGGTGCAGGTTCATCCAGACCCCCCAACAACTCCTTCTAATAACTCTCAAGATGAAAGAACCACAATTGAAGTCAGTTCAACACGTACCTTTGGTTTCAATGACTTCGACATGAATGATGTCAATCAACCAGAACGGTCAGATGATGTCGTGATGATTTTCGATGAATGAGAAGAGTCGAGTGGATCCCAACATTCCACTTCTAAGCCCAAGGAGAAGAAGAAGAAAAAGAAGCCAACTATCTCCAAAAAAAGAATTCTTGAGTTTGCAAGATAAAGTTGATCAAATCCTTGCTGCTGTTAAATCTACTCAACCACAACCAGATGATATGCCTAGACCGCAGTCTCTCATTGACCGCATTCAAATTCTTGAAGTCAGAGAACGCCTTGCTGCCGAACGAATATCTCTTAAGGTTGAAATGGGTATTTGAGCCTTCGATACCAACCACAAAGCTGATCACCAACAATTTTTGGCAACTGCAGAATGCCTTATCTCTGAAGTATCCGCAATCAAGACAGAACTTCAAGCTATTATTGCGGATCAATCCACTCAATCAAAGAAGCTTGTAGATGAAACTCATAATGCATATGAGTCCACCATTTCCGTCCTGCAGTCCACCACTAATAGTCTACGTCGCTCCTTGACGTCCAACTTTCATGGTCCAGAAATCTTGTGCCTCACCAAGGAGATTCACATATTGCTTTTTAACACTGCAATCCCAAACAACCAACAGCTTGCTGATGCACTAAAGGCTCAATTTGATGAAGTTTGTGGAAAGATTGATGGTCTTAAGCAATGGCTTGAGAAAGTACCAAATGCTCCTTCCTCAAGAGGGGGAAGTGAAGACAAAAACTCGGATCAAATCTCTCATCAGCATTCTCATCCGCACCAAGAAAAAGTTCCTACTCCTCAACCTTCACCGCAACCATCTCCACAAAAGAAAACACCTATTCCCTCTTTCCAAAGAAGTCCAGGTCATCAGTCACCACCGCAACAACAACCAATTCAAGAATCTCATCCTTCTCCCGAGTGACTCCTCCTCATTTCAAAAACTTAGCTTCTTATATGTCATCCAAACACTCCGTCGATTCTCCTACAACTAAACAGAAGAAAGCTGACTGGAGATCAGCTAAATTTGTTGAATTGATCTGGAGGGAAAATGGTCTTGATATCACAATGGATGAATCCCTCGTTAACTCCTCGGTCAATCTGCATAGAAGATTACTTGATGACGATTACAAGCCTTATCTCACATACGCAGAACCTCCTCATGATGGTTATTCGGACATTCCCATCTCTCCCAATGCAAAATACTTCATAGTATTTGAATCCTTTAACCGCAGTCTTCCCAACGAGAAAAGGTTGCCACTAGAGTTTGAACGACTTAACAGATTTCATGCCAAGCATGGATCTGCAATCGAGAAGATCTGGTCCAATGATAGACCCACCGCAGTCAAAAATTACAAACCCCGAAAATTCATGAAGGTAGAATTCATTCAATATACTTTCACCAGAAGAAACTCAGACTACATCCGAACCCAATCTGATTTTCCTTGCTTGAATCCAGAAGAAAGCTTCCTGATTGCAAAGGTATTTCAGAACAAGTCTGAAAAACATCCAACGATGAAGACTGCATATGAAAGGGCCTGTACCTTTCTGAAAGAGACCGTGTGTGACTTTGCAAGAATTGATGCGGACATTCACCCAACACTTGCTCAGAAGTTCAACCTTCCTCCACTTGAACCAGCTCCGGTCCTAAATGAAGGATTTAAATAAAGATCTCTTGGAGAAACTAACTTCCCAGATCTTGGAGTCATTTTCAAATGCTTAAATGATGAAACAAAATACTTCATCCTAATGACTGCCATGAACCACATGACTTGGAAGCAATTAGAGATTACTCAGACTGTAGTCAACAAATCAAAACACACAACTGCTGAAGTGAAGTTTGAAATCTCAAGGAGAAGTGCGTGGCTTAAGGAAGTCAGGATGTTCTGGTGGATTCTCATCAAGTTCCTCAAGCTCAACACATGAAAGAAAAGTTGAAGAGGTCACTTAGGGGGAAATTGTTGAAACATAGAAGTGACCCTATTAAACTTAAAAGAGATCCAAAGCTGTCATCAGGAACCATAGACAAGCCTCGCACCGCAATCAAGTATCGTAAGCTCCATGATCATCATCAACACTTAGTCTTAGTCTTTTATTTTTTTCTCTATTAGTACTCTCTTTTGTCCAATGTGTCCTGCGTGGTAACTTCTATCAGATAGGACTTTTGAAACTACGAGACTCTATAAATAGAGTTCTCTCTTTCTGAATGAAACACATCTCTACGCATCTTGAATCTCATCACTTATCTTACTTCCTTCTTATTCATCACTTAAATATAATCTTAACTCTTTGAAATATCTCTTTGGAGCAAGTCTTTCTAGACTTAATTACTAAGTTTGATCTCACTCACTAACTTGGTTTGATTGCATTCCTTGTTAATAACCAACTTATGTGTATACTTGATATAATAGTTGTTGTCATTTATATTTCCTTATATTTCCACACCTAACCTTCTAACTCTCTAACTCTAACTTATTATTATTGTTGAGCTTTAATGATCCTTTGAGTTAAACTTTATTCCGCATTATCACTTGTTCTAATGTTTGTTCAAGTGTGACTAAAGTTTTTCTCTCAACAGATCCTAGTCTTAATATTTTATTTTGGGTTACTATATTAAGGATTGTTCTTGTCTAACTAAAACTACCTTCCTTTTACAGATGTCTACTACAATTGATGGTTCTGCTTCCTCCTCCTCCAACCATTATAACATCTCCTTGCTCTCTATCTCCTCCAAAGTCATATTGGATGGTTCCAATTAAAATGATTGGATGCAGAATATAAAGATGGCCCTTCAATTCGAGAATAAAGAGTTTGTTCTCAAAAAAGAACTTACTGAAGTTGAAGAAGGCACAACTACCCTTGAAGAATACGCCTCCTACCAAAATAACTATGATGATGAAACAAAAGTTGATTGCATCATGATCGCTACTATGACCCTGAGTTACAGAGATTTTATGCAGACTACTGGCCTTATGAGATGAACAAGGACCTTATGGGAAAGTACCATAAGCAAGCTCATCAAGAAAAGTACGAAGTGGTCAAGTCCTTCATGGCATTCAAGATAAAAGGGGGAGAATCTGTATGTAGCCACGTGCAAAGAATGCAATGATAAGTGGAGCGCCTTGTTAGGACGAATGTGCATTTTGATGAAGAGTTGCCTATTATCATAGTAATAAACTGCTTACAAAGTTGTTATGATTAGTTCATCCTGACCTATCATTTGAACAATAGTGAGACCACCTTGGCTCAATTGCACAACCTATAGTAGAATGTTGAGGCAGGAATGAAGGGTAAGAGCTCAAATGCTAATCCTGCTAGTACTCCCATTCTAGCCATTAGTCAAGGAAAAGGAAAGAAGAGGAAAGGTCCTCCCAAGCAGAACTGGAAGGTTAAGGCCCATGTCGGGTCATCTAGTAGTGGCCCAAAGGCCAAGACCAATTCTAACATTCCTCACACTTCTAATCCCAAAGAGACCACTTGCTTTTACTACAATGATAAGGGGCATTGGAAACGAAACTGCCCAAAGTATCTGCAAGACATCAAGGATGCAAATTGAAACCATCTTCTGCAAATATATAAACTATTTCATCTAATAACTCATCATCTTTTCATTCCTGGGTCTTCGATATAGGATGTAGATTTTACATTTTTTCTGATTTGCAGGGGATAAGCGAAAGTGAGGAGGTGCAGCATGGAAGAGTGAACTTGATCATGGGGAATAGGCGGTCTTCTCATGTTACCAAGATTGGAATTTATAGTCTAATGCTGAGTAGTGGTGTTTGTTTAGATTTAATAAATTGTTGCTACTCGTTATAGATGACACGCAACATTATTTATTTTCGTTCTTCGTTCAGATAAGGTTTTAGATATTCATTTAATGATTTGAATGGTTCTCTTTCTTCTTACAAAATGGTATTTTTATATTTGAAGCTTTACCTGGTGATGGTGTGTATGAAACTATGACGTGTGTTGATAATTTAGGCAATAATGTTTTTTATATTGGTTCGTCTAATGGTATAGACAAAGTGTGCTTGTCGCATTGTTGTCTTGGACACATCAATAAGAAATGCATCGCCCAACTCCAAAAGGATGGAGTGTAGGAATCATTTGACTTAAGGTCAGATTATACTGTGAATCTTGTCTTTTGGGAAAGATGACAAAATCACCTTTCACTAGATCTTGTGAAAGAGGTGAAGGTTTGTTAGATATCATACATACAAATGTGTGTGGACCCTTAAGATCATCCACGAAGGATGCTAATCGACTCTATGTGACTTTTACAGATGATTATAGAAGATATGGTTATATCTACTTAATCAAGCATAAGTCAGAAACCTTTGAAAATTTCAAAGAGTTTAAACATGATGTCGAGAATCAATTAGGCGGGAAGATAAAGATGCTTATGTAACGTCCCAAAATTCAAGGCAAAAAATTTCGTTTTTAATTAGGTTATTACATAAAACCAAAGTGTCAATAATCAAAATATAATATTATGAAACCATATTAGATTATAATCCCAAGGATCTCGTGTACGGAAAACATAGTGTGATGCGCTGCGACCAAGCTGGCTCCTTTCCTTTAAAACAAAGTACCTGAAACCAAAACTGTAAACCGTAAGCACGAAGCTTTGTGAGTTCCCCCAACATACCACATACCACATAACACCATCGGTATCTCTCAACCGGTAACTGTCATCGGTATCTTTCAACCGGTAACCGGGGACTATTTCACCCCAACCACTATCACATAATACTATGTCATAAACATACTGATCACCTACTAACATCATGAACATGCTGATCACATACTAACACATCATAAACAGACAGATAAGCATTACATGGGTTCTGTATACCCCTTCAGTATCTTTCAACCGGTAACTGCCATTGGTAGCTTTCAACCGGTATCTGCCATCGGTATCTTTCAACCGGTATCCGCCATCGGTATCTTTCAACCAGTAACCGGGGACTATTTCACCCCTACCACTATCACATAATGACATATCAGAAGCATACTGATCACATTACAACATATCGTGCATGGGTTCTGTCTACCCCTTCGGTATCTTTCAACCGGTAACCGGGGACTATTTCACCCCTACCACTATCACATAATAACATATCATACTGCTAGGCATGCATGGGTACTATCTACCCCTTCGGTATCTTTCAACCGGTAACTGGGGGCTATATCGCCCCTACCACTACTAACACATATGTCATAGTGTCCTAGCACATAAAGCATATCAGATAACAACACACTAGATAATTATCACAAAGACAATCATCTAACAAAAAACTCCTACTAGTGGGCCGACATTGTGGCCGTAGACCCGCTCCTACTGGAAGGTAACTCACCTCACACTACAGAAGTCTCGTAGACACAATCCCACACTGCTGTAGTCCTACAGACTCAACCACAACTGCTGGATGACAGGTTCCCGAACTGTCAATACTAAAATAACACCCAATTAATAATTGGGTCCCAACACATAACCATAATACATACTTGGATAATTACTACATTACCCCAAGCTTGGCTTATTCAAGCCCAAGGCCTAATCCATAGGCCCGAAGTCAACTAAGAATCAAAGCCCAACACATGGCCTAATTTTCCAAATTGGGCCCAAACCTTTATCAGGTCTTACCATAAGGCCCAACCAAAAGTCCAGTCCAACATTTGACCTTTTAATGGCCCAATGTCATATAATCATTAAGGCCCAAATTATGGCCCATCTATGGCCCAATTTTCCAAATTGGGCCCAAACCCCTTACATGGGCCTTACCCTAGGCCCATTAAGTATTCTAGTCCATTTGCTTGACTTCGGATGGCCCATTAATAACGCAATCATCAAGGCCCAATAGAAGGCCCAACAATACACCCATGTGAAATTAGGGTATCACATAAAATGGCGATTAGGTTTAAGTGTTTCTCACTTAACCCATTAAGGACTTAATCCATTAAGTCCATCACTCTTCTAAATAAATCATATGGTGTGATTGGGCTTAATCATACAATTCCATTATTCCAATGGCCCACAAGTGGGTCTCAATAAGTCCAAGCCCATAAATCCAATATTAGGGTTTTCTAAACCCTAATTAGGGTTTCCAATCCCATCTTAGCCCAATAGGCCCAATTGATATGTCTTTTTGATCAATTAAGGTTCATTAGGCCCATTAGGGTTTCACTAGGCCTATCAAGCCTCATTGGGCCCATTAAGGTTTGTTAGTCCCTTTGTCTAAACATCCAAACAAGTCACAATCCAACAAGGCACACAGCCACCCGACACGGCGGCCGGTGGCGGCAGCCACCACCCTACAGTGGTGGTTTTCAGTTTTCTTTTCATTATTCCAGTTTGTAATTACACTTTACAATGCTAAATCTCGAATAAAAACACACACCTACTAACACACACACAAAAACACGATGGTGCATGGTGGCAACCACCACCTCATGGTGGTGGCAGTGGCTGCTCTTGGTTTTCCGCCTATATACTGTGCAACCAACTTCAAAAACACATCCATCCAAAGATCCACTCTCACAGCCACCACCTTACGGTGGCTTGTGGTGGCAGAAAACTGTTTCAGGGCGATAACCACCATGGTCGGCTGCCATGGTGGATTTTTTTTGATCTCCGGCTAAGCTATCCCTCACACACAACACAATCACAACAACATCACACACTATCTTGGACCAACCCCCACCTGGTGGTGGTTCGACAAACTGAGGGAGAAGAGGGGATGAAATGAAGTAGCAGCGGCGGAGGAGGAAAGCGATGACAGAACAACAATAGTGAACAGCTTCGCCGGCAGCGGATGCAACAGTGGCTGCTGACGGTGGTCATAGCTAGAACGAATCACCGATGAAGGGAAGTGATGATGGAACCGTGAGCAATAGAAACATCGACCATAGCACCCCCGCTGTTCTCCACCCATACATCCACATTCAAAGCTTCGAATCCGACAGTTCTCTCCCTCTCTCTCTTTGATGATCACGATGCCCGATGGTGATGAGGGTTCCAATGGTGGTGGCGGCTACTAGAAGTGAAGATGGAGAGGGTGACGGTTGTTGCACATTAGGGTTAGGGTTATGAGAACAATAACACAGTTAAATACCCAGTGTTTGAAACTCACAGCCATATTGACAGGAATGGTCCCTCTGTCTCCCTTTTCTTTCAAAACAAACCCACAAATGATCATTTGGACCCTGCCTCTTAAAACCTTTACAATTTAAGTCCAACTTTTACCAAGTAGCCCCTCTCTCAACATTTATTTTCAAATGAAATCTAGAAATTACTATTTGGCCCCTTCTTCCATAATTCCTTTTCATAGTTATTTCAAAGAATTACCACGGAGCACCTATCTTCATAAATAATTATAAACTGAGTCTGAAAATTACGCTTTTAACCCTCGCCTTCTAAAATGTTGACAATTAGCTCTTCGAGACCATCCTTTTACACATAATTATTTATTTTAGGGCTACGAGTCCTTCATCTATTTATTTATTTATTCAATAAATAAACGGGTGTTACAACTCTCCCCCACTTAAATTAGATTTCGTCCTCGAAATCATTCCTTACCATTCCTTACTCGTCCAGCCACTCTAGTAGCATGGTCACCAACCTGGGCACGCCCTAGCCTTCCCAGGGTAGCTGTGACCAATCTTCGCAAAGCCCTAATATCCTTATATGAACAAATTCCTCGCAACAACATCACGTCTACTTCGTCTGAATCTACTATCTCGAGATGGTCTGATTCCCTGACAGACCACTCATATTGATTCATCATCGACGAATCCAGTCCGTTTATCGCTCGACCAACTACTCAACTTTTAATAGCTCGAAGCTCCCACTATAAAACAAGTTCACAGACCTAATTATCCCTGCAGATCACTTATTCTTGGTCGAGGCTCAGCTAATCCCGCTGGGAATGACTTCTCACTCCCCAAATCAACCAACTATTTCGTCCGCATATGCAACTAAAACACACATACTATCACTGACCAAACCCTGAAACTCCTGAACACTGAACTGCCTGAAGCAGTATACGCTGCTACATAGCTGCTTACCAAAAGCTACCGAGACCTCCTGGATCTCAATTCGCTTGCCAATCCTCTGAAATAATGGGTTCCCACCCGACTGCGGAGCCAAAGGACTCCCTACTTAGTCGCCTCACACAACTTATGAACAAAATCCTTCTCTGGAACTAGTTGCCACTAGTTATCATGTCACTATGAATGTACTACTTTCTGATCTAACGGATCGGGCCCATGCATCGAATCCTGTCATCATCTAATCCGAGACTAGATGTGATTGCTACCTAACTAATGGTAGCCTTACATCACAAACGCCCTTAAGCAGTCCATTTCTTCCCTGATCTTATAATTGTAGTGGCGTTCCTACCATCTTATCATTGGCTCAACCAGAGCTAATCCATCTGGATAATACCGAAATCCAATAGGTGGATTTCCATATCCTCACTACAACACCCGAACTGGTGTGTACTCATGTTCCTTTCGCGTCCTAACAATGCGCTCATGCCATCTACCAACCTAGTGAATGCTACGGCTACACCCGCAGTCTCACGACACTCTATCAGTATCTGGCCGCTAGTGAATGCTACGGCTACCCCCGTAGTCTTACAACACTTTCCATACTACCTGATCGTTAGTGAATGCTACAACTACCCCCGTAGTCTTACAACACTTTCTATACTACCTGATCGCTAGTGAATGCTACGGCTATCCTCGTAGTCTTACAACAGTTTCCATACTACCTGATCGCTAGTGAATGCTACGGCTACCCCTGAAAACTTACAACACTTTCCATACTACCTGATCGCTAGTGAATGCTACGGCTACCCCCGCAGTCTTACAACACTTTCCATACTACCTGATCGCTAGTGAATGCTACAGCTACCCCTTTAGTCTTACAACACTTTCCAAACTGGGTCGAACACGCACTCGACCTAACACACCACTAAACTTGAGTCCTAACTGTAACTCTAACCTGATTCCCAAAACCTGCTATCACGTGACCCCACTGTATCAGTACCGCACCCATTCCCATGATCAAAGCGTCATAGTAAACCACAAAATCATCTACACCTTTTGGCAGGGTGAGAATCGGTGCCTTGCACAACCGCTGTCTGAGAGCCTTGAAGGCTGCCTGTTGCCCAGGCCCCTAGCGAAGGGTCGTCGACTTCTTGGTCAGTCGGGTCAAAGGACCCACAATCTTGGAGAAGACTTGTATAAATCTCCAGTAATAACCCGCTAGACCCAGGGAACTCCGAATCTCAGATGGAGACCTCGGAATCTCCCACTGCATCACGGCCTCTATCTTTACCGAATCAACTTGAATACCCTTCTGGTTGACAAGGTAGCCAAGAGATTGCACCCTGCGCAACCAGAACTCACATTTGGAGAACCTTATAAAAAGTCTCTCCCCTACTTGGATTCAACTAAGTCTTCACGGCCTGCGAGAATTGAGGGATTCCCAATCCTTCTCGCTTTCTAGTATCCCACTGATGACAACCTGTGCTTACCAACGCTAGCATTTAATCACCGATTAAACCTTAAGATCATCCATCCCCTGACATCTTGAAGAGTACTCATGAAATCTGGTCCAATCTGACACCTCAATCCATATCCCATGTTGTCAATTGAAGGTCTCAATCTTTACTCTGGCTGACGAATCCTCGTTCCCACACCCAATCTTCCAGTATCACTACTAACCGAACACAACTTATGCGAAAATGCAATTCTCTTGAACATCTAGTGACAAACCACTTATGCATCTAACACCCGCGACTGACACCACCCTCTTCCTATCACCAGTTCTGTCCTAGCAACGGTAGTGCCTTGAACTCCAAAGTTCATCCATAAACAATTACCGACCATACATGAACAATGATAGAACCTCTGAACGCTGACTTCAATGGAGAACAATCACTCCAACCCTGATCGAGTATCCTCTAAATAATACTCCTGCATAGATCCCGACAAAGATCCGAAATGATAACGGTATGCGCGGAACCCACTCCGCAAGATGCGTCCTTCTTTGGGTTCATCAAGGACGTTTTGGCATGCAGGATGACATATATGATCCTTGGTAACCCAAACACTAGCAAAAAAAACTGACCCGAGGTCTGACTTATCCAAACTCACTCACAATTCCAAAGCGGTACGTATTCCAAACATCCACCTAATATCATAGAAGATGACATACCCGCAACATCTGGAGGAAAACAGACCCCCTTCTGCTGATATGACCAATCCTGCTACCCTGTAGCAGCCTAAACCCTTGGAGTGACAAACTCCCTCATGTACTTTCTCGTACGCGCTACACTGACTCAAGCCCTGCTGGCCTCTCACCCGATGACTGGAAGTCATGGGTCTCCTCCCGGGACCCTCTACTAAACACACCTGAAACGAACCTCTCGCTCTACGGTGCTCCCAAATCGATCTTGCATCTGCAACTTCTTGGAAATCATATCCTTCAGGGTCTGACACCCTGTCACGCTCACTAGCTCGCTTGCCAATTGCTAAGCTGCAACAACTGGAACATCCTCTGTCCCCAAACTGGGTCACAAACTCTTCCCTGAAGCTTCTTAGATTCTCCAAGACTCTCAGTGATTCGAGTATGCATCCTATGCTTTCAGTAGTACGGGCCCAATACTACCTTCCACACCTATCCATACCTTCCTCAGCAATCCTCCCGAATCCTCCAAGTCACTTCCTCAAACTTGTACACCCAATTCTCATTGAACCTCATTACTAACCCACTGAAACGTATCCTAGGCTTTCCTAGGTTCCCGAACTCACCCAATCCTCAACTGCTGAAAGATTCCCAGTAATATCAACTAGCTACCTCATGAATATAGCTAGCTCACATTACTAAGAGTCTCACAAAGCACAAAGGAAGTAGCATTCAGATAATAGAAAATCTAACCGCCATATTCTAGTCAAATCATTCTATCCTCTAATCAGGAATCTGTACATGCAATTCAAAGGCTCATACAATCAGGCATAACCAAAACAGGTCATCCTATCACTGACTGATCAGTACCAGCATGCAAGTCTACAAGCACACACAATAGGCATATAAGGCATCCTTCCTAGATCCTTAGCCCTAATCTAGCATTCAGTTCTCATAATCATATCATAACATGTATGGGTATCTTGGGAAAAACTTACTTGAGCTCGGTTGATTGCACGCATCACACACCTTGTTCTTTTCAAAGTTCTTTTCTCTTTCCAGATTCTTTTCAAACTCCTTTTTTTTATATAAAATGGTTTTACTTTTGAAAATTTTCATACCAAGCCCTTAGTTTGAGTTCAGACACACCCGAAAGTATGTCCGAATCCCTCAAACCAAGGCTCTGATACCAACTTGTAACGTCCCAAAATTCAAGGCCAAAAATTTCATTTTTAATTAGGTTATTACATAAAACCAAAGTGTGAATAATCAAAATATAATATTATGAAACCATATCAGAGTATAATCCCAAGGATCTCGTGTGCGGAAAACACAGTGTGATGCGTTGCGACCAAGCCGACTCCTTTCCTTTGAAACAAAGTACCTGAAACCAAAACTGTAAACCATAAGCACGAAGCTTAGTGAGTTCCCCCATCATACGACATACCACATAACACCATCAATATCTCTCAACCGGTAACTGGCATCGGTATCTTTCAACTGATAACCGGGGACTATTTCACCCCAACCACTATAACATAATAATATGTCATAAACATACTGATCACGTACAAACATCATGAACATGCTGATCACATACTAACATATCATAAACAGACAGATAAGCATTACATGGGTTCTGTATACCCCTTCAGAATCTTTCAACCGGTAACGGCCATCGATATCTTTCAACCAGTATCTGCCATCGGTATCTTTCAACCGGTATCTGCCACCGGTATCTTTCAACCAGTAACCGGGGACTATTTCATCCCTACCACTATCACATAATAACATATCAGAAGCATACTGATCACATTACAACATATCACGCATGGGTTCTGTCTACCCCTTCGGTATCTTTCAACCGGTAACCGGCGACTATTTCACCCCTACCACTATCACATAATAACATATCATACTGCTAGGCATGCATGGGTACTATCTACCCCTTCGGTATCTTTCAACCGGTAACTGGGGGCTATATCACCCCTACTACTACTAACACATATGTCATAGCGTCCTAGCACATAAAGCATATCAGATCACAACACACCAGAGGATTATCACAAAGACAATCATCTAACAAACAACTTGTACTAGTGGGCCGACATTGTGGCCGTAGACCCACTCCTACTGGAAGGTAACTCACCTCACACTGCTGAAGTCCCGTAGACACAATCCCACACTGCTGTAGTCCCGCAGACTCAACCAAAACTGTTGGATGACAGGTTCCCGAACTGTCAGTACCAAAATAACACCCAATTAATAATTGGGTCCCAACACATAACCATAATACATACTTGGATAATTACTACATTATCCCACGCTTGGCTTATTCAAGCCCAAGGCCCAATCCATAGGCCTGAAGTCAACTAAGAATCAAAGCCCAACACATGGCCTAATTTTCCAAATTGGGCCCAAACCCCTTACATGGGCCTTACCCTAGGCCCATTAAATATTCTAGTCCATTTGCTTGACTTTGGATGGCCCATTAATAACGCAATCATCAAGGCCCAATAGAAGGACCAACAATACACCCATGTGAAATTAGGGTTTCACATAAAATGACGATTAGGTTTAAGTGTTTCTCACTTAACCCATTAAGGACTTAATCCATTAACGACTTAATCCATCAAGTCCATCATTCTTCTAAATAAATCATATGGTGTGATTGGGCTTAATCACACAATTCAATGGTCCACAAGTGGGTCTGAATAAGTCCAAGCCCATAAATCCAATATTAGGGTTTTCTAAACCCTAATTAGGGTTTCTAATCCCATCTTAGCCCAATAGGCCCAATTGATATGTCTTTTGATCAATTAAGGTTCATTAGCCCATTAGGGTTTCACTAGGCCTATCAAGCCTCATTGGGCCCATTAAGGTTTGTTAGTCCCTTTGTCTAAACATCCAAACAAGTCACAATCCAACAAGGCACACCGCCAGCCGACATGGCCGCCGATGGCGGCAGGAGGTGGCAACCACCACCCTACAGTGGTGGTTTTCAGTTTTCTTTTCATTATTCCAGTTTGTAATTACAGTTTACAATGCTAAATCTCGAATAAACACACACACCTACTAACACATACACAAAACACGGTGGTGCATGGTGGCAGCCACCACCTCATGGTGGTGGCAGTGGCGGCTCTTGATTTTCCGACTATATACTGTGCAACCAACTTCAAAAACACATCCATCCAAAGATCCACTCTCACAGCCACCACCTCATGGTGGCTTGTGGTGGCAGAAAACTTTTTCAGGGCGATAACCACCGTGGTCGGCTGCCATGGTGGGTTTTTTTTTGATCTCCGGCTGAGCTATCCCTCACACACAGCAACATAATCACAACAACATCACACACTATCTTGGACCAACCCCCACCTGGTGGTGGTTCGACAAACTGAGGGAGAAGAGGAGATGAAATGAAGTAGCAGCGGTGGAGGAGGAAAGCGATGACAGAACAACAATAGTGAACAGCTTCGCCGGCAGCGGATGCAACAGTGGCGGCTGACGGTGGTCATAGCTAGAACGAATCACCGATGAAGGGAAGTGATGATGGAACCGTGAGTAGTAGAAACATCGACCATAGCACCCCCGCTGTTCTCCACCCATACATCCACGTTCAAAGCTTCGACTCCGATAGTTCTCTCCCTCTCTCTCTCTCTTTGATGATCACGACGTCCGATGGTGATGAGGGTTCCAATGGTGGTGGCGGCTACTAGAAGTGAAGATGGAGAAGGTGACGGCTGTTGCACATTAGGGTTAGGGTTATGAGAACAATAACACAGTTAAATACCCAGTGTTTGAAAATCACAGCCATATTGACAGGAATGGTCCCTCTGTCTCCCTTTTCTTTCAAAACAAACCCACAAATTACCATTTGGACCCTGCCTCTTAAAATCTTTACAATTTAAGTCCAACTTTTACCAAGTAGCCCCTCTCTCAACATTTATTTTCAAATGAAATCCAGAAATTACTATTTGGCCCCTTCTTCCATAATTCCTTTTCATAGTAATTTCAAATAATTACCACGGAGCCCCTATTTTCATAAATAATTATAAACCGAGTCTGAAAATTACACTTTTGACCCTCGCCTTCTAAAATGTTGACAATTAGCTCTTCGAGACCATCCTTTTAAACATAATTATTTATTTTAGGGCTACGAGTCCTTCATCTGTTTATTTATTTATTCAATAAATAAACGGGTGTTACAACTTAGATCCGATAGAGGCTGAGAGTATCTTAATATCAACGTCACGACTGTCTAAAGGAACGTGGAATAGTTTTACAATTGACTCCTTCTAGGATAACATAATTAAATGGTATGGCTGAGAGGCGTAATCGGACATTGTTAGACATGGATCGTTCCATGATGAGTCATTATACGTAAGAAAAGTACATCAAATGCGAAAGCAGCATTGATTGTGCAAGAGGAAAGTGATGATGGTAGAGTTGAACTATGGTCCACAGATTCGGAGTACGATGAGGTGAGAAAACTCTCCCATGACGTCTAATAGTTGTTTTGCTGCAAAGATTGTTACAGAGCAGGTGAGGAAGTGCGAGAAGGTGGTTGACAAGGTACATTCTATTCTCAAATCTCTTAATATTCCTACGTCCCGTTATGATTATGAATTATATGACTTGCGATATACTATTTCTAATTTTAGTGATAGTTTAAAATGAACTCGTCTCAATAATTCTAATCTGAATGATCGACTTAACATGGTAACATTTAAGAGTGAAGAGAGAAGATTAAGAATAGAGGCATTGAAAGTAGAGCTTACTAGATCACAAGATGATATTATTTACCTTAATAGAGATAGTATTGCACTTTTGAAACAGAGGAATATTTTTTGTTTGATTGTTAAGTGTTTATATTTTAATATCACTCCGCTTCATTTGGATTATGAAATAGGGAAACGTTGGCATAAAATGATTTTACCTTTTCTTGAATTGAAATAGGATGAAATTGATGCTGAATGCTATAAATGCGAATCGATTGTTTCTTTAGATGACATTTCTAATTATTACAAGATTGGACTTGAGAAAATAGAAGAATATATTCAGTCCAAAGAACATCAAAACATGTTGAAAGAAGTTTTAACCGATAAAGATAAATAAGTAATCAAATTAAATTCTATGTAGAAGTATAACTTATTATGCAAGAAATTGAATTCGGAAAATACTGTTGATTCCGAGAATATTTCTGAATTCGATGAAAGCGAAAAGAGTGAAATATATGTAAAGGATGAAATTGATTGTTCTACTTTTGTACAAAATTGTGATGAACAAAAGAAGATTTTAATTTCTGTAAACTCAATTGAATTTTTGGAGTTGCTAAAAATAAAGGATCAAAAGTTTTGAAAGAAAAAGTAATAGTTTTTCCAAAAGTTCAAACAATTTCGAATCAAGTTTTTGTAAAGAAAGGACTAAACAAAAATGATACATCTTAATTAACACCCCTAGTTGATAATGATAATGCGAAAGGGTGTGATGGATTCTTCTGGTCCAAGCCAATAGACAACGAGGATGAAACAAAAGGTCTTTCAGAAATGACCTCCTGGAAAACAAAAGGGAAATACGTTTTTGTACCATTGAACCGTGTGAACTTTTGTTACGAAAAGGTCAGACCAAGTTGGAAAAAAGATGTTTCAAGTGAAACCTATTCAGAATAGAATGAAACGCCAATCAGAAAGGAAAAACCGAAATTTAATATTCACAGAACTGCTGAAGAATTGATTGCAAAGAAAAGACATGTGAATGCTAGATATAGAAAGAATTTGAAAGAAAGAAATTGTTATTGGAAGAAAATGAATTCCAATCAAAGTTCTGTAAACACAGCACAATATTCTAATCAAAATAAAAATTCATCTCAAATTCCGAAACAAAATTCAAGTTTATCTTCTAATCAAAGTTGTTCACAAAAGTCACGGATTTTGAAACCAATTGCCAAACCAAAAGATTTTAAGGGTAAAAACAAAATTCCTTCAGAACCAGAAATTACACTCAAAGAGTACGAAGCAAAATTGAAAAAGGAGGAAAAAGAATTCTAAAAAAGAATGGCTTCGAAATTTAAAGAATACATTCAACAAAAAGTTAATGTTGTTGAAATTAATCTTTGTGATAACAAAGTTGAAGTTTTTAAAATGGAAAAGGGATGAGTTGTGCTTTGAAAAGAAAATCCTTTTGTGTTGACAAAACAAAAATTTTTCCTGTTCAAAAGAAATCCTCACAAGGACCCAAGTTGGTTTGGGTTCCTAAAACTCTCTAAATTTTACAGGTTATGCGTGGTGAACAGTATGATTCCGAATGGTACATCGATAGTGTCCGTTCTCGTCATATGACATGAAGGAGAGAGGAGTTGCAAGATTTTCGGACTTTAAAGGATGGTGGAAGAGTCAAGTTTGGAAAAAACACCATAGGAGATATAAAAGGATATGAAATGATCACAAATGGTGAATTCACAATTCGGAAGGTAGCTCACGTTGAGGGGTTACAACATAATCTAATTAGTGTTTCTTAATTGGTTGTAGGTACAGGTCTAAAAGTTTCTTTTGATGAAGAAGGTTCATAAATTATTGAAAGGAAATCTAAGGCTATTCTTCTGAAGTCTAGAAGGAAAGGAGAGATGTATCCTTTGAATCTGATGTAACGCCCGTATATCCGGGCTAGTCAAATTAGAGGCAATAGGGGTCGAAAACGACTTTTCGACAAAAGATTATTAAGAATAAATAATCTCAAACAAGTTTTAGTATATGTTACAAGGTTTCCTTACATATAACGAACGTCGAAATCCGAGTTATAACGAAGAAGTTATGACCCGTCGAAGTTTCGCGACGGAACCGACACGATACCGGGAGGCGTAAATAGTGAATTTACGATAGAGCGAGATTTAGCCTTACCAATCTAAACGAAATTCGTAGTATATGTTAAACCGATAGTGTGCAAAAAAAGAACATCCAAATCTGACTTTGTATGAGGAAGTTATGATTTTTCTAAGATTTAGCATAGCAGTGCACAGCCCGAAATCTGAAATTTAGATCGGTCGATTTTTAGCCAAAATAATCTAAACGATAAATAAAGATATCATTAATAGGAGTTAAACGATAAAAAGACAGTAAAAAACGGAGCTCGTATGCGAAAGATATGGACGCAGCTTAGTCCCTACTCTTCGAGCGTTGCGAATTCGATACAGTTTTGTAAATCTGAGATAGAATGAGAATTAGCCGACATTATCTAAATGAAAGTTGTAGTACTCGTAAATAACAACGCGTGGATATAAAGTACGTCGATAATAGAGCTCGTATGCGAAAGTTATGGAAGGAGTTTAGTACCTACTTTTCGAGCGCGGCGAATTCGATACAGTTTTGTAAATCCGAGATAGAATGACAATTAGCCAACAAGGTCTAAATGAGAGTTGTTGATATCATTAATAGGAACTCAACGGTAAAAAGACAGACAAAAACGGAGCTTGTATGCGAAAGTTATGGACGAAGCTTAGTCTCTACTTTTCGAGCGCGGTGAATTCGATACAGTTTTGTAAATTCGAGATAGAATGAGAATTAGCCAACGAGGTCTAAATGAAAGTTGAAGATCTCTTTAATAGGAACTCAACGGTAAAAAGACTGGCAAAAACGGAGCTCGTATGCAAAAGTTACGGACGAAGCTTGGAGACTGCTTTACTATACAATTCCTATAAATAAGAGATGAACTCTTCATAATTTCCTCACACCTTCAAACCTTTTTTTCTCTCTCTAACTTCTCTCTAACCTCCCTAAACCCCTCCCAAGTCTAGGGAACCTCCCTATCACAAGAAGAAAGCCCCGGAGCGCTCGACGGCTCCGAGAAGAAAAGCTTTCGGCTCAGAAACGCTGCTCCAACGAAGCCCTGTTTTTAATAAAAACCCGTTGTAAGTGAGTTACGCCTATACTATATTTACTATAGCTTTTATTTAATTATAGTAACATTATTAGGACCTTAAAATAATTATTTGGGCTATTATTATGAGTTATAATGAGTGTTATTTAACGCTTACATAATAGTAATAATAATAACTAGACTATTAATTAGTCGCGATTAACGTTAAAACTAAACTCTAGTGGTATTAATACTAGGTTTTGGTCAAGGAAAAAAATTGTTTTGAGATAACGAAGTGTTGTTCAAGTACCGAGTCACCACCTAATCAAGTGAGTGCATAGTTACCTTCAGCTTACACATAGATATGAAGTATTTTATATAAATTACGTGCTGTGTGTGCATATTATCTGTATACTTGCTATCTATGTTGGATGAACGATTTTATACATGTTTTAAATGATTTAAACAGTATATGTATTTTATATCTACGAAAATGTTGGGATAAGACATGGGTAGATGTAATAGATGAAATATGAGTTGCATGCACTACTAGAAAAAAGGCCTTTTACGACGCTCATTGCGCGTCGTAAAAAGGCTCAGATGACGCGCAAATGCGCGTCAAGGAAGGCCCTGTCATAAAGAGAGACGACGCGCATTTACGACGCTCATTTACGACGCGCAATTACGACGCGCGTTTACGACACGCAATGCGTATCAAGGAAAGCACTGTCATAAAGAAAGACGACACGCATTCTCGTGTCGTGACCTTACGACGCGCGTGTTAATGACACGCAATGCGTATCAAGAAAGCCCCTGTCAAGAAAGGCCATGTCATAAATGAAGATGACACACATTTTTGCGTATCGTAAATTTAAATGTTTAAAAAAATTATTTATATATTTATTAGTTTTTAAATTAAATTTTCATTTAATGTCGCATAATAAAAATAAAATACCATATACAAAAAATACAATACATTGCATAAAATTTAATGTCATACAATTCTATTTTCTTACAATATATAAATTAAATTTACATTGTTATTAAGAGGTTTTCCCTAACAATATAACCTAATACTACATTGCTATAATAAAGGGGCACCTTCTTGTTTCAGTAACTTGTCATTAAGGTGTCTGAAGAAGCTCTAAAACCCTTCATCATGTCTCTTAGCTTCAATATCAATCCCAACTCTTTATCAAGAACAACACGGAAATCCTACACAATAATCATGTCAGTTGTACAATATCAATATCAACTAATTAATAATACACATGGTATGTATGAGAGTGGAATCAACCATATTCAAATCAATATCAACTAATCAATAATCATGTCAGTTGTACAATATTAACTAATCAATAATCAATATCAACTAAACCACAACACAACTAACACAAAGATATTAGCCACTTTTTTTGCATCAGAAAACAAAATGAACTTAACAAACCTGCAAATCAAGAGAAGTCATGAATGACCCTGTATAAACTCTAAAAAAGAAAGCAAGTAAAGTTAACAGATTAGATAAAGTACTAGACAAAAAAATACAAGAGTGAATTATTATAAATAAGAATAGAAGGAGCACCAATTTCATCCAAAACTTCCTGAACCTATATGTATCATCAAATTACCAAATTACCCATAAACTATCTAAAATAAATTAAAATTTTGTGATTTCCTTTTTGTAAATTAAAAAGTGAAAGGACCAAATGTGTAATTCCGGAAAATTAAAATTACAGGGACCATAAATGTAATTTATGCATACCTCCCAAAAGAGCTTAACTGTCCAGCTTCCTTCAGTGTAACCACCAGTGTACCGTGTGTTATTCCTCAAATCATCAACATCAAATGTCATGGTTTCCACCAGAAAGAAGCGTTTTTTTAATATTAAAAACTTTAGTTGATTTAATTAAAAAAATTAAGATAAATCAATTTAAGCAATACTTAATACCTGATTAAATTCACTGGCATTAAACAATTTCAATCAAGATGGGGATATAAGATATGCTAATCCTCTATAAAACGCATTTGAAAGTGGCAATACCTATAAATAATTAGTGGCATCAAATATAGCAAATTTTGTTTCTTTTTCCGAAATGAAAGGGTAAAAAGGTCATTTTAGAGAGATGATTATACCTGTCGGTTAAGTTTATAATCTACCATAGCATATATATACTGCAACTTATTATCATTTGTGACAATGACATCTTTACCCCCAGTTTTAAGTTAAACAACATGTCGTTTTCCAGATAACTCTTCATTAACTGTAAAATCTAGACACATATCCTTCACATCACTATCATAATGCTGCAATAATATATCAAGAAAAGAAGAATGAATTATAAAGTTTGGGATCTAATGCTGACATCTCATCAATAAAGCTGTAACGACCTAGAAGCTTTTGTACAAAAACATGGGAGAAAGAATAATCTAGTAATTACTAATTAGTAAAAAGTAAATACCACTTAATTCCATCAGATGTGGCTATTGCAATATCTAAGTTTTGTGTAGTGAAAACTGAAACAGTGTAACCTCAAAACTCAAAAGTCCCTGGATTCTATAAATAATTAGATAGTAATTACTAATTAGCATGCATATATATACAATAAAGCTAAATCAATCAATAGTAATAGTAGTTGAGGTTTACCGAGTTATTTCAGCATGCCACAGTGGTAATATTGGTGCTTGACATACTAAAAGAGTTACACCAGTAGGAACAGGGGAACAGCAGGAACTGGAACATTGGAATACAACCTATAGGATCTTCTGTTTCCACCTTAAACTTGTCATTGTCGCTTCTGATTCGAACAAATTGAAGCTTTATATGATTGGAGAAGGAGCTAAAGGAGAATGAACCTTCAAATATGTTATGACTAAAATCAATGTACTCACAAAAATTGTTTGAAGAAATATCAAACAACTTAAGAGATGTTGTTACTAAGATCCAATTCACTGAGATTCTTCGACTCACAGAACCTTGTCAAACGACAAAAATAAAAATAAAAAAATATGCGTAAGCCATGAAACTCAAAAGGTAATTAAGTTATAAAAGATTAACCTTCAAGAAATATATTACTTGCATTTTCATGGTCATACAAGTTCAAAAAGATTAAGCATCAAGGAAAGGACCAAAGGTAATGTTACAAAATACTCACAAAAATGAAATGTGCATGCTTTAGATATATAACTTACCATGATTTGATAATGAGCCATTAAGATTATTGTGAGCAAATGGGACAGCTCTTAGGGAAGATAATGCATGTATTGCTGAAGGGATGCTCCCAACAAGACTGTTAGAACTCAAATCCAAGACCTCAAGATGGTGGAAAGATGCAAAAGCTGGATGACAACAAGAGAGTGTTACAAGTCATGTATTATTGACGATTGAAGCTAGATAAGGTCCCACCTCTGTAATATTTAGCTGTTTAGTTGCAGCATCAACAAGCCTTGATTCACTCCCCCTAAAAGTTACAAAAAGAAATATAAAAAACAAACATTTTTCAGAAACTGTTTAATCTAGAAAAGGGTTTTGTGTATACTAAAGTTGTGCAACATAAACCAGCAAGAGAATCAAGATACTTTTTCCCATTTATGTCATACACATATGAACCCTATCATAACAAGAATCAAACCTTTTTCACAATAGACATAGAATATACAAAATTCCAATACTTATAAATGTTAATAATCTTTACCTCAGATTTATCTATTACCAATGGATGCAATTCATCAGGCTGCCATCTAGCAGTGAAAGGAGCCAACATGTCATGTCCCTTATACCTAATATTGGAATAGAAGCAATCAGAAAACGATTTTTTTAAAAGAAATCCAATATTTTGAGGCATAGTATTAAAGATGCATTGCTATAACATACCCCTTACGATCAACTGCAGAATCATCAGTTTGTACAACTTCTATACTAGTCCACCTCACCATCACACTTCTAGAACCTCCAACATTTTTTCTATGTGAACCAATCTATAACATATAACATCTTATTAAATTCAAATCATTAGAGTTGTAATCATAAAGCCTGTTTTCATCTGAGTGTCAGTAACTACAAGTCACATGAAGCAATGGAAAAAAAATAAGTGGAAAATATGCTATGAATTATGAAAACAAACAAGTTATAAACTTTCATACTTTTGCAATGCTAAAAATTTAATAGCTTCTCTATTTATTTAGATAAACAGGTCCCGCGCCCCAAGGAAATTTCAATGTTTCATAAGCTATTAGGTTTAATTATGATGGAGAATATAAATCTAGCCGATATCATATTAGCAGAATACTAATTTTAACAAGGATCATATATAGTTCAATAACATATATTCCTGATTTAATTCGTGTATTAAACTGATTTTGATTCTGATTGTGTGCATGAATGGGAGGAATAACTAATAAGAGGGCCTAACCTGTGATGCAGCCCTTCGAAATAGATTACTCATCTTCTCCTATATTTTAGTGAAAAAGCTCCAAGAATCAAGTGAATGTTAAAAAAAATCAATATTGATATCCCTTTTGTACGCCCTTAAAACTTGATAGAGACAGAAACTTGATAGAGATAGAAAGGGAGTCAACATGGAGAAAGAGAGTATGTCGATTGTCGACCATGTGGTGTGATGTTTATAGTTGGCTTTTAATAATCGAAATCAGATAAACATCGGATCGGAGATGTTGAGTTTCATCCTGTTGAGCAACTCGGTTTCATGGGAGTCGCATATTAGGTAACAGGGAGAAGAACGATGGTAAGCACAACATACCTTTGTGTAACCAGAAGAGGAGAATCGAACCCGTCAATCGGATGTTGGTGATGTTGTGTTTGTTCACATATAACAAATTTACCCCCACATCCAACACTTTGAGAATAAACAATATTGAACCAATTAACGAACCTTAGAGAGTTTATCGCCACCAAGATGATGCAGATGCACGAAAAAAACCAGAATCCTTTTTTCTTGATTGAGAAGATGAAGTTGAGGGATGAATGAGAAGTCGTGTTCCCCTAATTTGCTGAATGGATGAAGAAATAGGACCAAGGATAGAAACACAACTAGACTAGGGTTTGTAACGTGGGGAGTCATTGTAGATGGAGTAGGGTAGAGGTGAAGATGAGTGAGCGGGGTACTTCAAAATTTTGGGGGATTTTCCATGTTTCTAGTGGTGGCGGCTGCTAGGTTTTACAGAGAGTAGTAGGGGAGAAAATGAAAGAAGATATTACTATTTCAAATGTGTTATGTTTGATTAGGGTTTGAAAATAGAAGGAAGTGAAAGTCGATCGGAGAAGAAGGGGTTTGCAGAGAGAAAGAAAGGAGAGAATGAAGTCGATTTGGCGGGTGTAGAGAGTAGAGAGGAAGAGGAAGCGGGTGTTCAATATTTTGGGGGATTTAGTTTCCCCCCTGAGTCCCAGAAACGCGCGTTTTTAAAATTATAAAGCGACATTTGTAGAGGACGCCCTTTTTATTATAGGTGCCCTCCGTGTTTTTAATATTTTTACATGAGACACTAATTTAAGGGCACTCAGTAATGCGCGACCTAAATCCTTAAATTTTTTGACGAGATGACACTTTTTTAATGTCGCTCTCTAATGCGTAACATAAATCAAAGAGCGTCGTGTTTTGCGCGTCGTAAAAGGCCTTTTTTATTGTAGTGATGATGAGTTGAGAGGTGAAATAGACCGTGAGGTGAGGGTGAGAGGTGGACGATGTGAGAAGCCTTTTTCCCAAATGATGGCCCTGTCATTCAGCAGAGTATGGATGACAACCACAGACTATTCTAGACAGTCCAGTGGAACACTAGCAGGCTCGCAACCTGTAGGTGTTGTGAACGACGTGTTCACCGGTGTACTCTAAAAACCCATTGATATGTATTGCGAGTGGACTCTCGAAAACGATACTGTCAACCAAACCCGACAGATGCGCCTAAAGGACTCTACCGGCAGAAGCGCCTAATAGAGAACCTCATAATCCCAACAGATGCGCCCAAAGGACTATTTCGGCAGATGCGCCCCATAGAGAATGTCACAATTTTGGTAGTTGCGCCCTAGTGACAGAACTAGCAGATTGTCCTTGACAGATGTGTCATTTACAACAATGGAATTCGTACCTATTCCTTAGGATACTCCTTAGGAATAAATGAACGAGGAATAGCTGATTCTTAGGGTAGATCCTTAAGAATAAGGAAGATAATGGGGATGGGTAATTGGATTGATTGTTTAATTGTTTAAACATAATAATTATATTATTGTGGGTTGAAAACCCTATGTACTCACCAGGTTTCCCAACCTGACCCACTCAGTTTACTTATATCACAGGTGTCGATATGAAGTGACATTACATTGAGAGATTTAAAGAGATGTAGATCACTAGTGTAAACAAATGTAAGTTCCGTTTATGCTTATGTTTCTGTATTGACGATGACATCCAAACATTTTAAAATGAATAAAATACGTTTCTTCGAAAATGTTTTGATAACGTATTTATCGTATTTTTCTGGGAACAAATTCCACAACATTTTTATGAAAAGAAGTACTCTGGTTTTTATAAAGCATAAACAAAAATCGGTCTTTTCTGGCCGTGAAAATGGGGATGTCACAGTTGGTATCAGAGCATTAGTTTAAGCGAACTAGGAATATGGATTTATTTCTAGAGTTAAACTTAGAATGCTAAGCGATGATTGTGAGGTGTGAGCACTAGATTATTTTAGGAATTATGCCTAAAATGCTTTTATGTGCTAAATGCTTTGTGCCTGACATGCTATTATTTGTTCGGATCTATGGTCTGTTGCCGACCGGATCTGGAAACCTTGTGTGTTTAGGATTCTAAGCGTTTAACTACGATATTAGAACTAGCATATAAACGTTTCGGGGCGATAAGGACGATTTAAACGTCAATCCTACATAAAGATCTAGATTCACCTTATTCGGTGTATAGATCAAGATGGCAAGGACCTGTAGCGGAAACGTGAATGAAAATGGGAACCGAGATCAGCCCCCAGTGATTGAGCAAATACCGGTTGTGGTGGCCGCTGCTGAGCCAATAACAATGGCCGGAGTGCAAGCGATGATCCAAGCAATGTTGGATCGTCAAATGGAGGAAACCAGACGTTTGCTCCAACAAAATCGAGAGGAAGCAACCATACAGGTCGAACAGCCCGAGTTGAACGAAGGGCAGACTGAGGAGGGAAACTACAGTGGGACTGTTGGTCAAGCCAACCCACCGATAGTTAGGCAAAACCACCAGGATGGAGGAAATGATGTACGTGGATGCAAATACAATGATTTCATGGCGTCCAAACCAACGAGTCTATCTGGAAGCCCGACGCTGGTGGAAGTCATGAACTGGATCTCTGAGATGGAGACGATGTTTGAGAGTTGCGAGTGTAGCAACAGGCAGAAGACCGCTCTCGCGGTTCCTCTGTTGAAATCTGGAGTACTAAGCTGGTGGAAGCTACTGGCTGATTCAATGCATAAAGGTGAAGCAAGCAAGATGTGATGGGAGGATTTTCTGGTGCAATTGAAGAAGCAATACTGCTCTGAGCAGGATCTTCTGGAGATCAACAATGAATTCCAGAATCTGAAGAATGGAAGAATGAGTGTTACTGAATATGCTGCAAGCTTTACTGAGAAAATGAGCTTGTTCCTCACCTCATCCCAACAGAACTCTCCAAGGTTAACAAGTTTGCCCTCGGATTACCAGCGGACTTTGGTCCAATGGTCAAGCAAAATACCACTCTGAAAGCCGTCATCTGGGCTGCTAAAAATGTGGAGACCCAGATACGAGAGAAGGGTCTGGAGAGAGCGGAGGTGGGAGAGAAAAGGAAATTTGAAGGATCTTCAAAATCCAACAAGAAGAGAAAATTCTCGAAGAAGTTCGAAAGAGGAGGAGGAAGTGAAGAAAGATGGTGCAAAAAGTGCAAAAAGAAACACACTGGCAAATGCGGTGAGGAGGTGACTTGTTTCAAGTGTGGGAAGCATGGGCACTATGCCAACGAGTGTACATTTAGCAAAAGGGTGTGTTACGGATGTAACAAGGAAGGGTACTTCAAGCAAGACTGCCCAAAGAGAGAGGGGGCTACAAAGCCATATGTGTCGCCAAAGCTAAAGGCGAGAGCATTTCAAATGATCCTTGACGAAGCAGCTGACGATCCAAGGAATCAGGAGTGAGGATGGATACATGGAGATCAAGTTATGAAGAAGCCATGTAGATAGAGTCATATGGTGCAGCCTATTAGAGGCATAATCTAGGGCGAACTTGAACACCCATGTAATCGTTTCAAGGAATAATATAAAACCTTCGTTTTGATATTTTATGTGTTAAGTTTCTATGTGATTTTCTTGTATGGTGACTTGGAAAACTACAGGACAATACTTGGGACAAGTATGAGTAGGTGTGAAAGGTAGTAGAGGCCTATACTACCGGAAGCACAGGACTCACACTTGGATCAGGGAAAGTCACAAGGTTACCAAGAAACTAGTAATTGATTTTGTTTTATTCAAGTATGTCGTTACCATTGTTTCGGTAATGACTAAGAAGGTTGTTGTTATCCCGGCCCTAGTGGTCATATCACATTGAGTCCGACTACAATAAGTAGGTTACGTGGTTCAGAGAACCAAGTTTGATGTAGCGTCCGACTTAAACCAAACGATTGAAATCAAAGCGATCAATAGAAGTATCACGATCGTTGTTAAAGAAGTTGGTAGCTAGAAATGCTACATGTTAAAATGCGATTATATCACATTAGACGATGAAGGAAGGCATATTCCATTCCGGAATTTGACTCTAAGAGACCTGAGTCTAAGCATTGCTACATACGATGATAGGTCATTAGAATATGACACATCGATCAATTGTAGTAATCAAATTAACTTATCCTAAGTTTTTTAAGAAGAAGAAGGAGTCTCTGATCAAGAATGAGGTTGTAACACGAAGGTCATGATTGAAAGTCTAACGAGCAGGTGCAAGACCGAGCACCGCCTACAGTCAAGGAGTCCAAGAGTTAGATACTCGTTCGAAGCAACATAGAAGTTACAGTTATTACCTAGGATGAAGAGATAACATATGGAGTCATTATACAATCTTGTTTCGTTGATGATTTCGGGACGTAATCATCCTAAAGGGGAGATAATTGTAACGCCCGTAGATCCGGGCTAGTCAAATTAGAGGCAATAGGGGTCGAAAACGACTTTTTGACAAAAGATTATTAAGAATAAATAATCTCAACCAAGTTTTAGTATATGTTACAAGGTTTCTGTACATATAAAGAACGTCGAAATCCGAGTTATAACGCAGAAGTTATGACCCGTCGAAGTTTCGCGATGGAACCGACACGATACCGGGAGGCGTAAATAGTGAATTTACGATAGAGCGAGATTTAGCCTTACCGATCTAAACGAAATTCGTAGTATATGTTAAACCGATAGTGTGCATAAAAAGAACATCCAAATCTGACTTCGTATGAGGAAGTTATGATTTTTCTAAGATTTAGCATAGCAATGCACAACCCGAAATCTGAATTTTAGATCGGTCGATTTTAGCCAAAATAATCTAAATGATAAATAAAGATATCGTTAATAGGAGTTAAACGATAAAAAGACAGTAAAAAACGGAGCTCGTATGCGAAAGATATGGACGCAACTTAGTCCCTACTCTTCGAGCGTTGCGAATTCGATACAGTTTTGTAAATCTGAGATAGAGTGAGAATTAGCCGACATTATCTAAATGAAAGTTGTAGTACTCGTAAATAACAACGCGTGGATATAAAGCACGTCGATAATAGAGCTCGTATGCGAAAGTTATGGAAGGAGTTTAGTCCCTACTTTTCGAGCGCGGCGAATTCGATACAGTTTTGTAAATCCGAGATAGAATGAGAATTAGCCAACAAGGTCTAAATGAGAGTTGAAGATCTCATTAATAGGAAATCAACGGTAAAAAGACAGACAAAAACGGAGCTTGTATGCGAAAGTTATGGACGAAGCTTAGTCTCTACTTTTCGAGCGCGGCGAATTCGATACAGTTTTGTAAATTCGAGATAGAATGAGAATTAGCCAACGAGGTCTAAATGAAAGTTGAAGATCTCTTTAATAGGAACTCAACGGTAAAAAGACTGACAAAAACGGAGCTCGTATGCAAAAGTTACGGATGAAGCTTGGAGGCTACTTTACTATACAATTCCTATAAATAAGAGATGAACTCTTCATAATTTCCTCACACCTTCAAACCTTTTTTTCTTTCTCTAACTTCTCTCTAACCTCCCTAAACCCCTCCCAAGTCTAGGGAACCTCCCTATCACAAGAAGAAAGCCCCGGAGCGCCCGACGGCTCCGAGAAAAAAAGCTTTCGGCTCAGAAACGCTGCTCCAACGAAGCCCTGTTTTTAATAAAAACCCGTTGTAAGTGAGTTATGCCTATACTATATTTACTATAGCTTTTATTTAATTATAGTAACATTATTAGGACCTTAAAATAATTATTTGGGCTATTATTATGAGTTATATTGAGTGTTATTTAACGCTTACATAATAGTAATAATAATAACTAGACTATTAATTAGTCGCGATTAACGTTAAAACTAAACTCTAGTGGTATTAATACTAGGTTTTGGTCAAGGAAAAAAATTGTTTTGAGATAACGAAGTGCTGTTCAAGTACCGAGTCACCACCTAATCAAGTGAGTGCATAGTTACCTTCAGCTTACACATAGATATGAAGTATTTTATATAAATTACGTGCTGTGTGTGCATATTATCTGTATACTTGCTATCTATGTTGGATGAACGATTTTATACACGTTTTAAATGATTTAAACAGTATATGTATTTTATATCTACGAAAATGTTGGGATAAGACATGGGTAGATATAATAGATGAAATATGAGTTGGATGATGAGTTGAGAGGTGAAATAGACCGTGAGGTGAGGGTGAGAGGTGGACGATGTGAGAAGCCTTTTTCCCAAATGATGCCCTGTCATTCAGCAGAGTATGGATGACAACCACGGACTATTCTAGACAGTCCAGTGGAACACTAGCAGGCTCGCAACCTGTAGGTGTTGTGAACGACGTGTTCACCGGTGTACTCTAAAAACCCATTGATATGTATTGCGAGTGGACTCTCGAAAACGATACTATCAATCAAACCCGACAGATGCGCCTAAAGGACTCTACCGGCAGAAGCGCCTAATAAAGAACCTCATAACCCCAACAGATGCGCCCAAAGGACTATTTCGGCAGATGCGTCCCATAGAGAATGTCACAATTTTGGTAGTTGCGCCCTAGTGACAGAACTAGCAGATTGTGCTTGACAGATGTGTCATTTACAACAATGGAATTCGTACCTATTCCTTAGGAATAAATGAACGAGGAATAGATGATTCTTAGGGTAGATCCTTAAGAATAAGGAAGATAATGGGGATGGGTAATTGGGTTGATTGTTTAATTGTTTAAACATAATAATTATATTATTGTGGGTTGAAAACCCTATGTACTCACCAGGTTTTCCCAACCTGACCCACTCAGTTTACTTATATCACAGGTGTCGATATGAAGTGACATTACATTGAGAGATTTAAAGAGATGTAGATCACTAGTGTAAACAAATGTAAGTTCCGTTTATGCTTATGTTTCTATATTGACGATGACATCCCAAACATTTTAAAATGAATAAAATACGTTTCTTCGAAAATGTTTTGATAACGTATTTATCGTATTTTTCTGGGAACAAATTCCGCAACATTTTTATGAAAAGAAGTGAATCCGATCCAAGGAAAACCTTCTATCTACTTGCTTACGGAAGCCTCTTCGGATGATAGTTGGTTATGGCACAGAAGGCTTTGTCATCTAAATTTGAAGGAGATCAACAAGCTCGTAATTGGTGATATTGTGCGCAGGCCACCTCTTCTAAATTCAAAAAGGAACATTTATGTGCTGCTTCCGACCTCGATAAGAAAAGTAGAAAGGTTCATTCTTATATCATGAGTACCAACATCATTGAGCCACTGGAACTTTTGTACATTAATCTATGTGCCCCCCCTGCCATCAAAGCATTGGTGCTAACAAATATATTTTGGTCATTGTTGATGATTTTTCTAGATTCACTTGGGTTTTCTTTCTTAGAAAAAATTATGACGCAACACAAAAGCTGATAGATAGCATCAAGCAGGTAGAGCTACAATTATGAAAGCCAGTTCGGAAAATTTGTAGTGATAACGATTCAGAATTTAAAAACCATGCGTTTGAAGAATTCTTGTCCAACAAAGGGATTTCTCACAATTTCTCTTCGCCGTACACTACACAGTAGAACGGTGTAGTTGAAAGACGAGATCGTTCTCTCTGTGAAGCTGCATGGATAATGTTGTCATTTGCGAATCTTCCCTTGTATTTCTGACTGATGCCATCGCCACCGCTTGTTATACTCAGAACCGTTCCTATATCAACAAGCGATTTTTGTCCACTGCATATGAATTTCTGAACAATCGGGAACCTAACATTAAATTCTTTCATATGGTTGGTTCCGGGTGCTTCTTATTAAATTCCATAGAAAATCGGAACAAATTCGATGTGAAAGTTGATGAAAGAATTTTTCTAGGGTATTCCTTGACATCAAAGGCCTATTGGGTTTTGAAACAGAAATCAAAGAAGATTGAGGAAACCTACTACGTCACATTTAATGACAATTACATGAAGAAATATCAAAACGAATATTGTCAATTTGAGGAAATTTTTTCATCAACAAATTCTAAGACTATTCCTCTCATGAATTTATATGAGGAATTTCTAATTTTTTTGATGAACCTGACCAAGCAATCTCCTCATAATCAAACGCAAAAAACAATCAAGAAGATGAATTGATCAAGATTGTTGTCGAAGCTACCAAAAATGAAGAGAATCCTCCTAAGCAATCAATTCTGAATGACCCTCAACCACAATCTTCTGATTCTCCAGTCCAGGGGGAGAGTTCGACTAAGAAATTCAATACCGGTATTCCCCTCCATGGGGAGAACTCAATTCTAAATGTGGGGTCACATGTAAACTTCCAGGGGGAGAATAGTGAAAATAATGACTCAGATGTACAATCGAAATTCAAAGAAGTTTTCGATGAAGTTGATCCAGCCTATGATCAGAACTATCCTCCAATGAAAAAATGGACCAAAGACCATCCTCCATATCAAGTGATCAGGGATTCTTCATCAGGAGTTCTCACTCAGGCTCAACAAAAAGCGAAACAAACTGCAATATTTTCGAAAATGGAGTTTTGCATGTTCAACCCTTTTATTTCGAAAATTAAGCCTAAAACTGTTAAAATTGCTCTTGATCATGCAGACTGGGTTCAGGTGATGCAAGAGGAGCTAAATGAGTCTGAAAGGAATAAAGTATGGAGGTTGGATTCCACTTCAGAAAATGCTTCGGTTGTTAGCATGAAGTGGGTGTTTAGAAATAAAATGGATAAGGAAGGAAACGTTATTCGCAACAAGGCACGTTTGGCAGTTAAAGGCTATTGTCAAGAGGAAGGAATAGATTACAAAGAGATGTTCGCACCGGTGGCAAGACTTGAATCTGTTCGGATCTTTCTAGCATATGCCGCTCACAAAAATTTTGAAGTCTATCAAATGAATGTGAAGTGCGCATTTCTGAATGGCAAACTCGAGGAAACTGTATATGTGGAACAACCGCCATGTTTGTTAATGCGAAATATCCCAATCATTGTTACATACTGGAGAAGGCAGTGTATGGTCTGAAACAAGCACCTCGTGCATGGTATGAAACCCTGACTCGTTTTCTTAAGCAAATCAAATTTAAATAAGGTTCGGTTGACCCAAGCTTCGCTCGCAAGAAAGATGGTGACCATTTAATGATCATTGAAATTTATGTTGATGACATGATTTTCGGATCCACTAATCCTAGATTAACAGTTGAATTGCAAAAACTAATGGAAACTAAATTTGAAATGAGTTTAATGGGTCTAATTAACTTTTTTGTTGGTTTAAACATTAGACAGAGTTCAAAAGGTATTTTTATCAACCAAGAAGCCTACACGAAAACCTTGCTAGCAAAATTTAGAATGGTGGGTGATTCAAAGGTCAAGATTCCTATGGCCTTCGGAATGAAACTTACTCCATCCTTGTATATGCCAACAGTAGATATCACATTATCCCGTCAGATGATCAGTAATTTAATGTATGTAGCATTATGTCATACATATATAATGTTTGTTGTTTGTTATTGTGTCAGGTTTCATGCGAATCCTTGTGAACTGCATATGGTGGCTGTAAAGAACATATTTCGATACCTTAAAAGAACTACATCTCTCGGAATATGGTATCTATCCAATTCAGGTTTCTATGTGCAAGCTTATTTCGACACAGACCTTGGTGGCTGTGGCCTTGATTGGAAGAGCACATCGGGTGGTTATCAGTTTCTGTATGGAAAGCTTGTCAATTGACAATCCAAGAAACAAACCTATGTGTCTTTATCCACAGCAGAAGCTGAATACATTGCAGCATCATCACACACTTCTCAAGTGGTATGGATTCAGAATTAGTTAAGGGATTATGGATCAATATGAAGCGAATTCCCTTGTGTTGTTATTCCGAAAGTGCAATAAGAATTTGCCACAATCCAGTGCAACACTGCAAAATAAAGCATATAGCACTGCGATACCACTTTATAAAGGATTATGTAGAGGATGGGAATGTAGAAGTTCATTTTTTTAGATCCTCAGATCAGTTAGCTGATATCTTCACAAAGGCCCTTCCTAAAGCATCATTTAATCGTATTTTACAAGAGCCTTAAATTGGGCCTTTTTAGTGGGCCTTGATGATTGAGCATCAATGGGCCGTTTAAGATCAAGCAAATGGACTAGAATAATTAATTGGCTTTGAGGTAAGGCCCATATGAGGAGTTGGGCCCAATTTGGAAAATTGGGCTACAGATGGGCCATAGTCTGGGACTTAATGACTATATGGTGTTGGGCCTCAGAATAAGACCATGTATAGGCTTGGGCCCAATTTGGAAAATTAGGCCATATGTTGGGCTTTGATTCCTAGTTGGCTTTAGGCCTTGGGCTTAAATAAGCCAAGCCTAGGGTAATGTAGTAATTATCCAACTATGTATTATGGTTATGTGTTGGGACCCAATTATTAATTAGGTGTTGTTTTGGTGTTGACAATTCGGGAATCTGTCATCCAGTAGCTGGGGTTGAGCCTGCGGGACTTCAACAGTGTGGGATTGTGTCTACGGGACTTCAGTAGTGTGAGGTGAGTTACCTTCCAGTAACGGTGGGTCTACGGCCACAATGCCGTTCCACCCATAGGAGTTGTATGTTAGATGATTGTCTTTGTGATATCATCTAGGTTTGCTACTACCTGATATGTTAAATGCTAGCATGATATGTTATATGTGATAGTAGTAGAGTCGGTTGTTAGGACCGAAGGGTAGGTCAGGCACCCCAGATATGTCTAACAGTATGTGATGATATGTTTATATGCTGGCATGATATGTTATATGTGATAGTGGTAGTAGGAGGGGAATAGTCCCCAAGTTCAGTTGTTAGGACCGAATGGTAGGTCGGACACCCCAAATATGTCTGATAGTATGTTTATGTTATGATATATGTGATAGTAGCAGTACGGGGTGGAATAGTCCCCGAGGTTCGGTTGTTAGGATCGAAGGGTAGGTCAGCACCCCAGAACAGCTTGACATGGCTAGGTCGGCACCCTAGAATGGCTTGACACGGGTAGGTCGGCACCCCATAATGGCTTGAAATGGGTAGGTCGGCACCCAAGAATAGTCGTACCGGGTAGGTCGGGCACCCCAGAATTGTCCGACAGTATGTATGTTATGTGATTGTATGGTATGTGGTATGATGGGGGAACTCACTAAGCTTCGTGCTTACGGGTTTTAGTTTTGGTTTCAAGTACTTCGTTTTCAAAAGAAAGGATCCAGCTCGATCGCATCGCATCACACTATGTTTTCCGCAAAGGAGATCTTTGGGATTATACTTTGATATGATTTTCTGATGACATGTTTTGATTATTGAAGTATTGGTTTTGGCATGATATGTTATTATGGATGTTTTCTTATACTGTTGGTTTTATAATAACTCACTTAAAAATGAAATTTTTTGCCTTGAATTTTGGGATGTTACATATGAACTGAAATGTGTACTACCCGTATCATTTCATACTGGGGGGCTGACGACGAGCATAAAGTGGAGTCCGAGACAGAAATAACGGACAAAAGTGACAGACAGAAGTGACAGATAGAAGTGACAGACAAAAGTGACAGACATAAGTGACATACAAAAATGATGAGCATAAATGACGGACACAAATACATGGCCCTACGTGCACGCCCAAAATGCAAAAATGCATAGCGACCCAAAATGCTTGGCCCTCACATTTTACTTATATATTTAATTGTGTCACACTCATACATATTCACACAATATATATATATATATATATATATATATATATATATATATATATATATATATATATATATATATATATATATATAAGAACATGTTGATTGAGAATATTAGAATATCTCGAGCTAAAAGATGATCACGATTCAAATTGATGAACAAATTCATCACTTAATTCGGATGACAGGTGATTATATCTTATAAATAGCCAAAGTTTGTAGTTCGAGAGGAGGGCAAGAAACTCTAATACCCAACTTTCAGCTTTGATCGATTTCTCTAGTTAAAAACTGACTTTACCGTCAGAGTGTCATCTCGGGTCCTCACCCGAGATTGTTTCCGGTATAACCGGAGTTTGGACGAAGGACAGAGCAAAGATTCGTGACAAGTCTCTTTATCTCAACCGTCTCATGAACCCAGATATTCATCAATGGTTAAATCGAAAAAAATTCTTTCAATGATTAAATCAAAAAAATTTCAAATTATAGTGGTTTTTATATAACTTGACTTTTTTTTTCATAAAGAATAGTTTTCTTAATAAATATGAATAATATTACAGCACCTTTTGTTTGTTTGTTAACATAGTAAATAAAATTTCACAACAAAAGAATTTTTATTTTTTTATTTTTTGCAAACCGTCGCTTTCGGTTAACCTTTGAAAAAAAATACTCAACGGTTTGATTTTTTTTCCCAATATATTCAATGACGTTATGGAACAGTGAGCAGGCCAATACATGTGGGTAGTTACAAAATTTAAGGATGTTAAATGCTATTTTGATAAGTTAGGTTTGGGTTCATAAGGTGTAGTTGAAGAATTGTCATAAATAGTATGTATTTTAATCTATTTCAAATTCAAAGTTTGTTTTTAAAATCATGAATATTTCAAAAGCGAAACAAAGATGATGTAATTATTCGCATAACCAATACTAAACCAATTAAGATTTAAAATCGTAAATAAATCAGACATTGAATAATCATTTGATAGATTTTCTAGTCCGAATTTATCCGCAATCAATCAATATATATAATCTTAACGAATATTGTATTCATGAATCATGATATCTCTATTCTAATAAATGAATATTTTTATTTTCCTTTTAACATGTGTCATCCTATTAGGCCTCCTAATTAATGCATATTTTATTCTCCTTTTGCCCATGTGTCACCATATTATTTCTCTTAATTAATGCATACCACTTGTCAACTCCATTTCAAATTTCAAATTTTAAAATTTTTCATTCTAATTACATTAAACAAATATCATTAGAATAAAAATTAAAATAAAATTATTACAATTATAAAATGATATAATTTTACATATTTATTTAAATAAATGATTAAAATTTATATAACTAAAAATATCTCTTAATTACTAATTTATTTAAAATAATTAATTAATAATTTTGAGTTTAAATATAAAAATTTAATTAATTTTGTAACCATGGTTCCCACGGGTTATAAACTAGGACAATTATAAAGTAGAGTAGTAGAGCCTACCTTTTATACGTGACACTACTCATTTAGAAATTTTTCATATAGCTGAGTAGGGGTGTTCGTTTGGATGGATCGGTTCGATCCGATCCAATTAACTAATTCCAAATGGATTTCGGTTTTCAAAATATGGATCCAAATAGTCTAAATTAAATTTAAATCCGATCCGATCCAATTACAATTCGGTTGGATCGGTTTTTATAATTCGGTTTTCAAAAACCATAACATTTTAAAAGGACATAAAATTATAATATGATCTAATTTTACAGAAAAAACAAAAACAAATTATTTAATTCTGATTTAAAATTTATAAACAACCACTAAGAAGACATATTATAGTTTATTACTTTAATAGATAAAAAACATTTGACAGAAATTACATATTAATGTCTTTTATAAGGTAAAACCTGTTGAACTTATTTAAAAAAAATTATAAAATTAATAAATAATTATAGATATATTGAAAATAAAAATATAACAAATTGTTATTCGGTTTTTTTGGGCTATTCGGTTCTTATTTTATAAATCAAAACCTATCCGAAATCCAAAATAATAATTCGGTTTTGTAGAAAACCAATCCAAAAATCCGAATATCCGAACCAAATAGTCCAATCCAAATTGTCCAATTGAACGATTCGGTTTTATCCAAATAGTAAACAACCCTATAGCTGAGTTCATGTTCCGTATTTTTCTATTCTTTCGTAAAATCGAAAAAATATGTTGGGCAACGATTTCTAAAGAATTTTTAGTAGTTTTTAGATTTTAGGGTTTATGAAAACAAAAAAAGCTTGAATTTTAATTTTGTTCGGTAACTAGGCGTAAAACCCACGTATTACATGAATTTGTTTAAAAAAAAAATTAATATGATAACTTTAAACATTTGAAAAAGTTTGATTTTATAAGAAAAATATTTAATTATTAGAATTAAAGTGTTTTTTTCTTTTTTAAATTTAAACAAACAATTTAGATAAATATACAAAGAAAACTAATGAAGTTTTAATTTAGAAATTTAAAAAATAGAAGGAAAGTCAATTATTGAAATTGATATGTATTTATTATTAAATTTATTACAATTATTACATTTAAATATTATGTGAAATTTAATAAAATGAAAAAAAAATCATAAAATGACATATGGTCAAATCAATGATAGTGTAAGATGTGACAAAATGATTTTTATTTATTAGAGTAGATACGATTTCAAAGTTTTTTATTTTAAACAAATTTTCTTAAATTCAAAGCTATTGAATTTAGTTTTTAAGAACGTCCACAATATTTTAGTTTTTTTTTTAATGTTTTATTTCATTTTTTACATATTTTAAAATATATAGCTATTTTGCCAAATAATTTTACACAAATAAAAAGTAGAACTTTTAGTTTACAACTTTTAGCTATATTTACCAGCTATTAACTATCGTCTATCAATTTCCAACTAGTTTTTATTAATGATACCCTAATCATTACCAAACACATATAATATTGTTATGTTTTGTCATGTCATACATAACAAATAAAGTTTATATAACCAAAATATACGAGTTTTTTTGTCTTATTAACATCATCTTTAAACTAATGAGCGAACACCACACACTACCTGGGGTCGACGTGGCACTCTAGTGGCCATGGTAACATTGCTTACTCACAAAATGAATTCACTTGATATTCTCTACTTTATTTGCAATATCTTCTAAAACGACTATAAACAATTCTCCTAAGAACCATTCTAATATCCACTAGAACATAGAAATCAAACGTTGATAACTACTTCAAATACGCCTATTAGAATCATTCATTACTAGAAAAAAAGCTTTCCGTGACTGATAATGTTTGTCGTAAATGTCTATACATGATAGACAAATGTCTATCATTAAAAGTCATATCATAAAGGAAAATGACAGGCATTTGGTCTGTCATAAAATTTACGATGAACCTTTATGACCTACAAACGATACACTTACGGCTACCTTTGTATGTCGTAATTGTAACGCCTCGATTCTCAGGTATTGATAGTATGACTTTAAATTTCAAGTTTCAAAGTCTACTCGACGAGTGGATGTCCTGAATTGTCGAGTAGGAGCGGGATTGGGCTACGTATTTAAGTGACCAACTCACGACGTCGAAAGAGTGACTCGATGAGTTGGAGCTGGAGGGCGAAACCCTAATCCCCGGGGTTTTGCACCCTATTTAAAGGATCCTTTACCCCTTTAGCATACCCTTGCAGCCCCTGTGAGTCCAGAAACCTTAAATCTCCATTTTCTCTCCATACTTGTGTGTTTAAAGCGTGAAAGTTGGATCTTGGTGAGGAAAGGCTTGAAGATCTAGAAGCTTTCAACAAGGAATAGTTAGGGATCTAAAGTCTACCTCAGTTTATCATCATTTGGACGTATCAAATCATCACCTTGAGCTTTTTCTAGCTAGATCCCTTTTATATTTGAGTTTTGGGACCATTTTGGGCATTTGGTGTTGCATTTTGAGTGATGAACCAAGATCTGAAGTTGCAACTTCATATCTAAGCTCATATTTGCTCTTATCATCATAAAGTCTCAGTCTTTAGCATGTTGGTGAAGTTCTTTTGCCTAGAACCTCTTCTTTAGCTTGATTTAAGTCATTAGCACCTTACATGCACGTAAAGTTTGCAACTTTACGTGATAAACATGCCCTAGGAGCTTGGATCTGCAGTATGGAGCCTTAGCCTAGCTTAAAAAGCATCTGTATGGATGAAGGACCAAAGGGACTCGGCGAGTGGCATGGTTGACTCGGCAAGTCCGATGAAGATTGTCGTAGACTCGACGAGTCAGTAGAGTGACTCGGCGAGTCCGATGAAGATTGCCTTAGGCTCGGCATGTCAGAGGAGTGACTCGACGAGTTGGCAAGGAACTCGGCGAGTAGCTAAGGGTACTCGACGAGTTGAGGTCAACATGGACTGTTGACCATGACAATTGACTTTGACTTTGACCAAGGGTTGAACAGTTGACTTCTGAGGATATTTTGGTAAATTGAATTTTGATAGCAAAGGACATTGGTGAATATAGGTGTTGGAGTTTGTAACGCCCGCAAATCCGGGCTAGTCAAATTAGAGGCAATAGGGGTCGAAAATGACTTTTCGACAAAAGATTATTTAGAATAAATAATCTTAACCAATTTGTAGAGTACGTTACAAGGTTTTCGTACATATAAAGAACGCCGAAATCTGAGTTATAACGAAGAAGTTATGACCCGTTGAAGTTTCGCGACGGAACCGGCACGATACCGGGAAGCGTAAATAGTGAATTTACGATAGAGCAAGATTTAGCCTTAGCGATGTAAACGAAAGTCGTAGAATATGTTAAACTAAGAACATAGATAAAAAGAACGCCCAAATCTGACTTCGTATGAGGAAGTTATGATTTTTCTAAGATTTAGCATAGTAGTGCACAACCCGAAATCTGAATTTTAGATCGGTCGATTTTTAGCCGACGGGATCTAAATGAAAGTTGTAGTACTCATAAATACCAATGCGTGGATATAAAGAACGTCGATAATAGAACTCGTATGCGAAAGTTATGGACGAAGCTTAGTCCCTACTTTTCGAGCGCGGCGAATTCGATACAGTTTTGTAAATCCGAGATAGAATGAGAATTAGCCAACGAGGTCTAAATGAGAGTTGAAGATCTCATTAATAGAAACTCAACGGTAAAAAGACAGACAAAAACGGAACTCGTATGCAAAAGTTATGGACGAAGCTTAGTCTCTACTTTTCGAGCGCGGCGAATTCGATACAGTTTTGTAAATCCGAGATAGAATGAGAATTAGCTAACGAGGTCTAAATGCAAGTTGAAGATATCATTAATAGGAACTCAATAGTAAAAAGAAAGACAAAAACGGAGCTCGTATGCAAAAGTTACGGACGAAGCTTGGAGACTACTTTACTATACACTTCCTATAAATACAAGGGTGAACTCCTCATATTTTCTTCACACCATAAGCCTTTCTTTCTCTCTCTAACTTCTCTCTGACCTCCCTAAACCCCTACCAAGTCTAGGGAACCTCCCTATCACGAGGAGAAAGCCCCGGAGTGCCCGACGGCTCCGAGAAGAAAAGTTTTCGGCTCGGAAACGCTGCTCCAGCGAAGCCCGGTTTTTAATTAAAACCCGCTGTAAGTGAGCTACGCCTATAGTATATTTAATATAGATTTTATTTAATTATAGTAATATTGTTAGGACCTTAAAATAATTATTTGGGCTATTATTATGAGTTATATTGAGTGTTATTTAACGCTTATATAATAGTAATAATAGCTAGACTATTAAATTAGTCTCGTCAAGCGTTAGACTAAACTCTAGTGGTAATGATACTAGGTTTCGTCAAGGGATAATTGTTTTAAGAGTAATGAAGTGCTGTCCGAGTGCCGACTCACCACCTTTCAGGTGAGTGCATAGTCCCTTTCATCTTACACATAGATATGAAGTATTTTATATAAACTACGTGCTATGTGTGCACATTATCTGAATACTTGCTGTCTATGTTGGTTGAACGTTTTATACATGTTTTAAAGGACTTAAACTGTATACGTATTTTATATATACGAAAATGTTGGGTATGAGATGGGTAGATGAATGATGAGAGATAGAAGATGACGTGAGTATACATTGGCAGCTACAGACTTAGTGCCTATGGGACAAACACCGGTAGCTATGGACTTAGTACCTTTTAGACGTTGGTAGCTATGGATTTAGTACCTGTTGGGAATTGGTAGCTATGGACTTAGTACCTATTAGTTAGACGCTGGTAGCTAAGGATATAGTACCTGTAGGAATTGGTAGCTATGGACTTAGTACCTGTTGAACATTGGTAGCTATGGACTTAGTACCTATTAGATAAAGACTGGTATCTATGGATTTAGTACCCGATGAATAGACTATAGCAGCTATGGAATTAGTGCTTTATGAACGAACATTGGCAGCTATGGATTTAGTGTCAGTCCCATAACCCTGGAAGTAAGGGACTTCGGAATAAACGAATGCAGGATAGATGACTCTTAGGTTAAATCCTTAAAGAGTAAAGAAGATAATGGGGATGGGTAATTGGGTTGATTGTTTGATTGAACATAATAATTATATTATTGTGGGTTGAAAACCCTATGTACTCACCAGGTTTCCCAACCTGACCCACTCAGTTTATGTATATCACAGGTGATGAAGTGAAGTGACATTACACTGAGAGATTTAAAAGAGATGTAGATCACTAGTGTAAATCATTGTAAGTTCTGTTTATGCTTATGTTTCGGTATTAACGATGACATCCCAAACATTTTAAAATGAAATAAATACGTTTCTTCGAAAATGTTTTAACAACGTATTTACCATGTTTTTCTGGGAACAAATTCCGCAACCTTTTTATAAAATGAAGTACTCTGATTTTTATAAAGCATAAACAAAATCGGTCTTTTCTGGCCGTCATTTTGGGGATGTCACAGTTGGTATCAGAGCATTAGTTTAAGCGAACTAGGAATATGGATTTATTTCTAGACTTAAACTTAGAATGCTAAGCGATGATTGTGAGGTGTGAACACTAGCTTATTTTAGGAATTGTGCCTAAAATGCTTTTATGTGCTAAATGCTTTGTGCATGATATGTTGTTAATTGTTCGGATCTATGGTCTGTTGCCGACCGGATCTGGAAACCTTATGTGTTTAGGATTCTAAACGTACGACTACGGTATTAGAACTAGCATGTAAATGTTTCGGAGTGATAAGGATGATTTAAACGTCAAGTAAAGGTCTAAATTCACCTTATTCGGTGTATAGATCGAGATGGTAAGGACCCGTAGCGGAAACGTAAACGCAAATGGGAACAGGAACCAACCCCCAGTGGTTCAGCAAATACCTGTTGTAGAAGAAGTTGCGCCTGAGCCAGTCACCATGGCTGGAGTTCAAGCCATGATTCGGGCTATGTTGGCTGAACAAAGGGAAGAAATGAGATGGATGTTGAATAGGGACGAACCTACTATGCCCATTGAGCAACCCGAACTGATTCCCGAGCAATCTGAGGAAGGGAACTACAACCGCCAAGTGAGTCAAGTTGGGACTCAAGGTGAGCAAAGGGATGGCCCAGAAGGGAGAAACAACAAGGATGGGCGGATGTACAAGAACTTCTTGGGTGCGAAACCACCAAGCCTCTCAGGAAGCCCAAAGCCGGTTGAGATTATGGATTGGATCTCTGAGATGGAGATGGTGTTTGAGAGCTGCAGCTATAATGAGAAACAGAAGACTGTCTTTGCAGTAAGACAGCTGAAAACTGGAGTCTTGAGCTGGTGGAAGCTATTGGCAGATACGATGCCATGAGGAGAAGCCTTAAGGATGTCGTGGGAAGAGTTTTTGGAACAGTTGAAAATGCAGTACTGCTCGGAGGTAGATCTGATAGACCTAAACAACGAGTTTCAGAACCTGAAGAAAGGGAAGATGAGTGTTGATGAGTATGCCACCGCATTTACCGAGAGGATGAAGCTATTTCCCTACTTGGTGCCTACTGAACTCTACAAGATTGATAGGTTTGCTAACGGACTGCCCACTGACTTTGGTCCAATGGTCAAAATGGCAACTACCTTGAAAGCAGCTATTAGGGCAGCTAAGAACGTAGAGGCCCAGATAAGAGAAAAGGGTCTAGAAAAAGATAAGGCAGGAGAGAAGCGAAAGTTTGAGGGATCTTCGAGGTCAAACAAGGAAAGCAAATTCTCAAAACTCGGAGGAGCAGATGGAGGTGAAACAAGATGGTGTGATAAATGCAAGAAGAAGCATGGTGGGAAGTGCGACGAAGAAGTGACTTGTTACAAGTGTGGGAGGACGGGTCACTATTCCAAAGACTGCACACATAATGACAAAGTATGCTACGGATGTGGAGGCAAGGGGCACATGTCCAGAGACTGCCCAAGGAAAAATAAAGCAGCAAGACCAGAAACGCCACCAAGGCCAAGGGCATTTCACATGATCCTCGACGAAGCAGAGAACCATGCGAGGAATCAAGAATGAGGACTTCTTACCCGAAGATCGGATTATGCAGTAGCCATAGTTTCGTATGATGTAGCCTAGTAGAGGCATAGTCTAGGGTGAACTTGAACACCTATGTAATCGTTTCAAGAATTAATATAAAACCTTCGTTTTGTTATCTGATGTGTTGAATGATTGTATGATTTGCTGCATGGTGACTTGGGAAACTGCGAGACAATACTTGGGACGAGTATGAGTAGGTGTGAATGGTAGTAGAGGCCTATACTACCGGAAGCACAAGACTCACACTTGGATCAAGGAAAGTCACAAGGTTACCAAGAAGCTAGTAATTGATTTCGTTTTATTCAAGTGTGTTGTTACCATCGTTTCGGTAATGACTAAGAAGATTGTTGATATTCCGACCCTAGTGGTCATATCGAATCGAGTCCGACTATGATGAGTATGTTGTGTGGTTCAGAGGACCAAGTTTGATGTAGCGTCCGACTTAAACCAAACGGTTGAAATCAAAGCGATCAATAGAAGTATCGCACTCGTTGTTAAAAAAGTTGGTGGCTAGAAATGCCTAATGTTAAAGTGTGATTATATCACATTAGAACATGAAGGAAGGCATAGTCTGTTTTAGAATTTAACTCTAAGAGACCTAAGTCTAAGTGTTGCAACATACGATGATAGGTCATTAGAATATGACACATCGATCTATAGTAGTAATAAAAGAACTTATCTCAAGTCCATATCCAGCAAGGATCGAGATTGTGACTTGAAGGTCATAATTTGGGGTCTAACCTGAGGTAGAGAGCAGGTGCACGATCGAGTACTCTTACAGTCAATGAGTTTAAGAGATAGAATTGAAGGAATGTAGAAGTTATAATTATTACCTAGGATGAAGAGATGACATGTGGAGTCATTATATAACCCTGTTTCGTTGATGATTCCGGGACGTAATCATCCTAAGGGGGAGATAACTGTAACGCCCGCAAATCCGGGCTAGTCAAATTAGAGGCAATAGGGGTCGAAAATGACTTTTCGACAAAAGATTATTTAGAATAAATAATCTTAACCAAGTTGTAGAGTACGTTACAAGGTTTTTGTACATATAAAGAACGCCGAAATCCGAGTTATAACGAAGAAGTTATGACTCGTTGAATTGTCCCATGCTCCAAGCATGCACACTTTGTTTCCTATGGTCCATGAAATAGATCAATTGAAAAGTTTTCTAATGATGCTCATTTCACAATTCCTAATCCTCATCGTTAGTGTAAGAACACAAGGTTCTTGCCACTACTAGAATATGTTAGATTCTATCATTTTATGCAATGATCCTTTCGTAAAGTCATAGTACAAAAGTCACCAAGACTTGGCCAATGAAATTACTAATTACTCTATCAAAAATTGTTACAAAACAATTCTATAGATGTGATGTCTCACACTCAAAGCAAATTCCTTTGAACAACCTTTTTGCATAAAATTTTCTAATCTAGACATAAAATTCTTAATATCCAACTCCCAATATGGATACATTTCCATATTTTTCATATGACAATTCATTCTAAATAGAATCTTATCTATTCATAATAATGTTGATATGGTCCATCCAATACTATACTTCCAACTACTCACAAGCAACCAATCCTCAGCGAACTTTGGATTAATTTAGTCAAAACCGATTCTAATCCCTTTTCCCTCTTAATGCACTGGGCATTTGGAAAATTTTAGAATGGTCAAATATTATAGCATATGTAATCGATCCTATACCCGAAGTGTATGGGAAATGATTCATAATGTCTTACATAAAGACGTGATACTTTACCATTCTTTTTCTATAATATCTCTAATTGCCATGTTCTCACAACCTTTTGATTATGAAAAGGGATATCGTAATCATAACCAAATTTTTGAGAATGCAATTATCCTTTCCATATATAGAATTTCCTCATGTTGAACCATTCCAACACAACATTCATATATATTTGACTAAATTTAATTAAAATTCCACAATCTAAGCCTTTAGATTTGAAATGAAGCATACTATTCTCTCCCTTAATTATATCAAAACAACTTTTCAACCCCTACAACTCTGCAAAGTGAATCTTTTTTTTTTCTATAATTAATATTGCTAACTTGCAATACTTGACATAATAATCATGCTCCCACTAACACGATGATTATTACCATACAAGCATAACACTTATGCTTCCACTAGCTTTGACATATATCTAGAAAACATCTGAACTTTCAGAAAACAATGCTTATTGAATTCCTTAAGTTCATATTTCTAAATACTTGATGCTTTGATAAGCCTTTATCTAAGCTTCTTAAACTCATACACCTTTGCCTTAGAAAGCTCACATGTGTGTCTAAATAAATTCAGAACTTATGTTACTAAGTCCTAAATTTTCAGACCAATTGCTAAATCTCACAATTTGAACTATGAAAAGGGATGCCGTAATCATAATCAAATTTAATAATTCAATTTTCACAATTACAATCTTCTTAAAATCTCTCTCAGTGAAAGCGTTTCCTAAAAATCATTTTCATGACGGAGATAAACCTTATGACACTTAGATTTTAAAGTGTAGGTGTTCCTATTCATGTGAATTTATCATAACAACAATCATAAGACAATGTTTGTGACAAATCCAACTCATATGGATTGAACTTGTTCAATATTGATTTCTCACCTTATGGCAGCATGAATGCCCACCATTGCTTCCAGGTTGTTAAGCAACTCACCCTTACCTTATCAATGTACTTTCCATTGATCAGGGTGCCTTGCCTTTATGCAATCCAATTGAGAACTCATAGAACTCATATTGCATAGTTGACTTAATCTGGAATGGAACAGAAACAAAATTATGTCAACACGACAGGCCGCCAACCTCAAGTCGTGTGCTAGTGATCAACTATCGGTTTATTCTTGATTAGCTGTTGAACTTTTCAAGACAATTGAGACTCCCACTGACTTCTTGACATATATGATTCTCTTTTTCAAGGAAGTTTTCTTGACAAAACAAATATTCAATAGTTAGTGTGAAATCCTATCAAGACTAACACTTCGCTCAACTGGTTCTTGTTGGTCTTTGTCTTCTGCAAGACATCACAACTTACGAACTCAAATGTGCAGGAATAAGAAGACTTTTTCCAATTCCACATTTGTTGAGTGTTATAAACCTACTAAATACGTGTCACTCAATTCGCAATCTTGGAGTATGACTCTAAGACTCGATATTGGAACGAAGTAGGATTGACTTCTTGATCTAACCATTTCCATAATTCCTAATTCTTCTTCTTAGACATACAAATGTACTAAGACTCAATTAGAGGATCAATTGAGATATGGTTCTTAATCATTAAGACTTATCATAAAACACAATAAAAGGTACTCTCCCTTCTTATTAGAATAGAGAAACTTTTATCTTTCTGCCTACTTGATTGTTCTTATTCGTTCTGCTATTTATTAAAATCTTTTCAATCAACTTAGAATTACACTTAATCTTATAAGTATAATCATATTTACTAAACTTTAGTAAATCATGACAAATACTCTATCTCTCTTTGTGGTAGACTTGATCAGCACACAACCAAGTGTACCTGATCCCTAGCCCTTCACTTGACTCTTTGTCAAGGAATTAGTCTAATTTCCAAATATTAAAGTTTTTCATTCATCACACAATGCAGGTTGCATGATTCCAAGTTTCTGTCCAATTGAAACTTAGGCGATGAAAAACTCTCCATATTTGCTAAATCCTCGACATTTCCACAAATAACATAATTAAGAATCAAATCCATTATTGCTAATAGTAGAAACATTCAATCATCAATTTTTTTCATACATGCCATTGCAAGGATAAATAAATAAGACGAAAAACAAATTTTATTTTATTGCGGAAAAACTTTGTCCTTACAATGCAATTCAAATGAAAAACTATGCTATTACATATTCCTGAGATCAATGAGGGTCACTATATGATTCAGGAAGCGACTGAAGAACCCAGTCAACAGCCAACTGACCTGAAATCTCGACACCCAACATCCTTAACCTGTCAATGTGTGACTTCATCTCTAAGACGTGTGCACACACAGGTTTCCCATCTTCGTGTTTACTTGCCAAAAGGGCTTGAGTTAGATTGAACTTTTCAAGCCTTCGAACTTGTGGGTTAGGGAGAATAATTGGAGGAGGTGGAGGAAGTGAAGCATGATCTCTGGTTCCTCGATCATATTGTGGAATATCATCTTCATTTGGAAAACTTGTTCCATGGGATTTGGGAAGACCATTGTTAGATTCATACATCTACAAAACGGGAGAAAAATTCAAGTTAAGTTGATTAGAATCCTTGATGTAACACCCAAATGAAACATCAAGGCTAGGATCCAACACAATACTCTACAACCTAGAAAAGGGATGCCGTAATCTAGTTGCAGAATATTTGAAGGTAGGTAAATGACGATTTACCAATTTCTACCATGAAAAACGAAAAAGAAATTTAAGTTTTAAATGAATTAAAACTCCTAGATCTTTTGAGATTCATTGAACTTTTCAACGATTTGTTTAATCTCGATTATGCCCTTCAAGTTTGCGACTGGGATGCCGAGGATCACAAACAAGGTATGAATAACCATGCAAATCACGTGGTGCACTCAATGCTACTATCACCTAATCAATGTGCCGATTAGCCACACACGCTCCATTGATCTATGATAAACATCGATCCACCCTTCGCCACCAATTTAAATCCCAAATTAGTGTGCCGGTTAACCACACACGCTCCACTAACGTTTGACAAGGGTACGAAGTGTAATTCCATGGATTAGCATACAATTTCACACTTTGCCTAAAGTAACTATGATTTGGGAATTTGTAAAAGCATGTAGTTACTTTTTACTTCATTATACATATAATGGAAGGTTTTTGTCCTATCCTACCCATTTGGCTAACGACCCTCCACTAGTCAAGAGTGCAGTGGGTAAGAGTGGATACCCATTCAATCGTCATTTTATAGGCAATTTCCTTAAACACCCCTTATAAACCAGCTTCATGAATGAGGCCTACTAATGGTAAGACTGACTCTTTACTCATATATATATATATATATATATATATATATATATATATATATATATATATATATATATATATAATATTAGACTTTTAATGTTACATATATATAGTATAGGGTGTATTTTACACTTTTAAAATACTAGGTGGTTTTATTAACTTTCTCTTTTTAATTAAACTTTTAATTAACTTAACAAAACCATGTGGGTATAATTTGAACTTTTCAAAATACTAGGGTTTTAGAATTTAAATATTATACAATTAAACTATTAATCAAAATTTTAAATTCCAAAACATGAGGGCAAGTTTTGAAACATTTCAAAACATTACGGTTTAGAATTTAAATATTTCAAAATTAAACTTTTAATTAAAAAATTTAAATTCCAAAACTTGAGGGCAAGTTTTGAAACTTTTCAAAACATTAGGGTTTAACTATTTAAATTTCAAAAACAAAACTTTTAAGTTCAAATTTAAACTATAAAACCTAAAGGAGAAAATTGAAACTTTTTCACAAGATAATTCAAATTTAAATTACAAATAACCAATCTTTATCTAATAAAACAAAAGATTTTCTAAAATTTGACAATTATCTTCTATTTTGGTAAGGATAATCTTCAAATATTGATAAAAATTGTTTTTATTAATAAAATTCGTTTTAGGTAGTTATCGACAGCCAAAAACAGGTCAAAATCCCGAAATCAGCTCCATTTGACTCTCTGACTCGTCAAGTCAGGCTTACACTCGTCGATTTCACTATGGACTCGGCGAGTCACCCAGTTGACTTGGCGAGTCAAGTCGAAAACCCTCAAAAAATTCAATTTTCAGCCAAAATTCGATAAAATAAGCATCAAATTCACTAACAAACAGCCCTAGGCTCTGATACCACTGATGGGTTTCGAGCAATACATCATTCCTATGGTGTACATGCAAACCCTAATAGCTTTGGATCTAGTTTGTCTAATGAACATGCAATTGATTATCCAAAGCCATAAACCCTAGATCTAATAAACTATAACTGAAATTAGGGTTTAGATCTTACCTTTGATTGTTATATAGCGATAACAATCAATCCTTGGCTTTAGAAAGCTTAGTGCCTCAAGTGTTGCACCTCTAATGGAGTCACAAACACCACTAAACAACTTGGATGAAGAGGGAGGAGAGAGGAGGCACCAAAAACGGCTGGAAACCCTAAAGGAACACTTAGCCATGTTTTTAGGGCATAGGGGTCCTTTATATACATGTAGGCTGTTAGGGTTTGCAACTAGGAAACCCTAATCTGACTGCTTAGGCCCTAAGCAGCCCATGGACTCCTTTAACATATCCCTTGGATGAATTCCTTATGGGCTTCCAATAGAATTCGTTTAATTTATATATTATTAGGTGATCCATAGCCCAATTGTAATTATCTTATAATTACAACTCCAGTCCCCTAAGTTTAATTAATCTCTTTTAACCACAAAAATAATTCTTAATTAATTCTTGACTAATATTAATTAAACATTATGATTTCTCCTTTAATATATTATTCTTATAATATATTAATAAATCATAATTAATTCTTTCTTTTCTTAATTCATCCTACGTATTGCTATGGTGAAGGCAACCCAAAAGGACCATGCTCATAATCGGGTCAAGTACATACCAAAATAGTTATGGACTTATACACTAATCCAACAGAGAGGTGCTTGACCTGTAGGATGGTCAAGGCTGAGCATCAGAGGGCATATGGCAAGCTGCAACCCCTGCGGATTCCCATGTGAAATGGGAACATATCACGATGGATTTGGTTACCTAGTTGTCGAGGACGAAGAAGGGGTTTGATACTATATAGTTCATCGTGGATCGATTGACCAAAAGTACCCATTTCTTGGCCATACAGGAGAGTTCATCGGTCGAGAAGTTGGCCGACATGTATGTCCACAAGATTGTTGCTCACCATGGAGTCCTAGTCTCCATTGTCTCCGATCGAGATGTTAGATTTACCTCCCGCTTCTAACAGAAGTTCCACGAGGAGCTAGGCATGCGGTTGCATTTTAGCACATCATTTCACCCACAGACCAATGGTCAGAGTGAGCGGACCATTCAGACCCTTGAGGACATGTTGAGGGCGTGTGTCATTGACTTCGGTGGGAGCTGGGATTCCCAACTACCCCTTGTAGAGTTTGACTACAATAACAACTATCATTCTAGCATTGGCGCCCCGCCTTTCGAGCTGTTGTACGGGCGAACATGTCGCACCCCGATTTGCTGGGGCGAGGTTGGACACAGGGTGATTGGACGGATGGAGGTAGTCTTGCAGACTACCGAGAAGATTCAACAGATTAGGCAGCGACTGCAGACCGCTCAGAGTCGGCAGAAGAGTTATGCCGACCAACGCCGATGTGAGTTAGAGTTTGAGGTCAGTGATATGGTACTCCTGAAGGTCTCGCCCTGGAAGGGTTTGACCCGCATAAGGAAGAAGGTAAAATTTGATCCTCGATATATTGGGTCATTCAGGATTGTTGCCAAGATTGGCAAGGCGGCATACATGCTAGAGCTTCCGAAGGAGCTTAGTCGGATTCATATCACTTTCCACGTTTCGCAATTGCAAAAATGTGTTATGGACCAGGAGGCGGTGATATCCTTGGACGACATTCAGGTCGATGAGTGCCTAAACTATCTTGAGAGGCCCGTGGTCATACTAGAGAGAAAGGTGAGGATTCTACGGAACAATGAGATACCTTTGGTGAAGGTACAATGGGAGCATCGGAGGGGATCCGAATGGACGTGGGAGCCGGAGGATGAGATATGGGAGCACTATTCGGAGTAGTTCACCGCAGCAGACTTCGAGGGCGAAGTCTAGTTCAACTGGGGGATAATTGTAACGCCCCGATTCTCAAGTATTGATAGTATGACTTTAAATTTCATGTTTCAAGGTCTACTCGATGAGTGGATGTCCTGACTCATCGAGTAGGAGTGGGATTGGACCACGTATTTAAGTGACCAACTCGCCGCGTCGGAAGAGTGACTCGACGAGTTAGAGCTGGAGGGTGAAACCCTAATCCCCGAGGTTTTGCACTCTATTTAAAGGATCCTTTGCTCCCTTATCCTTCCCTTGCCACCCCTGTGAGTCCAGAAACCCTAAATCTCCATTTTCTCTCCATAGTTGTGTGTTTAAGCTTGAAAGGTGGATCTTGGTGAGGAAAGGCTTGAAGATCAAGAAGCTTTGAGCAGGGAACAGATGGGGATCTGAAGTCTACCTCAGTTTATCATAATTTGGAGGTATCAAGTCATCACCTTGAGCTTCTTCTAGCTAGATCCCTTTTATATTTGAGTTTTGGGACCATTTTGGGCATTTGGTGTTTCATTTCGAGTGATGAACCAAGATCTGAAGTTGCAACTTCAGATCTAGGCTCATCTTGGCTCTTATCATCATAAAGTCTCAGTCTTTAGCATGTTGGTGAAGCTCTTTTGCCTAGAACCTCTTCTTTAGCTTGATTTAAGGCATTAGCACCTTGCATGCACATAAAGTTTGCAACTTTACGTGATAAACATGCCCTAGGAGCTTGGATCTGCAGTATGGAGCCTTAGCCTGGCTTAAAAAGCATCTGTATGGATGAAGGACTGAAGGGACTCGGCGAGTGGCATGGTCGACTCGGCGAGTCTGACGAGGATTGTCGTAGACTCGACGAGTTAGTAGAGTGACTCGGCAAGTCCAATGAAGATTGCCTTAGGCTCGACGTGTCAGACGAGTGACTCGGGGATTTGGCCAGGAACTCGGTGAGTAGCTAAGGGTACTCAACGAGTTGAGGTCAACATGGACTGTTGACTATGACAGTTAACTTTGACTTTGACCAAGGGTTGACCAGTTGACTTCTGAGGGTATTATGGTAAATTGAATTTTGATAGGAAAGGACATTGGTGAATATAGGTGTTGGAGTTGGAGCTACATCTGGAAGAGTTTGACACTACCTTCCAAGCTACTTGCGAGGTGAGTTCTCCTCACTATATCAACTGGGTCTACGGCACCAAGGCCGACCCTTTATGATTTACATACTGGTTTAGGATGGTTGCTATGTTAGATTACATTCTGGTTTAGGATGGTTGCTATGCTAGTAATCTGTTTGATTGATATCCTGTTTGTAGGATGGTTTCTATGTTAGAGATCAGTTAGATGTATATGACTATCTGATATTGCATGCTAGCATATGATATTTATGTGTACGTGTTTATTGGTTTGGGGAATGGGTTGAGGCAGGTCCTGTTGTGTGCAGTAGGCCAAGACACCCTGGGCGGACCGGGTAAACTGCAGGCATGAGCTGGGAAAATCTAGTTAGGCCGAAGTCCCAACAAGCGGTACGGATAGGCTGAAGGCCCCGAGGAGGACAGTCCACACGTGTCAAGGGCTAGGAGAGCAGTCCAGATAGACCGAGGACCGGGATTTGGTCTAGTCATACTGATAACTCCTTATGCATGCTGTTTTCTTATATGTTTATATGATATGGTTATATCTATGTAGCGTTGGTATTTTGGGGGTAACTCACTAAGCCTTCAAGCTTGCATTTATCGATTATTTTTCAGGTACTTCTGATGGTCGCAGGAAGGCGAAGGCATGATCATACCGCTCCTCACACATTATGATGTTACTTTTTGATTCTGGGATACTCTGACTATATACTATTTAAAATTTTTTTGTAATAATCATGGGTTTTGAAATGTTTTAAAAGTTTAAAACTTGGCATGATTTTTTATGGATGTTACAGTAATTCATAACATTTTTGTAATTATTAACAGACATTTACGACGTAAAATTACGACATATTTTGTACGTCATGATTTTTGACATAGCTTTACGACATACATTTGTATGTCATGATTTATATTTTTAATTATATATATATACATATATATATATACATACATACATATATATATATATATATATATATATATATATATATATATATATATATATATATATATATGTGTGTGTGTGTGTGTGTGTGTGTGTGTGTGTGTATTCTCTAAAATTGTACCATATCTTTAATACAAATCTTAATCAAAGTAAATTACACACTTAATGTCTAATAATGCAAAACAAAAAGTTATACATATACAAAAATGCGATCCGTTACACAAACTATAGTGTCAAATTCAAAAGTGTTCCAAATTCATCGAAATGTAATTGTCAAATACATTTCACTAATAAATGAAGTTTATAACATAAGTATCCATTCTTCAGGTACCTTATCAAACTTGACTTATTCATTATTTCCCCAAAACCGAGACAAATTAATATGTTAGAAAAAACAATTAAACAATTCAATTGTACAGCATTTCAAGTCTTTCATCAATTAACAAATAGATTTACTTACATCGTTATTCAACACTTCAAGTCCTTCGTCAACAACCACTTACCCTTCACTCATTTTCTTCAAGTTTGTATCAACGTCAATGGACCTTAGAGATTCAATGTAATAGCAAGTTATTGTTTGCATATCTAGTCCTGCTAGCACCCAAATGGCCACTATAAACTCAAAAACCAAATAAAAATTAAGACAAATAATCGTAAAAGAATCTTAAATGCAAGAAATAACAAAGTACATTGCTATTTCCTACACTTAGGACATAAAAAGATTTTTATAACAAAAATAGTATATTATGTCTTTTTATCCTAAGTTGAATCAAGTAAAGTATGTTGTTATTTCTTTCATTTTAACCAAAAAATGCATAAATGCAAGAAATGATATCTTACTTTCTACTTATTTACATTAAAGGAAGCTTAAATGCAAGACATTGCAAAGTGCGTTGCTATTTCCTACACTTAGGACAAAAAGGACTAGTGTAAAAAAGGAGTAAATTATGTCTTTTTTCTAAGTCAAATCAACTAAACAATGTTGATATTTCTTGCACTTTAACCAAGAAAAAAATGCGTAAATACATGAAATAGAAACTTACTTTTACTTATTTGTATTGAAGGAAGCTTAAATGCAAGAAATAGCAAAGTGCATTGCTATTACCTGCACTTGGACATAATAAGACTTGTGTAATAAAAGAGTAAAATGTCTCTTTCTTTTTTTCTAATTCGAATCAACTAAAGTATGTTGTTATTTATTCCATAGATCCTTGTTATAATCATCATACTATTATTTTCATATTCTAACTTTAGCCAAAATAACAACCAAATGCAATGATTTTTTTAGTTAACCCATTAAGTCATTATATTTATATTAAGTCAAACATAATCAAATGGAAAATCTAACCCGTGATTGTAAGGCGTTAAGGGGGTGTTTGGCTTAGCTTTTGAGAGGCTAAAAGTCCTTTTAGGAAAAGATCAAAGTTAAAAGATGTTTGGAAAACGACTTCTAAAAGCTACTTTTGTATTTTGGATAGAAAGAAAATCAACATTTTGGAAAAGTCAAGAATACCTAACTTTTTGCAACTTTTCCAAAAAGGACTTTTGGCCTCTAAAAAGCTAAGCCAAACACCCCCTAAGATGATGTGTTTTCCTTTCTTGTTTATAGAATGCTACAACCAAAATAACAATGCATATGAAGAAAATGGTTGTTTGGTGGAGGTATTGGTTGTTCTAGATGAAAAGAATTTTTATTTTGTTTCATACGAGAGGTTGAGGATCACCACCAATTCCTGCAATAAATCCAAACAATCAGCATAAATTCATCTACACCAATTTGTTATGACTTTTATATTTCACCCTAAACTTGCACACCTGATAGGATTTTAGGATTTGGCTTAGAGTCAATAGTCCAGTCAAGTCAACATAATCTGTATGTTCATCTAGCTCATTTTCAATTGGACCACAACGTATATCGTATAATGGAATCTCATATTCAGTTGGACTACAAAGAATACCTTAGGGATCCCATATACAGAGCTTCTTCTAGTATCCTGCTAAACATTGAAAGGAAAAATGTTATTTTTCAGTATTGTCTTTAAAGAGACTGTTTTGACCTTATATGCTCACATACAATTGATTTTTAAAACCCACCAAAAGTATACTACCATCCAGATCATGCGGCTTATCCATTTCAAGTGTTTCAAGGACCCTGCATGCTAACAAGATGAAGATTAAATTTGGACAAACCAACAATACAAAAGGGGAAATATTGGAAAATAAAAAACTAGGTTATGAAAGTTACCTAAATCAAAGGTTGATTTCAACAAATTCATTTATTTTTATCAAGTTTGTTATCTGTTTATTTTCCTATATAATGAATAAAAAAGGGATCTCATATTAACACTAGAGATAGTGTGAAATCGGGTTTCCAATAGCAAAAATCGTATGGTGCCTGTTACTTTGTTCAAACTCAAGTCGCTTCAATCTATCAAGTCAAAAAGAAAAAGTCATATAATGGGCCCAAAACTTTTTAACTATATGTAATGTATATGTGTATATTTCATATTTGATATATTAACTATATGTAATGTAATTGAAAAAATAAACAAAGGAATTCACACCTCGACGACCTTTAAGGAATCATTAATAGGTTCATGATCATGGGCCCGCAACTTCTTAAAACACTAAAGTAAATCCGGGTATCATTTAATTATTAGGCCCTATAAAATTATGTAAATAAAATAAAAAGGATTGTGTTTATGCAAGGGAAATGTTAAGATAGAATGATGCAATCTTTCCATTTTATTACCTTTGGCTCTATAGGCCAAACTTTCTTGTAGATCTCTTTTAATGGAGCACTTATCTACATGATTGTACAAAACATCCATTAGATAACCTCTTAATTTATATTTCATCTTTTCTTTGGTGTCGATGTATGCTTTTATATGGGATTGTTTGAATACGTAGATGTTGTCTAATATATTTTAATATCTCCAGAGCTATAAGTTCATAAATTCATGTGCCAACCTGTATAAGAGAAGAGCATAAAACATGAAATCTAAATCATCAACCTCTGCAACTTCAAGGAATAAATATTTATGGTCACATGCCAGTTGACAATCCTCTATACAGGTACCTGTTGAATTATACAAATACAAACACAAGCTCAGATTCATATTCAAATTGCATTAATTGAAAAACACAGAATGGAGGAGACGAAGAAACCAGGGACTAACTTCATGAGATTTTTTAGATTAGATGTCTAAGCCCATAACTATAATTAGTATGTACTTGAATTGATAGTAGCATAGTCCTTTTGGGTTGCCTTCACACTTGCAACTAGACAAGATGATTTATTGAGAGAGAGAGAGGAAGAATTCATTATTTGGAAAAATAAATTAATACAGAAAAATGATTTATTAGTGTATTATGGAAATAACATATTAATTATAAATCATGTTATTTAAGTAATATTTAATCAAAAATTAATTTGGAATTAATTTTGAGATTAAATGAATTAATTAAAAGTACGAGGGCTATTTAATAATTATTCAATAGTTGTGGTTTTGGGCTCTAGCTCCATGCTAGAAGGGATGGATGAAAACTTCTAAGGAGGCACTAGAATTGTCGTCCATGACCTAAGGGATGCAGAGTCCATGGGCTGCTTAGGCCTTAAGCTGGAAATTAGGGTTTCCTCCAGCAAACCCTAGCTTTGGCTCTAAGCAACCAACAACTATATAAAGAGCCTCTACCTATTGATTTTGGACAATGCTTCCAAAACATAAGAAGAGCCGAATTCTAGAGCTTCCTCCCACTCTCTCCTCTCATCCTCTCGTGTGGTGTGTTTGTGAGCCATTAGAGGTGTTACACTTGTGCCACTTGCTCTCAAAGTTCAAGATCTTCAAGGATTTCATTGTTATTACAATATAACAATCAAGATATGTATCCTAACCCTAGTTATTTTTAATTTCGAAAATTATATTTTCCTCCTAGGGTTTCTAGTTTTGTGTTCAATGTTTGTATATCTAGTAGAGAAAACATAGATACAACATATTAGGGTTGCATGCACATATATGATTGTTTGCTATGCTCAAAATCCATCATTGGTATCAGAGCTATTTGTTTTTTTTTCAATTAGATTTGATGCAATTGATTGAATTTGAAAAAATTAGGTTATAATTTTTGCAAATTAGGGTTTCATAACCCTATTTTTCGGAAATTAGCAAAAGGGTTTTAACCTTTTCCTTTGGCCTCCTAAATTTCGAGATCTAGGGTTTCCAAACCCTAGGATTTTAGAAAATAAGGAAAGGATTGAAAGCCTTTCCTTCCACCGCAAGTCACAATTTCAAAAATTAGGGTTTTGGGTAGGGTTGTTATTTTTGGTAATTATCTTTTTAATTGATTAATTAGATAATTAAAAATTTTGATATATCCCTCCCATGTTTTCAAGATTTAGGGGATAAGGGATTAGGTTAAATTAATTTGTTTAATTTAATGGGTAATCCTTAATTGATTTAGTAAATTAATTAAAGGTTTAATTAATAGATAATTATTAAATCAAGGTTTTTAAATTTTTAAATTTGAATTAAAATTGTTTTTAATTTTTGAAATTTTAAATAGATTTAAAAACCCTAGTATTTTGAAATGTTTAAAATACAACCATATATTATATGTAAAATTAAAAGTTTAATATTTACTATATGTGTAAGACAAGTCAGTCGAACCGTTAGTACGTCTCATTCACGAAGCCGATCTATAAGGGGAGTTTAAGGTACTAACCTATAAAATGACCATCATCGGGTATCCACCCTTACCCACTGCTCCCTTGATTGGTGGAGGGTCGTTAGCCGAACGGGTTTGACATGACGCTTAGTTCTCATTAATAAGTATAATGTAATAAATAAAGTAACTAAATATTTTTATTAAATTCCCAATCTTAGTTACTTTAGGAAAATGTGAATTTGATGCTAATCAATGAAATTACACATTGCACTGTATAAAAGTCGTTAGTGGAGCGTGTTTGGTTAACCGACACACTAATATGAAATAAAAGGGTGACAATGGGTGTCTCGTAGATTATCATTGATTAATGGAGCGTATGTGGTTAACCGACACATTAATTAGGTGATAAATGATATTGAGAGTGACACACTAATTTGCATGGTTATTCATGCCTTATTTGTGATCCTCGGTATCCCAATCACAAATGGAAAGGGCATAATTGAGATTAAACATGCCATTGAATAGTTCAATGAATCTCAAAAGATGTAGGAATTTCATTTAAAACCTAATTCGTTTAAATTTCATTTTTGTTGTGAAATTGGTAAATCGTCATTTACCTACCTTTAAATAATTTACTATTATACTACGACATCCCTCTTTTGAATTGTGAATTATTTAGTTGGATCCTAGCCTTAATATTTCATTTGTATGTTATATTAAGGATTTTCTTATCTAATCAAAACGTGTCCTTCTTTTTCATATGTTAACTTCAAGCAATGCTTCTGGTTCCTCCAACAACAACAACTGCTCCAACCACTTCTCGCTCTTGATCATCTGCTCAAAAGTCACCTTTGATGGCTCCAGTTATAATGATTGGATGCATAACATCAAGACGGCTTTGCACTTCAAGGACAAGGAATATGTACTCGAAAAAGAGTTAAACGAGATTGATGAAACATATGCTACTCCTGAAGAAACAACTGAGTATAGGAGACATTGCAATAATGCTACCAAAGTGGCATGCATCATGTTGGCTACTATGTCTCCTGAGCTACAAAGGTTTTATGAGGATTACTGGTCATATGACATGAACAAGTACTTGATGGAAAAGTACCATCAAAGAGCTCATCAAGAGAGATAAGAGATAGCCAAGTCCCTCATAACCTGCGAGATGAAGGACAGAGAGTCTGTTACGACCCACTTGCAATGCATGTAACGTTATGTGGATCATTTGCTGAAACTCAATGTGAACTTCGATGAGGAATTGGATATTGTCATAGTCTTGCACTCATTGCCTAGCTATTATGATCAATTCATTATGTCTTAGCATTTGAACAAGAAGGAAACCACATTGAGTCAACTTCAAAGCTGGCTAAGAGCTGCTGAAAGCCTGCTAAGACGCAACAAATTTAGGGTTAGGTGTTGTACTGATGTAGAGGGGGAACATGATAGCTTACGCCTCGAGGCAGTTGAAGCCTTATGAGGCAAATTACCCCACTCACGGCCTAGAATTTTGGGCAGTGGTCTTGGCCCTCATGATTTGGAGGCACTATTTGTAACGAGTGCAGTGCACCATTTATACATGCCACAAAAGTTTAAAGTATTTGATGGATCAACATAACCTCAACATGCGACAACGGATATAGCTAGATGTGCTGAAGGACTATGATTGTGAGATCTTATACCATCCTAGGAAGGCCAACGTGGTGGTCGATGCCTTGAGCCGCAAGGCGGTAGGTTCCCCGATTGGAAATGTTTGTCTGAGGATGAACGTGATCTACCCTTTGTTGGATATGATCAAGGAGGCTCAGTTCGAGGGGGTGAAGAAGGAGAGCTGGAAGATAGAGCGGATTTGAGGCCAATATCTTTTATTCGTTAAAGATAGTCGTGGCCTCTTAACGCAGTGTGGCCAGGTGTGGGTACCGATGACCGGGGGAGTAAGACAGAGGATATTAGAAGAGGTACAAACGTCCAAGTCCTCTATACATCCAGGGGCTACGAAAATGTATAAGGACTTGAGACTGAGCTAATTGTGACCCTGCATGAAGCAGGAAATTGTTGGGTTTGTGGAGTGGTGCTTGACCTGTAGGAAGGTCAAGGTCGAGCATCAGTGGCCTCATGACAAGGTACAACCAATATCCATTCCCATGTGGAAATGGGAAAAGTACATCCGCTGAGAATTTAGCAGATATATCTGTGCGAGAGGTGGTGGCTAGACACAGAATGCCAGTGTCGGTAGTCTCTGATAAGGATGATCGATTCATATCTAGATTTTGGAAGAAGTTCCACGAGGAACTGGGTACTCAGTTGCATTTTAGCACGACGTACCATCCCCAGACTGACGGTAAGAGCGAGAGGACAATCTAGACACTAGAGGACATGCTTCAAGCATGCGTGTTGGACTTTGGAGGGAGTTGGGACACGAACCTCCCATTGGCAAAGTTTTCATAAAATAATAGTTATCGTGCCAGTATTGATCGAGCTTCATTTGAGATGTTATATGGTCAGAGATGTAGGACTCCGGTTTGTTGGGATGAAGTCGGGTACCGGGTCGTGGGGAGCACTGAGGTAGTTCTCAAGACTACCGGGTTGATTTAACAGGTGCGCGACCGTCTGCGGGACGCGCAGAGCCGCCAGAAAAGTTATGTTGACCGGCGGCGGTCAGATCTTGAGTCCTAGGTGGGGGACTTTGTGTTGCTGAAGGTGTCGCCATGGAAGGGAGTGATCAGGTTTCGGAAGAGGGTCCAGCTAAGACCTCAGTATATAGGCCCGTTCAGGATCACGGCCCGGGTGGGCAAGGTGGCATATCGCTTGGATCTGCCAGAGGAACTTAGCCAGATTCACAACACCTTCCACGTGTCTCAGCTTCGGAGGTGTGTCACGGACGAGACCCCAGTCGTTTAGTTGGACGACATTCAGGTGGATGATAGTCTAAACTATATCGAGAAGCCGGTTGTGATTCTTGATAGGAAGACCAAGGCACTTCGGAATAAGGAAATAAGATTGGTAAAGGTGTAATGGTAGCACCGAAGGGGTTCCGAACGGACTTGGGAGCCGGAAGAGGAGATGTGAGAGCACTACCCGGAATGGTTTGGATCAGCTGAATTCGAGGACGAAGTCTAGTTCAAGTGGGGGATACTTGTAACACCCATTCCAGGTATTACTTAATTTATGTAATATTAGGGTTTCGGTGTGTGCACTCGGCGAGTTGGGAGTCCAACTCATCAAGTAGAAGTCATTTCAGGGACGCAGAATGTACACCCAACTCGACGAGTTGGAAGTCCGACTCGGCGAGTAGGCGCTGTTAAGATAAAACCCTAATTTTAGGGTTTGCACCGTATATAATCTCCTTATGAGCCTTGAGGTTGACCTCCCATTAGCCTCCCAACACTAAGAACGTCGGTGCTAACCCTAATCCCCATTCTCTTCCATTTTCTGAGCTACAGTAACCTTTGAAGCTTAAGAAGGAGACAGTGAGGAGATCCAGCAAACCAACACCCATCCTTGAGTTTAATCTTCTTGTGCACTATTTTAAGTCTTCAAGACTCGATTTTCATCAAAGTATAAGGCTAGATCTTGAGTTTACTCTTCATTTCCTACCCTTCTTGTTGAATGCATGCATGTGATTCATAAAGTTTGCAACTTTATGAATCTCTAGGGAAAAATGGTCCCAAGGTGGGCTAGATCTGGCTTTTGGTCGAGTAAGGGAACCATGCAAAGGTTTTAGGGAATATTTCTCTATTTTTTGGCCATTGTGACTTAGGGACATGTACTGGACATGCATGTACATAAAGCTTCCATCGTTGGGACGTTTTGAAGACTAGGAACCTTTCTGGAAAGGAGGGATTTTAGATCCCTAGAGTTTTGGATCAAATGGAAAAGCTTTGGAGATTTCTAACCCTTATTAAAGACCTTAGAGCGTTTGGAACGGTTCTAGAAGGTAAAGTAGGAAATTTTATCCTTCTAGGTACCTTAGGGCTTCAGATCTAAGCCCTGGAATCCCTGTATGATCACGATAAGCAAACAGGGAGGTAGACTCGGCGAGTTCCCCTATCAACTCGACGAGTCGGCCAAGGAGTTTTTGACTGGATAGGTTTGCGGTCAGGAGTTTACTATTAAGAGTTTACGGACGCAAACATTAGGGTACTCGACGAGTCACTCAAGTGACTCGGCAGTTGACGAGTTATGCAAGGAACTCGGCGAGTGGCAGGTTCTACTCGACAAGTTGAGGTCAACATGGACTGTTGACCTTGACTTTGACCTTGACCAGGGTTTGACTCTGAGGGTATTTATGGGTTTGTGTTAAGTTAATCACTTAATGATTATAGGCAGTTGAAAAGAGGCAACGTGGGGCATATATGACTTCAGCTTACTAGTTTAGCATTCCAGAGGTAAGTCTTCTCACTATACTAATGGGTCTAAGGCACAAAGGCCGACCCATTTTATGATATGTGCTACACTAGTTGTAGTAAAGATATGTGGTATGATAGTTAACTTTATGTTAAGTTGTATGCTAGTGAGTTTGAGATATTTTCATGAAAGACCATGGGGGATCCCATAGCACTTAGATGTAAGACCATGTGGGGGAGCCCGTGGCTGTCCGGCAGGGAAAGACCATGGGGGAAAGCCCATGACACTTAGGTGTAAGACCATGAGGGGGAGCCCATGTTATCCTTACACAGGGATATGTGGTAGAGATAGTTTGTTTTAGCTAATATGATATGTTATGTAGTAGAGATAGCTTTATAGCTAATATGATATGTGATATGTGGATTGCATGTGGGGCATGCTCTGGGGGACTTACTAAGCATTGACTTACAATTTGTGGATTTGTTTCAGGTACATCTGAGCCTAAGGGCAAGGGCAATGCTTGATGACGTGACGTGCACCCTCTCACCGATGCTTATGGGACACTCTGATGCTTTTGAAAATAAAGTTGTAATGAATATGGATTTGAAAACAATCGTTTTGGAATTTCATGTTTTATGGAAATGTGTTTTCTTAATTAAAAATGAAGAATTTCTTTGAAAAATTGGGTCGCTACACTCCTACCTCTGATCCTAAGGAGGGTACTTGCTTTTACTTCCATGACAAGGGGAATTGGAAACGAAGCTGCCCCAAGTACTTGATGGGTTTTAGCCATAAGAACTTTCCTATGTGCGCATGCAAAACCCTAATGCTCGGATCTAGGCTTTCTAATTAAACATGCTTTGAATCCAAGACTTCTAATAACTATTTAGGCTAAATAACAACATTGAAACAGATCTAGAATCATACCTTTGAATTCCTTGTTGACCTTGTTGTATTGGAGCTTCTAGAGTCACAAATGTCACTCCTCTAATGGCTTACAGACACCAATAGCAAGGAGGATGATTTAGGAGAGAGGAGAGGGGAGGAATTTCGACCATAGGTTCCTTACTTTAGGTTAAGTGTCGAATTCCATCAGCCATAGGGTCTATTTATACTTGTAGTCTCCTAAAGGATTACAGATAAGTCCCTATCAGATAATCTTCTCTTAAGGCTATCCAAATCCATTCCTAAGATAATCATATGGACGATTTTAGCTATCCTAAATCTCTTAGAATTCGTCCATACCATATCCAAATGGATTTACAGTCCAAAGTTTAACTATCAAACAATTGACAGTTTATACCCCTTTATTTAATTAATCTCTTTAAGTCACCAAATTAATTCTAATTAATTCTATGACTTATATTAATCAAATAACAATATATTATTCATCATATTATTCCCATAATATATTAATAATATTTACTCTCTCTTATTAAATCATCCTATCAAGTTGCTATGGTGAAGGCAACCCAAAAGGACTATGCACAACCGGATCAAATACTTGACTAATATAGTTACAGCCTTAGACACTATTCCAACAGTCTCCCACTTGGATAAGTCTAGTAACTATACAAGTACAATTCGGTTTGCAATCGTAGCTCTCAAAGACGCTGTCAAACTCTGATCTAATCAATCTTGTCCTTTAGATAAGGGAACGTACAGTCCTCTGTTAGATATCATGCTGACAATCCTATGGAATGGTTAGTCAAGCTTTTAGGTTTCTTGATCTCTGATTTATTTGACATAGAACTTAATCGAACACATCAATTCAGTTCTGACCGGGCCCGGCACATAAGTCAAATCAAATCATCGAGCGGCCGAGATATCGCTTTTACCTTCTTAGATAAAAGTTTACAGATAAACTTCGACTTATATGCATTTACTTATTCATTAACCAACTATACACAACAATACGTTTTATAACACCAAGTTACTGATGCGTTTTCGTATTATCAATGTACAATTAATTAACAAATAATAAACCATATATCTAGGTTTTAAGACTATATGATATTATCGTCTTGCGATCACCTTTTATATCGTATTCCATAAGGTGATTCCAGCAAGCGCGGGTTTGTTCCAATGCTCAAAACTAGTTCATAAGCACTCATGAACGTTGCAGCAATCTTTTGCTATGTCTAACACCATTTAGACATTCTACACACCAATTCATGACAATCTTCATTCATATCTACTCCCAACATATGAACGATTGTGGACCATTTGAACAATTCGATTATTCCTAATAAACTCAATTATTCTGGAAGTCAAAACATGCAAAGTGAAACAATAGCTAAACAATTAACATAAGATAGTAACCTTACTCATAAATAAAACTCCTTTATTTAATCATCAAATGTCAATTACATTTATCTATTACACGTTTCTAATACTATCTAATCTATGCTAATATCATCCTTCAGCCCAATACTCCTAGCATGCTACAAGTGCTTAACCCTACTCAGTCCCTTCGTAAGCGGATTTGCTGGGTTATCTTCTGATGATATCCTCTTCACTACGAGTTGTCTTTCTTCTACACGATGTCTAATGAAGTGATACTTTCTGTCGATATGTCTTGATCTACCATGATCCCTCGGTTCGTTGGTCAAGGCAACCGTGCCTTCGTTATGACAAAAAATCTCCATTGGCTCCTTTATGGCAGGTACAACTCCAAGATCACCGATGAAGTTCTTTAGCCATATTGCCTCCTTCGACGCTTCGCTCGCTGCAATGTACTTTGATTCGCACGTTGAATCAGCTATGGTTTCCTGCTTGGAACTCTTCCATGTCACTGCTCCTCCATTTAGGGTAAAGACCCAGCCCGACTGTGAACGATAGTTGTCCCTGTCGGTCTGAAAGCTGGCGTCACTATACCCTCGCACCTTTAAGTCATCACTCCCTCCGAGGACTAAGAACCATTCCTTCGTCCTCCGAAGGTACTTAAGGATATTCTTCACCGCAATCCAATGTGCTTTGCCAGGATTCCCTTGATATCTGCTAACCATGCTCAAAGCGAAGGCTACATCAGGGCGAGTACAAGTCATAGCGTACATGATTGAGCCAACTGCGGAAACGTATGGTACTCGGCTCATTTCTGCTATCTCAGCTTCGGTACTCGGACTTTGAGTCTTACTCAACTTGGCATTGCTTTGTATCGGTACTTCTCCCTTCTTTGAGTTTTCCATACTAAAACGTTTTAGTATCTTCTCTAAGTAAGTATTCTGACTAAGTCCAATTAGTCTCTTACTTCTTTCTCTTACTATCCTTATTCCCAAAATGTAAGAAGCCTCTCCGAGGTCCTTCATAGCGAAGCACTTCCCGAGCCAGGACTTAACCTCCTGCAGAGTCGGGATGTCGTTTCCTATGAGTAATATGTCATCGACATATAGAACGAGGAAGCTTACTATACTCCCACTGGCTTTGACATATACACAAGATTCGTCTTCGCTTCGTACAAATCCAAACTCTTTGACTTTCTCATCGAAGCAAAGATTCCATCTGCGAGACGCTTGCTTAAGTCCATAAATGGACTTCTCAAGCTTACACACTCTATTCGGATGCTTCGGATCCACAAACCCCTCTGCCTGAGCCATGTAAACATCCTCAGCCAACTTTCCGTTAAGGAAAGCGGTCTTGACATCCATTTGCCAAATCTCATAATCATGAAATGCGGCAATTGCTAGCATCACTCTAATAGATTTAATCTTCGCAACTGGTGAGAAGGTCTCATCATAGTCAACTCCGGGAGTTTGAGTAAAGCCCTTCGCGACCAATCGCGCTTTATATGTGTGTACGTTCCCATCCACGTCGGTCTTCTTCTTGAAGATCCATTTGCACCCAACGGTCTTACGTCCGTGCGCCTAATCAACCAAATTCCAAACTTGGTTATCATACATGGATTGGATCTCGCTATCCATTGCCTCTTTCCACTTTGCAGACTCTGGGCCTGCCATGGCTTCCTTATAGCTATTAGGTTCATCAAGATTTACTAGTATACCATCACTAATATACGTGTCCCTTCGGTAGTAATATGAAAGCCATAAAACTGGGGATGAACTCTAACTCTATCGGAACGTCTAAGAGGTAGGGATTCGTCAATCGGTTCAACCGGAGTTTCCTCCTCGGGTTGAATGCCAGCGGTAGAGGTTCCTTCATCTATCGACTCTTGAATCTCTTCAAGTTCGATTTGCCTCCCACTGTCTCCTTGGCTTATGAGTTCTCGCTCTCGGAAAACTCCTCTCCTCGCAACGAAGACAACATTGTCCTTCGGTCTATAGAAGAGATATCCAAAGGATGTCTGCGGGTAGCCGATGAAAATACATCGCTCACTTCGAGGTTCAAGCTTGTCGTGAGTATCTCGTCTTACGAAAGCCTCGCAACCCCAAACCTTGATATGTGCCAACAAGGGAGCTTTCCCTGTCCACATCTCGTGAGGTGCTTTGGCAACCTTCTTAGTAGGGACTCGGTTAAGGATATGGGCGGCAGTTTCTAAGGCATACCCCCAAAAAGAGATTGGTAGTGAAGCACGACTCATCATAGAGCGAACCATATCCAATAAGGTTCGATTACGCCTTTCTGCCACACCATTTAACTGCGGTGTCCTAGGAGGCGTCAATTGTGAAACTATTCCACACTCCTTGAGATAATCGTGGAATTCAAGACTTAGGTACTCTCCTCCTCGATCGGATCGAAGCATCTTGATTTTCCTGCCCAATTGATTCTCTACTTCATTCTTGAACTCTTTGAACTTTTCAAAGGTGTCTGACTTTTGCTTGATTAAGTAGATATACCCATATCTACTATAGTCATCGGTAAAATTCACATAGAAGCGGTTCCCATCCTTCTTGGTTGATCTAAACGGTCCACATACATCGGTATGTATTAGGTCCAATAGACCCTCGCCCCTCTCACATGTACTCGTGAAGGGTGACTTAGTCATCTTTCCAAGCAAACAAGACTCGCATGTGTCATCTTCCCTAAGGTCGAATGACTCCAACACTCCATCCTTTTGGAGTTGGGCTATGCGTTTCTTGTTGATATGTCCAAGACGACAATGCCACAAGGATGCTTTATCCATACTAGTGGAAGAATCAATATTCAAAACATCATTTCCTAAGTTATCAACAATCATAACGGTTTCATATATTCCATTACATGGTATAGCTTCAAAGTAAAAGACACCATTTAGATAAGCCAAAATAGAACCATTCTCATTACTAAAAGAAAATCTAAATCCTTGTCTATATAAACCATGAAATGAAATGATGTTTCTTGCCATTTCTGGCGAATAGCAACAATTGTTCAAATCTAAAACCAAACTATTCCTAAGCACTAAAGAATACACTCCAATCTTGGTTACAGGTGACGATCTTCTATTCCCCATGATTAGATTGATCCTTCCTTGCTCCACATCCCTACTTCTTCTTAGTCCCTACACATTAGAACAAACGTGATAACCACAAACGGTATCAAGGACCCAAGAAATAGCGTGATTAGAATCGTTAGATTTAATTGCGTATATACCTGCGAAAGATGGCTTGATCTTTCCTTCTTTGATTGCTTGCAGGTACTCTGGGCAGCTTCTCTTCCAATGTCCTATCTTGTGGCAGTGGTGGCACTCTGCCTCCTTCGGGTTAGGACAGGGCTTAGCGGGATCAACTTTGGTCCCACTAGAAGAGGCACCATCTCGGGCCTTCACCTTGCGATGGTTCTTTGATGAAGCTTTCCTCTTCTTTCCCTTTCCTTGACCAATAGCCAAGACAGGAGCATCGGGCGAATTGGGAGTAGGTGCAATAGACTTGTCCTTGAAGTTGCTCTCAGCGACTCTCAAGAGACCTTGGAGTTTGCTTAGGGTGACCTCCTCTTTGTTCATGTGGTAGGTTATCCTGAACTGGTTGTACATCGGAGGCAAAGAGTGAAGCACCATGTCGATCGCCAAGTCCTCACCGAAGTCAACATTTAACTTGCGAAGGCGGTCGACATACCTTTGCATCTTTTGCAGGTGCACGGTAAGAGATTCTCCATGACCCATCTTCGCGGAAATCATGTTGGTGAAAATCTCATAACGCTCTTGTCTCGCGTTTTGATGGTATCTCTCCAATAAGTCTTGGTGCATCTCGTACGGGTATATGTCCTCGTAGGACTTTTGGAATTCGGAATTCATGGTGGCGATCATGATGCAATGTACCTTCGTTGCATCTCGCTCATGAGTTTCAAAGGCGGTGATTTCGGCGGGAGTAGCAACTTCAGGGTTGATTTTATCGAGCTTCTCATCGAGGACATACTCCTTATCCTCATAGCGAGCAATGGTACGAATGTATCTTATCCATTCGCTAAAGTTCGTTCCATCGAAGGTGACCTTTTGGCAAAGGCTCATCAACGTGAAAGAACTAGCAGCAGCGTTGTTTGCGTTCGACATCTACTATTATATAAAGGACAAAGATAGATTAGAATAAGAATCCCTAATTATCACCCAATAAGAAAATTAGGGCTAGGATCCAACAATAACATTTACATACTAGAAAAGGGATGCCGTAATGTAACATGCAAATAAATTGAAGGTAAGTGAATGACGATTCACTAATTCTCCATCACAAAACTTAAACTATTAGTCCTAAGTGTTTTTGAGAATTCCTAGGTTCGGATGAGATTCATTGAAACTATTCAATGGCATGTTTAAATCTCGATATGACCCTCTTGTTTGTGACTGGGATGCCGAGGATCACAAAGCGGGTGTGAATTACCATGCAAATTCACATGGTGCCTTCATTGTAACGATCACCTATTCGATGTGCCGGTAAACCACACACGCTCCATCGAACTATGATAAACAATGAATCACCCTTTGCCACCTTCGCTTAGAACCAATTAGTGTGCCGGTAAACCACACACGCTCCACTAACATCTTAGCAAGGTGCAAAGTGTAATTTCATGGGATTGCATCAATTCACTTTTCCTAAAGTAACTAGGATTGGGAAATTTTAAAAAAAATGTGTAGTTACTTTATATTTCTTATTATACTTTTAATGGGAGGATGAGGTTGCCCTATCCTACCCGTTCGGCTAACGACCCTCCACCAATCAAGCAAGCGGTGGGTGTGAGTGTACACCCATTAAGCGCCATTTTATAGGCCGCAACCTTATACCCACCTTATAGATTGGCTTCGTGAATGAGGCCTACTAACGGTAAGACTAGCATTTAGTTATACATATATATATTATTCTAGTAATATCATATTAGTATAGGGTTGTATTTTAAAACTTTTAAAAGCTAGGGTTTGAAATTTAAGTTGTCTAAATTAAAACTTTTAATCACAAATATAAATTTCAAAACTTGAGAGTAAGTTTTAAACATTTAAAACATGGAGGATCAAATAACAAATAATTCCAATTAACAATTAATATCCTAATTATCTATATTTGATTTTATTCAAGATTTCTTTGAAAGATAATTACCAAAATAATTAAAATAATTAATTAATTATCATATAAGGAAATTAAATATTTTATTAGTTGATAAATACCTTTAACTAGATCAAGATAATAGCCATATATATCAAAAAATCGGATTTAGATTGATCTATTATGATTAAGGTAAGTTTCCATAAGATAATTATGAAAAAATCCCGAATCTGGCCATTCCTGACGCCTGGACTCGCCGAGTGCACAAGGGGACTCGCCGAGTCAGGCCTACTCGCCGAGTCCACCTTGGGACTCGCCGAGTCAATGACTCAAAAACCTAAAAATCGAATTTTGCAGGTTTGTTTCAGTTAATCAAGCAACAATTTAAAGAAAACCAAGCTAGGCTCTGATACCACTGATGGGTTTTAGCCATAAGAACTTTCCTATGTGCGCATGCAAAACTCTAATGCTCGGATCTAGGCTTTCTAATTAAACATGATTTGAATCCAAGACTTCTAATAACTATTTAGGCTAAATAACAACATTGAAACAGATCTAGAATCATACCTTTGAATTCCTTGTTGACCTTGTTGTCTTGGAGCTTCTAGAGTCAGAAATGTCACTCCTCTAATGGCTTACAAACACCAATAGCAAGGAGGATGATTTAGGAGAGAGGAAAGGGGAGGAATTTCGACCAGAGGTTCCTTACTTTAGGTTAAGTGTCGAATTCCATCAGCCATAGGGTCTATTTATACTTGTAGACTCCTAAAGGATTATAGATAAGTCCCTATCAGATAATCTTCTCTTAAGGCTATCCAAATCCATTCCTAAGATAATCATATGGACGATTTTAGCTATCCTAAATCTCTTAGAATTCGTCCATACCATATCCAAATGGATTTACAGTCCAAAGTTTAACTATCAAACAATTGACAGTTTATACCCCTTTATTTAATTAATCTCTTTAAGTCACCAAATTAATTCTAATTAATTCTATGACTTATATTAATCAAATAACAATATATTATTCATCATATTATTCCCATAATATATTAATAATATTTACTCTCTCTTATTAAATCATCCTATCAAGTTGCTATGGTGAAGGCAACCCAAAAGGACTATGCACAACCGGATCAAATACTTGACTAATATAGTTACAGCCTTAGACACTATTCCAACAGTACTTGCAAAACATAAAGGATGGCTAGTTTAAGCCAACCATGGCAGATATTTACACTCTCCTATCTAAAAACTCATCACATTCAAATTATTGGGGTCCTTGATACAGGGTGTGGTTTTCACATTTGTTCTAACTTGCAGGGGATAAAAAGAAGTGAGGATGTGGAGCATGGGAAAATGAACCTGATTATGGGCAATAGGAGATTGTCACATGTTACCAAGATTGGTGTTTATTCTTTAGTGCTTAGTAGTAGGTTATGTTAAGATTTGAACAATTTTTTCTATTCTTCATAAATGACCAGAAATATTATTTCTTTCATGGTTTATACAGACAAGGTTTTAGATACTATTTTGATAATGAGAATGGTTTTATTTATGCTTATAAAAATGGTGTATTTTATTTCGAAGCATTACCTTGTGATGGCAGGTATGAAACTAATGGTTGTGGACAATTTAGGTAATAGTGTTTTGCAAATTGATTCGTCTAATGGTTTAAACAAAGCCTTCTTATGGAATTGTCATCTTGGATATGTCAACAAGAAACTCATTGCTCAACTCTAAAAGGATGGAGTGTTGGAAACATTTTACTTAAGGTCAGATGATACATGTGATCTTGTTTGCTTAGAAAGATGACTAAATCACCTTTCACTGGCTCTTGTGAAAGAGGTGAAGGATTGTTGGATCTCATACACACAGATGTGTGTGGGCCCTTTAGATCCACCACAAGGGATAAAAATCGATTCTATGTGGCTTTTACTGATGATTATAACAGATATGGATATATCTAATTAATCAAGCACAAGTCCGAAACCTTTAGAAAGTTTAAAGAGTTCAAACATGAAGTCAAGAATCAATTGGGCAGGAAGATCAAGATGCTTAGATCTGATAGGGTTGGTGAGTATCTTAGTGTCGATTTCCACGACAATCTCAAGGAATGTGGAATTGTTTCACAATTAACGCCTCCTAGGACACCACAACTTAATGGTGTGGCTGAGAGGCGTAATCGAACCTTGTTGGAGATGGTTCGTTCCATGATGATTCGAGATTCACTTCCAATATCATTATGGGCATATGCCTTAGAGACTGCCACCCACATTATTAATCTTTTCCCAGCAAAGAAGGTTGCCAAAACACCTCACGAGATGTGGACAAGTAAGGTTCCCTCGTTGGCACATATCAAGGTTTGGGGTTGTGAAGCTTTCGTTAGAAGAGAGACTCATGACAAGCTTGAACCTCAAAGTGAGAGATGTATTTTCATCAGCTACCCACAAAAATCCTTTGGATACTTGTTCTATAGACCTAGTGAAAACGTGGTCTTTGTAGCACGAAGGGGAGTTTTTCGCACAAGCGTGCGCGCGCGCGCGCGCGCGCGCGAGAGAGAGAGAGAGAGAGAGAGAGAGAGAGAGAGAGAGAGAGAGAGAGAGAGAGAGAGAACAAGAGAGAGAGAGAGAGGAAAGAGAGAGAGAGAGAGAGAAAGAGAAAGAGAGAGAGAGAGAGAGATCTTATATGCAAAGTAGACAGGGGGTACAATTGATCTTGAATAAATTTAAGAGTCAAACGATGAATGAACCTCTAACACTCGTACTCAACCTGAGGAAGACATTCCTGTTGAACCAGTTGACGAGTCATTACCTTTAGGTGTTCTAGTAGAGCTAGCGTTCGACCTGTGTTGTATGGTTTTATAACTGCAAAAGGTGATATGTTTATCAGTGATTGCACACTAGTAAATTTGGATGAACTTGCTAACTACAAGGAAGCAATGGCAGGCCTTGAGTCTGCTAAGTGGAAAGAGGCAATGGACAGCGAGATCAAGTCCATGTATGACAACCAAGTTTGGAATTTGGCTGATAATGTACCACGTCGTAAGACAGTTGGGTGCAAATGGATCTTCAAAAGAAGATCGACATGGATGGAAAGATACGCACTCTCAAGGCTAGACTGGTTGTGAAGGGCTTTACTCATACCCCAGGGGTTGACTATGATGAGACCTTCTCACTAGTGGCTAAGATTAAATCTATTAGGGTTATGCTAGCCATAGCTATGTTTCATGATTATGAAATTTGGCAGATGGATGTCAAAACTGTTTTCCTTAATGGAAAGTTGGCTGAGGATGTTTACATTAGTCAGCTAGAGGGTTTTGTGGATGCTAAGTACCCTAATAGAGTGTGTAAGCTTGAGAAATCAATCTATGGATTGAAACAAACTTCTCGCAGATGGAATATTTTCTTTGATGAGAAAGTCAAAGAGTTTTGCTTCTTTAGAAGTGAAGATGCATCTGGTGTATATGTCAAATCTAGTGGAAGTATATTCACCTTCCTAGTATTGTATGTTGATGACATACTACTTATAGGAAACGACATTCCAACCTTACAGGAGCCTAAATCTAGGCTTGGAAAGTGTTTCGCTATGAAGGATCTAGGAGAGGCTGCTTATATTCTGGGAATAAGGATTTTGAGGAATAAGAGTAGAAGACTAATTGGAATTAGTCAAAGTACATATTTGGATAAAGTACTGAAGTGTTTTAGCATGGAGAATTCCAAGAAAGGAGAATTGCTTATGTGGAGCAATACCAAACTAAGTAAGACTCAGAGTCCGAGTACTGATGTAGAGATAGCAGAAATGAGTCGAGTTCCATATGCTTCCGCCGTTGGATCAATCATGTATGCTATGACATGTACTTGCCCTGATGTGGCTTTTTCTTTGAGCATGGTTAGTCGATATCAGGGAAATATAGGTAAAGCTCATTGGATAGTGGTCAAGAACATTCTTAAGTATCTGTGAAGAACTAAGGACTAGGTCCTTGTGCTTGGTGGTAGTGATGACTTAAGAGGTATTGGGTATAGTGACGCCAACTTTTAGACAGACATAGACAACTTCTGTTCTCAATCTGGCTGGGTGTTTACCCTTAATGGAGGAGCGGTGACTAGGAACAGTTCGAAGCTGGAAACGGTGGCTGATTCTACTTGTGAATCAGAGTACATTGCAAAAAGTGAAGAATCAAAGGAGGCTATATGGTTGAAGAACTTCATCGGAGACCTCAGAGTTGTGCCTTCCATAAAGGATCCAATGGAGATTTTCTGCGATAATAAAGGAGCAGTTTCCTTAATAAAGGAACCAAGAAATCATGGTAGATCTAGACATTATGACATAAAATATTACTTCATTAGACATCGAATAGAAGGACACCTCGTCGTAAATAGGGTATCATCTGAAGAGAATATCGATGATCCCCTCACAAAGGGTCTTAGTAGGGTTAAGCATGTTAAGCATGCGAGGAACATTGGTTTGAAGGATGATATTAGTTTTAGTGGTTAGATAGATATTTAGAAACTTGTAACAAATAAATATAATTGACATTTGGTGATTAATTAATGGATATTTATTTATGAGTATTGTTTACTATCTTTTGTCAATTATTTATCATTGTGTTTCACTTTTGCATGTTTTACTTCCCGAATAATCAGATTATTCAAATATCCACAGTTAATCATACTTTGGAAGTAAGTAATGAATTAAGACTATCTTGAATTGGGTTGTCGATTGTCTAAGTGTTTAGATAATAGCAATGGTTTGTTGCAACATTCATGAGTATTTTTGAATTGGAGAATTTGAGTATTGGATTAAACCCACGCTCAGTGAATTACTTCATGGAATTTATCACGAGTAATTATGAGACGATAATATCGTATTATCTTTAAACGGAGATACATGAGTTGTTGTTTACGAGTTGGTTGTGCATTGGTAATGCTTAAACGCATCAGTAACTTGATGTTATAAAATGTATTGGTGTGCATGATTTGATGAGTAAATAATGCAATCATATAATTCGAAGTTTATCTGTTCTTATCGCCCTAACGGGAAAAGCGATATCTTGGGCCCCTCGTTCATTTGGTGTTGACTTATGTGTCAGGCCCGATCAGGACTTAATTGATGTGTTCCTTGTCATTACAAATCATAAATTAGGAAACAAATTGTTGGACAATGAGAATGATTCTGTTCCAAGTTATTTTTCCACATGATATCTTGCAGAACGGAGGATTATATTATCACTTATCTTAGGACATGTTACTGACTGGGTCAGAGTTCGACGATGACTTTGAGAGCTACAATTTGCTAGTCAATTTTTGAAGTTATTCTTGTAATGATAGTTATTAGAATTATCCAAGTGGGAGAATGGTGGATTAGATGTGTAAGCCCATAACTATAATTGACATGTACTTGAAATGATAGTAGCACACTTTTTTTGGGTTGCCTTCATACTTGCAACTAGACAGGATGATTTATTGAGAGAGAGGAAGAATTTATTATTTGGAATAATAAATTAATATAGAAAAATGATTTATTAATGTATTATGGAAATAATATATTAATTAGAATTCATGTTATTTAAATCAGAAATTAATTTGGAATTAATTCTCGGATGAAAGGAATTAATTAAAAGTATAGGGGCTATTTAGAAATTATTTAATGGTTGTGGTTTTGGGCTCTTGGACCATCTTAGAGGGGATGGACGAAAACTTCTAGGGATGCCTTAGAATTTTCGTCCATGGCCTAAGGGATGGGGAGTCCATGGGCTGCTTAGGCCTTAAGCTGGAAATTAGGGTTTCTTCCAGCAAACCTTAGCTTTGGCTCTAAGCAACCAACAACTATATAAAGAGTCTCTAACTATTGATTTCAGCCAATGCTTCTAAACCCTAAGAAGAGCCGAATTCTAGAGCTTCTTCCTTCTCTCTCCTCTCATCCTCTTTCTTGGTGTGTTTGTGAGCCATTAGAGGTGTTACACTTAAACCACTTGCTCCCAAAGTTCAAGATCTTCAAGGATTTCATTGTTATTACAATATAACAATCAAGGTATGTATCCTAACACTAATTATTGTTAATTTCGAAAATTATACATGCCTCCTAGGGTTTCTAGTTTTGTGTTCAATGCTTGTATGTCTAATAGAGAAAACATAGATCCAACAAATTAGGGTTGCATGCACACATAGGATTGTTTGTTATGCTCAAAACCCATCAAGAATATCCTAGTACTCGTGATCCAAAGAGGTGAACATCAAATCCACATCTTTTATCGCCATTAATGTTCTATGCACCACAATCCAATTTGCAGACTAAATAAAACAATCTAGCACTCAAATCGACGATAATCGGCTAATGAGTGATTACAGAATACAAATTTAAGTTTTCTATTATGGATTTTCGATAGAACAAACCTTGCATCGTTCATCTCTCGTCTTGGGGGGGGGGGGGGGGGGGGGGTCCTTACAGAGCAGTTTTGAGGGCTTGTACCTAATCGGTCGCAATCAATCGCCTATTAGTGCTTTGATAATTGGGGAAAGTTGAAATTTTTAATGAAAATTAGGGTTGTAGCGCACTAACTGTTTGAGTAAACTCTTGATCTTGCGATACTTGTTTTCGATCCTCGTGATGATGGCTTCTGCGTTTTCTGCTTCCACATGCTCTCACAGAAATGCGAAATCAAATATAGAAATGCAGAGAGAACGCCTTGGAGCATGATTTTATCAAACTCGAGAATTGAACTTTGGCAATGGCATTACCAGTGATGGAAGTGGCAAATCGATTTCTACAATACAACACCGGTGGAGCAACCCTAATCGCTGTTTGCTCTTTTGTTTTGGTTTTCATGGTGTAGTTGATTTTGAACGAATAGAGCAGCGATACAATACAATGGATTTGAGTACGGACATGGAAAATAAATTTACTTAATTAAAATACTCTTATTGTTGTTTTTTTTTTCAAAGTTAAAATGCGATATAAATTTACGATGAATTTTGTCCATTGTAAATCATTTATATTTTATGAAATGTGACATAATTTGTATTGTAGACTTTTATGTCCGTCATAAAACTGGTATGCGTCGCAATTCATCTGTCATTGAAAATGCTAGTGATTGTTGGTTTCGATTCTACAACATTAATTTACCGACCACAATATGACGTCTTTATCTACTACTCAACCAATTTCAATTTGATACCGGCCATCGTTTTATCCATCACAAAACCTAATTGCAACCCTATTACCCAAATTCAGTCCTTTTCCAAAACTGTAACCAAATACCCAACCGAGCCGAAACCTATAACCAAAGCATTCTGACTGGAAAATAAAATGCAACCAATTGATTCAAATGTGGACAAATAAGGATGAAATCGTGTTGGCCAAATTGTGCATTGACCTATCGTAGCATGACCGATAATTCATAAAAGTCTCAATTTTTTTAGAGACGAGCGACAAATCAGTTTCATCGGGAAAATGGGTCATTGCGAGTACCACATAAAAGAACAAGTTAAAACATAGTATCAAGATGTGAATAAGATAGTGATGAAGTTCAACAGCTTGTACAATAACCTAAAAAGGACAATGCAAAAGTGGTCAAAGCAACAAAAACATTTTCGCAGCAACGCTACTAATACATTGAGATGAAAAAAAAGGGAAGACGATTAAATATTGACTTTTGGAAGCTTGTTATACTTGCCCCAAAATGGATTAAAGTGCATGCCCTGAGGGTAGAAACCGGTGGCTAAAAAGAACAATAACATCCTATTAAAATTACACAACTTCGTCGGATTTTCGTGTTGGAGTTTGGATTTTGACGTGCGTAGAGTTTGAAAAAGAAAAAAAATGGCTAAAAAGAAAAAATAACACAGAAGAAAATGACGACTCATATATATGAAATTCTTGATACAAAACATCAACTTTCTTTCAACGAAGAACGTGATATGACTTTAAAGGTCAATATATTATTTAGTTTGAATTAATGAAAAAGTTTGTTAATTTTAAATTTATTTATCTTTTTATATATTTTTTTAGAAAACAAGATAAAAAGGTAGATAGAAGGTGACTATTTCTAGATGATAAGGTGAAAATAACATGATGCTAAGTTGGTAGATTAAAAATATGGAAAATGTGGTGAGTTATCGCTTTATTCAATACACTATATAGTACACGAGACCTACATAATGTCATGTGTAGCGACCAAACTATAAATGAAAGCCGTGTGGAAGTAAATTTATGAATGGCATTTACGAAAATTTAAGCAACTTGAAGGGCAAAGTTAAACTAACTAGACTATATATACACACACTACCACTCTCCTCTTTCCACCACCACAAACATGTCTGTAGTCACCGACGAAATAAGAGCAACCGCCACCGAGCTCTACCATGGCGACAAAGTCTGCCAAGATAAAACAAAGCATCTACTAACCGAAGTCGGACTACCCAACGGCCTTCTTCCATTGGAAGACATTGAAGAATGTGGGTACGTTAAAGACACAGGCTTCGTATGGCTGAAACAGAAGAAGAAAAAAGAGCACAAATTCGAAAAAGTCAACCGGCTGGCGAGCTACGCCAATGAGGTCACGGCGTTCGTCGAGAAATCAAAGATCAAGAAGCTCACCGGAGTGAAGACTAAAGAGTTGATGATGTGGGTTAATCTGAGTGAGATCTATGTTGATGATCCACCCACCGGAAAAATCACGTTCAAAGCTCCGTCAGGGCTGTACAGGACTTTTCCGGTGTCGGCATTTCAAATCGAGGAGGACCAGAAACTTGAAGTGAAGGAGGTGTAGTGAGGCTGATGAGTCAATGTCTCATTTTTACCTTCATCTTTGATTGATATATTGTGATCTACTCATCTTTATGTCGATGTTATCTTAACGTTTACTTAATATTTGGGGCATTTGTTATCGAATTTTCAAGTAATAAAAATAATCGTTTTCAACGATATTAAAAATATTAGGGTAAAGCTTCATAAACGGTTTCAACGATATTAAAAATATTAGGGCAAAACTTGAAGCTTATGGACAAAAAATTGCCATATGGCTTAGGATCACATAAATATTCATTTTACTCATAAATAACATTTTTCGTTTTAACCAGGATTTGAAATCTCTCGATCTTTGACCGAAGAACACTTTTTTTAAACTAAACAATTTGGTATCTTAGGGTTGACTACTTAACTACATACAATAACGTCATAGCTTAGGTATAATTTATTTTGGGTTAATATTGTCAACCAATAATAATCTATGTTATTTATTTTTTAATTGTAGTCAATGTATCATTGGAATTATTTTTTTGTTCTCATTTGTCATTACACCATTTGGGACAAAATTTAGTTGGGTAAATTTTTTAACCGAGGCAATCAATATGACATATTTTTGTTAATTCAGATTGATATGGCGTCACATTGCTCCGATTATGAAATCCAATATGATTGAATTATCCGATTGAAATACAGACCAATGATAAATTGAGAACATAGAATAAATTCAAGAAAATTTGATTTCACAGTATGATTGAATTATGAAATCCAATATGATTGAATTATTTTCTACATAAACAAAAATTTTATACATGTTATACTAAACTAATTTGAACAATTTCGATTGAAAATTTTGTTTGTTTAACGTTTTAATATAGGTTTTCAAAAAATGGACAACTTTATTATAAATATGAAGTTCAAGGATCCGATTAGAAGCAATAGATAATAACGTTATTTGTTATAACTTTCATTTTTACAAAATGAACTTTAGTTGGTTTGAATAAGTAAAATCATAAAATTGTGCATAATTTATGTAACATCGTGAATTTCAAAATAATTTTTCGAATAATATAAAAACATATTCATTTAATTTTTCATAAAACATCAGTGTTTGAAATTCCAATCAATGTCATACAATGAATCCCAAGATCACATATCATAAAAAATCCCATGTGTGTGTACTGATTAAGCCGGCGCCTTCCCACGGTCATCACTAGTACCTGAAACAAATAACACCAACACTATAAGCACAAAGCTTAGTGAGTTCCCCAAAATACCACACATAACACATGTTAGCCACTCGAGCCTATAACTCTGTGGGTCCGTGGACCCTACTCTGTGAACCCTCTGGTTCTAACTCTGGGAACCTTCCGGTCCAACTCTATAAACATGCACAACATAAATCACATAGAAATAATGCAGTACAACACATAACATACATATAGCATACAAATATTCTGTCACATAACTCTGATTACCTACTCAAGGTAAAGTATAGTGAGAAGACTCACCTCGTGTATCTCGATAACTAACAAATCCCGGAAATCACTCGCGCTCGATCCTCTGATCTATAATCCTCCTATAACACCATATACCTCTAATTAACACTTTCACAACTAAGGTTGACTACCCCTATCAAGTCAACACTGGTCAACTCTGGTCAACGGCCAACGGTCAACTTTGACCGGACTCGGCGAGTGCACTAGAGCGACTCGGCGAGTCTATACGTGTTCACTGACTTCCTAGGATCCTCTCTTGACACGTCGAGTACTTCCCTGACGCGACGAGTTCCACCTGGCATGAATCGCGGGGCCACCACGACTCAACTCGTCGAGTCTCAAGAACAACTCGGCGAGTTCTAGCTTGACTCAGTCCACTCGACAACCCTCTCCGACTCACTGAGTCAACCCCTTAACTCGGCAAGACCACTCGCTGAGTGGTTAAAGACAATCTTCATGCTACTCGTCGAGTCTGTTCTTCGGACTCGTCTAAGCCATGCATGAACTCAAACTCACTCCTGAGGTCAGATCCGTTCCAGCAACTCATAGATCCAGTCCTTCCAAGCACATTTATCACGTAAAGTTACAATCTTTGCTACCATGCTACGCCTACAAGGCTTCTTTTGGTGAAATGACATCTAAAATGGTAACCTAAGTCCATAACTCAAAAGGAAAGGCATAAAGCAGAGCATTTGGGACTCTCTAGACCTACTAAGGTCCAGATCTAGGTACCAATTCCCCATGGGACCTCTCACACTCCAATTACAAGGTAAACAATGGATAAAGAAACCCTAGATTTGACCATATCAATAAAAACACGAGAATAAGCTCTGAATATTACCTTAAATAGCTTCCTCTACCTAAATGGAAGTAGATCCAAGCTCCCCAACTCTTCTAGCTTGGCCTTCCTCTTCCCCTTCTTGCTAACACACACAAGAATGGTGAATAATGGCCTCTTTTCTCACTCACAAGGACTCTCAGATGCTCTGGTGCTCTCAAGGTCGAAGGTAGTCGCAATGAAGGGTTATAAGGTTCTTTAAATAGGGCTTAGGGCCGGGAAATTAGGGTTTCATTAAACAGCATGGACTCGCCGAGTCCAGACGCGAACCCGCGTCCAAATCCGCGATCATACTCGACGAGTTTAGGCTCCAACTCGCCGAGTCTCCTCACAAATTACCAAAAATAAATAAATGAATAATACCTGGGAATCCGGGCTGTTACAATTCTCCCCCACTAGAACTAGACTTCGCCCTCGAAGTCTCGCTCTGTAAATAACTCTGGATGCTGCTCACGCATCTCACGCTCCGGTTCCCAAGTTATCTCGGACCCCTTCCGATGCTGCCACTGAACCAAAACCAGGGGTACCTCCTTGTTCCTCATAACCTTGATTTTCCGATCTCTGATTGTCACTGGTCTCTCAGCATAATTCAGGCTCGCATCCACCTGAATATCCTCTAATGGAACCACTGCTGACTCATCGACTATACACTTCCTCAGCTGCGACACATGAAAAGTGTCGTGAATCTGCCCCAACTCTGCTGGCAAATCGAAACAATAGGCTACCCAGCCTACCCTCGCGATCACTCGGAAAGGACCAATATATCGGGGCCCCAACTTGCCCCTCTTCCTGAATTGAATCACTCCTTTCCAAGGAGAGACCTTCAAGAGTATAAGGTCGCCGACCTGAAACTCAAGGTCGGACCGGCGTCTGTCTGTATAGCTCTTCTGACGACTCTAAGCGGTCAACAACCTCTGTCTGACCTGCTGGATCTGCTCTGTCGTCTGAAGCACGATCTCTGTACTGCCCATCACATGCTGTCCAACCTCTCCCCAACAAATGGGGATCCGACACCTCCTCCTATACAACAGCTCAAAGGGCGGCATACCAATGCTCGAATGATGGCTGTTGTTGTAGGAAAACTCTGCCAAGGGAAAGTACGCATCCCAGCTACCCACAAAATCCAACACAGATGCCCGGAGCATGTCCTCGAGCGTCTGAATCATCCGCTCACTCTGACTGTCTGTCTGGGGATGATATGCGGTACTAAAATGCAGCCTAGTACCCAACTCCTCATGAAACTTCTTCCAAAACGTGGAAGTGAAACGCACATCTCGGTCTGAAACAATCGAGATCGGCACCCCATGCCGAGATACCACTTCCCTCACGTACACCTCTGCCAATTTCTCTGCTGAAGAACTCTCGCTGATAGCAAGAAAGTGAGCGCTCTTCGTCAACCTGTCCACAATCACCCAAATTGCATCAACTCACCTGGCAGTCCTTGGCAATTTGGTGATAAAATCCATGGTGATTTGTTCCCACTTCCATTCGGGAACCTCCAACGTTTGCAACTTACCATGCGGCCTCTGGTGCTCGGCCTTAACCCTACGACAGGTCAAGCACCTCTCAACAAACCACGCAACATCCCTCTTCATACAGGGCCACCAATACTCCTTCCTCAGGTCCAAATACATCTTAGTAGCCCCAGGATGGATCGAAAATTTCGACCGATGAGCCTCTTCCATCAAAATTGTACGTGTTCCTCCCATGTACGGCACCCAGATACGCCCCTGAAATGTCATAAGCCCCCGACCATCGGTAACGAACTCTGAAACCAAACCAACAACCCGCTCTTTCTTCTGCATCTCAGGTTGCACAGCCTCAGCCTGTGCCCCACGAATGACGTCCAACACTGGAGCTACCACGGTCAATCTCAAACATACATCCCACAGCGGGGTGCTCTCCGCCCTGCAGCTCAGTGCATCGGCTACAACATTAGCCTTGCCCGGGTGGTACAGGATCTCACAATCATAATCCTTGACCACATCCAACCACCTTCTCTGTCGCATATTTAGGTTGGGCTGATCCATTAAATATTTCAAACTCTTATGGTCCGTGTATATCGTACACCGAACCCCATACAGGTAGTGACGCCAAATCTTGAGGGCAAACACCACTGCCCCCAACTCTAGATCATGGTGGGATATCTCATCTCATGAGGCTTCAGCTGCCTCGATGCATATGCTATCACATGCCCTCTCTGCATCAGCACCGCCCCCAACCCCAAAATCGATGCGTCACAGTATACCACAAAGTCCTCCATCCTTTCCGGGAGGGCTAACACCGGGGCTTCGCGTAACCTTTTACGAAGTGTCTCAAAGGAGGCCTGCTGCTCAGGGCCCCATGAAAAAGCAACACCCTTCCAGGTCAACCTGGTGAGTGGCACTGCGATTTTAGAGAAATCCTTGATAAATCTCCGATAATACCCTACCAACCCTAGGAAACTCCTGATCTCGGAGGGTGACCTCGGCACCTCCCAACTCATCATCGCCTCAACTTTGGCCGGGTCGACCAATATCCCTTTCTTGTTAACGAGATGTCCTAAGAACTGGACCTCCCGTAACCAGAAATCACACTTGGAGAATTTGGCATAAAGCCTCTCCGATCTCAGAACTCCGAGGACCTCTCTCAAATGCTCCTCATGCTGCTCTGTAGATCTCGAATATACCAAAATGCCGTCGATAAATACAATCATCGACCGATCCAACATCGGCCTACACACTTGGTTCATGAGATCCATGAACACTGCCGGGGCATTGGTGAGCCCAAAAGTCATCACCACAAACTCGTAATGCCCATAACGCGTCCTGAATGCTGTCTTCTGGACGTCCTCATCCCGCACCCTCACCTGATGATATCCAGACCTCAAATCGATCTTGGAGAACCAAGATGCTCCCTGCAACTGATTGAACAAATCGTCGATCCTCGGCAACGGGTAACGGTTCTTGACCGTTAGCTTGTTCAACTCCCGGTAATCAATGCACATACGGTGTGAACCATCCTTCTTCTTGACGAACAGGATAGGCGCTCCCCACGACGAGCTGCTCGGCCGAATAAACCCCTTCCCTAGCAGCTCCTGAAGCTACGAGGATAACTCTTGCATCTCTGGAGGTGCAAGGCGATAAGGCACCTTAGCGATAGGCGCGGCCCCCGGAACCAAATCGATACTGAACTCCACTTGCCTCATAGGAGGCACACCCGGCAACTCCTCAGGAAATACATCAGGGAACTCACGCACTACCAGAACCTCCTCAACAGACCTTGGTCTCTCAGAATCCGCCCGCGTATCCATCACATACGCCACAAAACCCTTACAGCCCTGCTGTAGACACTGTCTTGTCCTAGCGGCCGAACAAAACGCTGATCCAGAACGTGTACCCTCGCCGTACACCGTAAGAACTCCCCCACTAGGGTCTCGTATGGTCACCAGCTGTCGCTCGCAGTCGATAACCGCACCGAATCTACTCAACCAGTCCATGCCCACAATGACACAGACATCACCCATCGCAATAGGAACCAGATCAATCGGGAACTCAACACCGAAAATCTCGACTACGCACCCTCGGAGAACCTCCGTGGCATATATCACCCTCTGTCAGCTATGGAAACTCTCAGAGGCCGACTCAACGCCTCACGACTAACACTGATATGCTGACTAAAAGCCAAAGATACAAAAGACCGACTCGCACCCGAGTCAAATAACACCAAGGCAGGTACACAATTCACAAGAAAAGTACCTACGCATAACATAATATAAGAATAATATCACAACATCAAAATAAATACACGAAAGAATACATACCAGCCACGACATCGCGTGCTGCACGGACCTCCTCCGCGGTCAACTAAAAAGCTCTCCCTCGTGCTCTTGGTGCCTCGGCCTTCACTGGCCGACTCTCGGTAGCTCTGATGGCGGCAGGGGTAGATCCCTGACGTGCTCCCTGAGATGATCCTCGCAATTGCGGACACTCTGCCTTCCGGTGTCCGGTCTGGTTGCAGTGAAAACACACCGCAAACCCCTTGGGGCAGTCGTTGGCCATGTGCCCCTCCTTGCCACACTTGTAGCAAGATCCCGCTCTACAGACTCCATCATGACCCTTTCCACACTTCCCACAAGTGCGGCTGTTCTGGCTCCCTGGTTTGGGATCAGCGGGCTTGGCCCGCTTGGCTGCCGGCTGAGACTGTGTCGGTCGCCGATCCCTCCCCTGAGACTCCGCCTCCTCCCTGGCCTGAGTCTCTAGCTCAATCTCCCTCTTCTGGGCATTTGCCTGAAGCTCGGCAAATGTCCGGTACGAGGAGTTCGCTGCAAACTCCCGAATGTCTCACCTCAAGATACTCAAATATCGGCTCATACGTGCCTGCTCCGTGGACACATGCTCAGGCCAGAACATCGCCCTCTCATGGAACATCCTGGTAATCACCATAACAGACTCAGTACCCTACTTGATGGTCAGAAACTCCTGGGTGAAGCGCTGCCTCTCCACCTGGGGAACGTACTCATCTCGGAACATGGCAGTGAACTTCTCCCAGGTCACTGCCGCAAGCTCAGCAGTCGTAAAGTGCGCCGTCACAAACTTCCACCAGTCCTTCGCTCCCAAGCGAAGCTGGTTCAGCGCGAACCGAACCTTCAAATGCTCAAGAGTTGAGCAAGTGAAGAAACACCCCTCTATGTCATAAATCCATCTCATAGCCGCCACCGGGTCCTGGGTCCCATCAAAATCTAGTGGTTTTGTGTTGCTGAACTCTCAGAGCAGCAATGCATCACCACCCTGCGGCCTCGCGGCAGCAATAGTTGCGGTAGCCGCTGCAACAGCAGCCTCAGAAAGAGCGGCATAACGCTCGTCGAAGGTCTCAATCAACGTGGTCTTAATAGACCCGAACATCTCTGGTATCTCTGCCCTGATGGCCGCAACCACCTCCTCATGGATGATCCGGCGGATCTCCTCATCACTGGTCTCACTGCTCTCGGGCATCAGACGTGTCCTCACCATGATCTACCTCTAAAATACAACATACAATAAATTAGAATCCATTCAAGCATACTCACACTCGACAACTCATCCCTCCTTGATCCTTGGTATTCCAAAGATTCCTACTTGGGCTGTACACCGCTCCGGTGCTTTCATTAGTACGGGCCCAATACTACTGTCCGCACCGTATCAGAATACACCCCAAGTCCTCCTCTTCGGATCCCAAATTCCAAGTACTCTATCATGCATAATCCACTCTCTAACAAATCTCTCATAACCCCCTCGCTGCTACCTACTCACTCTCAAGTATCTCATAGCAGCTCACCTCTCCCTAGGCTAAGACATCACAAATCAGGCCACTCTAGTCCTAATAGGAGTACCTAGCCTACTCTAGCATGAGAATACATCATATCAATATCAATATCACATAACATGAGGGTATTTTGGGAAATCACCGTTCGGGCGCGGACTGATCGTACACACAACTCTACTCTGCGTTCTTCCAAAAATCTTTTATTCTTTTTGAAAATACTTCTCAAATCCTCAGTTTGAGTTCAAATACGCCCGAAGGTGTACTCGAATCCCTCAAACCAAGGCTCTGATACCAACTTGTAACACCGTGAATTTCAAAATAATTTTTCGAATAATATAAAAACATATTCATTTAATTTTTCATAAAACATCAGTGTTTGAAACTCCAATCAATGTCATACAATGAATCCCAAGATCACATATCATAAAAAATCCCATGTGTGTGTACTGATCAAGCCGGTGCCTTCCCACGGTCATCACTAGTACTTGAAACAAATAACACCAACACTGTAAGCACAAAGCTTAGTGAGTTCCCCAAAATACCACACATAACACATGTTAGCCACTCGAGGCTATAACTCTGTGGGTCCGTGGACCCTACTCGGTGAACCCTCTGGTTCTAACTCTAGGAACCTTCCGGTTCCAACTTTACAAACATGCACAACATAAATCACATAGAAATAATGCAGTACAACATATAACATCCATATAGCATACAAATACTCTGTCACATAACTCTGATTACCTACTCAAGGTAAAGTATAGTGAGAAGACTCACCTCATGTATCTCGATAACTCACAAATCCCGGAAATCACTCGCGCTCGATCCTCCGAGCTATAATCCTCCTATAACACCATATACCTATAATTAACACTTTCACAACTAAGGTTGACTACCCCTATCAAGTCAACACTGGTCCACTCTGGTCAACGGTCAACTTTGACCGGACTCGGCGAGTGCACTAGAGCGACTCGGCAAGTCTATACGTGTTCATTGACTTCCTAGGATCCTCTCTTGACACGTCGAGTACTTCCCTGACTCGACGAGTTCCACCTGGCATGAATCGCGGGGCCACCACGACTCAACTCACCGAGTCTCAAGAAATACTCGGCGAGTTCTAGCTTGACTCAGTCCACTCGACAACCCTCTCTGACTCACTGAGTCAACCCCTTAACTCGGCAAGACCACTCGCTGAGTGGTTAAGGACAATCTTCATGCTACTCGCCGAGTCTGTTCTTCGGACTCGGCGAGTCTAAGCCATGCATGAACTCAAACTCACTCCTGAGGTCAGATCCGTTCCAGAAACTCATTGATCCAGTCCTTCCAAGCACATTTATCACGTAAAGTTACAATCTTGGCTACCATGCTACGCCTACAAGGCTTCTTTTGGTGAAATGACATCTAAAATGGTAACCTAAGTCCATAACTCAAAAGGAAAGGCATAAAGCAAAGCATTTGGGACACTTTGGACCTACTAAGGTCCAGATCTAGGTACCAATTCCCCATGGGACCTCTCACACTCCAATTACAAGGTAAACAATGCATAAAGAAACCCTAGATTTGACCATATCAATAAAAACACGAGAATAAGCTCTGAATATTACCTCAAATAACTTCCTCTGCCTAAATGGAAGTAGGTCCAAGCTCCCCAACTCTTCTAGCTTGGCCTTCCTCTTCCCTTCTTGCTAACACACACAAGAATGGTGAATAATGGCCTCTTTTCTCACTCACAAGGACTCTTAGATGCTCTGGTGCTCTCAAGGTCGAAGGTAGCCGCAATGAAGGGTTATAAGGTTCTTTAAATAGGGCTCAGGGCTGGGAAATTAGGGTTTCATTAAACAACATGGACTCGCCGAGTCCACTCTTGGACTCACCGAGTCCGGACGCGAACTCGCGTCCAAATCTGCGATCATACTCGGCGAGTCTAGGCTCCAACTCGCCGAGTCTCCTCACAAATGACCAAAAATAAATAAATGAATAATACTTGGGAATCCGGGCTGTTACACTTTAAACAAAAAGTACAAATAACAAAATGATTTTGACAGTTTTGGTTACGTTAAGATCACTTGCAAAGAGCTATTCTTATTTAATATGTTGTTATTGCTATATTCTAATGCAAGTGCATTCTCATATGATATTATTGAAATGACTTAGAATACATAAATTCCAAAATTTGTCTCTATGATTTGAAAACTAGATCATGGACAATACAATTATCCTTATTTTTTTTGAACCGGCAAACAAAGTTATTATATATAAAAATGAAAAATCACTCCTAGCTAGTTACCCGGAGTGCAAAGTACAAAACAGTAAACCAAAACAATTACAAAAAAGAACCATTACAACAAATTGAAGGGAAGAACGTTTTATTCCATCCGATTTAAACCACCATTATCGCCTCTGAGCTGAACCAAAGGAAAGTCATTGATTTGATTATATCTGCCACTTTCGAAGCACACACCAATTGGTTACTGAACAATCTTTCATTTCTTGCTTTTCAGATACCTCATAATGTTCCTTAGCAGATTCCTAGCAGCCTTCTCATTTTCTTTGGATAGTTTCCCCAATTGGATGCATAATCTAGAACCTCGTTCACTGTGTGGAAGTTAACCATTGTAATGTTGCATCATTTAAGTATCCATTTCATGGCCGTTTTTGCAAAAGAGCTCAGAATCAATGCATGATCTGAGGTTTCCTCTACCAGGTTGCATTGGCAGCAAGTAGTGGATGGTAAGATTATACCCGGTCTGAGAGTGCCACCGCAGATGGGATGCGACCTACTTTTGCCCTCCAAATGAAACACTTGACATTTAGTGGAATTTCCTTAATCCAGTTAATCCTGCCAATATCCATGGGATCAGTGTTTTCCAAGACTTGACATAGGGCACATACGCAGTAGTTTCTATCCCTGGTAAGATCGCATTTCCTCAAGACTCTGTTTGCCTCCTGATTTTTTTAATGAGTTTTTCGTGTGGAATGCCTGCTTTGTCGAGATCACGTTTGATGGATGCTATATTATTCCATACACCATTCAACGTCTTTAAGGAGTAGCAATCATCATCTTTATTATGAAGTTTGTGGATACTTGTAATAACCTTCGCCCACAACAAGAAGGGTTCTGGATGGAGTCGTCACCACCATTTCACCAGAAGTGATATATTTAATTATTTAATTGATCCAACCCCACGCCCTCCCTTGGCCTTATTTTTAATAATTTTATCCCAAGAAACCCAGTGTATCTTCTTTTGACCTTGTGAACCACCCCAAAGAAAGCGTCGTCTACTTCCATCCAATTTGTTCAAGACTCCAGTGGGATCAGCAAATAGTGACATGTAGTAGTTTGGTAGGTTTACCAACATTGATTTGATTAATGTCAAACGTCCATCAAAGGATAAAGTTTTCGAATTCCATAGTGGAATTTTTTTGGAATCTTTCAATTATGGGCATCTAGTGTTTTGTGAGTCTCATATTAGAACCCACAGGTACTCCAAGGTATGTAAAGGGTAGTGTAGAGGGTTCGCAACCAAGGGGCCGACACCAGCGGGATACCTCATTCATGTCAGCCCCAACACCAAAAACTCTTGATTTGTGGAAATTGACCTTTAGTCCAGAGGCAGCATAGAAGCAACGTAGGACTCGTGACAGATTTTTGATATTTTGTTTAGACCACTCACCCACAAATAATTCACTGTTGGCGTATAAAAGATGTGATATTATTGGGCCTTCTGTAATTGCAGTCCTTGAAAACCCCCATTTCACAGGTTGCTTGCATCGCCATGCTGAAGCCTTCCATGGCAACAATAAAGAGGAAGGGGGAGAGGGGTCTCCTTACCGAACGACTTTTGAGGTCTTGAATTCTATTGTTGGGTTTTCATTGACTAAAACAGAGGCGTAAGATGATTGTAAGCACCCTTTCATCCACATTCTCCACCTATCCCCAAAACCCATTTGCATTAAATTGTTGTCCAAAAATTCCCAATTTATTGAATCGAATGCCTTGTCAAAGTCAGCCTTAAAAAGTAGAACTTTTTATTGGTCTTCTCCCATGAACAAATCTTGTTAACCACCAGCAGTCCATCTAATATGTTCTTGTTCTTCATATATGCCGACTACACTTCATTGATGCATCTACCCATTACTTTCTTCATCCGTAATGAAATTAATTTTGGCTATGATCTTGTAAATACACCCAATGAGGCTGATTGGACGAAATTCACTAATCTTTAATGGGTCTTTAACCTTGGGTATTAAGGAAATGAAGGAAGAGGTGCATGATTTGTCGAGTTGACCATGCCACTCAAAATATTTAACCACAGCTGCGATGTCTCCGAGTAACACCTCCCAATATTTTTTTATGAACTTGAATGGCATTTCTAAGGCTTGAGAATCTAGTTCTATTATTTTCTTGAACAATGGACTCCTAAATTTAGGTCTTTAAGACCATTTTTTAGTAAATTTTTCCTGAAAGAATCATAAAACTTCCGCTTTTATTTTCATTGGATCCATGCACCATTCACCAATGATCATAATACTATTGATTCGAGTACTTCGACTCTTGTTGTTTGCATAGCCATGGAAAAATCTAGTATTTTCATCTCCGTCTATTACCCATTTAATTTTTTCTTTTTTGCTTTGCGTCAACGACCGCTTTTTTTTTTCAACAATCTCTATATATCCATTTTTCATAGTTTCCGTTTCCGCCTCATTGAGAGGTCTGGATTCAGCTTCTATGTCAAGGTCACCACCTTTTGATATTTAAAAATGTTTTCTCTTTCTTTTAGGTAATTTACTGCCCTCTATCTTTTCAATTCCACTTTGACTTGTTTGAGTTTTGCAGCTAAGTATTGATCTGGGTTTCCGAATCCTTTAAAATTATTCCATGCTTTTATAAATACAAGCTCAAAACCATCTCTCAACATCCATAAGTTGAAAAGTTTAAAAGGTGGGGGTTCGAAGTAGCACCATGCAGATGAAAGTAGGATCAGACAGTGGTCTGAGTGTTTCCTTGGTAATGCTGTGACTGAGATGGATAGGATGAGGTCAATGAAACTTGGGCAAATAAGAATCTGTCAAGTTTGCTTAGTTAGGAGTATTTATTATGAAAACAGGTAAAATGATGTCCCCCATTTTTAAATCAGTAAGGCCAACTTCATGGATGAAATGGTTGAAGTCTCTAGCGAATTTTAAGCAAAACGACGAATTGAATCTTTCATTGGACCTTCGAACTACATTGAAATAGCCCATCATTACCCATATACCTTCCTTCTCGTTTTTTATTTTTACAAATTCCTCCCAAAGCACTTTTTCGTCAGAGGATGCTTGTGGCCCATAAATGTTTGCAAAAATGATTTGCAATTGAATACCAAACCAATGCCCAATATTTATCAGGTTCTCTCTTGAGGCAATAACCTCCATTGATGTGAAAATTTGATTATTCCGAATGTTCAAAATATTTCCTGATCTCCCCCACTGGGGTTTTTCTTCTACCCTGAAATCATTAGACCCCCAATATGCTGCTACTTCAATGAGTTCTGCATCCAATAGTTGTGTTTCTTGAATTAAAACAAAATAAATTCTATGTTTAGTCTTTAGCTTCCTAACTCACTTCAGCTTATATTCTCCCAACATCCCACATACATTAAGAGATAATAAATTCGTTGATTTGCATTGTGCTCACCATTTTCTCTGAGTATTTCAGCCAATATTAGGTTCCTGGCATTCACTTCAAAACCAATTAAACTCCTAATTGTCGTAGCGACTTCCAGTTCAACTAGGTTAGGCTCTCTTTCAAAGGTGGTATCTCTAGCCTAAATTGTTGTGGAAGTCTGAGGACGAGGCTGATTTTGACAATCCGAAGTGAGTGTGGGGCGAGCTACAAACTCCAGGAGTGTATCAAAAATTAGAGGGGGTGGGGTGTTGGCGATCAACACAATCAAGATGGAAGGGCACAGCTTTAGGTTTCAATGATCTCTCATTCCTTTTACTTTCTAGTGTTGATCTCCCGTTACCTTATGATTGATTTTGGGTAGTCAGGGTTTGACAATATTTTCAGTATCTTGGCAAATTATCATTAATACCTGTAAAATGACGTTTATATTCTTTTTAATTTGTTTAACCTTTTTAACCAACTTTAATTAACAAGAAATAAAACAGAAATGAGAATATACACACTCTCTCTCTCCCCTTCTCTCTCTCTCTCACACACACACACACATATTTGTGAACTATGATTACATTTTAAAGTCCTCCTAAATGATTATTTGAAAATATAATGAAAAGTTTTACCTTGTAAATAGATTTTGGGTTCTTTTTGCTTCTAAAATTTTGGGTTTTATTTCTTCATATTATGGTTGTATAATATTCTAAATTTCAAATCCAAATTATTATTTTTATGTAAAAGTAATTCTAATTTCGTTCCCAAAAGATAGATAAATAATCATTTGTTCATGTTTAACAACCATCATCAGAATCATAGTAATAAACAGTGAACTCAATTGTGCAGAAGTTTCCCAAATATATCCATAGATGTAATGCAATCAAGTTGTGCCCTTTCCTTTTCTGCCGAAACAACCTTAAATTAATCTTAAACCAATGAATATAAACCTTAGTGAGTTCCCCAAAATACAACATAACCATGTGAGTGCTTTGATCTCACCATAGTCTTACAATCACTTTCGTTGCTACAATCTCACTAAAATCTTTCCTTCTATGATCCATGACTAGAAAACAGACCTCTAATGACAAACAAACTATGACATGCACTGAATTTATGATATGCAAAAATGAATGTTCTAAAAAATTTTCATCTCATATAAAATTTGAAGGATTTAGGAAACCTATATATGTGTGTCCTAAAACTGGCTGTTGTTTTATATTTTTTAGGTAATACGCTCCTTAGTAGCTAGAGGGCAAAGAAAATCCCCAAAAATTAGAAAACCCCACCTAGATTTCTTCTCATTCACTGCCGTTTCCTTTCATCTTCGTCATCTTAAAAATCGTCTCTTTTCTCTCCCATCTTTTTCTCTATTTTGTTCTCGCATATCTCCCATTCCATCCAAGCCTTCGTCTCCAGTACTCCTTACCCACCTCGATCACCACTATCCCTCACCACATCTTCTAATCTCTTTCTCCCTCTACCAGGTAGGTATCTTTTCTCTCAATCTCGATTCTATCTTCTACAACAACAACAAAGCACAAGAAAGATACAATTCCTTTTTATCATCTCTTCCATTCTCTAGGTTCTCTTTTCCACATCGTCTCCATAATTCTACTTCTTTAATATATCTCCATAAGAAAAAACTAACTGTTTTTCGTTGTGTGAGTGTTTGTTTAAAGGTCCTAAATAAATTGTGCCCTTATAGCCTTTTATTGAATCATGAAAAGTGAACATCTAGCAATCACAATCACGCAAGTTCCAATGTCAGTAGAGTCTAAGATGAGTAGAAGTTCTGAGACGAAGGTCACTCTGAGATGAAGGGCAATTCCAAGATCAGAAGCCTGCTTTAGCATTTAAGGCATTTTGTCTTATTAGTGATTTAATATTTCATAGGAAATACTTTTATGTATATTTTGGATATTAGTTTGTCAAACACTAAGTATTATCCATTCCTAGGAATGTTTCTTGGTTTGTACTATGTTCCTCCTTGCACTATAAAAGGAGTGATTGTTTCTTCAAGTAATTACATGTGAACAATTCAAGTTTTACACTCAGAATAGCAAATATTCTCTTCATGTCTTTTTCACTTTTCTTTCAAGTCAAAGTTCTTTCATAACATTCTTTTTCTACCTTAAATATCTTTGCATTGATTGTACTCTAAGTTTTCTTCTTTTATTATCTTGAATAATTTGTTGAATACCTCATTCATGTCTTAACTGGTATTACCAGATTTGACTGGATCCTTCGTTAAGAGCAGACGTTGATCTTAAGGATTAACTCAAGGTTTGAGTTTTCAAACCTTGTCCTTGTGCATTGATTACTTGTTTTCACACCTTTCACATCTTTGGAAAATACACCACTTCGGCCTTCATCGACTTCATCATATGCATCATATTTCTCATTCTCTTCCTATAATTTCAACAACACCAGGTATCAATTTATCTATCTTCTGGTATGCTCTTCTTTTTCCTAGTTTTTCTGACCAGGGTCTGTTTTATCAGCTATTAAAAGCCATTTGTAATATTTTACTATTTATCATAGCTAATGGAGTGTGCGGAAGGGAGTACATAGCTAAAAAAACAAAGTGTTACCTTATTGATTAGTGGTTAATGGTGTTGAGCTTTCAAAAATTTATGGCCTTATATTTATTAATCTTTTATAAGTTGGATTGTTGTTTTCTCCCCTTTTTAAGACCCTTTTACATTTACATTCCATGAAACATCTAACATCTGAATCCTCGTAGAGTTTTATGAGTTTTCTTGATTTTTTACCATAGATTCATGTACAATCTCTTAATCAAATGATTTGATTAAGAGATTGTACAATCAAATGCAAAGAGGAATAATGGCAAGGAGGTTAAGCACTAATGTAATGAATGGTTCCATCTATATTGTTGTTATGAACATCAACAGAAGACAACCCTCATGGTTTAGTTGATAGTCTTCATTACTTTAAAGATATTATCATGGAGGATATCCCAATACATCAGTTACCCTGATTTCTGGAGGAAACCCTAATTTCTTATTAAGGCCTAAGCAGCCCATGGACTCCTTTCTTAGATCCCTTGGAAGAAATTTCTTATGGTCTTACCCATAAATTTCACGCACTCCACTCTATGGAGTCCATCAGCCAAATTATGCAACTATTAAATATTTGCAAAATAGTCCCTCTATTAACCAGCTCCTTCAATCGTAAAAATAATACTAGATTAATTTCTGATTAATTACCAATTAATAATATGATTTCCAAATAATATATTAATCTTGTAATATATTAATAAAATCATTATGAGTAACAATTTATCATTCATATAATAAATCTCTCTCTCTCTCTCGCTCTCTCTCTCTCTCTCTCTCTCTCTTTCTCTCCCTCTTCTTATCATCCTGTCAAATTGCATGAGTGAAGGCAACCCAAAAGGACCATGCTCATAATCAAATCAAGTACATAACAAATATAGTTATGGGCTCAGACACCTAATCCAACAGTCTGCCACTTGGATAAGTCTAATAACTATTATTGGAAGTATGACTTTAGAATCTGATTAGCAATTGTAGCTTTGAAAAGCCGTTGTCGAACTTTGATCTTATCAGTAACGATTCCTTTAGATAAAGGATCAAATATTCCTCCGTTCTACAAGATATTGTATGGACATGAGACATGGATGATAATCATTCCCTTTTTCCATGTGTTGTTTCCCGATTTCCGATTTATGGCAACTGACAACAGACTACAATAGAACACATCAACTTAGTCCAGGCTTGGCTTGCGCTTAGGGTGTCATCGCTAAATCATCGAGGGGAACACAAATATCGCTTTTATCCCACTTTGGGTAAAAGGAACGGATAAACTTCGATTCATATGCTTGTACTATTCACTCATCAAATCACACAGAACAATACGTTTGATAACATCAAGTAAATGATGCGTTTATGTATTATCAATGCACAATCGAATCGTAAACAACAACTTATATGTATCCATTTAAAGAATATAAGATATTATCATCTCACAATCACTCGTGATAAAATCCATGAAGTGATTCATATGAGCATCGGTTTAATCCAATACTCATTTCTTATTACAGGCGTACTCATGAACACTGCAGCAAAATTTTGCTATGTCTAAACATTTAGACAATCTACAGTCGGATTCATGACAGTCTTACGTCATTACTTACTTCCAAAGTATGTTTGACTTTGGATGTTTGAATAATCTTATTATTCGGGATGTAAAACATGCAAAATGAAACAAAAGAACAAACTAATCCAATATCGTCTCAAAACTTTTGAATATAAATAAAACACTTATTATTTAATCACCATATTGATTAGACCTTATTCATTGTATAATTTTTTGAACAATCAACTTAATACGTGAATTAAAACAATAGTCATACCATGCTCCAAGCATGTACACTTTGTTTATCTTTGGTCCTTATTTTATGAAATAGATCAATTAAACACATTTCCAATGATGCTCATTTCACAATTTCCTAATCCTTATTATAAGTGTAAGAATACCAAATTCTTGCCACTACTAGAATGTTGTTAGATCTAAACTTAGATGGATTGTTCCTTTTGTAATGTCAAGGCACCAAAGTCACAGAGACTTTGCTAATGATATTAGAAAACATTCCACTGGACACTTGTTACAGAACAATTCCAAGGAGATGAAGTCTCACATTCAAGGTATATTCCTTGAACATCCTTCTAGCATAAAAGTTTCTAACCAACACATATATTCTTAATATCCAACTCCCATTATGGAAACATTTCCATATCTACCATATGAGAATTCATTCTTAATAGAATCCTATCTATTCATAATAAAGTCATTATGGTCCATTCATTAATATATACTTTCAAATATCCACAAGCAACCAATCTTCAGTAAACCTTAGATTGTCCTCGACAGTCATTTAACAACATTAGTCATATCATGTTCTGGTCCTTTTTCCTTCTTAATGCGCTAGACATTTGGAAAATCAAAACATGCGAATATCATAACATATTCAATTGATCCTATACCCGAAGCATATGAGACACGATTCACAAATACATGATACTAGATCAGTCTTTTGCTATAATATTTCTATATATAGAATTTCCAATGTCGAAACATTTCAACATTATATTCACATATATATATATATATATATATATATATATATATATATATATATATATATATATATATATATATATATATATATATATCCATGGCTAATTTCCATTACAATTTCAATCTAAAACCATTTAGATTCGAAATAAAGTATAAATGCCCTCTCCCTTAAGCCTTACTATAGCGAAACAACTTCTCGAATTCTGCACCTTTGTAATATAAAACATTGTTTCCTATAAATAGCATTGCTAACTCGCAACACTTAACATAATAATTATGCTCCTAATAGCATAACAATTATGTTCTTACTAGCATAACAATTATGCTTCCACTAGCTTTGAAATATATTCAGAAATTAGCTGGACTTCTAGAAATCAATAACAGTTGACTTTCTTATCAAAGTTTAGATTTCTGATACAAGGTGCTTCGATAAGACTTTAGCTAAGCTTCTCCTGCTTATATACCATTCATTAGATAGCTCACATGTGTGTCCAAAATCTTCGACAACATATAGCAATAAGTCTCGAGTTTTCAAACTATCTGCCATTTCTCACAATTCAAACTATGAAAAGGGATGGCATAATCATACTGGAATTTGAGAACGCAATTACCACAATTGCCAACTCTAATCCTTCAAAATCTACTAGTGAAAGCGTTTCCTATCGATCATTTTCATGAAGTAGAGAGAAACATTTTGCCATCTGGTAGCACAAGGGCCTACCATTGCTTCCAATTTATTGAGCAACTCACCAACACAAATCAATCTACTTTGACTGATCAAGGTGCTTTGCTTATGCGATCAAATAAGAACTCATAGAACTCACATGCATAATCAACTTAACTGGAATGGCACAGAAACAAGAATATGTCAACGCGATAGATTACAAACCTCAAGTCGTGTGCTAGTGATAAACAATGGGTTTATTGTTGATTAGTTCTTGAAGCTATTCAAGATAATTAACTTGTAACACCCATAAAATTCGAGCCAATTTAAAACTTTTTAAATCATTTAAAACCATTCAGTTATTACAATTTGATTGTGTCGTAGCTCTATAATTCAGATTAGGTTTATCGTTGCATGTGTTGTTGGTTAATGTTAATAAAAAGATGACTTTCGATAGGCTGGAGAATTTGTTTTGAAAATAGTTTAAACATCAGAGTTCCCAGAAATCATAATCATCAATCGAGGAAGTGTACAGCCACGCCTTTGGCTTCCCGCGGCCATCCGCTGAACCTGGAAAAATAAACTGAAACTGTAAGCTCGAAGGTTTCGTGAGTTACCCATAAAATACAAATGTCATACCGATATAACCATAACATATAACATACAAGTGAACAGAACGGCTATGCATCTCGAGTCTACAATGTGACTAGTCCGCCCGCACCGGACCTTCAGTCCACCTGATCCACTCTCTGAGTCTACAGTATGCGTAATGAGCCTTCAACCTAACTAGACCGCCTCACAGACCTTTTGTCTATTTGGACCGCTCTCCGAGCCTTTGACACGTCTGGACTGCCTCGCAAGGCCTTCAGCCTATTCAGACCGCTCGCTGGGTATGTTGGCTTTCAGCACAAAATAGGACCGCCTCAACCCAACCCCCAATCAAACAACCCTGTGCACATATAAAAAATAATCACATAAAAGTCTATAGACAGACAAACCGATCTAACAGATCAGAGTAGCATATAACATCCTATCTACCAGGATACCGATCGAACGGATCATAATAGCATATAACATCCTATCTATCAGGATACTGATCTAACAGATCATAACAACATATAACATCCTATCTACCAGGATACCGATCTAACAGATAATAACAACATATATCATCCTATCTACCAGGATACCGATCTAACAGGTCATAACAGTATATAACATCCTATCTACCAGGATACCGATCTAACAGATCATAACATCATATAACATCCTATCTACCAGGATACCGATCTAACAGATCATAACATCATATATCATCCTAGCTACCAGCAAACCGATCTAACAGATCATAACAACATAACATATCAGGCTAAAAATCCGAAAAGGGCCGGACTTGGTGCCTTAGACCCTTGAGTATAGTGAGGATAACTCACCTCACACTGCTGATCTGAACTGAATAGTCGAACTCCCGAATCGCCGCCTCACCAAAAATCCTGAACAGCTGATCTCTCAACTCCCAAAGCTATCAATACCAAAATATCACTTAGTTCAAAACAATAATGATCCTTAGTGTAAAATGACCATTTTACCCCTAGTCCAACTTGGTCTATATCTAAGGCTCAAAATCATAATATAAAAAGCCCAACACTGGATGGGCTTCCCAAACCCACTAGTGGCCCACTAATAGCATAATTTGCTAAATTGGGCCCAATCCCTCTTATGGGCCTTACCATAGGCCCAAATATCTTCTTGGCCCACATTAACTGGCTCTTGATGGCCATTAAGGCCCAAAGGACCAAAATCCCCCTGCATGGCCCAAACCAAGGCCCAAAATCCAAAAGGCCCATAACTGATGAGTACGCTTCGCGTACTCCTATGTACGCTAAGCATACTAGCCAAATGGTGCGTACGTTGGCCGTACCTACTTGTACGCTCAACATACTCCCCTATTAACTCATTTTCCCATTAAGTTCTTAATACTCAGATTCAGGAGCTACAATTGCAGATCCAAGTCCTTTCCAACGTCTTAATACATAAATTCACTGAGTTGGTGATTTTGTATGCCCCAAACAAGTCTAAACTCCAAAAATGATATTCTACTTCCATGAAAGTGGTCTTAACTCTAGCATGAACTCATTAAGACCACCAATATGATAACTTTATGACCTGGGGAGTTATTTAGCACTAAGGGTGGAAACCCTTAGCCTAGAAGTGGAATTTGGACTAAAAAGCTTCAACCTTTGGACCAAAATGACTTTAAGACTAAACCACACTAGATCTAAGCACTCTTAGATAAAGTTTATAACTTTATACCTCCAAGTGATCTGAAATGGAACCCCAAACTCGGATCTACTGTTTCCCCATTTGATCCACCACCTATCTATACTCGTCACTTGGTTGGAAATGGCTTTAAAATCACACAAATGCTCTTTAATGACCTCCAAAGCTTTAAGAACACTAAAGGGAGGGTTAGGGTTTCGTGGTGGCTGTATGGAGATGAGAGGGAGGCTGATAATTAGGGTGTTATGTTCTTTATATAGAAGCATGCTCTAGAAAATAGGGCTTATGGTCTCTAAGAGTACGTTGGGCGTACTCCTCCCCATACCCGCGATCATTTACTCCACTACACTGGGCGTATACCAGCTTACACTGGGCATACCCAGCCGGACATGTGCTTGCTTCCCTTGCATGCATGGGACTTGATTGCCAAATGTTTCCATTAGGGACCATTTTGTAGGGTTTTGAGAATTCTAACACTCCTAAGGTGTACATGTAACCCTAGAAAACCTTGGATCTATATTTGTCTAAAATACATGAGATAGCAAGAATTACATACCTTGTAGTTGATTTGATTCCTTGGAAACCATGTGAGCCTAGCACCCCAAGTGTGATGCCTCAAATGTCTCACACAACACCAAGTACACTTGGAAAGACTTTGAAAGAATGTATAAAACTTCTAAAATCGACTAGCCCTCACTTGTTCTTCTAGTGGCTGATTTTGGTGAGCTTTATATCCTTTATATAGTTTGTTACATCTAGGGTTACACCATGTAATCCCTAATGTGACATGACTTGTCATTTCCATGACCCATGGGTCTGTAACTCCCATGGAGCATCTTGTGAACCTTAGCCCAACTTGATAATCCATGGAGCATTAAGCCCACTATACAAGTATGAGTGATTTACATAATCAACCCATATATTTAATTAGTCACCTTTTTTATCACTAAATTAATTCTAGATTAATTCTTGATCAATACTAATTCAATAAGATTATTATTAATATATTATAACTTATAATATATTAATAAACCACAAGTGTTATTTCTCTCATTTTAGTCTATCCAAATGCATGATGCCATGCAACCCAAATGGACCATGCCAAACCGGGTCAAGTACATACCAGAAATAGTTATGGACTTACACACCTTATCCAACAGTCTCCCACTTGGATAAGCCTACTAACTATATCTGCAAGTTTGACTTCAGGAACCGATCAACAATCGTAGCTCTTTCAAGGTCTCTCAGAACTGAGATGATGATGATACGAAATTTAAGATAAGTGATCATATAATCCTATGTTCTAGATATCAGCCGAACAAATACATGGAACAATGTCTTACTTATTATCCAGCAGTTTGTTTCCCAATTTCCGATTTGTTTGACAAAAAACTTAATCGAACACATCAATTTTGTTAAGACCGGGCCCGGTACATTGGTCAAAACAAATCATCGATGGGCCCAGATATTGCTTCTAATCCAAGAATAAACAGATAAAATTCGACTCATATTTCAATCACACACAAAAGTACATTTTGTAACATCGAATTACCAATGCAGTTTTGTACGATCAATGTATAACCAACTCATAGGTAACAAGTCATATCTCTAGGTTTGAAGACTTATATGATATTACCGTCTCACGATCACTCGAGATAAATTCCATGAAGTGATACTAGTGAGCATGGGTTCAGTCCAATACTCAAAACTTATGAGTACTGATGAAGTGTTGTAGCGCCACTTTGCTGCAAGCCAACCTCATGATAGTATTGATTCATATCTACTTCCGACATATGACCGACTGTGGAGAATTTGAATAATATGTGAAACACAACATAAGTATTCTAGAAGCTAAAACATGCTAAGGAAATAATAGTAAACGGTTGACAAAAGATAGAAACACTTTACTCATAAATAAACACAACTTTTATTCATCATCATATGTCAATTACACTTTACATATGTCTGAGTTATCTAACTACTAAAACTAATATCATCATTCAGCCCTATGTGCCTCGCATGCTGGAGATGCTTAACCCTACCCAGTCCCTTCGTGAGGGGATCTACCGGGTTCTCATCCGATGATATAGTACCAAGCCACGACTTCACTTACTGCAAGCCAAGACTTCACATACAGTACCAGAAAGCTAACTATACTCCCACCAGCCTTGACATATACACAAGATTCATCTTCACTCCTCGAAAAGCCAAACTCTTTGACTTTCTCATTGAAACAAAGATTCCATCTGCGAGGTGCTTGTTTTAATCCATAGATGGATTTCTCAAGCTTACACACTCTATTAGGGTATTCTGTACTGACAAAACCTTTTGGCTGACACATGTAAACATATTCAGCCAAACTTCCATTAGGGAATGCGGTTTTGACATACATTTGCCATATTTCATAATCATGAAATGCAGCAATGGCTAATAGAACCCTAATAGACTTAATCTTTTCTACTGGTGAAAAGGTCTCATCATAATCAACTCCCGGAGTTTGAGAAAAGCCCTTTGCAGCCAACTGTGCCTTATAAGTGTGTACATTACCATCCATGTTAGTCTTCTTCTTGAAGATCCATTTGCACCCAACTGTCTTACGACTTGGTACATTGTCAACGAAGTTCCAAACTTGATTGTCATACATGGACTGTATCTCGCTGTCCATTGCCTCTTTCCATTTAGCAGACTTGGGTCCTACCATGGCTTCTGCATAGCTATTAGGTTCATCCAGACTTACCAGTGTCTCATCACTGATAAGTCTCTCACCTTCCACAGTAATATGAAAACCATAGTAATTCTCTGGTGCATTCCTAACCCTTGTGGAGCGCCTACGAGGTACAAACTCGTCAATTGGATCAACATGAGTTTCCTCCTCAGGTTGACTGCTAGGGTTTGAACTTCCTTCACCACTTGACTCTTGAATTTTGTCAAGGTCAATCTGCCTCCAACTGTCTCGTTGGCTTATGAACTCTCTTTCTCGAAAGACAGCCCTTCTTGCTATAAAGACCACATTCTCACTGGGTCTGTAGAAGAAGTAACCAGAGGATTTCTGTGGGTAGCCGATGAAACTACACCTCTCATTTCAAGGTTCGAGCTTATCGTGAGTCTCACGCCTCACGAAATCCTTGCAACCCCAAATCTTGATATGGGCAGCAGTCTCTAAGGCATACCCCCATAATGAGATTGGTAGTGAAGCTCGACTCATCATGGAACGAACCATATCCATTAAGGTTCGATTACACCTCTTAGCCATACCATTCAACTGTGGTATCCTGGGAGGTGTTAATTGTGAGACAATCCCACATTCCTTAAGATAGTCGAGGAACTCTGTACTAAGATACTCAGCACAACGATCGGATCGAAGCATCTTAATGTTCTTGCCCAACTGATTCTCGACTTCTTTTTTAAACTCTTAAACCTTTCAAAAGTCTCTGACTTATGCTTGATTAGGTAGACATAACCATATCTACTATAATAATCTGTAAAAGTCACTTAATAATGATTAGCATCCCTTGTGGCAGTTTTGAAGGGTCCACACATATCAGTGTGCACTAAATCCAACAAACCTTCACCCCTTGCATAAGAACCAGTAAAGGGTGACTTTTTCATTTTTCCAAGTAAGCATGATTCACAACTATCATCTGACTTTCGGTCAAATGAATCCAAGACTCCATCCTTTTGGAGTTGGCCTATACGTTTCTTGCTTACATGTCCAAGACGACAATGCCATAAAGATGCTTTATCCAAGTTATTATTATTAGAAGAATCAATACACAACACATTATTTCCTATTATCTACAATAGACACAACTTCATACACACCATCACAAGGTAATGCTTTAAAATAAAGAACATTATTAAAGAAAGCATTTATTCCACTAACTTCATTATCAAAAGAAAATATAAAACCTTGTTTGTACAATGCATGAAAGGAAATAATATTTCATGCCATTTTAGGCGAGTAACAACATTTATTCAAATCTAATGTAAACCCACTACTTAGCATTAAAGAATAAACTCCAATCTTGGTGACAGGTGAAGCTTTCTTATTCCCCATGATCAAGTTTATCTTTCCATGCTCCACATTCTCACTTCTTCTTAGTCCCTACAAATCAGAACATATGTGAATTCCACAACCTGTATCAAGGACCCAGGAGTTAGAATAGGGTGAGTTATTAGAAAATATTGTGTAAATACTTGCCTGGGTGGGTTTCACTTTCCCATCCTTAATATCTTGCTAGTACTTTGGGAAGTTCCGCTTCCAATGCGACTTTTCATGGCAATAGAATCACTTAGCCTCTTTTGGGTCAGAAGAAGGAGTGACGAAACCTTTCTTGGTTCCTCTTTTTCCCGTGACTTTTACCGATAGCCAAGACAAGGGAGGAGTTTGGAGTAGGAGTAGGAGTGGTAACAATCAACTTACCTTTAAGACCAGTTTCAACGGTCTTAAGGAGTCCCTGAAGCCTGCTGAGGGTAACTTCCTCCTTGTTCATGTGGTATGTCATGTAGAATTGATCATAAAACGAGAGTAAGGAGTGCAAAATGATATCTATTGCCAACTCCTCAGGGAAGTTCACATTAAGTTTCAGTAGCCGGTCCACATACCTTTGCATTTTCTGCAAGTGGCCGGTGATGGGTTCACCATCCTTCATTCGGGTTGTTATCATGGAGCAGATGATGTCATACCTCTCTTGTCGAGCACTTTGATGGTAGCGGTCCATCAATTCTTGGTTCATCTCAAAAGCGTAATAGTCCTCATAGGACTTTTGGAGTTCAGCCGTCATGGTAGTCACCATGATACATGCCACTTTGGTGGCATCTCTTTCATGAGTCTGAAAGTCAGCGATCTCTTGAGGGGTAGCAGTGGACTCCTCGATCTCCTTCAGCTCCTTATCAAGGACATATCCTTGTCCTCGTAACGTGTGACCATCCTGATGTTGCAGATCCAGTCAATAAAGTTGGAACCATCAAAGATGACTCTCCCACAAAGGTTCATGAGAGAGAACGAGCCGGTAGGGTTTGAGCCAGAAGCAACGTCGTTTGAAGACATCTAAAAAGAAGAACAAGTTTAGACTAGATATAAAGATAGTCCTTAATAAAACACCCAAATGTAATATTAAGGCTAGGACCCAATCACAATATATTATAACTTAGAAGAGGGATGTCGTAATCTAAGTTATAACATATTTGAAAGGTAGGTGAATGACAATTCACCAATTTCCACCTTGAAACGAAATAAAATTATTAGGTTTTTATTGGTTTTAGAAATTCCTAGATAGTTTTGAGATTCATTGAACTTTTCAATGGCACGTTTCAGTCTCGAGTGTGCCCTTCATGTTTTGTGACTGGGATGCTGAGGACCACAAAACAAGGTGTGAAGTAACCATGCAAATTACTTGGTACCCTTAATGTTTTTCACTCAATCGATGTGCTGGTTAACCACACGCTCCTCCGCCAACCTATGAAAAACCTTAAGTCACCCTTTGCCTACCTTGTTAAGTCCAAGTTAGTGTGTCGGTTAACCACACACGCTCCAATAACGACTTAATCAAGGTGCAAAGTGTAATTTCATGGATTAGCACCTTATTCACATTTTCCTAAAGTAACCATGATTGGGAATTAACAAAACATTTAGTTACTTTATAATAATAATTATACTTTTAATAAGAATTTTAAGTCATTGTCCTACCCGTTCGGCTAACGACCCTCCACCAGTCAAGGAAGCGGTGGGTGAGAGTAGACACCCATTAAGCTGCCATTTTATAGGCAACAACCTTATACCCCCCTTATAGACCGGCTTCATGAATGAGGCCTACTAATGGTAAAACAACTTGAACTTATATATATATATATATATATACTGTTAAATTATAATATTATAAAGTATAATGGTTGAATTTTAACTTATAAAATTCTAGGGGTTGGAACTAAAGTTTATTAGATGAATTTACACGTTCCAAAACTTAAGGGCAAGTTTTGTAACTCTACAAAACCTTTCGATTCATAACTTATGAGTTATTTAAAAATGAAGACTCTTCATTTTTGTAACTTATGTGTTCTTTTAATGAATTTAATACAAAGTGACTTTTGGTTATCCATAACTTGAGAACTAGTTATGGACTCCATTAAAACACATAAAGATCATGAACCAAGCATTAAACAAGTAATTCCTATGATCTATCAAAAACTCATAAGAACATGAATAGTCATATTAAAATTTCAAGAACATATGAACACATATAATCATGTAATTTTGATATTAGCCATTATAAATGGATTAGAACTACCATTACACCATCTAAAATAAGTTTTAAAACACCAAAACAGTTTAGGGTAATGTTTCTAGTCCATTTCCAGCAGCAAAAGTCAAAAATCTGCACTCTGCATGCCCAATTCGTCGAGTGCAACAACCAACTCACCGAGTTGGTTGAATATTGGCTTGGACTTGTTGAGTCCCCCCATGGACTCGGTGAGTCCCTTGTGCAGACAACAAGAAAATCGACTTTTTTTTCACTATTTTGCATCAAGTATCAAACAAACAAGCCTAGGCATTGATACCACTGTAGGGTTTTGAGCATTCTAACACTCCTAAGGTGTACATGCAACCCTAGAAAACCTTGGATCTATGTTTGTATAAAATACATGCAAAATACTTTTCCAAGGTTCATAATCCTATCTAGCATACATGGGGAACTTGAAACGTAAAAGATGGCTAGAATTACATACCTTGTAGTTGATTTGATTCCTTGGAAACCTTATGAGCTTAAGACCCCAAGTGTGATGCCTTAAATGTTTCACACAACACCAAGTACACTTGGAAAGACTTTGATAGAATGTATAACACTTCTAAAATCGGCTAGCCCTCACTTGTTCTTGTAGTGGTCGATTTTGGTGAGCTTCATATCCTTTATATAGAGTGTTACATCGATGGTTACACCATGTAAACCCTAATGTGACATGACTCTTCATTTCCATGACCCATGGGTTTGTAACTCCCATGGAGCATCCATGGAGCATCTTATGAACCTTAGCCCAACTTTATAATCCATGTAGCATTAAGCCCACTATACAAGTATGAGTGATTTACATAATCCACCCATATATTTAATTAGTCACCTTTTTTTATCACTTAATTAATTATAGATTAATTCTTGATCAATACTAATTAAATAAGATTATTATTAATATGTTATAACTTATAATATATTAATAAACCACAAGTCTTATTTCTTTCATTTTAGTCTATTCAAATGCATGATGCCATGCAACCCAAATGGACCATGCCAAACCGGGTCAAGTACATACCAGAAATAGTTATGGACTTAGACATTTTATCCAACACATCTATGCCAAATTCTTTAAAGTGTTATAATTTATTCATTCTAAGTCCATTTTCGAAGAACTTTATATCCACGAGAAGGTGGCGAGAAGCCCTACGCTCCTGACCACACACCCACGCCTTAAACCTTCCGAATAAATTTTGGGACCCTAAAAGACCGAAATATTCATAACCTAGGCCTCCGAGACCGCCACAAGTGCTTTTCAAAATGGGGTGTTACATAAGACTCCCAATGACCTCTTGATATATATGATTGTATTGTCAAGAAACATTCCTTGACAAAAAAATATTCAAGAGTTAGTGCGGGTTCTTATCAAGAAAAACACTTCATATAATTCGCCTTAGTTGATCTTTATTTTATCCAAAACATCACAACTTCCAATCTCAAATGTGAATGAGTAAGAAAACTTTTCTACTCCACATTTCATGATGTGTTATATGTTGGATTAGTGTCTAAGTGTATAACTATAATTGGTATGTACTTGACCCGTGAGTGGCATGGTCCATTTGGGTTGCATGGCACCGGAACAATCTGAAGGATGGATAACTGAGAAGAGGTTATTTATGGTTTGTTAATATATGTGTTAAAATATTAATATGAAATCATATTATTTAATTAGTATTGATCAGGAATTAATTTGGAATTAATTTTGTGATCAAAAGAGATTAATTAAATATAAGGGGTTGATTTGGTAAATCATTTGTTCTTATAAATTTGGCTTATGATCCATAGTTCTTCATGTTGGGCTAAACCCATGTGGTAACCCATGGATACTCCATGGAGGTTTTAACCCATGAAGCATGAAGGATATGGAAAGCCATTAGGGTTTACATGGTGTAACCCTAGTTTGCCACACTATATAAAAATTCTTCTAGCTCATGAAAGTAACACTAAGGAGTGATTAGTGGAAACACAAGAGGGAAAGCCAATTTTATGAACTTATAAACTTGTTTTTGATGTGATAATGATCATGCTTATCCAGTTTATAAGATAATTGTAAAATTTTCATGTTTTGTATTAGTTTATATGATTATGCTAATTACATGAAATTTGTTTGATATGAATTATCTTGTTCATATGAGTTTAATCTAGATCATGGACATTATTTGACATGTTTGATATGATGATATTTAAGGCCTTTAATGTGATCCATAACTTGTCCTCAAGTTATGGAAAATGAAAAGTTTTCTTTTAAAATACTTCATTAAACTCATAAGTTATGGTCTTGAAGAGTTTTTTCCATAAATGTTTTTTTATGAACTCCATAACTTGTCCTCAAGTTATGGATTTTCAAGAGTCTTTTCATTAAAGCCTATATTAAACTCATATGTTATGGATTTTGAAAAGTTTTGACAAGTTTCAAAGCTCGCCCTCAAGTTTTAGAATTTGTAAATGTAGAGTTTTCTTTTGACACATTTAGTTCCAAACCCTATAATTTTAAAAGTTTAAAATTCAACCCTTATACCATTATAATATTATACGTTTAATATTTATATATATATGTATAAGAGTAAAGTCAGTCTTACTGTTAGTAGGCGTCATTCACGAAGCCGGTTTATAAGGGGGTATAAGGTTGCTGCCTATAAAATGGAAGTTTAATGGGTGTCCACTCTCATCCACCGCTTTCTTGACTGGTGGAGCATCGTTAGCCGAACGGGTAAGATAGTACATTAATTCTGATTATAAGTATAATGATAATTATAAAGTAACTAAACTTTTATTACATTCCCAATCTTAGTTACTTTAGGAAAAATATGAATATGGTGTTATCCCATGAAATTGCACTTTGCACCTTGTTACGTCGTTAGTGGAGCGTGTGTGGTTAACCAGCACACTAATCTAGGACTGACAGTGTGTGACAAAGCTTGATGTTAATCATAGATCAATGGAGCATGTGTGGTTAACTGGTACATTGATTAGGTGGTTGTAACATTGGGTGTACCATGCTAATTTTCATGGTTATTCACACCTCTTTTGTGATCCTCGGCATCCCGGTCACAAACTTAAAGGCGCAATCAAGATTTAAACACGCCATTGAAAAGTTCAATGAATGTCAAAAGATCTAGGAATTTCAATTCACTTAAAACCTAAAGTTTCCTTTCTGTTTTTCGTGATGGAAATTGGTAAATCGTCATTTACCTACCTTCAAATATTATACAACATCCCTCTTCCGAATTGTAAAATGTTTTGTTGGGTCTTAGCCTTAGTATTTCATTTGGGTGTTATATTAAGGACTTAAATCAACTAAATTGAATTTCTTCCATTGTAGATGTCTAGTTTAGACAACTATGTTCTTCCTAAATCTTTTAGAACAAGCTTTCCTCTTGAAGATGATGTTCCACGATTGGATCTTAGAAGTGGAAATTATACTTCACTTCCTCCAGCTCCTCCAATTATTCTCCCTAACCCACAAGTTCGAAGACTTGAAATTTTCAAGGTCACTCAAGCCCTACTTGCATTGAAACATCAAGATGGAAGTCTAGTATGTACTCACGTCTTGGAGATAAAGTCACATATTGACAGGATGAGAGTATTGGGTCTCGTTGTCTCAAGGAAATTGGCTGTTGACTGGGTTGTTCAATCACTTATTGAGTCATATAGTGAGTTCATTAAGGACTACTATGTGACAGACCACGACATGACTCTTATTGATCTTACCTATTTGCTTGTTACTGGTGAATCAGCAATGATTTGGCGCACTGGAAAAGCAAATTTTATTGGTAGATCTACTTCTCAAACTTCCATGGGCATTGAAAATAGAGACATTGGAAGTCCAGAAAAGATTTCTCTTCCCAATGGAAAGGGATCAACCATGGTCAACCTGGTTCACCAAAAGGTAAAAAGAAAGGCTAAGTCTGAGATAGTCTTGTGTACCATTCCCAAAGTCTGTATGTTTCTATTTCCAGAGAAGGGGCATTGGTTGCGAAGCTGCCCTGACTACCTGAAAGATCTGAGAGAAGGTAGAATCAAAAAGTTTGACTCTGCTTCAGGTAAGTCCACTATCTAACTGTATTAAGTTCCTAATTGATGATTCTTAATACATGATGTGACAAGGTTGCGTTTTATTTTTTATAGGATCATGCAAAAGGAAGGAAGCTTAAACTAAGAGCATGCCGAATCTGATCGCGAAGATGAATTTCAATCGCATGATTCAAAGACCGGATTTTTGAGCGGTTGCTAAGGAGTTATGATAAATTACTAGGAAATATGTAATAACATAGTTTTCGTTTTTAATTGCATTGTAAGGAACAGTTTTCTACATTTTATAAATAAATAAAATTTTGGTTTTTATTTTATTATATCTCCTTACAATGGCATTTTTGAAAATTTGATGTTTGTATGTTTCTATGTTAGCAATATGAAATTGATTCTTTCGTTTGTGCTAGTGTCGAGAATTTGAGAAATAAGGAAAGATTCTCATAACCCAAGTTTCAATTGGATAGATACTTGGAATCATGTAACTCGGATTGTGTGATGAATGAGAACATTTATCTTTTGGAAATTAAGACTAATTCCTTGTTCACTTGTACATGTGAGTCAAGTGAAGGACTAGGGAATCAGGTACACTGGGTGTGCGCTGGTCAAGATCTGCCACGAAGATCGATAAGACTATTATTCATGATTTACTAAAGTTTAGTAAATATGGTTCTACTTACAAGTTTAAGTATAATTCTGAAATATTAGAAAAACTTCAATGTATGGCAGAACGAATGAGAAGAATCAAATTAGGCAGAAAGATAAAAGGTTCTCCAAACTGAAAATATGGGAGAGTACTTAAGTGTCGTGTTATATGATCATCTAAATGACTATGGAAAACCATATCACAATTGATCCTCTAAGGACATCTTAGTGCATTTTTATGGCTAAGAAGAATCACGAATTGTTGAAATGGTTCAATCAAGAAGATGAGTCATACTTCGTTCTATAAACAAGTCTTGGAGTCACATTCCAATGTTGTAATTTGAGTGACATAATCTTAAGAAACTTTTAAAACACTCATCAAATGTAGAGTAAAATGTTTCTTACTCTTGTACATTTGAAATTGTTAAGTTGTGATGCCTTGGTAAGGACAAATACCAACTAAGACCAATTGTGTGAAGTGTTTATCTTAATAAGAAACTACACTAACTCTTGAATATTTGTTTTTCAAGGAATGGTTATTGACAAAGTGAATCTTATATGTATAGACGTCAGTGGGAGTCTTAAATATCTTGGAAAGTTTCAAGAACTAATCAAGAGTAAACCTATTGTTAAACACTAGCACACGACTTGAAGTTTGTAACCTATCATGTTGACATATTCTTATTTCTATGCCCATTCTAGTTAAAGTTAACTATGTATGTGAGTTCTATGAGTTCTCAGTTGTATGAATAACAACTTGGAAGCAATGGTAGGCCCTTGTGCTGTCAGGTGGCAAGAAATTGAGATTGAACAAGTTCAATCCATATGAGTTAGGATTTGTCACTAACCTTTTCTTGTGATTATGGTTTTGACAAATTCACATAGATAAGAACACATACACCATAAAATCTAAGTGTCATAAGGTTTCTCTCCACTTCATGAAAATGATTATGAGGAAACTTTTTCACTAAGTAGATTTTAAGGAGATAGCAATTGTGATATTTGCATTTTCAAATTCGATTTTGATTACAACATCCCTTTTCATAATTCGAATTGTGAGAAATGGCAAATCGTCTAAACATTTGAGACTTATTGCTATAAGTTCTTAAATTGTTTTGAAACACATGTGAGTTATCTAAGGAAAGGTGTGTGAGTGTGAGAAGTCTAGATAAAGTCTTATCAATGAATCTCGTGTCAAAAATCTGAACTTTGGTAATGAAAGTCAATGAAGTATTTATTTCTAGAAGTCCAGGTAATTTCTGACTACATGTTAAAGATAGTGGGAGCATAAGTATTATGCTAGTAAGATAATAATTATTATGCTAGTGGGAGCATAATCAATGATGGTTAATGTTGCAAGTTAGCGATGTTAATTATCGTAAACAAAAGTTTCAATTTGCAAGTTGCAGAGTTTGAAAAGTTGTTTTGCTATAATTAAGGGAGAGGAAATTATACTTCATTTCAATTCTAAAATCTTAGATTGAGATTTTAGTCACGTTTAGTCATATATATATATATATATATATATATATATATATATATATATATATATATATATATATATATATATATATATATATGAATGTTATGTTGGAATGGTTCAACATAAGGAAATTCTGTATATGGAAATGTTAATTGCATTCTCAAAATTTGATTATGATTATGGCATCCCTCTTCATAATCAAAATTATGAGAGCATGGAAAATAGAAATAGTATAAAAAAAGACAGATCAAGTATCATGTCTTTATATTAGACAGTATGAATCGTGTCCCATATTCTTTGGGTATAGGATTGATTGCATATGCTTTAATATTCTCATGTTCTAAATTTTTCCAAATGCCTAGGGCATCATGAGTGAAAAAGGACTAGAACCGGTCATGACTAAAGTGGTTGAGCAACCGATAAAGACAATCTAAGGGTCACCAAGGATTGGTCGCTTAATGACAGTTGGAAGTATCCTAATGGATAGACCATATTGACATTATTATGAATAGACATGAGTCTATTAATATTGAATTATCGTATGGAAAATATGGAATGTTTCCATATTGGGAGTTGAAGAATAGATGAAAAAGTTAGAAACTTTTATGCAAGAAGGATGTTCAAAGTAATGTACTTTGAATTTGGGACTTCATTTCCATGGAATTGTCTTGTAACAATCTCCAAGTGAATATTTTGTAATATCATTGGTCAAGTCTTTGTGACTTTTGGTACCTAGACTTTACAAAATAATCATTGCATGATAGTTTAGAATCTGACACTTTCTTGCAGTGATAAGAATTCAGAATTCTTACACTTACAATAAGGATTTGGAAATGTGAAATGAGTATCATTGAAATGTTTTTCTGTTGATCTATTTCACAAAGTAAGGACCATAGACAAACATAGTGAGCATGCTTGGAGCATGGCATAACTGTTGTTTAGACAAAAATAGTGTGCATGCTTGGAGGATGGCATAACTATTGTTTTAATTCTAATATTAAGTTGATTATTCGAAACATTATACAATGAATAATGAGTAGTCAATATGACTCAGAAGTTTTTGGGCCATATAGGATTAATATTATTCTTGTGTTTCACTTTGCATGTTTTGACTTCCCGAATAACTAGGTTATTCAAACCATCCATAGTCGGTCATACTTTGGAAGTAGGTATTGAGACAACACTGTCATGAATGGGTCTGTAGTTTGTCTCGGACGAAGTGGATGTAGTGTTCATGAGTACACCTTGAATAAGATTCGAGTATTGGATCTAACCCACGCTCATCTGAATCACTTCATGGATTTTATCATGAGTGATTGTGAGATGATAATATCTTATATTCTTGAAATGGAGGCATGTGAGTTGTAGTTGCGAGTCAGTTGCACATTGACATATTTAAACGCACTAGTAACTTGGTGTTATAAAACATATCGTTGTGTGTAATTTGATGAGTAAGTACAAGCGAGCATTTGGGTTGAAGTTTATCCATTCCTTTTACCCCATGTGGATAAATGCGATATCTATGGGCCCCTCGATGATTTTGTGATGACACCCCTAAGTGCTTGGCCAAGACTGGACTGATTTGATTTGTTCCGTTTGTCGGTCGTCATAAATCGAGAATCGAGAAACAACAGATGGACAGAGAGAATGATTATAATCCATGTCTCAGTCTATATGATATCTGGAAAGGAGGAATATATGATCCCTTATCTAATGGACGCGTCATTAAAAAGGTTAGAGTTCGACATCGGCTTTGAAGAGCTACGATTACTTTTCTGTAACATCCCGGTATAGCAAGGGTAAGTTGAAGGGCTAAAAGAGTAAAATGGGAAGAAGCGACTCGGCGAGTCCACGAGTGGACTCGGCGAGTAGGGTCGCGAGTCCAGTCGCGTGTTAAATGACCAACTCATCGCGTGTTAAATGACCAACTCAGCGAGTGGCATGGGTGGACTCGGCGAGTTGGTGCTGAGTGGAGAAAACCCTAAATCCGGAGGTTGAGCCCTATATAAAGAACATAACATCCTTTCCCCCAGCCTCTCTACTCTCTCTTCAGTCCATAAACCCTAGTTGTCATGTGTGAGAGGATCAAAGTGCATTTGGAGGCTTGAAGAAGTGATTGTTGAGGAAATCTTGAAGGGTAGGAGGCTTGGATCAAGGGGATTTGTTTAGATTCGGGATTCATTGCTGTTGGAGCTTCTTTTTTGAGGTATTATCTCGTTCTTGGGCTGTATTCATATAGATGCATCATTTTGGGGTTTATGGGGAAACATATCTTGTAATGTATTGGAGTTTAGAGGTTAGATCTGAGGTTGCTACCTCAGATCTGGAATGGAGAAAGGCTTGAATGCATAAAAGTCCCTGTTGATGAGTGTTTGAAGGAGCTATTTGTCCCAAACCCTAGCCCTAGAGTGTAAAAGGCCTAGATCTCCTTGGATTCAAGTAAAGTTTGCCACTTTACATGATGGATGGCCTTAGGAAGGGTAGATCTATGGTTTGGATCATCTGCATGGCTTGGAAAGCCTTTGTATGGATTCAGACCCGGTGGTACTCGGCGAGTCACATGGGTGGACTCAGCGAGTTGCTTGAAGATAGGCTGGAACTTGACGAGTTGGAAGAACAACTCGGCGAGTTGGATGAAGATGGCCTGGAACTCGACGAGTTGGAAGAACAACTCGGCGAGTAGGTTGAAGATAGCCTTAGACTCGACGAGTCTATTCTTGGACTCGACGAGTCTTGTCGAAGAGTCCCAATCTTTTTTGGTTGAGCCGTGAATCGGTGAGTCAAGGGATGACTCGGTGAGTTGTATGTGAGTGGACTCAGAGTTGATGGACTCGGCGAGTCTCGGGGTGACTCGGCGAGTTTGGTCGCGGATTGAAGGAAATGCTGAGCATGGGAACTCGGCGAGTCATCGGGTTGACTCGGCGAGTAGAGTCAGTCAGGGGTTGACTTTGACCTTGTCTTTGACCAAGGGTTGACCAATTGATTTCCAGGGGCTTTTTGGTAATTGTTGAATATTGTTTTGAGTTCAGTGCCTTGGTAGTTGTCCGGTGGTGGAGACCGTATCAGTGATCGGAGCAGCTTGGGTTATCTATTAAGTCGGCAGTTTCGAGGTGAGTTATCCTCACTATATCAACAGGGTCTAAGGCACCAAGGCCAGCCCTTATCGGATTGAGATCCGGGTAGTTGTTGTTATGTTATTGCTTTGATATGTTTGCATCCTAGTAGCTAGGATGGTATATGTTAGAGACCTGATTGAGATAGGTATCCCGAGATGTAGGGTGATGCTATGCTAGTGACCGGTTAGGATGATGATATGTTATGTGATCTGTTTGATCGGATTGTTGACTTTGAATTGCTATATGATTGTATGTTTATGTGCACATGGTTGTTTGGACTGGAGTTGGGTTGAGGCGGGTCCTGCTTTGTGCTGTAGCCCAAGATACCTAGGGCAGACCGGTTGTCCCGAAGGCCCAGCGAGCGGTCCGGATAGGCTGTAGGCCCCAAGAGGGCGGACCAGACGTGCCGAGGCTCGGAGAGTGGACCAGGCCGACTGAAGGCCCGGTGCGGGCGGACCAATCATACTGTAGACTCAGAGAGTGGACCAGGTGGATTGAAGGCCCGGTGCGGGCGGACCAATCACACTGCAGACTCGATGTATATGATTAGATTCGGAGAGTGGACCAGGTGGATTGAAGGCCCGGTATGGGCGGACCAATCACACTGTAGACTCGAGATATATGGTTAGACTCGGAGGGTGGACTGTTGGCCGGTGCGGCGGACCAGTCCCACAGTAGACCCGAAGTGCATGGGTGTTCTGTGATCGGATATGCTATGGCATGTTATGCGTGTATGGTATATGTGGTTGGTATTTTGGGGATATCTCACTAAGCTTTCGGGCTTAAAATTGTGGTTTAATGTTTTTCAGGTTCTTCAGGAGACCGTGGCAAGGTGAAGGCGTGATCGTACCGCTCCTCGTGTTTATATTGTGATGAGATTCTGGGAATACTTAAAATAAATTGTATTGAAAACCTTTTTGTAGTAACTTTAATGGAATTGGGTTGATTTAGAAAATTTTAAATTTGTTGAAATTTTTTGTCGTTACATTGTCGGGTTGTGGAGTCATACTTGCAATAATAGTTATTAGACTTATCCAATTGGGAGACTGTTGGATTAGTGTCTAAGTCCATAACTATAATTAGTATGTACTTCACCCGAGAGTAGCATGGTCCATGTGGGTTGTATGGCACCAGAACGATCTGAATGATGGATAATATAGAAGAGGTTATTTATAGTTTGTAAATATATTATAAGTTCTGATATATTAATATGAAATAATATTATTTAATTAGTATTGATCAGGAATTAATTTTGTGATCAGAAGAGACTAATTAAATATAAGAGGTTGATTTGATAAATCATTCATTCTTATAAAGTAGGCTTATGATCCATAGTTCTTCATGTTGGTCTAAACCCATGTGGTAACCCATGGATACTCCATGGATGTTTTAACCCATGGAGCATGAGGGATATGGAATGTTATTAGGGTTCACATGGTGTAACCCTAGTCTGCTACACTATATAAGAACCCCTCTAGCTCATAAAATTGACACTAAGGAGTAATAAGTGGAAACACAAGAAGGCAAGCCAATTTTATGAGTGCAAATGACATCTTCTCAAGTTCCTCCATTTGTTGGTGGTGTTGTGTGATTCCATTTGAGGTGCAACACTTGGGCACCAAGTTCTTAAAGGTCTAAGGCTTCAACTACACTAAAAGGTATGTCATCTAACTTGTATTTCATGTTGTTTATACTCCACTGTATACTAGTTAGGATGATGCTTTGGAATATTGAATGTATGCATGTATAATAGAGAAAACCTAGATCCAAAGCATCTAGGGTTGCATGTACACCATATGAGTGTTAGAATGCTCAAAACCCTTCATTATAAACTTACTTATGATATGCTAATCAAGAAACAATTTTGGAGTATGACTCTAAAACTCGATTTTGGAACGAAGTACGACTCATCCTTTTAATTTAACCATTTCAAAAATTCTCGATTCCTCTCCTTAGTCATATAAATGCACTAAGGTGTCCTTAGGATGATCATAAAACACAATACTAAAGTACACTCCTTTCCTTTTACATTGGAGAAACTTTTATCTTTTTTCCTAATTAATTCTTCTTAATCGTTTTGCTTATACTTTGAAACTTTTCAAGGTATTAGAATTATACTTAAACTTGTAAGGATAACCATATTAACTGAACCATTAGTAAATCATGATGAATAGCCTTTATCATTCTTTGTGGTGGATCTGACTTGTACACTTCAATGTGCACTAGATCCTTTAGTCTTTCACTCGACTCAGATGCATATGTGAACAAGGAATTAGGCTTAATTTCCTAAAGATGAAGGTTATCATTCATCACACAATACAAGTCACATGATTTCAAGTTTATGTCTAATTGAAACTTGGGTGATGAGAATCCTTCCTTATTTGGTAAATTACGACACTACCACAAACGATATAACCAAGAATCAAATTTATTTCCAACATTGGTAATAATATATAAACACCAATTTTCACTAATGTCATTGTAAGGATATCATAAAATAAGACAAAAATCACAATTTTTCTTTATTTATAATAATGCAGAAAACTTGTCCTTACAATACAAACACATATGAAAACTATGTTTCTAAATATTCCTAAGCAATCTATCATAACTCCTAAGAAACAGCTATCGAACCATGCGATCGAAATCCACTCCTTCACGATCAAATTTAGCTCGCTTCTTCTTTAAGCTTCCTTCCTTTTCTTCGATCCTAAAGTAGATTCGTACATTTTGACTTTACTATCCTTGCGATCTTTCAGATAGACATGGCAGCTTCACATCTAATGCCCCTTCTATTGGCAATAGAAACAAACAGACTCTTTCAGAATGGTACATGAGACTATCTCAGACTCAACCTTTCTCTGTAGCATTCAGTCAAACATATTGACCTTGGCCGATCCCTTTTCCATTGGGAAGTGAATTTTTTTTTGGACTTCCAATGTCGCCATTGTCAATGTCCATGGAAGTTTAGGAGGTAGATCTTCCATTTAAATTTGCTTTACCAGTGTGCCAAATCATTGTTGATTCAACAAAAATTAGCAAATATGTCAGATCAATAAGGGTCATCTCGTGGTCTGCCATATAGTAGTCCTTAACGAACTAACTACACGACTAGGGAAGTGATTGAAGAACCAAGTCAACAGCCAACTTCCTCGAGAAAACGACACCCAACGTCCGTAATCTATCAATGTGTGACTTCATCTTCAAGACGTGGGCACACACAGACCTTCCATCTTGGTGTTTGCTTGCCAATAAGGTTTGAGTTAGCTTGAAATTTTCAAGTCGACGAAATTGTGGGTTAGGGAGAATTAATATAGGAGGTGGAGGAAGAGAAGTATGATTTATTGTTTCACCTTTGCACGAAGAAGGGAATTATCTTTCACCTTTATCATCATGTGGAATATCATCTTCGAATGGAAAACCTTTTCCAAATGATTGAGGAAGACCATAGTTGTAAAAACTAGACATCTACAAAAGGGGAGAAATTCAAGTTAGTTTATTTAAGTCATTATAATAACATCGAAATGAAATATTTAGGCTAGGACCCAACACAATAATTCACAATTCAGAAGAGGGATGCCGTAATCTAATTGCAAATTATTTGTCGGTAGATAAATGACGATTTACCTATTCTACCACAAAAACAAAATTTTAAATCAATTAGGTTTTAAATGAAATTCCTAGATCTTTTGAGATTCATTAAACTTTTCAATGGCTTGTTTAATCTCGATTATGCCCTTCAAGTTTGTGACTTGGATACCGAGGATCACAAATAAGGTAAGAATAACCATGAAAATTAGCTTGGTACTCTCGATGTCATTTATCATCTAATCGATGTGCTGGTTAACCACAAATGCTCCATCAATCAACGATAATTTACAAGCTACCTATTGCCATCCTTCATTAGTCCCATATTAGTGTGTCGGTTAACCACACACGCTCTACTAACAACCAATAAGGTTCAATGTGCAATTTCATGGGTTAGCATGGAATTGACATTTTCCTAAAGTAACTAAGATTGGGAATTTATAAAAGGTTTAGTTACTTTATAATTCATTATACTTTTCATGAGAGTTCGTGTCATATCTTACCTGTTCGGTTAACGACCGTCCACTAGTTAAGAGCGCGGAGGGTAAGAGTGGATACCCAATGTCGGTCATTTTACATGACGCTTCCTAAAACACCGCTTATAAATCAGCTTCGTGAATGAGGCCTACTAACAGTAAGACTGACCATTTACTTATACATATAATATATTAGACTTTTAATTTTATATAGTATAAAGGTGTATTTTAATGTTTTAAAATACTAGATGGGTTAATCTATTAATAAATTATACTTTTAATTTAATTAAATTTAAACCATATTATTATGGATTTATTATTTTTCTCTCTTAATTAAACACTTAATTAATTTAACAAAATCCGTAAGGGGTAATTTGAACTATTCAACATATCAAGGTTCTAAATTTAAATTTTCAAAATTAAAGCTATTTAATCAAAATTTAAATTAAAAAACCGTGATGTGCACTTTTGAAACTTTTCAAAATACTTGGGTTTAACAATTTAAATTTCCAAAACTAAAATTTTTAATTTTAAATTTAAACTATAATACCAAAAGGGTGTAATTTAAAACTTTTTCAAAATTACTAGGTCAAATATTTGAATCAAAATAATCTTATATTATTCATATTTAACCAAATCCATTAGTCTTGATAAGGATATCTCATACCAATCAGAAAAATCGAATTTAGACATTAAAAATGAGTTATAATAATCATCTAAATCAAAATCTGACCAAAAAATCAAAAAAATATTGAACCAGACGAGTCGACTCATCGACTTGCCAACTGAACTCGTCGAGTTCATGTAACTCGTCGAGTCTTCCTGTCAGACAGCAAAAAATTCCGATTTCCAGTTAATCTAGCAGTCTACTCTTTCACCAATTCAATTGAAAAACATCCTAGGCTCTGATACGACTGATGAGTTTTGAGCAATACAACAATCCTATGGTGTAAATGCAACCTTAGTTGCTTTGGATCTAGGTTTTTCTCTATTGAACATGCAAATACAAACTCCAAAGCAATAACTCTAAGACTAGAATACAATTTCAAAATTGATACATAAATTAGGGTTTAGATGTTGCCTCTCCTATTATGTAGCAACGACAAGTTCACATTGAATATCCTTGACCTTTGAAAGCTTAGTGCCCAAGTGTTGCAACTCTAATGGAGTCACAAACACTCTTGCAAAGGATGGAGAAGGAGAGAGATGAAATCGGCCACTCTAGGGTCTCTTAACCATTGGGGCCGAAATTCCTTATGGAGGGGTCTTTATATAGCTGTGTGGGCTGCTCAAGTTTCTGGAAGAAACCCTAATTCCTGCTTAAGGCCTAAGCAACCCATAGACTCCTTAGAGCCCTTGGATGAAATTCCTTATGGTCTTACCCATAAATTTCATCCACTATACTTTATGGAGTCCATCAGCCCAATTATGAAACTATCAATGATTTGCACAATAGTCCCTCTATTATTAATCAGTTCCTTTAATCCCAAAATTTATACTAGATTGATTTCTGATTAATTACCAATTAATAATATGATTTCCAAATAATATATTAATCTTGTAATATATTAATAAAATCATTCTGAGTACCAATTTATTATTCTTATAATAAATACTACTCTCTCTCCACTTCTCATACAGTGAAGTTGCATGAGTGAAGGCAACCCAAAAGGACCATGCTCAAAATCAAATCAAGTACATATCAAATTTAGTTATGGGCTTAGACGCCTTATCCAACAAATGATAGGTGAGATAGACAGTCAAACATGTGATCCCGCTCTAAATCTACAACCAAACAAGGAACTATTGGATTAAGGTATCTAAGGTCCTAACTAAATTAGTATAATATTGATGAATAAAAGTAAAGTCCTTTTTGGGTTACCCTCATAACTAAGAAATGGATTGGATTGATTATAGGATAAAGATAAATGATCTATTAATATATTATATGATTAATATATTAATTAGAAATATCAATAATTAATCAGAATTAATTTGGAATTGATTATGGATTAATTAGAATTAATTAAAGGTGTAAGGGATGAGATGTAATTGTTTAATAATTGAACAAAAGAGAGCATCTAGAACGTCCCTATATGCTAGACGGTTTTGGAGCACTTGGATTGGGTTTCTGGAAGCCTCCAACTGATAAAAGAAAACTAGATAATTACTAGATTAAAATATTATTATTTTAAATTCAAATCTAGGGTATCTAGGAATATTATACAGCTCTATAAAGTGGCCTACTGCTTAGATTTTCTTCACTACCATCACCATAATGATAAGACTGAAATTTCTAATTCTCTCCCGTCTCTACTTTCAAACCTAGGGTTTCCTTGAGTTTTGGGGGTGACACAATGTAGGCTACCATACTTTTGGAGCTAGTTATCTAAGGAGACTTCAAGGATTTGATCAGCTGAATTCGATTTAACCAAAGGTATGTGGTTCTACTCACGATTTCGATTTCATAAGGTCTTTATTGTTTTGTTTCATAAGTATGTTGCTATTAATAGTGAAAAGGCATAGATCCATTTAGGATGCATGTACTCTTAAGAGTTAAGTGAAATTATGCATATATAATGTAATTGTAAATTAAAAATCCCAATAGTGGTATCAAACCCATGCCTTTTCAATTACTAGTGTATAACAGATGAAACCAGAAAACTAATAAAAATTGAAATTTGTTCTGGCCACGACGTGGACAGCCCTCTGCCACATTGTGGGAACTGACTGAAATTCAATTTCAGGGTTTCTTGCTTTA